>NC_092464.1:60493289-61113289 GCF_047495875.1 Pithys albifrons albifrons
GAGTATCGGCATGGAAGAGAATTTAGGGGTGGATAATGTTGTAGTTTGGGATTATTATGTAAATTCTCTCCCCTGCCACTTAACTGCCCAGGCCAGTGGTTAACAAAAGAAGCAGTTAACTGTTGATCGCTGGGGTGGGGGCAGGTTTGTCTCTTTTGGGTTTTTTTTTTGGATATTCTCCCCAGTTTTGGCTCGGCGGAACGGGGGAGTGGGGGCTCGAAGGAGGCAGGCTGCCCTGCTGGTTACTGCTGGGGTTTTCCTGGCTGTCTTGCCGCTGCCTACTCCGGACTACTTTTCGTGCCGCGCTGCTGCTGCTGCCTGCCTTGGATTTGCTGCTGGTTGCTCGTACCTTTCTGCTTCTTGGACGGGGAACATAGGGGGAAGAGACTGAGTCCATCTGAAAGCTCACTGCTCGTCTGTCTCGCTGGAGAGGGACTGAAACTCACTCTGCAGCCAGCCAGGCTGTGATATGAACACTTGAGTATAACCTTTCCTCACGGAGAAAAAACCTGCTGGGTTTTGTTGTTGTTTTGTTTTTTTGGTTTTTTTTTCTTCTCTTGTGGTGTTGGGGAAGTGGGTTGCACTAGTCTGTTTACATATATATATATATATATAGCAGTTATCCTTCTTGTATTAAAATTCCTTTTCTTAAATTTGATAAAGAGTGGTGTGATTATCGTGGAGGAGGCCCCTCCCCTGCTTGTGGGTAAAACATTTTGGTTTTTTCCCCTCAAACCGAGACACCCTCTCAGTGGCTCTGAGGAGCTCTGGGCTCTGGCAACACAAACCTGCTGGAGTTTTAGAAGGCAAAGAGGCCAGTCCTGCCCTGGGGGCACAATGACCCAGAGATGAGGGCAGGGACCTGAACAACTCTGGAGTGACCCCAGGAGAAGGGCCTGGGCTGTGTGAGGGATGTCCTGTGGCACAGGGACTCAGGATCAAAGTTAATAAGGACAACAGGACATGGGGCTGCCTTGGGGGGAGTGTGGCCACCCAGACAAGGGAGGTGTCACCCAGTGACACCCATCTGGACTGGTCTGTCCATCTGTGGGGCTCCTCTTTCTGGAGTAATGAGGAAGAACTTGACATGGCCCAGAGGAGATATACCAGGGCAGAGATTTTTTTGGTTGTGGAAAGAGAAGGAAATATCCACAAAGCAAAACTTGGAGGGCTCACAGTAGGGGTGAGGAAATAGAAATATAACTCAAAGGGAGCCTTGTGGAGCAGGAGGTCACTCAAAGGATGTCAGTATCATCCCATGGCTTTGTGTTCCAGGGAACAGCCAGAGATGGAGCAGAGACATCAGTGAGGGCACAGAAATGCTGCTGGGAGGGCTAGTGGCAAAGCAGGATGGGTGTGTGCAGCCTACAAGGCCAGAGGAGCAGCAGGGACAGGGCAGGACAGGCTGCAGGACAGATGGCCAAGGGCTCTGGCAGGGCTGGAAGGCACAAAGGCACCCAGGCCATTGTCCCCTGGGCTCTGGCAGCTGCCTCTGCCACTGAGGTCACCAGAAGGAACTTTCTTTGGAGATTCTGGACTTTGTTTCTCCCTCAGCCCTCCCTGAGGAGGCTGGGAGGGATTGCACAGATTTGAACATTTGTTGTTCCTCCCCCTCCCATCCCACTGCCCCACAAACAGCCCTGAGCCACCTGTGAGGGACAGGACCTGCTGTCCCAGGGCCTGGGGCTCAGGCCTTGGCCTTTGTGCTTCCTCCAACCAACGCAGGGTTTTCTCAGCATTGCAGGTGCCTGCACAGAGCCTTTGTCTCCCTGCAATCAGGGCCTCCAAGGATCTGCTCTAAGGAGTCCCTGGGGAGGCTTTGTCAGTGCCTGCCCTCAGTGGGCCCATTGATGCTTCAAGGGACTTGGAGTTTGGCTTCTTACTTCTTGAGCAGTATTTCAAATTTTGTCTCACTACTTGAGGATCATGGACTCATCTCCAAATACACATTGGGGCTCATTAAAACACAGAAAAACATTATATTTCTCTTTCTTTAATTGTTTTCAAGTCTTCAAGACTTGTACTAATTGGAGTTGTTTTGTAGTTTTGCTAAGGAGAAATTTTCAAAGTGGACACAAAAATATATTTGTTTTAGTTAAAGGGAATGATTTCTACAGAGACTTGAGCTGCAAGAGGCTCAGGGTAGAATGGATTGGGATACAAAAGAGTTAAAACAGATTAGTAGCACTTTACCATTGATGACTTTAACAGTTATAAAGTGAATCAACACCATTTGCTACAATTTTAACAGTGACTCAGTTATAGATACACAACAACAACATTCACACCACACTCAGTTCACACACACACAGGCAGAGATGTGTGGACACATCAATATCTGTGTGAGTAAAGGTGCCCATCCACAATTCTCCTGGTTGTCAGTGAAACACTCCCATCCCATCCCTTTGTGTTTCCCAAGAGACAAGGGGGGCACCTGGAGGGGTGTGTTTGTTGAGGGGGATCAGAGTTGTCCTGGGCATCAGCGACGCTCTTTGGAGTGTTGCAAACTTGAGGGTTCCCGAGCTCCGAGAGGCTCCCAGAGGTGCCCACTGAGAGGGAGGTGCTGGGGAGCTCCAGGGCTTCCCTCAGGACCTCTGTTTGTGGGGTCACAGGGTGACTGGCTTTAGTTCTCTGCTGAATTTCCATCCTCATGTCTGTACTTACTGGATTTTCCAAAATGTTTGGGAATTGTTCCACTTGTGCTACATACAATTCTTGTAGGGAAATGTTCCAAGACTTTCAGAAAGTGGGTGATTGTCCTGTGATCCCCACCTGTTATGGTCAGGATTGTCCCCACCTTTATCATACAGGAGCACTTGGCCCAAACAAGGACACTTCACCACACACCTGGAACAGCCAAGGGACCTTTCATGGCTCATCTGGTTTGGTCAAGGCTTGTCAGGAGCACCTGAAAGACTTTTCAACAGGGCCTGGGCAGATGAGCTTGATGGGCTTGATAAGACAAGAGATAACAGTTTTAAACTTACAGAGGGCAGATTCAAACTAGATATAAACAAGAATTTTTTACACTGAGGGTTGTTGTCCAGAGAGGTGGTCGGTGTCCCACCCTTGGAAACATTCAAGGGCAGCTTGGATGGGGCTCTGAGCAACCTGACCTAGTTGAAAATGCCCCTTTTCATTGCAGGGAGTTGGATTGGATGACCTATAAGGGCCCTTCTGACTCAAACTGTTTATGATTCTGTAGTTCCTTATTGTCCTACAGGAGCCAAGGCTGACAAGGCTTACAGAGGTTTCAGCACCCCCTTTGCTGGCCCAGGTGGCAGCTCTGCTAAAAAGCTGCTGCAAAGAACCTCCAGACCTAAAGGAGCTTTTGTGCTGAGCTCAGCTGTGACTGTCAAGGGACTGGGAGGTTGATGTGACTTCCAGGTGCCCACTGAGGATCTTTGTCACTCCTCACTGGAACACAGAAAGCTGGTACCAAGTGCCCAAAGTCCCAGGCAAGCAACAGGTTTGATTCAGAGCCTGCTGGGTGGCACATGGCAATGAAAGATCAACTGAGGTGTCCCCAAGGAGTAATCCCTGCTGTCCCCAGGGCCAGAGAGATGCAGGGCTGGGCTGTGCAGGCTGGCAGGACAGGGCTTGGCTGCCTGTGGTGTCTGTGCAACTGAGGTTATCAAGCATTGGAAGAGAATGTCCAGGGAAGTGACTGAGTCACCATGGAATCACAGAGTAGTTAAGGCTGGAAATGACCTCTAAGATCCTGGAGCCCAAGTTATCATCACTGTCACCTTCACCAACAACTAAACCATATTCCCAGGTGCCACAGCTCACAGGCCTTTCTCCTGCTGAGCGAACCTGCTCGACACCTCCTGGGAAAGCAGCAAGGAGAGCTCTGGACACTCCAGGAAACTCCTGGAATGCATAGGGGGGAAACTTCCTGACCCAGGTAATAGGAGGCCTTTCCAGGGGGAATGTGTTCCTGGATCTTTGGTCACCAAGGCAAGTGGTGACCAGTGGTGTCTTGGGCTGCCTCCAAAGCAGCCTGGGCAGCAGGGGAGTGGGATTCTGCCCCTCTGCCCTCTCAGGTAAGACCCCACCTGCAGAGCTGCCACCAGCTCTGTGGTCTCAGCACAGCAAGGACATGGACCTGTTGGAGTGAGTCCAGAAGAGGCACCAAAATGATGAGAGGGATGGAGCAGCTCTGCCATGAGGGAAGGCTGAGAGAGCTGGGATTGTTCAGCCTGGAGAAGACAACCTTTGAGGTGACCTATTTGTGGCCTTCCAGGACCTGAAAGGAGCCAACAAAGAGATGGAGAGAGACTGTTTACAAGGGCCAGGTATGACAGGACAAGGAGGAATGGCTTCACATTGACAAAGAGTAGCTTTAGATGAGACTTTAGGAAGTAGTTTTTTTCCTCTAAAGGTGTGGAGGAACTTGCACAGGTTTCCCAAATAAGCTGTGACTACCTCAACCCTGGAGTGTTCAAGGCCAGATTGGACAGAGCTCTGGGTAACCTGGTCTAGTGAAAGATTCCTCTGTTCATGTCACTGGGAATGGAACTCAGTGATCTTTTAAGGTCCCTGAAATTCAGGACATTTTATGATTCTGAGTTTCTTGAAGCAACAGTGAAAGGCCCCAACATTTTAATCTCATTGGGGAAAATGTCACCTTCCTAAAAGGGAAATTAAAAGCAGGAATGCAAAAAGACCCATAAGATCCAGCCCCATAGAAAGGGAAAGTGATATTTCTTATGCTGTGCATGAAGAAGGAAGTAAGTGTTGGGTTGTGCCTCAGAACACTCAAGCAGATCCGATCAAGTGCAGCCACGAGCCAAGGCAAACACTGAGCAGAGTGAGGGGCAGTGAGTGGGGGCCTGACATGCAGAAGGAGCAGATTGCTGGGGGAGGAACTGCCTTTCCTGTGCCAGGACCAGGGCACATCCCACTGCAGGGAAAGCCCCAAGCCAGCCCCAGCACATTGAAGGCCACGGGCACAACTCAGAGTGACTTGGTGGCACCTCTGCCAGGGAGAGCCTGAAACCCCAAATGCATCTTGGCAGCAGCAGGTCCTGCCAGTTCATGGCCAGGAGCCCTCCCTTGCCAGCCCAGCCTGGTGGGCAGCACTGCAGAGCTGCTGGTTAAGGGTGTTCTTTCTTGCTGGGCTCTGCAAAGCCACTTCTGCTACAGGAGCCTCATGAGGAAGAAATTTGCTCCAGCAACTTGGAGAAAAGATAATCAAAACCTGCTCATACTGTTGCCAAACCCCTCTGAAACGGTCACTATAATAGAACCCTCTAACACTGCACGTTTGGTGTCAGAAAGCAAGAAATCACTTTATTCCCAGTGCTGGATGTGTGTGGCCAACAGAAATCCTGCCTTTCACACAGACACCAATGCATCACTTTTTCACCTATTTATAAGTTTTTAGCAAAGAAAGCAATGTTCATTGGTTCTAAATTACAGAATTGTATTGAATTAATTTTTATCTTCTATTAGTTATGGATTTCTCTCTCTCTATGCTAATTAGTCCATATTTTTAGTCTTTTTCTCCTTGTTGGGACTTTTCATCACATCTACTAAGTCCTTGCTACTCATCTTCTTTATCTACTGGTTTCTGCAAAGTGTCCTTGTGGTCCATAAATTCTGCATTCCAGATGTCCAACATCAACAGTACATCTTTCTATCCCAGACTTTGTTCATCAAAGCATATCAAGGTTCACTTAACAAAACTTAGAGAATTAGTACTTTTCCCAAGCTGTGTTCTCACAGTGGTAGGTTAAATTCTGCTGAGTGCTGGCTGAAAGAGATTTAAGGCCCAACACACAACTTGTCTTTAATTCAAGCAGTTCATTAAAGGGCTAATTAAAACCATTATGATATTAGAAAAGTTATATCATTTCCTACAATCTAAGCAGAGACCTGAGGGTGGCAGAGGAAAGAGGAGACTCAGGCCAAGGAGATATGTCTGGAATGTGATGGTTGTGAGGTCACTTCCACTGCAGCAGCCTGGGTGGCCCTCAGGAGACATTCTGGGCAGGGAACATTGTGAGGTCATCCAGCACATCAGGGAAGCCACACAACAGAAATTCCATCTCAGGGAGGAGAAAAAGTGGGGCAGGTGGGAGAGCCCCCCAGGTTCTGATTCTGGGGGCAGCTCTGTCACACAGCCCCACCAACCCTGGCAGGCAGGAAGGCAGCCTGGGCTCGTGGCCACCCTGCTCTGCACTGGCCCTGCAACTGGCAGAAAATCTTATCTCCAGGCTGAACATTCTCTTTCCCTCAACACCCCTTGTTTATCATCCTCTTCACATGCCAGCTCCAGCCAAGCCTCCTTTCCTCAAAAAACAAAGTCCCCATATTTAATTTTATTCTCTGCCAACTGTCCTTGCTGTCACCTCGTGGCAGTGGCTTCATGGCCTCTGTCACAGCCAGCCCTGGCCCTGCACCAACCCAGCTCTGCTGCCCCACAGATGCTACATTAGGAAGGGAAGGTCCATGGGGGAGGGAAATGCACAGGGACTCATCCTGGAAGGGACCTCAGGCGGGTTCTGGGCCAAACCAAAGCACAGTCAGTGGGGAAAGGGACACAAGGATGGGCTGTTTTTGTGCTCTGCCATGTCAGGAGAAGATGCAGAGCTACAGAGACACCCAGAAAATGTGGATCCCTCAGGAGATGATCTCAGACAGGGACTCCCAGGCCTCTGCCACTTGCTGGTTTCTCTGGTTTGATGGTCAAAGCTGGTTACACCCACCCACCCCTACACCCACCAGTCTCACCAGTGTCTGGGCCCCCAAAAAACACAAGATCTGATGATCTGTGGCTCCAACTCCAGTGGCAGGCACTTGGATCTCCCTGCAAACCCAGAGCACAGAGATCCCCTGCCCCAGAGATTTGTGGCAATGGAGGGATTAGGAAAATGGAACAGACTGTGGAGTCAGTTGCAAGACATGGCCAGGGAAAGGCACTGAGCAGTCACCTGTTTGCACATGATCAGATCTTTCGTCACCTTTTCTATTTTCTCATGTCTGTTCCTCCACAAATCAGTTTGGTCATTTCCTGCACATCCCATGGCAAGTGTTGCACAGTCCCTAAATGCACTTTCTGGCTGCCCATCCTCTGTCTCAGGACCTGAGTGAGAAAACCCCCAACCTCAGCTGCAAGGCCATCCTGGGGGCTCTGTCACTGATCACTTGGGGAGCCTTTCATGCAGAGATGTTGGAAATCTCTATTAGTTCCTTTGTAACTTTTGAGTTTTGAAAAGTTCCTCCAAAATCATTGAAATTCATGTCCCTAAAAGGACTATTTTTCCATTTTCATAAAGTATTGGGGATTAGGTCACATTAAAATGCCAACATGGTGCATGTAGGTATTTGCAACCCTGTGGAGAAGGAGTTGGGGATATAGGAAAAAAGAATAATGAACTGTGTGGGTTGGAAGAGACCTAAAGTAGCCACTAGTCAAAGTGCACTTCAATTACTCAGGGACACCTTCCACAAGTTAAGTTGTACAAAATTCCAAACCTTGGGCAGCTCCAGGGATGGGGTTTCCACTTACTCTGTAACCTGGCCCAGGTTCCTGCCACCCTCAGCACAAAATATTTCTTCCTGACATCCAATGGAAATCTCCCCTCATTCAGTTCCAGTTCCTGTGCCTTGTTCTGCCAATACAACCTTTGGCAAAAAGTGTCACTCTGTCTCTCCTGCACTAAGAGCACAACATTTTCATGGCTAAATACCAGAGATATCGTATGAAGGGGTTTGGAAGCCTCCAAGCCCTGGGCCCAGTGGTGTGGAGACTGAGGAAAGAACCAGAGAAGCCTGAGAGGCTTTGAAGGGAAACTGGAGAGGTCTAGACTGCACACAAGGAGAAAGGAATTTCTGCCCAAGGGCAGTGCTGTGGTGCAACACATCCCCCTGAAGGAGTCTGGATCAGTCCAAGGCTTTGTGTGCCAAGGCAGAGCCAGGGAGGAGGGAGAGATATCAGTGCAGGAAGGGGCCAGCGAGGTGGGGCAGCCGGGGGATGCCGACAGCCTGCAGGGAAAGGGGCAGGGCATGGACACCGTAGGACAGCCTGCGCTGGAGAGGAGACAGGGATGTGCAGAAGCTGAAAGGCCCCAAGAGAGCCAAGTTGTGCAGGCCTTTGGCCATGGCTGCTGTGTGTGCCCCTGATGGCATGAGGAGACAAGTGAGCCTTGCAGCCCTGGGGCCTCATTGCCTCCTTGTCCCTGCTCAGCAGCCTGGGAGGTGCCACCCCATCCTCCTGGCCCTGGTATTCCACATCCCACACCACAGTGCCCAAGGAAGAACCCTGAGGAATGAGGGAGAGACAGGATCTCTCTTCCCAGGGCTGGGGGTCATGGCTGTGACCTTTGGGTTAATGAAATGCTTCTTACTTTCCTCAGCATCAGAGTGACCTTTCTTTCCTAGTCCATATTTGTCATCATTGTCTCTTTGTTTTCTAACTGGTATCTGGGGACATTTTCTCAGTTATGTTCCTCAGAGGGACCCATTAACAACAAAAGAAACTTTAAAGTTTGATTCTGACTTTGCTTTCTCAAGAGGTTTCTGCAACTTTCCTCAGGGTCTGAGGTTCAGGGACTCAGCACCAAACCCCCCAGAGGGCCATTAAATGCCCTGGGCTGTTGCTGTGCTGCTGAGCTGGGCCGGGCTCCTGGCACACAGGGAGCTCCTGGCAAGCGGGCAGTGCTGCAGAGAGACAACTCTGCCCAGGAGCAGCTCCTGTGCACAGCCCAGCAGGGCTCAGGGCACTGCCTGCACACACCGAGGGCAGAAAAGCAGGGCAGAGAGAGGTTACACACAGTCTGGGGTGTGAGGAAATCTGAGAGGAAGATCCACTGGAAGAGGAACCTTTCCAGGCTTTCCCATGGTAAGTCTGCATGAAGGGCAATGTATGTGCAGTCTGTGGGAAGATCTCCCAATGCTGGCACATTCCACAGCCTGGGGGGTCTCTAATGTGGGATATCACAGTTTCTCTGGTGCTGAAGAGGAGGACGTGCTGCAAAGCAGGGACTCTCTGCTGCACCATCCCAGGGACATCCCAGCAGGGTTCCCTTCTCCCAGGGATGGCTGTAGGGTTTGAACCCCCACTGTGCCACCCAGGCTGTCCCAAACTGTCCTGCAGAGCAGGATCCTGCACCCCACGGTGCTGTGCCAGGGCAGGAGCTCTGCCACCTGCCAGGGACAGCTCTCAGTCGGCCTGGGGAGCTCCCTCAGTGCTGAGGGAGAGGCTGTGGTTGGAAAGAGCAAACCCGGGCAGGGCAGGGCAGGGCAGGGTAGGGCAGGGCAGGTTTGTTCAGCTATCAAGTGAGAGTTTCATAGGTGAGGACTGCTTACAGAACCAGAGCACTCTGGGATATTTTCCAGGGGATACTTCAAGGACAAGGTAAAAGGAGGGATTTCTATCAAGCTCTCAAGCCACATACCTGGTGGTTTGTCATGCAAAGGGAACACTGAGGAGCTGCACAGGGGCTGAGAACTACCTGGCATTGTTGGTGTCTGGAAGGTGGCACAGATGGCTCAGGGTGACACTGCCCTGAGTGCCCACCTGGTTCTGCCCTGGCTTCTCCCAGCCGGACCCTCACTAAGCATTTCGTTTTTCCTCAAATTGCTGATGTTTCTAGGGTTGTTTCCTCCTTCTCTTAGTCAGGTTCACTGGGAATGGTAGTTCAAGCTCCAGAGTCAATCACTGATCTGTGATCCCCCTCAGGCAGGTGGGTCCCTGGGAATGAGACATTCCAATTTTCCTCTGAACTGTGGGGCTGTCAGTAGTGAATTCTGTGTGCCTGGAGAATGAGGTGTGTTTCCCAGAATCAAACCCCATTGTCAGGACACTTGGCTCTTCTCTGAGATGTCCTTTCAAGCTGGGAGCTGCCCTCAAGAATGCAAATCACCTTCATAGCACAATTGTGTTATCTGAAATCCCCAGTGCAGAGGGGCAGAGATGCTGTGCCCATCCCAGGAAATGCTGTTGAGTTGGTGAGATGAGCCACGTGTGTCCCTGAGACCTTGAGCCAGGCTGAGACATTGAGTGGTCTGTGATGGATCTCTCTGCTCTCAACAGTGTCTAGTGGAATTTCAGACAAAAATGGGAGTGTGATCACTCTCTGTCTGAGGAAGGTCCAAGTCCAGGGCGGCTGGAACAAGGCACAGGGACAGAGCAACTCCCCTCACTCTGCACTAAGCCACAGATATTTGTCCTGTTTGGGAAGCCCTGCTCTGCTCTTTCTCAGGGCAGCACAAATGCTGAGGGGTTCTGCCATCCAGGAAAACTCCACAGGGAAGATGAGGAGAGTCAGAAACAAAACACCCAAACCTCTGAAACTGTCTTCTGGAATCCTGAAATCTTCTCAAAACTGGGAGTGCAGATGCCCATGAGAACTTTTGCTTTAGGAGCAGTTTCATCTGACACAGCTGAACACCAGGATGGGCCCTGCCCTCACCATGCCCATGACCCCACTGGAGCAGAGCAGGGCTGACCCTCACAGCCAATGGGTAGAGGGGCTGCTCCTCATGGGAAATGTAGTGAGCACCAAGCAGGGCTCAAGCCATGGATACGAAGCAAAGTTTTCTGAAAAAGGAAAAGTGGGGAGTGTGAGCAGAAGGGAAAGGGGTATTGGGATATGGCTGTGATTATTCTCAGAAATATCTCATCTGATTTGTCACTGTTATTTCCTCTTTGGACAGTGCCCCACCTCCAGAAGCAGCAAATGCCCAACAGCAGCTCCATCAGCCAGTTCCTCCTCCTGCCATTGGCAGACACGCAGCAGCTACAGCTCCTGCACTTCTGGCTCTTCCTGGGCATCTCCCTGGCTGCCCTCCTGGGCAACGGCCTCATCATCAGTGCCGTAGCCTGCGACCACCACCTGCACACCCCCAGGCACTTCTTCCTGCTCAACCTGTCCCTCACAGACCTGGGCTGCATCTGCACCACTGTCCCCAAAGCCATGCACAACTCCCTCTGGGACACCACAACCATCTCCTACACGGGATGTGCTGCACAGGTCTTCTTCCTTATTTTATTCTTTGGAACAGAGTTTTCCCTCCTCACCATCATGTGCTACGACCGCTACGTTGCCATCTGCAAACCCCTGCATTACGAGACCCTCCTGGGCAGCAGAGCTTGTGCCCACATGGCAGCAGCTGCCTGGGCCAGTGGCTTTCTCAATGCTCTGCTGCACACAGTCAATATATTTTCCCTGCCCCTGTGCCAGGGCAATGCCCTGGGCCAGTTCTTCTGTGAAATCCCTCAGATCCTCAAGCTCTCCTGTTCATATTCCTACCTCAGGGAAATTGGGCTCCTTCTGGTTAGTGCCTGTTTCGTGTTTGGTTGTTTTGCTTTCATAGTTTTCTCCTATGTGCAGATCTTCAGGGCTGTGCTGAGGATCCCCTCTGAGCAGGGACGGCACAAAGCCTTTTCCACGTGCCTCCCTCACCTGGCCGTGGTCTCCCTCTTTGTCAGCACTGATGCGTTTGCCCACCTGAAGTCTCCCTCCATGTCCTCTCCATCTCTGGATGTGGTGGTGGCAGTTCTGTACTTGGTGGTGCCTCAAACACTGAACCCCCTCATCTACAGCCTGAGGAACCAGGAGCTCAAGGATGCTGTGAGGAAAATGATGACTGGATGCTCTCCAGAAGCATAAAACTGTTGTTTCTGTTGATGTCTGCATAGCATTTGGACTGGAACTCATTACAGCCCCATCCTGTTTTCTCAGCATTTTGGTGGGGGTCATGTGATAAGTTTGTGCACAATTAATTTTTTTAACTAACCTCCATTATAATCTCTTATGTTTCTTTGGAATTTGGCCCACACACTGTCTAAATAAGGATTTGTTCCACTTGAGTATTTACACAAAATAAAGGACAGTGCAGTGACTTGTTTGATCCTTCTTCTTAGGCATTCAGAAAGGACAGTTCACTGCAGGACAGTGCATGTTTACAGAGAGGAGGGGACTGTTCAGAGCTGCCTTTTCCACTTCCACACTCTCCTAAATCCTTGTGTTGGTCCAAGGCCTTGGTCCTCTGCCAAGTTGGTCACATCCTGCTGTGTGTCTGTCCTGGGATCACAGGCAGGGACAGGCGATGGGGACAGCTGGGACACAGCTGGGCTGCACAACAGCAGCTCCATCAGGAAAGGGCTTCTCCTGAGGGCAGGGCAGGGTAGGAAGGCTTAGGGCTTCCTCCGAAGTTGTTCTTAAGAACATGCCAAAGGAAGACACATTCAAGAGGCTCCTTGTGCTGCTTTGTCCTCCCTGGCATTCAGGGTGATGAGATGATTGTCCCAGTTTGGTCCTCAAGGGACTTAGTTCTGCTTCAGGTTTTGCTTGCTGGTGACCAGTGTCCATGCAGACAGGAAATGGTTTATGATGATCCATCCTGGGTTTCTACTGCTTGTGACAGGGGTGATGGCAGGTGAATGTTTTTACAAACAGACTTGGGAGCTGACAGGAGAGCTCAGGGGAACTGCAAGGACAATTTGTGCAGGGAGTCAGCAGGAAAGTTTTGGCACTGATCATGAGCCTGTCCAGCTTGGTGTGATCCAGAGATAAAATTTTAAAGTTTTAATGTGAACTGGCAAAGGGCTCTTCAATCACAGGGACTACAGTGAGTTCAGGAGAGGCATTCTTTCAAATGATTAATTTTACTCTTCATGGATCATAGGCTGGATCCAGCGCAGCCCCCAAATCCATCTCCCAGCACTGGAATAAGGCAGGGCCCCTCTGAGCACCCTCCATGGTCACACAAGAGCTTGTGTGATAGGGGGACAGTGGCAGGGACCACCATCAGCTGGCTCTGCCTCCCAGCCTGACCAGCACAGCCCAGCAGAGCCCCCCCATAGTCCCAGGCACCACAGCCCCTGTGCCCTGCAGAGCAGCACCCCCAGCTCAGGGACTGTGGGGAGCACGGGGAGGGGCTGCAGGAATGGCTGGTCAGGCCAGCACAGACGTGTTCCCCTGGGGAAAGGCTCTGTGGGGAGATGGGATGTGCCAGGAGAAGAGCAGGACAGGCTGTGGGTGCCTGTGAAGATGGAAACAGAAACACTTTGCTGTGGGTCCCAGCTTTGGGAAGGCTGCCCTGTCCCTGGAACTGCCTGAGGAGCTGCTGGGTCAATTCTCTCATGCTCTCCTTGGGAGTAAGTTTGGCTTTGGTGGCCGCAAAGGGCCTGGGGTGGGGAATCACTTCAGCCTTTGACTGAATGCACATTCTGACTCGCTTCCAGTTCTTGCTGTGGGTCCAGCCCCAGTAAGGATGTTCTGCTGACTTTGTCTGGGGTGAAGACAGGGAGGGGACAAGATTCAGTGAGGGGCTAGGCTGGCTGTGCTGGGTAATGTCCTGGGGAGGGAAAGTTTAGTGAAAAGCTCATGTGAGTGAGAGTGCAGAATGAGGGCACACAGCAGTGTCCTTGCATGGACAGGGCTCCTGTGAGAGACAGGAAGGACCAGCAGAGCAGGGTCTGGGCTGTGCCTTTCTTTGCTGAACATGCCAGTGAAGGAGTCCCAGGGCAAGTGTCACAGACCAGCCAATAACAATCCCAGTTTCAAGCCTTGACCTCTCACCCAACATAGAAGGTCAAAAAGCGACCAGGTCAGAACTCCATGTTTCCATTGTATGAAAAAGATACAAATGGACATTGGGTGTCTGTGATGACATCAGTGTGAGTCAGAACAAACACCATCAGTTATTCCATGTGCAATGAAGGCCTCTGGGACAGAGATTGTCTTGAGATCACTTTCATTTTAGACTAATGTTGTCTGAGAAACCCCCTGGATGCAGCACTGGGATTTGCTTCTGTGCACAGAGCTCTCTGTGTCCATCCCTCAGGCCGTGGGGCATCTCAGACGGGGGCAGAGCAGGTGACACCCCACAGGGCTGAGGTGCCTCCAGCCCCTGGCAGTGGCAGCAGGAGCCCAGGGAGACACCGCACCTGCTGCCAGGAACTGTCTCTGTGTGTGTGCAAGGGAAGGACTCGTGACTCTGAACAGCCCTGGGAGTGTGAGCAGGGCATGAGCCCAGCTCAGGTGTGGGCAACTGTCAGAACCCTGACATTTCTGGGTGTGACTGCAAGAACAACCTCCCTGTCCCAGGGACATTCATCTCTCCAGCTTTGGATGCATCCATTGCAAAAGGCCCTGTCTTCTTCATCCCTCTTTTCAGCCTTTCTGGCCTGTCCCTTTCATCCCACCCCACGAAGCAGACTGAGGAGCATCTCACCTGTGCAGTCAGAGGGGTTCTGTGAGCAGGAGTGGCAGAGTTCTGTAGAAGATTTATTTCTGCCCTTCCCAATGGCACAAGGCACATCTTAGGAGTATGAAAACACTCCCTGGAAAACTCTCCTTGCAGAGACTTTTGAAGAAAAAAACGAGGAGAGGAGAGGAGAGGAGAGGAGAGGAGAGGAGAGGAGAGGAGAGGAGAGGAGAGGAGAGGAGAGGAGAGGAGAGGAGAGGAGAGGAGAGGAGAGGAGAGGAGAGGAGAGGAGAGGAGAGGAGAGGAGAGGAGAGGAGAGGAGAGGAGAGGAGAGGAGAGGAGAGGAGAGGAGAGGAGAGGAGAGGAGAGGAGAGGAGAGGAGAGGAGAGGAGAGGAGAGGAGAGGAGAGGAGAGGAGAGGAGAGGAGAGGAGAGGAGAGGAGAGGAGAGGAGAGGAGAGGAGGCAAAATTAGAGATATGAAACATGTCCAAAAAATTCAGTAGCTCCTCTGAGCAATGTTTCTGCATTTGAATCATTGGTAGGAAATGTATTTTGAAAAGTAGCTGTACAAAGCTATTCCTATAGACAGTGAGTGGATCAGGTTAAGTAAATATATCTGTGGTGTTTTCAATGAAAAAAAAAGTTTAAAATAACCCTTACAATGCTGGCCAGGAATCCTCCAGCAATTATCAAGAGTTCTGCTCTCCAGAGGTTTCAACCATCTCCTCAAATCCACACTCCTGACTTCAGGCCATGACATCCCAGAGCAGTCACAGAGTTGGCCACTGCCCCAGAGATACCCCAGGGCAGCTCAAGGACACAAGTGTGAAAAGTCCCCCAGAGTGTCTGTGAGCCCTTCTGGAGCAGGAGCTGCTGGGCAGGAAGGACCAGCTGGGGAGGGACAGGGAATCCCCCCCTGCAGCACTGCTGGCCACGCTGAGGAGGGTCCTCTCCAGCACAGCAGAACATCCTGTCCCCTTGGGGGCTGGGCTGTCAGGTGTGTTCCCAGAACTGACTGGCCAAGCTGGGCAGGCAGATGCTCAGGGTTCATGAAGGACATCACAAAGCTGAGTCCATCCAGCTGAAGGATTTGGGAAGGTCAGGAGGAACTGGGACAAAAAGGATGGGATATTTGGAGGAGGGAATTGGGGCTTGGCCAACAGAGATGAAAGATTTGTGCACTTTGGCCACACCAATCCCCTGCAGTGTTCCAGGCTGGGCACAGAGTGGCTGGAGAGCAGCCAGGCAGAAAGACACCTGGGGGTACTAATTGACAGGAAGTTCAACATGAGACAACAGTGTGCCCAGGTGGCCAAGAAGGCCAGTGGGATCCTATGCTGGATCAAAAATAGCGTGGCCAGCAGGCCCAGGGCAGTGATCCTTCCCCTGAACTCTGCCTTGGGGAGGCCAGACCTTGAATGTTGTCTTCAGTTCTGGGCCCCTCAGTCCAGGAAGGATATTGATTGAGGGGCTGGAGCGGGGCCAGAGAAGAGCAACAAGGCTGGTGAAGGGACTGGAGCACAAGTGCTGTGGGGAGAGGCTGAGGGAGCTGGGGGTGTTTAGCCTGGAGAAGAGGAGGCTCAGGGGAGACCTTACCACTGTCTAGAACTCCCTGGAGGGAAGTTCTGGCCAGGTGGGGGTTGGTCTCTTCTCCCAGGCACTCAGCAATAGGACAAGGGGTCACAATGGGCTCAAGCTCTGCCAGGGGAAATTGAAGTTGGATATTAGAAAAATATTCTTTGCAGAGAGAGTGCTCAGGCATTGGAATGGGCTGCCCAGAGAGGGGGTGGATTCCCCATCCTTGGAGGTTTTAAACACAGATTGGCTGTGGCACTGAGTGCCATGATCTGGTAAAGGGACTGGAGTTGGACCAAGGGTTGGACTTGATGATCTCAGAGGGCTTTTCCAACCCAATCTATTCTATGATTCTATGATTTTGGTGAGGTAAAATCAGATTCAGGTAATGCTGAGAGTGTTGAAACACTGACTGTGCAAACACTCATGATGGACCTTTACCTATAATTTGTGTACCATTGCAACATCTGTTGGGATGTGAATATAACTTGATACTCCTAATTTTATCCCCAGCAATCTTCTCTCAGGAACCAAAGGAACCCTGGGACACTGGGAAAAGCCTTGGAACCAAGGGGCCATTCTGACACTTGGGAACCTCGTGGAATCAAAGTTCCATTGTGACCCTGCAGGACCTCAAGGAAACAGAAGCCCATTGTGACCCTGTGGAGCCTCATGGAATCCAGGGATCATTGTGACACTCCAGGGCCTCATGGACTGCAAGGAACCCTGGGACACTGCAGAAATTCATGGAATCAAGGGGCCATGATGACACCGCAGGGTCTCATGGATTCAAAGGAATCCTGGAACATTCTGGAATCTGATGGAATCATCGTGCAATTGTAACACTACAGAAACTTATGGAACCAAGGGGCAATTTTGACCTTTCAGGGCCTCATGGAGCAAAAGGGACCCTGGGACACTGTGGAAAATCATGGAAACAAGGGGCCATTGGGACACTGCAGGGCCTGAAGGAACCAGAGATATCCTGGGACACTGCAGAGCTCATGGAACCAAAGGGTTCATTGTGACTTGTAGGGCCTCATGGAACAAAAAGGGTCTTGAGACAGTTTTTAACTTCATAGAATCAAGGGGTCATTGTCACACTGTGGAACCTCAGGGAACCAGGATGCCACCTGGACACTGCAGGGCCTCACAGAACTAAAGGCATCCTGGGACAGTACCGAACACTGGAAATATTTTGGGTCTGGCTGAGCTGGAGGTCATTTACCCACAGCAGCCCTCCCAGTGCTGTGCTTTGTGTTGGGAGCTGGAAAGGTGCTGAGAACACACCAATGTTTTGGCTACTGCTGAGCAGGGCTGGCACAGCCCCAGCACTGCAACGTTCCTTCCCCAACTGAGGGCAAAATCCTGGGAAGGGACACAGCCAGGCCAGCTGATCCAGAGTGACCAGAGGGATATTCCAGATCATGGGATGTCAGCTCAGATATAAAAGATGAGGAAAGGAGGAGGAAGGGGTGACATTCATTGTTTGCAATGTTTGCCTGCTGAGCAGCTGCTCTGTGTGCTGAAGCCTGGCTTGCTGGGACATGGCCAGACATCATTGATGATGGGAAGTAGAGAACAAACCTGGTTATTTTCCTCTTTGTTCATGTGCAAACTTTGGCTTTTGATTTAGGAAAGTATCTTATCCCAACCCACCAGTCATTTTCTATTTTATTGTCTCTCCCCTGTCCATCTGGGAAGGGCAGTGATAGAGCAGCTTGATGGGCAGCCTGTAATTTTCCCCATTCTCATTTTGCTCTTCTTGAAGATGGGCTTGGCATCTGCCTTTTCCAAGGAACCCAGAACGTCTCAGATTGCTCTGGCCCTTTTGAGAGCACAGCCCAGAATCCCAGGCAGCAGTTCAGGAGCACTTGCAATGAACTGTCCAAGACCACTGAGATGAATCTCACTGGGCCAGCGGAGTTTGTTCCTGGAGTCACTCAGAAATGTCGAGGTCCAGCAAAGCATCCACCTCTGAACTGGGATTGTGGGATTCTCATGCACCCAGGGGTGATCAGAGAGTCTTTCCCTTTTACACCCATGGGGAGATCATTGCAGGAGTTACAGTCTCTCCCTGGGCTCTCACTGCCACTGCCAGGGGCTGAAGGCATCTCAGCCCTGTGGGGTGTCACCTGCTCTGCCCCTCTCTGAGATGCCCCACGGCCTGAGGGATGGACACAGGGGGAGCTCTGTGCTCAGAAGCACATCCCAGTGCTGCATCCTGGGGGTTTTCCAGGGGATGTGGGGCCCAGAGTGAAGTGACCTCGAGACACTGTGTGTCCCACAGCCCTTCCCAGCATCTCCAGGATTAGCTGATGGTCTTTGTGTTCTCTTGGGTTCATCTCCCCACACACACACTGTGCATGCTGAAGTCTCCTCTGTACAATTGCAGCATGGCCTTGTGAGCTGATCATTTGGTGTCCTCATGGAGGGACAAACAACCTGTCAGTGGTGGGTGAGAGGCCAGTGCTGGGAATGGTGTTTGCAGGGGGTGATCTGTGACAATTGCCCTGGGGACCCTTGCCCAGGGTGTCCAGGAAACAAAGACAAAGCCCAAACCCTGCTCTGCTGCTCCTTCAGGTGTGTCCCTGGAGGCCTGGCTGTGGAAGGGACACTGCTGTGCCCTCTCCTGCTCTCACACACTTTGGCTCTTCACTGTGCTTTTCTGCAACAGGGCAGTTTACTGGGGCTTGACAGCCTATGAGAAGACACCAGTTCCTTACAGCCCCAGGGCTTGTCACCTCCTCACCCACTCCATAGAGCTGTGGAGGTGTCCTACTGCTCTCCTGCACTCCCCATTCCACACCCCACATCACTCTGCTCCAGGAGCATCCTGTGAGGAACCAGAGATGGGTGGCAGGGCTTGGCTGTCCTGCTTGGCAAAGTCCATCAGGTACTTTCACAGCCACATTCCACAGTCCCTTTTCCACATGTAACCAGTAACTCTGAGCTGCTCCTTCCCCAACCCCAGGGAGGGTCTTTTTGTCTTCTCATTCCCTCCGGGGTCTCTGGCCTGAGCAGAGCTTGCTGACATCCTCAGGAACCTGGAGGTTTGCTGATCAATTTTACTTTTTTAGAGACTTGTTCTGTCTTAGATCTTCAGTTAGGGAATTCAGTGCCAGAGGCCTCATTAACATTTAAAACATCTTTACAAGACAAGCCTCTGGGAATAATTTAATATTAAGGCTTCAATTCTTTTATGCTTCATTAGACAGATATCAGAAGTGTATTCAAAGTGAGTGTATGACAGTGACAAAAAAATGAAGAAATATAACTTTTTGTCCCATTTCCTTTTTCCTGTTTATACACTGAGAGCAGCGAACCCTAATTGATATTGTTCCCAAGCACCAGGGATGGTCTCCTTGCCTGCTCATTCCCTTCATGGTCTCTTTCACTGAAGGCATTTTAACAAAACAAACCCCTGGGAATAATTTACTTTTACATTTTCACATCTTCTGTGGTCAATTACAGAGATCTCAGAAATGCATTCAAAGTGAATATCTTATACTTTAAAAAAAAACCAAAACCACAAGCAAAAATATGTCTTTTTTGTGGCCTGTTTATTTTTGCCTGTTTATACATTATTATCAGCAATTCCCTATTGATATTGACCCAGAGCATCTCCTAATTCCGTGTGCATAGATATGAAAATCAAGACCCTTTTTGTCTGACAATCCATCTGACTTTATCCCTAATCCCCAACCCACCATTTCCCTCATCACAACCCTGGCACTCAAAGCAGCCTTGTGGAATCTGAGCTTCCTCCACTAAAGGCTGGACCTGCAGGTTTCAGTTCCTGGGCACCAACTCCCACCTCCTGTACTTGGAGAAAGAGCTGCAGGAGACACACAGGGATGTTCATTTATTGTCAGCAAACAAAACCAAAGGAAGGCACAGCTCAAAAATAGAAGAAATTCCTCTGCTGTATTTTAAGTTCACATTACTGATGTCCACTTTCCACAGCAGGCAATTTTAGACCAATGGAAAACACATTATGTGTCAAGCACAGATCTAAAGGTCCCTCCAAGAGCTCCCTACCCCAATTCTGTCCATTTTGCTCTTTGCACAAAGTGAGTCACACACTGAAGTCAGAAGTTCCCTTGATCCAGAGCAGGAGGAAAAGAGAGAAAGTGAATGAATTACTTGGTTGTGCACAGCTAAATCTCCACTAATCCACATATTTTGGGGTTACAGGAACTTTATTGGGCATGTTCTGCAGCATTTGTTCAGATGACAACAGGCTCGGTGGGATTGTTGGTCTGCTGGAGGGCAGGAAGGCTCTGCAGAGGGATCTGGACAGGCTGGATCGATGGGCCCAGGCCAACTGGATGAGGTTCAACAAGACCAAGTGCTGGGTCCTGCCCTGAGGTCATAACCACCCCAAATCCCTGGCCATGCCCTGCAACTGATCCCCACAGTCTGTCCTGTGTCCTTCATCCTTCCATTTTCAAGAACTTTGAGGGACAAGGGAGCTTCATGCTCTGGGTGTGGAGCAAGATCTAAGTGCCACTGGAGTGGGAACCACAACTCATCAGGTTTGTGCTCTTTGGGAGGACCAGAAAGTGCTGAGATTTAGACCCACAGAAAGTTCCTTTTCATGGCCAAAACACAAAAATTAAAGAGGATACAATTTCTAAACTTCACAGCTCTTTGTGCATCTTTCCTCAGCCCCAGCAACCAGGATAAGCCACGTCCTTGCTGTGCTGGTCCCACAGCCCAGGGTGCTCCTGGCCTCCCTTCCTGCCAGGGCACATGGCTGCCTTCTGCCCAGCTCCTGCCCACCCACAGCTGCCTTACAGGGCTGCTCCCAGCCAGACAGCTCCCAGCCTGTGCCATGGCCAGGGCAGTGCCCTGCAGGGGCACACACTGCCGTGTGTCCCTCTGCCATTGCAGGAGGTTCCTGCCAAGACGGGCTCTCCTCCTCCCTGAAGCTTTCCCTGAGCACAGAGGCCTGAGAGACCTTTCCAATGAAGACTCAGGCAGAGAAGCCATGGAGTCCCTCAGCCCCACAGCAGTGTCTGCTGGAATTAAATCCCCCTCCCCATCCCACAGCAGCCCTGCATTTCGCTCCTTCAGCCTTGGTCTCCAGCACAGCCACTGAGGCTCTTTTGGCTCTTGATTTTTCCTGCAGCCACAAAATCCAGGGGAGCTTTGCCTTTCCCACACTCCCACGTGCTTGTCTGTGCCTGGCCTTGCAGCCAAACCCTTGCAGAGATTCCATGGCCCCTTTGTGTCCCGCTGCCCCACAGCTGGTCCCACAGCCTCTTGTGCAGACCCAGCCCAGGGAAGGAGCATCAAGATTGGGGAATGGCCCCTCTGATGGGATGCCCCATAGCCAACTTTTTCCACACCTTTCCCAGCCCCTTGAGATGCTCTGTCAGCTGTGGGGCCTCACAGATAGCCCTGCTCAGGCTCTGCCAGGCTCTGGGCCAGGAGAGGGGCTGGGCAGGGCTGGCCATTGCCCTGGGACAGCCCCTGAGCCAGCAGGAGGGGGGAGGTGGGCACAGCCAAACCCACCCCTAACCCTGGGCTGAGGAGCCAGGGCTGGAAATGACTGTAGAGAGAGGCTGGGGGGTGACAAGTGTCCTGGGCCACCTTCCTGGTCTGTTCCTGCCACCAAGGGCACAGAGCAGCCTCCTCTCTCTGGCACTTCATGTTTTCCATCCTTTCCACAGGTCCTGGCTCTGCACCACAACCCATGGGCTGAGTCCTGCACCTGCACAGTCACACGATGGGAGATGCATAGACGGTTTTCTCTTCCAGGTCCTTTCCAGCCCAGCCCAGCTCCCTCCAAGTTCTCCCACCTGCCCTGGGCTCTCTCCAGCACCAAGGGCCTCTCCCAGCACAGCCCAACTGGGTCTGGCCCCACAGCCCTGCTCGGGGCAGGGTGCTCTGGGGAAGGCACAGCTGCAGCTGGAGCTCAGAGAGGACTCAGGCCCACTGGTGGTGAATGTGATTGGCAAGAGGGACAGGAGGCACCTGTGTGCCCTGCTTTCCTCTGCAGGAGATTCTGAGAGCTCTGCAGCCCCTCCCTGCCATGCTGTGTCCCCAGGATAGAACAAAAGCCCCAGCCCTTGTGACTGTCAAGCACTTTTCCTGCTCCAAGTACACTGTCCGTCCCAAAGCTGTGACAGCCAGAAAGCTGTTGTCGTTTTGTGTGCATTCCTGTTCCAATGAGGACAGCTAAAAAATAACAAGCTCTTGGAATACAAACTGCAGAACACTAGAGTCCAGGAAGGCTCCCCAGAACCATAAACTTCATCCAGTTTGCAGACATCGGCCCATCTCCTGTCTTTTTGCATTTGACAAGAATTGCAGTTTCTGGGTGTTCCTTGCTGTCCACTGAAACCTGTTTTGCAACATCCATTGTTCCTCTTTCACTTGTGTTCATGAATAGGTACCTGCTCTCCCCATGGTTAACATACGGTAATCCCTTAGTTAGCAGGAACCACCCTCCGTTTAGCATTAACCCAGCCTCTAAATTATACTAACCCTATATTACACTGAAAGGTTTTACAATAAATTATTTTTGTTCTTTCCTCTGAATGACGTCCAGTTTTTTGACCTTTTCAAATGGGGCCTGAGTGTGAGGGTGAGCGCCTCAGCTTCTGATGTTTGGAAGCTGGCAGAGCAGAGCAGAGCCCTTAGGCTGAAACAGAGTAGCAGCGCCTCTGTTTCTGTCATGGTTCATGGCCAAACTTCAAAGGAGTCCCGGAACCAGTGTTCCTGCAGGAAACATGCCCGTGAGCGGCCACGAACTAGAAGTTTCAAAGAACTTTGTGTTTAATAAGTAAAGACGGAGGGAAATCTGTCTTCTGAGCAGAAGCCGATCATGATAAGTCTGCTTAAGCAGCACAGCTCAGAAGATCTGCAGTTAAAAAGCTTGTCTTTAAAATCACAACAAAACCACCCAGAACTCACTTTTAGTGACTCTGAATGGGACAATGATAAACAGGCAGGAAAATGTCCCAAGTGGTACAAGAAAGCACTTGAGTCTCTTAAAAAGCATGGGGGAAAAAAGTGGCAAGATAGCAGTGGAATTGCTGCCAGAGACCTCGGCCAGAGTCCCTGGGACCCCGGTGGCAGAGAACTAGGAGAGCCAGAGGCGGCCAGCGTGGCATCCACGCGACAGGAGCGGGCCCGGTGGCAGAGGCGGCTCCGACAGTGGCACGGCAGCTGCAAACACAGGCAGCAACCCACAAAAAGTGGTTGCAGTGTTCCGGCAGACTTGCCTCAGTGGCGGGGACACTGCATGTCAAACACACGTATTCAGCACAGCAGAGCAGGTTTTTCAAGCCACACACCGCACTGCTGAGGTAGGCCAGGCTATGGCGCAGCTCAGAAAGAGCAACACGTGGGGCCATGCCCGGCACAGCAGGTGCCCTGGGCTGCTGCGGCACCTGCGTGGAGTGGCTGAAGCAGCAGCAGTGGCGGTGGCACGGGAGAGCCAGCACAGGCGGCAGGGTAGCAGCACAGCAGCCCCAGCAGTGGCGTGAGAACAGCGGAAGCCCCGGCAGCAGCCCCAGTCCCGGCAGCAGCCCCAGCCCCGTTCCAGGAATGGTGTGCGGGTGGCACAGCAGCCAGCAGCCAGCAGCAGTGGTTTGGGGCCTTTGCAAGCCACGTGGCTCACATGGCAGTTGTCATCTTAAAACCCACAAAGAAGCAGCGGGGCGGTGCCGAGCGTGCACAGTTGCAGAGACAGACGAGCAGGCTGGAGCAGTCACAAATAATGAGCTGGAGTGGAGCTGTGAGGTGAAAGACCCTTCTGAGCCATTTCTGCTCTGCCTAAAGAAGCCACGAAAACTCACTAGCTGTGACTTCAGGTGATCATTAATGTAGGGAATTGTTTTCCTCTGTTTACCTTTTTTTTGTATCAAACAAGAGTTTTAAATCTATCTTTTCTTCTCCTACTGTAGTTTTTTCGTGTGTTACCTGTGCTGAAGAAAGCTCTTTTGTTCTGTTGTAGGGCCCAGTTCATGTGTTAATTACCTGAAATGCTTGTCTTTCAAAGTTTTGCATATCTATAGCAAACAAGGCACTGCCAGCAAGAACCCAAATATCGCCCACAACTGCACACCCCCTCCCTTGCCAAGGGAGAGAGCAAACAGCAGCTACAGCGGCTGGGGTGGGCAGCGCCAGGGCTACAGTTACCAATCTCCTATAGAAAAAATAAAAACGGGGGAGTGGCAAGTTATCTCTGAACTGTAGGAATGTTTTATATGTTTTTGAGTTTTTATTTTAAATTGAACATATGAGAAATAAATAAATGTTTTTCTTTTCAAGCAAAGGAATTAACCAAAAGTTACTAACAAAAACAGGGAAACACGTGCATTTTAAAGGGTTTTTCTTTTTTAATACTAACCTATGGGCGTATTGTGAAGTTGTAAGGTTCCTGAACATGTTTGGGCAGGTACCAGGGAAACATGTGAGTGGGAGTCAGGTATTGGGAAATAAATGTAAATGAAGCAAACCCCCCCCATCATGTGGCGCCCATGGAGGCTGCCATTTTAATCAAGACCCTGCCTCTTAACATAAGATAACCAATAAGAGGCAAGGGAATGCCCTTTCTGTTATATGGACAGGGTGGGATTTAGAAGCCTTTAAGAGGGGGAAATCTGATTGGAGGGGGGTGCTTTTGGGGATTGGGATCAGCCAGGGCACAACAACACGTGTTTGTAAGTAAACCTTTCTGATGGTTATTTTTTGTTTCAAGGACTCTGTTATCATTGTAAAATTCAATAAATAGAGAATTTTTCTCACAAACATGATGCAGAATGTCTATATTTTACATGTTATATTCTCACCAGAACTCAAAAACCAAAGAGACATATAGTTAGATGTTGCTAATGCAAGAATAAGGAACACAAATGCCAGTTTGTCATTTCATAATCATACAACACAGCAAAATATAAATTTCAGTCTGTTTGTGTGAATGTTTGAATGAAAGGGCGCCCTGAGTGAATGTGAGAATGAATGCACATGTGAGAATGTAACTACTGATAGAGCTGTCTGGTCTGTATAACTACACTATCTCATATACACATGAACACTCTCAAATAAATGT
Source organism: Pithys albifrons albifrons (assembly GCF_047495875.1). Lineage (NCBI taxonomy): Eukaryota > Metazoa > Chordata > Aves > Passeriformes > Thamnophilidae > Pithys > Pithys albifrons. The sequence goes on from NC_092464.1 coordinate 60,518,095, forward strand.
CTAAAGACACATCCTAAATTAAATAAAGTTGTTCATTTGCAGAGATGTTTAGTTTGAATAAAGGTTTTCAAGAACAAACATGGCATTTAAAAAACACCCTCAGAAAAAAAGCTTAATGTCAGAGAAAAAACACAAACACTAAAAAAGTCATCAAAGCTCTTTGTTTCATTAAAGTTACTTGTTTATAAGTCGTTTTAAATAAAGCTTTTTAAAAGATTAGCTTAAATAAATATTCATGAGATTAAATTCTGAAAGAGAACAACAAAAGTGGGTTAAGGGGTTTCATTGGCTGGACAAATTAACATCAGTCCACAATTTGAAATGTTGCTTATAGTGAAATTGTTTGGAATTTTATGTTCTTTTGTAACTTGTTATGTAACCCCTATTTTGCTTTCCTGTATCCCACGAATAATCGATCAGAATTTTTCTTAAGTTTTCATTTTAAAGAAACAAAATTAGAAGGGGTGAAACTGGTGGGATACAAAACTGAAAAACTTCAGGACCCAGAAAGGCTCCCCAGTACAATAAGACTTAATCCAGTCTGCGGACACTGATGCATCTCCTCTCTTTTGCATTTCACAAGGTTTGCAGTTGCTGTATATTCCTTGCTGTGTACTGAAACCTGTTTTGCAACATCCATTGTTCCACTTTCCCTTGTGTCCATGAATAATGGATTAGCTCTCAGTACCTGCTCTCCCCATGATTAAGATGTGGTAATCCATTACTTAGCATGAACCATCCTCCGTTTAGCATAACCCAGCCTCTAAATTATACTAATCCTATATTACACTGGAAGTTTTTACCATAAATGGTCTCTGTTCTTCCCCCTGAATGAAGTCTGTATTTCTGACTGTTTCAACTGAGCGTTAAGACAAGTTAGTCACCAGAGTCCTTTCCCTGTTCCTGCTGTGTCCCCTGGGGCTGCAGAGCTCTGGTTGGCCAGTTCACAGTGAGATTTAATAGTTTCTGTCTGCGGGACTCCACCCTGGACAGGATTCTGCTCCAGGGCTCCATTCATTGCTGACTGTATGGGATGGGCTGTCCCTGCAGATCCTCTGTGCCCTCCTGGCAGTTCGTGATTTCCTCAAGAAAAGGACTCACCTGCCATCAGAGCCATCAAAGCTTCAGAGCCTCAGGCTTATGACATGAAGACCCTTTCCTATCTGTGTGGCCACTGGCCACCAAGATAGAACACCTGAACCAGCCCTCAGTTCCACAGCAGGACCCTGATCTCACTGCAGTGATTCCATGGAGAAACAAGCAAATCAGCGAGACTTTTGAGAGTCTGTTCCTTGGGCTTCTCCTCAAGAACAACTTTGGAAAAAGACCAAAATCTTCAGGAACTGCCCAGAGGGAATCCCCCTTTCATGATGGAAATGTTATAGGGCCCAGCTCTGCCTCTGAAGGGCCCATGGCCTGTCCTTGCCCGTGGTCACAGCAGTGACACACAGCAGGACAGTGGCTGAACTTCCAGCGCACTCAGGCCTTGGACAAGGACAATAAAGGAGAGGGTGGAAGTAGAAAAAGAGCAGGTCTAAAAGCCCAAGAGCTCCCTGGCACTGCTGCTGTACCAGGTTTTTTTCCCCTCCAGCTCTGCACACAGGCATTGCCCTCCAGATTCAGGGGTTATTGAAAGAAGAATCTGGAAAAAAGAACTTAAATACTTTGTTATACTCAGAGACCATGATTTCTCATGGACAAAGTAACAAAGGGAGGATGTTTGGAAAATAAGTCCCTGCATGAAGTTTTGTTTTATTTAAGTGAACACAGAGCATAATTCCTCATTTACACAATTTATAGGTCAAAATAAGGGGGTAGACAGTGACTTAGATACATGTGAAGAAAAATATTCAGGGTTAACACCATTAACAGAAGAAAAAAGAAGGAAAGCATCGACCACCACTATCAAAAGCTTTGTAAGGAAAGCTGAGCTTACAAGGCATTACACGATGAATGTTGAGCTGAAAAAAACAGGCCATTTATTGGTCCTGAAAAGCATCCAGTCATCATTTTGCTCAGGGCATCCTTGAGTTCCTGATTCCTCAGGCTGTAGATTAGGGAGTTCAGTGTTGGAGGAACCACCGAGTATAGAACTGCCACCACCACATCCAGAGATGGGGAGGAGGGAGGAGACGGAGAGTGACTTCAGGTAGGAAAACACAGCAGTGCTGATAAAGAGGGCGACCACAGCCAGGTGAGGGAGACAGGTGGAAAAGGCTTTGTGCCGTCCCTGCTCAGAGGGGATCCTCAGCACAGCCCTGAAGATCTGCACATAGGAGAAAACTATGAAAATGAAACAACCAAAAACTGAAGAGGCAGTAACCACAATGAGCCCAATTTTCCTGAGGTAGGATTGTGAGCAGGAGAGTTTGAGGATGTGAGGGATTTCACAGAAGAACTGGCCCAGGGCGTTTCCCTTGCACAGAGGCAGGGAAAATGTATTGACTGTGTGCAGCAGAGCATTGAGAAAGCCACTGGCCCAGGCAGCTGCTGCCATGTGGGCACAAGCTCTGCTGCCCAGGAGGGTCCCGTAGTGCAGGGGTTTGCAGATGGCAACGTAGCGGTCGTAGCACATGATGGTGAGGAGATAAAACTCTGTCATGATGAAGAACAGAAAGAAAAACACCTGTGCAGCACATGCTGTGTAGGAGATGGTTGTGGTGTGCCAGAGGGAGTTGTGAATGGCTTTGGGGACAGTGGTGCAGATGCAACCCAGGTCTGTGAGGGACAGGTTGAGCAGGAAGAAGTGCCTGGGGGTGTGCAGGTGGTGGTCGCAGCTACCGTGCTGATGATGAGGCCGTTGCCCAGGAGGGCAGCCAGGGAGATGCCCAGGAAGAGCCAGAAGTGCAGGAGCTGCAGCTGCCACGTGTCTGCCAGTGCCAGGAGGAGGAACTGGCTGATGGAGCTGCTGTTGGACATCTACTTCTTTTTGACAATAAGGCCTATTTGAAAAAAAAAAAAAGACAGGTAAAATTTCAGAGAACAAACTCCATTTTTCACAGAGTTCACTCCTTACTAAAATGCATTTTCTTTCACTGGTTTGTGTGTGCTTATGGTTCTGTGAGGAGCAAGAGCTCTGCCCATGTGCTGCCAAGGACTCAGTTTTCCCTTGTTACAGTGAGAGCATGGAGCTGATTTGTGAGAGCTCAGAACATCACAGGGTGTGGGGTGATAAGCTGATAAGGCCTGATGGGTTGAGAGACACATCTCAGCCCCCCTGGGGGGGTGCTCCCCACAGAAGACAAAAGCAAGGCAAACTGATAAGATTAACAAAGGATGGAGTGTTAAGAAATAGCATGGCCTTCTTTCTTTCTTCAAAGGCCCACCTCACCTCAGGGCATCTGCCTCCCCCCCAAACACAAACACCTGGAGAAGAAAAAAAAGATATAAAAGAAGTGCAGTTAACTGCAACTTGGTGAGAAAAACTTTCCACCTCTGGGAGGGCAACCTGAGAGCTACCCTGTCTTCCCCACTCCATCAATATTGCAGGGATAAGCCACAGAATTCTTACTTTATTTTTCTTATACCTTATTAGCTGTAATTTGCTATAACTCACTGGGTGTATGCGGGTTAATGATATATATTTTTCCTGTTGCTTTTCCTTTTGGGTTATTGAGTGTGTTTACTGGTGGTGTTGAACTGTTGTGTCTCTGTTTAGTTACCTTCTGTCAGTTAAGTTTGCTATGGGAGTGATTTACTGCTGGGTGGTCCTTGAAATGTGTGTGGTGCCGATATCTTTGGGGGGGTATTTTGTACAATCCTGCAGCTAAATGTTATTGTTACAAATATATTTGTAAATCTAATCGTGGAAGTAGTTATGCTAAGGTTTACGGGGTTTAACTGGGCCTGAGGTGGGGTAACTTGAAACGGTAGTGGGGTCCTAGAAACTGTTGGGAATTTGCAAGGAACAGCAGGACAATAATTAAAGGGATTAGTGAAGTAATAGAACCTGAGGAAGAAAACAAACTGTTGCTTAAAGATAAGATTAGAATCAACATATGTAAGGGGTTTTGCAAATGGTTTGGTGATGGGAGTCTAATTAACCAGTATCCTGTGTTAGACGAGCATGGTAGATTTTTAACCCTTGAAGACGGATATCAATTGTATATGTATAATCTATGTAACTGATTTATGGACGAGGTCGTGTGTCTTTGTGCACGTATAACGCTGTAGAAAAAGTATAAAAACTGTCTTCAAGAATGGCTCGTTGGAATCCTGGCTTAGGACACTAGTCCCCAGGTTTCCCGGGCCCAGCAAATAAAGCACCGCATAAACTGATACTCTGTCGGTTTGTGTTCCTGTGAACGGGCAACAGTTTTCTGGCGCCCAAATGTGGGGCTCCGAGGGCTGCTGGGGCGGTTCGCGTCCTGATCCACTCCAAGCCGACACTGAGCATTTTCCTCAGGGAGTCATCAGTTCGTGCCCGACCCCGCGCCTGTCGGACAACTACATAGAGGTGAGCCCGAAGGTGCTTTATTTTGAAAGGGGGGTGGCTTTATTCTGAAAGGGGGTGGTAAGATTGGTTTGTTGGTATTGGAAGCCTAGGCACCGGCCGTAAGACACGTACATAGGAACCGTGCAGGTCCGGTACTTGCCATTTGATAGCGACTAGAATTGGCAAGTTGGGGATATAGGTTGGTGGTTAGTCGCAGCGTCGTATGTATTTCTGTTATATATGTTGTCATTCTGGAGCTGTGGGATAATGTCTTCTAATGATAAGGATATTCCCGAGGATTCCCCCCTCGAGTGTTTGTTGAAGCACTGGAAAACGGAGAATTTTGAACAAAGGATGAAGAAAAAGAACTTGATTGATTACTGTAATCATGTTTGGCCAGAATATGAAATGGGGGGAATGCAATGGCCACGGAATGGTACAATGACTACGGAGATTATCGCTCCTTTGATGGGTTTCTTAAGGGAAAATGATAAATGGGATGAGATACCTTACTTAGATTTGTTTTATCATTTAAAAGGAAAAACTGAATGGTTAAAAGAATGCGGTATGCTGGTTTTGGAAACTATTAATAATGAATGTGTGGGTTGTAAAGAGCGAAAGTTGTGCTTTATTGAGGCCCCGGAGGAAGACGTGTCGTTGTTGGTCTCCCCTAGTGCACCTCCGTGTCCCTCTCTTGAAAGCCTTAAAATAGGAAAAGAAAAGACCTCTGCTCCCTCCTCTTCAGACGAAGAGTCGGAGTTAGATAATAGGGGTGATGTACAAAGAACCCCATTAGCTGGACGCACACGCTGGGGAAGGCATAAGGGGAAGGAGGGGGACGTGCGACCTAAATTGATGGCGCCTCTACGGGAGGCCGTGGGGGCAGATGGTGGAAGGGTTATAGTTAAGGTCCCGTTTTCACCTAGCGATGTGATTATTTGGAAACAGTCAGCCGGAGCTTATCAGGAGAATCCGGAGAAGGTTGCACGGGTGGTAAAAATAGTTATTAAGGCGCAAAACCCGGATTGGAATGACCTGCAAGTCTTATTAGATACTCTTATGGATTCTACTGAAAAGGAGATGGTGATGAAAGTTATGACTGACCGGGCTAGGGACATGATAAGGGCTCATGTAACCCATAGTACGGTTAATGAGTTAGTGCCGAGGGATGACCCAGGATGGAATCCTAATACAGCCAGGGGATATGAGGCGCTTAAGAAATATCAGGAGTTGTTGGTTGAAGGAATTCGGAATGGCATTCCTAAAACAATGAATTGGTCGAAATTGTATTCGGTTTGACAGGAAAAGGGGGAATCTCCGTCAGCATTTTTGGAGAGGTTGAAGGATACCGCTCGAAAATATACTAACTTGGATGTAGAATCAGAAACTGGTAAACTCCAGTTGGCTTTAATATTTATGGGACAGTCTCAGGAGGATATTAGGAAAAAGCTGCAAAAATTAGAAGGAGAAGAAATGTGGAATTTGGAAAAGCTGTTAGAGGTGGCATGGAAAGTATATAATAATAGGGAAAAGGAGACGACAAAGAAACAGCAGGCAGGCATGTTGGCTGTATTGAAACAGGCTACGAGTGGTAGTGGGGGAAATTTTAGAGGTAGGGGTCGCGGAAGAGAACGTGGTGGATTCGGGAGAGGGGATTTCGGTAACCAAGGAATGAATGTTCGTGGAATATTGGGGCCTAATCAATGTGCACTTTGCAAAGGGTTGGGACTTTGGAAGAATGAATGCCCACTTAATCAGGGTATACAAATGGTTGGGGGTCCTTTTAACAATGGAATGACCTCAGTAAATACTATGGGGAATGGAATGAATCCATTTGTGGGAAATCCACAAGGTGTCGCTCAAGCATTGACGATGAGAAATACTCAGAATCAAAGTTGACTAGAACGGGATCTTAAAGTCATAATGGAAATAGAGGGGGAACCTATGGAATTTAGAGTGGATACTGGGGCTAGTTATTCGGCAGTAAACGAATTACAGGGAGTTTTGAGTGAATCGAAAGTACTGGTTGTTGGGGTGTCTGGGGAAGTAGAGGAAAGGACATTCCTGTGGCCGCTTGATACTAAATTTGGGGGGAAAGAATTTGATCATCAATTTTTATATATGCCGAACAGCCCAGAGTCACTACTTGGAAGAGATTTGCTTTCGGTTTTACAAGCAAGAATAATATTTGATAAGGATAGGGTAAAATTGGAAATACCAGAAGAAAACTTAGCAAAAATGTTTATGATTAAGGAAGTAGAACCAGAGATGATACCAGAGGTGATAGAGCAGGCTGTGGCTCCGTGGGTTTGGGAGACGGGGATCCCTGGTAAATCAAAAGCGGCTGAGCCGGTAGTAGTAAAACTGAAGGAAGGAGTGCAACCGGTAAGGGTGAAACAATACCCAATAAGGCTTGAAGCAAGAAAGGGAATAGCTCCAATGATTGATCAGTTTGTGAAGTTGGGAATATTAAGGGAATGTGAATCAGAATATAATACCCCTATTTTTCCAGTAGTAAAGCCGAATGGAAAATACAGACTGGTGCAGGATTTAAGGGCAGTTAACGCAATCACTAAAGATATATATCCTGTGGTAGCTAATCCGTATACGCTGTTAACATCTGTTTCTGAGAAATTTTAGTGGTTCACAGTAATTGATTTAAAGGACGCCTTCTTCTGCATCCCTCTGGCACCCGAAAGCCAACATATCTTTGCATTCGAATGGGAAAATCCAGACACGGGATGGAAGTGCCAACTTACTTGGACTAGACTGCCTCAAGGATTCAAATCGTCACCTACTATATTTGGTAATCAGCTAGCCAAAGAATTGGAAGAATGGAGAACTACTCAGGTAAAAGATTCACCTTTTTTCATATGTAATTCTACAATACGTAGATGATATATTCCTGGGAGCCACAGAACGAGAACTCTGTTGTAAACTGACTATTGATCTATTGAACATGTTGGGGCAAGCAGGATACCGAATTTCTAGGGAAAAGACACAGTTGGTAAAACAGAAAGTTATCTACCTGGGTTGTGAAATTTCCCAAGGGGTACGTCGATTGGGAACGAACCGCATAAAAGCAATCTGTGACATTCCGGTGCCTCGTAATCACCATGAGTTAAGATCTTTCCTAGGAATGACTGGATGGTGCCGGCTGTGGATCCCTAACTATGGACTAATGGCTAAACCATTGTATGAGGCTGTAAAGAAGCAGGTGTTTACATGGGAGCCAGCAGAAGAAAAAGCGTTTCAAGAATTGAAACAAGCCCTTAAGGAAGCGCCGGCCTTGGGACTGCCCGACCTGACCAAGGATTTTCAATTATATGTGCATGAGAAACAGCAGCTGGCATTGGGAGTCCTCACCCAGAAACTGGGGTCGTGGAAGAGGCCGGTGGGGTATTTCTCTAAACAGCTGGACGCAGTGAGTACTGGTTGGCCGGGGTGCTTGAGGGCAGTGGTGGCTACCATGATACTGATACAAGAAGCTCGCAAATTGACTTTGGGAAAACATATGACAGTCTATGTGCCCCACATGGTGATTACTGTGTTGGAACAAAAGGGGGGACATTGGCTCTCCTCAAGTCGTATGCTCCAATATCAGGCCCTGCTAAGGGAGCAGGACGATATCGAATTAAAGCTAACCAATCACCTTAACCCGGCAGAATTTTTGATGTCTACTCAGGAGGAAGGGAAATTGGAGCATGACTGTGTCGAAGTGATTGAACAGGTTTACGCCAGTCGCAAGAACTTAAAAGATGAACCATTACCGGACCCTGATTGGGAACTATTCACAGACGGATCCAGCTTTGTGGAAAACGGCACCAGGTATGCTGGATATGCAGTGGTCACCCTGCAACAGACAGTGGAAGCAAAAGCACTACCACCGGGTACCTCAGCGCAAAAAGCTGAAATTTGGGCTTTGGTGCGAGCTCTAATTTTAAGCCAAGGAAAAAGGGTGAACATTTGGACCGATTCTAAGTATGCCTTTGGAGTAGTGCATGTGCATGGAGCCCTGTGGAAAGAGCGTGGACTGCTGTCCTAGTTCAGCTGGAGGGACCAGCTAACCCTGTGTGGTGGTGATCAAACCTGTGTATTCCACCCCCTCTATTCATTCCCCAAGGACAATGGGCCATTAGCAGCAGCTGCCCAGGGAGCCATTATCACTTCACACCCAGCCTGAGGGGGGCGGAGCTGCTAATGGGCCATCAACAGCTCAACAACCCCTGGCTCCCAGAGTTAATCACCCATTGTGTGAGTCCCCGCCCAGGGGGAGGGACTGAGTGCTCCCTGAGGGTACATAAGTGGTGGGTAAGAAGACCTCAGGACCTTCTCGTCGGATCCAGAGCAACAGCAGGACCTCGACAGCAGGAGATCACCGCTCTCGCCCAGACCACAGCCCTCGCCTGCACCAACAGGTTTTTCTTTTCCTTTTGCTCTGGACTTGGGGGAGCCACAGGGGTCTCAGCAGAAGGGCAAACAAACCCCCTTGGGTTTGTGCCCCAGGACACTGGGTTATACTGCTGGGGTATTGTGAGTTGAAAGCAATTTCCCTTGTGTATCAGTGTTGCTATTGTAATATTATTATTAAATTTTAGCTCTGATATATAATCTCTCTCGTGGTGAGTTCATTTCCCCTGCTGGTTCACCTTCAAACCAGCACATCTTTTGGCGCCCAACGTGGGGCACGAGAGAGAAGTCAGAACTACAATTTCATTTTGTGTATTTGGGTACAGAAACTCCCTGACTACCATGTTGCTTGATGTATTCATGTGGATGGTGTATCTGGGCCTGTTCATATTTCGACACATGGGGAACCATGTGCCTGTTTTGATGCTCTCTTTAATACCAGGGAGAAGGATCAAAATTGCTTTATTAATATACTACGTTTATGTTGTCATAACATCAGAAGCAATGAATTTCATTGTGAATGTATATTCAGTCTGGTCTGCCTGTCCTGGTTTGGGTTGTTACCTCTGGGGTCTCATTAAAAATAGCACCCAGACTGTGGGGAAAACAGGCGGAGATGGTTACTTCCACCTTTTCACCTCTGCTACAACAATCATTGAAAATATTGAGCTTCCTTTTGATGTTAGGGACAGCATAATCCTGCTGTTAGTGTTGCTTTGTCTCCTCTGTACTGTATACACCATGTTTAGGGTCAGAACTGGGCTCTCTAAGGAGACTTGCTGGAGGCCTGCCCTGGGAGCGGATGATGTTGAGTGGCACGGGAAGTGGGAAGATATGGGCCAGTATTTGGAGACCTTCTCTCCTCAAATGATCTGGAAATTCACCCCGGAACAACTGCAGGACCCTGCCAAAATGCTAAGCTATGTGAAAGGAAGATGCTCTGGTAGTCCCAGAGATGTGCAGCTCACAGCAACCTGCTGGGCCCTGGCCACTGCCTACCGCACACTGCTTGGGGTGGTACAGCATCATCAGGAGGAGGAGAAAAGGAGCAAATCCACAGGCACCATGTCCACCCAGACCATGACTGAGCCAGAGAGGAAGAGAGATACATCAACTAGCGCCATGTCCACCCAGACCATGACTGAGCCAGAGAGGAAGAGAGATACATCAACTAGCGCCATGTCCACCCAGACCATGACTGAGCCAGAGAGGAAGAGAGATACATCAACTAGCGCCATGTCCACCCAGACCATGACTGAGCCAGAGAGGAAGAGAGATACATCAACTAGCGCCATGTCCACGCAAACCATGGAGGAGCCAGAAGGACAACAGAAACCGATAGCAGTTGCCCCTGTCCAGAAAAGAAAATCAAAGACCAAATCAGTTCGTATAGTGCATGACGAGGAAGAGTCAGGACCTTCATCTCAAGCAGAAGAAATGGAGCCAGAAATAATCACCCGGTCCCTATCCCTGGGAGAGCTGCGTGAGCTCCGGAGAGAGTTCACACGACAGGCAAATGAGTCCATCTTGACCTGGCTACTTCGAATCTGGGATGCTGCAGCCAATGATACAATTCTAGATGGGAGTGAGGCAAGGCAGCTGGGATCCCTGTCTCGAGATGTTGTCATTGATCAGGGCATTGGAAAGAGACAGGAAACTCTCAGCCTCTGGCGGCGACTGTTGTCAAGCGTGAGGGAGAGATATCTTTGTAAGGAGGACCTCCACGTACAGCAAGGACAGTGGAACACGATGGAACAAGGTATCCGGTGCTTAAGGGAATTAGCCGTACTGGAGATAATCTTTTCAGAGGATGAGAGATTCCCTAAAAGTCCAGATGGTGTCCAGTGCACATCCCAGATGTGGTTAAAATTTGCACGACTTGGGCCAGAAATGTATTCTCGCTACCTTGCAACATTGCAGTGGAGAGAGGGAGAAGACAAGGTGGGTGCACTGGTCAGCAAACTCAGGATTTATGAAGACACTGTCACTGCTCCATTACGAGCCCATGTCTCAGCTGTGGAAACAAAACTGGCTGAACTGGAAGAGAAGATTAAGGAAGGACTCTTCCATATCTCTCCAGAACAAACAAGAGTCTCCGCCATCAGAAGCAGGCGTCTCCCAGCTAAGGAGAAAGGGTACACTCCACGCGGCAATCTGTGGTTTTACCTCCATGAGCATGGAGAAGATATGAGGAAGTGGGATGGGAAACCCACCTCTTCCTTAGCAGCTCGGGTACATGAATTGCAAAGAGGCACAACTAACACAGGCAATTCTTCAAGGTTGAAGGCTGCTCCGGTCTCTCGTGGGCAAGGTTCCAGACAGTATAGGAATGATGATGTTATGCCCGATCCTCTTGAAGGAACCTCCCGGTCATATTCACAGGGAGAGCGCAGTGAATACCATGACCAGAACTAGGGGGGCCCTGCCTCTAGCCAGGTAGAGGAGAGGGACAATCGGGTTTATTGGACTGTGTGGATTCGGTGGCCTGGCTCATCAGACCCACAGAAATACAAAGCTTTAGTGGACACTGGCGCACAATGCACGTTGATGCCATCAGGATACGTCGGGGCAGAATCCATCTCTATTTCTGGGGTGACAGGGAGATCCCAACAGCTGACTGTACTGGAAGCTGAAGTCAGCTTGACTGGCAAGGAATGGCATAGACACCCCATTGTGACTGGTCCAGAAGCCCCATGTATCCTTGGCATAGACTACCTGAGGAATGGATATTTCAAAGACCCAAAGGGACTGCGTTGGGCCTTTGGCATAGCTGCTGTGGAGACAGAGGAAATCAGACAGCTGAGCACCTTGCCTGGCCTCTCAGAGGACCCTTCTGCTGTAGGACTGCTGAAAGTTGAAGAACAATTGGTACCGCTGGCCACAGCCACAGTGCACCGTCGGCAATACCGCACTGACCGAGACTCTGTGACCCCCATACACAAGATGATTCGTGAGCTGGAGAGCCAAGGGGTGGTCAGCAAGACTCACTCACCATTTAATAGCCCCATATGGCCAGTACGAAAGTCCAGTGGAGAGTGGAGGCTGACGGTGGATTACCGTGGTCTCAATGAGGTCACACCCCCCCTGAGTGCCGCTGTGCCGGACATGCTGGAGCTTCAGTATGAGCTGGAGTCCAAGGCAGCCAAGTGGTATGCCACCATCGACATTGCCAATGCCTTTTTCTCCATTCCGTTGGCAGCAGAGTGCAGGCCGCAGTTTGCTTTCACCTGGAAGGGGGTGCAGTACACCTGGAATCGACTGCCCCAGGGGTGGAAACACAGTCCCACCATTTGCCATGGACTGATCCAGACTGCATTGGAAAAGGGTGAGGCTCCAGAACATCTACAGTACATCGATGACATCATTGTATGGGGGAACACAGCAGGGGAGGTTTATGAGAAAGGAAAGAAGATAATCCAGATTCTCCAGAGCTGGCTTTGCCATTAAACGAAGTAAGGTCAAGGGACCTGCTCAGGAAATTCAGTTCCTAGGAGTGAAGTGGCAAGACGGGCGTCGTCAGATTCCAACAGAGGTGATCAACAAAATAGCAGCTATGTCCCCACCGACCAGCAAGAAGGAAACTCAGGCTTTCCTAGGCGCCGTGGGCTTTTGGAGGATGCATATCCCTGAGTACAGTCAGATTGTAAGCCCTCTCTACCTTGTGACACGGAAGAAAAATGATTTCCAGTGGGGCCCTGAACAACAACAAGCCTTTGAGCAGATTAAACAGAAGATTACCCATGCAGTAGCCCTTGGGCCAGTCAGGACAGGACAGGATGTGAAGAATGTGCTCTACACTGCAGCCGGGGAGAATGGCCCATCCTGGAGCCTCTGGCAGAAAGTACCTGGGGAGACTCGAGGACGACCGCTGGGATTCTGGAGCCGGGGATACAAAGGATCTGAGGCCAGCTACACCCCAACTGAGAAAGAGATCCTGGCAGCGTATGAAGGAGTTCGAGCTGCCTCAGAAGTGATTGGCACTGAGGCACAGCTCATCCTGGCACCCCGACTACCAGTGTTGGGCTGGATGTTCAAAGGAAAAGCTCCTTCTACCCATCACGCCACTGATGCCACATGGAGTAAGTGGATCGCTCTGATCACGCAGCGAACCCGGATAGGGAATCCTAATCACCCTGGGATTTTGGAAATCATCACCAACTGGCCGGAAGGTGAGAGTTTCGGATTGTCCTCTGAAGAAGAAGAGGAGCAGGTGACACGAGCTGAGGAGGCCCCACCATATAACCAGCTACCAGAAGAGGAGAAGCGATATGCTCTCTTCACAGATGGCTCCTGCCGCATTGTAGGGACAAGCCGGAAATGGAAAGCAGCTGTATGGAGTCCTACACGTCGAGTTGCAGAAGCGACTGAAGGACAAGGTGGATCAAGTCAGGTCGCAGAGCTGAAAGCTGTTCAGCTGGCTTTGGATATCGCCGAACGAGAGAAGTGGCCAAGACTCTACCTTTACACTGACTCGTGGATGGTGGCCAATGCTCTGTGGGGATGGCTGAAGTGTTTGAGAAAGGCCGGCTGGCAGCGCAAAGGGAAACCCATCTGGGCGGCTGAGATGTGGCAGGACATCGCTGCCCGGGTAGAGAAGCTGAGTGTGAAGGTCCATCACGTAGATGCTCATGTACCCAAGAGCCGGGCTAATGAGGAGCATCGTAACAACAAGCAGGTGGATCGAGCTGCCAGGATTGAAGTCTCTCAGGTGGATCTGGATTGGCAGCATAAAGGTGAATTGTTTCTAGCCCGATGGGCCCATGATGCCTCTGGTCATCAGGGCAGAGATGCGACATACAGATGGGCTCGTGACCGAGGGGTGGATCTAACCATGGACAGTGTCTCACAGGTTATCCATGACTGTGACACATGTGCTGCCATCAAGCAGGCCAAGCGGGTGAAGCCTCTATGGTATGGTGGACGGTGGTCGAAATACAGGTATGGGGAAGCCTGGCAAGTTGACTACATCACACTTCCCCAAACACGCCAAGGCAAGCGCTACGTGCTGACCATGGTAGAGGCAACCACTGGATGGCTGGAGACATACCCCGTATCTCACGCCACTGCCCGGAATACCATCCTGGGCCTTGAGAAACAAGTCCTGTGGAGACACGGCACCCCAGAGAGAATAGAGTCTGACAACGGCACCCACTTCAAGAACAGCCTCATAGACACCTGGGCCAGAGAGCACGGCATTGAGTGGGTGTATCATATCCCCTACCATGCTCCAGCTGCCGGGAAAGTTGAGCGATGTAATGGACTGCTGAAAACAACCTTGAAGGCGTTGGGTGGGGGAACTTTCAAACACTGGGAGCTGCATTTGGCAAAGGCCACCTGGTTGGTCAACACCCGGGGCTCCATCAATCGAGCTGGCCCTGCCCAATCAGAACTCTTGAATACTGTAGATGGAGATAAAGTCCCTGTGGTCCATATGAGAGGTATGTTAGGAAAGACTGTTTGGGTGAGTCCCACCTCAAACAAAGGCAAACCCATCCGAGGGATTGTCTTTGCTCAAGGACCTGGTTGCACTTGGTGGGTAATGCAAAAAGATGGAGGAACACGTTGTGTACCACAAGGGGACCTAATTTTGAGCGAGAAGAGTTTGTAATGTTTCATTGTATACATGTGTATATATATGTATGTATAGGTAAAAAGGGGGTTAATTTGGGAATGACTAGATGGAGTGGAATAAGGGGTGGATAATGTCCTAGTTCAGCTGGAGGGACCAGCTAACCCTGTGTGGTGGTGATCAAACCTGTGTATTCCACCCCCTCTATTCATTCCCCAAGGACAATGGGCCATTAGCAGCAGCTGCCCAGGGAGCCATTATCACTTCACACCCAGCCTGAGGGGGGCGGAGCTGCTAATGGGCCATCAACAGCTCAACAACCCCTGGCTCCCAGAGTTAATCACCCATTGTGTGAGTCCCCGCCCAGGGGGAGGGACTGGGTGCTCCCTGAGGGTACATAAGTGGTGGGTAAGAAGACCTCAGGACCTTCTCGTCGGATCCAGAGCAGCAGCAGGACCTCGACAGCAGGAGATCACCGCTCTCGCCCAGACCACAGCCCTCGCCTGCACCAACAGGTTTTTCTTTTCCTTTTGCTCTGGACTTGGGGGAGCCACAGGGGTCTCAGCACAAGGGCAAACAAACCCCCTTGGGTTTGTGCCCCAGGACACTGGGTTATACTGCTGGGGTATTGTGAGTTGAAAGCAATTTCCCTTGTGTATCAGTGTTGTTATTGTAATATTATTATTAAATTTTAGCTCTGACTTATAATCTCTCTCGTGGTGAGTTCATTTCCCCTGCTGGTTCACCTTCAAACCAGCACAGTGTCTCAGGGTCTCTTTTGTTCCATGAGGCACTGAAATGTCAAAATTGCCTCTTGGTTCCATAAGTTTCTGTAGTGTTACAATTGCACGATGATTCCATCACATTCCAAAATATTCCAGGATTCCTTTGAATCCATGAGACAATTCGGTGTCATCATGGCCCCTTGATTCCATGAATTTTTGCAGTGTCCCAGGGTTCCTTGCAGTCCATGAGGCCCTGTAGTGTCACAATGATCCCTGGATTCCATGAGGCTCCACAGGGTAACAATGGGCTTCTGTTTCCTTGAGGTCCTGCAGGGTCACAATGGAACTTTGATTCCATGAGGTTCCCAAGTGTCAGAATGGCCCCTTGGTTCCAAGGCTTTCCCCAGTGTCCCAGGGTCCCTTTGGTTCCTGAGAGAAGATTGCTGGGGGTGAAATTAGGAGTATCAAGTTATCCTCACAGAAGTTGCAATGGTACACAAATTATGGGTAAAGGTCCATCAGGAGTGTTTGCACAGTCAGTGTTTCAACACCCTCAGCATTACCTGAACTTTTTTTCATCTCACCAAAATCTTTTCCTCTCTTTTGGCCAAGCCCCCCTTCCCTCCCCCAAATATCCCATCCCATTTGTCCCAGTTCCTCCTGACCTCCCCAAAACCTTCAGCTGGATGGGCTCAGCTTTGTGACACCCTTCATGAACCCTGAACATCTGCCTGCCCAGCTTGGCCAGTCAGTTCTGGGAACATACCTGACAGCCCAGACCCCAAGGGGACAGGATGTTCTGCTGTGCTGGAGAGGACCCTCCTCAGCCTGGCCAGCAGTGCTGCAGGGGGGGATTCCCTGCCCCTCCCCAGCTGGTCCTTCCTGCCCAGCAGCTCCTGTTCCAGAAGGGCTCACAGACACTCTGAGGGACTTTTCACACTTGGGTCCTTGAGCTGCCCTGGGGCATCTCTGGGGCAGTGGCCAACTCTGTGACTGCTCTGGGAAGTCATGGCCTGAAGCCAGGAGTGTGGGTTTTAGGAGGTAGTTCAAACCTCTGGAGAGCAGAACTCTTGATAATTGCTGGAGGATTCCTGGCCAGCATTGTAAGGATTATTTTCAACATATATATAAAATATTTTTTTGGTTTTTTTTAATTGAAAACACCACAAAAATATTTAGTTAACCTGATTTACTCACTGTCTAAAGGAATAGCTTTGTACAGCTACTTTTCAAAATACATTTCCTACCAATGGTTCCAATGCAGAAACATTGCTCAGAGGAGCTACTGAATTTTTCAGGCAAGTTTCATCTCTCTAATTTTACCTTCTCTCCCATTTTTTTTCTTCAAATATCTCTCCAAGGAGAGTTGTCCAGGGAGTGTCTTCATACTCTGAAGATGTGCCCTGTGCCATTGGGAAGGGCAGAAATAAATTTCTACAGAACTCTGCCACTCCTGCTCACAGAACCCCTCTGACTGCACAGGTGAGATGTTCCTCAGTCTGCTTCCTGAGGCATGAAAGGGACAGGCCAGAAAGGCTGAAAAAAGGAATGGAGGAAACAGGGCCTTCTGTAATGGATGTATCCAAAGCTGGAGAGACGAATGTCCCTGGGATAGGAGGTTGTTCCTGGAGCAACTCCCAGAAATGTCAGGGCTCTGACAGGTGCCCACACCTGAGCTGAGCTCATGCCCTGCTCACACTCCCAGGGCTGTTCAGAGACACGAGTCCTTCCCTTGCACACACACAGACAGTTCCTGGCAGCAGGTGCAGTGTCTCCCTGGGCTCCTGCTGCCACTGCCCGGGCCTGGAGGCACCACAGCTCTACAGAGCCCCCACCCTGCACACTCACACACTTCAGCTCAACATTGGGCTTTCCCTCTTCCTGCCCCTTCCCAGTCCAACCTCCTCCTGGTCTCCCCATCTCCCTGTCCCTGCCCCAGCCCAGCAGAGTAGCACAGTCATGTCTGGCCCTCCAGCGAGAAATGGAGGAAATGGAGGTCAGGGACAGTGACCCTGTCTGTGGAATGCTCAGGAGATCTTCAGGTCGGGCATCTCCTGCAGCCACAGGGACAGGGCAGCCTCTTTCCATGGCTCCTCTGCACCCACAGCCTGCCCTGCTCTTCTCCTGGCACATCCCATCTCCCCACAGAGCCTTTCCCTAGGGGAACACGTCTGTGCTGGCCTGACCAGCCATTCCTGCAGCCCCTCCCCGTGCTCCCCACAGCCCCCGAGCTGGGGATGCTGCTCTGCAGGGCACAGAGGCTGTGGTGCCCAGGGCTATGGGGGGGCTCTTCTGGGCTGTGCTGGTCAGGCTGGGAGGCAGAACCAGCTGATGGTGGTCCCTGCCACTGACTCCCTGCCACACAAGCTCTTGTGTGGCCATGGAGGGTGCTCAGAGGGGCCCTGCCTTGTTCCAGTGCTGGGAGATGGGTCTGGGGGCTGCACTGGATCCAGATATGAATGCTTATGGAAAGTAAAATGAATCCCAGGACTCCTTTCCCTCAACCTGCTGTATTCCCTGGGGTTGCAGGGCTCTTTTTTTTCAGTTCACACTCAGATGTAGAATATTATCTCTGGGTGACTCCGAGCTGGACAGGCCTGTTCTCATTGGGCTCTATTCACTGTCAGCTCCTGCTCACACTGTTGCTGCAGGTCTCGTGTTCTCCTGGCAGCTCCAAAGTGTCTTAAGCAAATCACTTACCTGCCATCAGCCCTGTCACAAGCTGTTGAGCCCCAGGAAGGTTAATCTCATCTGCATGGTCTCTGGCCACCAACAAGTAAAACCTGAACCAGAACTAAGTCCTTTGAAAGTCACACTGGGAACCTGATCTCATCACACTGAGCCCCAGGGAGGACAAAGCAGCACAAGTTGCCTCTTGAATGTCTCTTCCTTAGGCATGTTCTTAAGAGCAACTTCAGAGGAAGCCCAAAGCCTTCCTGCCCTGCCCTCAGGAGAACCCCTTTCCTGATGGAGCTGCTGTTGTGGAGCCCAGCTGTGTCCCAGCGGTGCCCATGGCCTGTCCCTGGCTGTGAGCCCAGGATGGACACACAGCAGGATGTGACCAAGCTGGCAGAGGACCAAGGCCTTGGACCAACACAAGGGCTTAGGAGAGTGTGGAAGCAGAAAGGGCAGCTCTGAACAGTCCCCTCCTCTCTGTAAACATGCACTGTCCTGCACTGAGCTGTCCTTTCTGAATGCCTAAGAAGAAGGATCAAACAAGTCACTGCACTGTCCTTTATTTTGTGTAACTACTCAAGTACAACAAATCCTTGTTTACACTAGCCTCTGGGTCAAACTCCAAAGAAAAACACTAGATTAGAATGGAGATTAATTGTGCACAAACTTATCACAAGATGAACCCATGACCCCCAACAAATGCTGAGAAAACAGGATGGGTCTGTAATGAGTTCCAGTCCAAATACTATGCAGACATCAACAGAAACAACAGTTTTATGCTTCTGGAGAGCATCAAGTCATCATTTTCCTCACAGCATCCTTGAGCTCCTGGTTCCTCAGGCTGTAGATGAGGGGGTTCAGTGTTGGAGGCACCACTGAGTACAGAACTGACAGGGCCAGATCCAGGGATGGGGAGGAGATGGAGGGAGGCTTCAGATAGGCAAACACAGCAGTGCTGACAAACAGGGAAACCACAGCCAGGTGGGGGAGGCACGTGGAAAAGGCTTTGTGCCGTCCCTGCTCAGAGGGGATCCTCAGCACAGCCCTGAAGATCTGCACATAGGAGAAAACTATGAAAATGAAACAGCCGAAACCTAAACAGATACTAACAGCAAGAAGTCCAACTTCCCTGAGGTAGGAGTGTGAGCAGGAGAGCTTGAGGATCTGTGGGATTTCACAGAAGAACTGGCCCAGGGCATTTCCCTGGCACAGGGGCAGGGAAAATGTATTGACTGTGTGCAGCAGAGCATTGAGAAAGCCACTGGCCCAGGCAGCTGCTGCCATGTGGGCACAAGCTCTGCTGCCCAGGAGGGTCCCGTAGTGCAGGGGTTTGCAGATGGCAATGTAGCGGTCGTAGCACATGATGGTGAGGAGGGAAAACTCTGTTCCAATGAAGAAAATAAGGAAGAAGACCTGTGCAGCACATCCCATGTAGGAGATGGTTGTGGTGTCCCAGAGGGAGTTGTGCATGGCTTTGGGGACAGTGGTGCAGATGCAGCCCAGGTCTGTGAGGGACAGGTTGAGCAGGAAGAAGTGCATGGGGGTGTGCAGGTGGTGGTCGCAGGCTACGGCGCTGATGATGAGGCCGTTGCCCAGGAGGGCAGCCAGGGAGATGCCCAGGAAGAGCCACAAGTGCAGGAGCTGCAGCTGCCGCGTGTCTGCCAATGGCAGGAGGAGGAACTGGCTGATGGAGCTGCTGTTCGACATGAGCTTCATTTGGCAATGGAGCACTGTCGAAGAAGGAAAAGATAGTGACAATTTAGGACAGATTTCTAAGGACAAAATCAGCAAATATCTCATAGAATTTCGAGCGCACTCCCCCAATTTTGGATTCATTTGGTCTCTCTGGACTGATTGTGCTGCTCCAGCGAGTTAGTTCAGCCCTGATGCAGTGGGCACACAGAATCTGGCTTGTGAAAGCTCCAGTACTCACACCGAGTGCCACGTGTAAGAACATTTCACTCTCTGCTCTTGTGGCAGAAGATTCTGTGCTGCAGAAACAGGTTTAGCTGAACGTAATAGCGAGTTTGTGATAAGCGAGAACGCCACAAAAATAACTGCTAAGAGAAGGTGTTTGCACCCGTTAGCAGCAGGTATTTATTTCTGAGCAGGAAGCAAGGCAGCAAAACTTCAAGCAGAGGCTTGCTCACCTGGCAGGTGTCAAAGGAGGCTGTATTATACATTTGAACATAATTGATTACAACATCTCATTGCATATTGATTACAGGTGGGGTCTGGGTAGAGCTGGGGCGGTGTTTTCTTCTGGCATCAGTTCTGTGGAGGGGTCCTTCTGTTCTTCATCCCCAAAAGGAGGGTCCCAGGTAGTCTTCCTCTCCTTGACCCAGCTTGGTTCCTTTCACAGGTGACCCAGCCAAAACTAGTAGAAAAATTCTTGGCTAGCTACCATTTTGCTCTATTCAACTGTCCACCATTACCTGATTAATTCGGCTCCAGGCTACAGTACAGAGAACTGAACAACAATCATGTCCTAGTAAAGAGAACAGAACATGCTTGGTAGTAAGGCTGGAGCAAACAGGACTGGAACTTAGGGAGGGGGTTTGGTTATTGGCCCTTGTTCCTTCTCAGTTTCTCTGAGGTTTTTGTTCTAGTTGTTTGCTTTGTTGTTTTTTTTTCCTATTGTCATATCAATCAAGTGGTATTATTGAGTCTAGAAATTCTAATTTTTGGTGAATGAAAGTGTGAACATCCTTAGGACGGGACAGATAATAGTGCTCAGCTCTCAGTGTTTTAGTTCATAGTCAGCACAGACAGATACAGTGCTGACTGCTCTGTTTCCCATCTGCCCTGCACTTCCATTTGTGGTGCCTCAGAGCTGATTAAAGAGAAAAATATCTGTGCAGGTTCTGATGGCAACGTCAGAGCAACCCCGAGAAGGCTGGAAAAGGGACACTGATGGTCCCTGTAGGGCACAGTGTGGTGATTTCTCAGATTGCCTGTTTTCTTCAGTTCTCATTGTAGAAGATGGAGAATTTTTGTGCCTGCTGCTGGACTGAGAAATTAATTTCTGTGTCCCATTGCCTACCTGGGCAAGCCAGAGCAGAAGACATAAAGAGCAGTATCAATTCCAGTCATGTGTCACAAAACCTTCTGTGCTTCTTTAAAACTCCATTCTTGAATGTCCTGTTGTGATTTGGAGCTGTGAGCAGCCAGCCACATTCAACACCCTGAGAGTGGAAGGATCCTGCCCTCACCTATCATTGATTGCTCCTTCCCCACAGCCCTTCTTCCCCAGCCCTGTGAGCAGCTCCCCAGGCTGGCTGAGAGCTGACCCTGGCAGGCAGCAGAGTCCCTGCCTCAGCACAGCACCCTGGGCTGCAGGACCCTGCTCTGCACCACAGCCCTGGGCACCCCTGGCTGCACCCCCCGGCTCCACAGCTATTCCAAAGTGTCCCCCACAGCCCCCTCCTCACACATCCCATCAGCTGGGGCTGGGCCAGCTTTAGGAGATGCCTCCAGGAGCTGCCCCTGCATTGCCCTGCACCCACAGACTCACCGTGTCCAGCACTGCAAAGATTTCTCCTCCATGAGCTCTCAGTCATCCTCCCAGTGCTGAGCCCCTTTAAGCTCTGTCTGTGCCCTGCTGGTGCCCCTGAGCTGCCCTGGCAGTGCCCTGAGCCCTGCTGGGCTGTGCACAGGAGCTGCTCCTGGGCAGAGCTGTCTCTCTGCAGCGCTGCCCGCTTGCCAGGAGCTCCCTGTGTGCCAGGAGCCCGGCCCAGCTCAGCAGCACAGCAACAGCCCAGGGCATTTAATGGCCCTCGGGGGGGGGGGTTTGTGTTGTTTACATCAGACTCAGTCCATCAGAGTAACTTCAAACAACTTCTCAAGAAGTCAAAGTGAGAGTGAAACTCTGAAGTTTCTTGTAGTGCTAATGGGTCCAATTAAGAGACAAGACTGAGAAAGTGTCCCCAGATTCCAGGTAGAGCAGAAAACTGCAGACAGTGGTGACAATTATGAAGAAGCAAGGAAAGGTGTCTCTCATGCTTAGGAAATCTCTATATGTTTCCTTATTCCAAAGGGCCAAGCCCTTACACCCAGACCCTGGAAAGGCATATGCAGTCCCTTACTCATTCTCACATCTTATCCTGGGGCACTGGGATGTGGGATGTGCAATGCCAAGGGCAGGAGGATGGGGTGGCACCTCCCAGGCTGCTGAGCAGGGACAAGGAGGCAATGAGGCCCCAGGGCTGCAAGGCTCACTTGTCTCCTCATGCCATCAGGGGCACACACAGCAGCCATGGCCAAAGGCCTGCACAAGTTGGCTCTCTTGGGGCCCTTCAGCTTCTGCACATCCCTGTCTCCTCTCCAGCCCAGGCTGTCCTACGGTGTCCATGCCCTGCCCCTTTCCCTGCAGGCTGTCGGCATCCCCCGGCTGCCCCACCTCGCTGGCCCCTTCCTGCACTGACATCTCTCCCTCCTCCCTGGCTCTGCCTTGGAACACAAAGTCTTGTGCTGGCCCAGACCCCTTCTTGGTGATGCTTTGTATCAGAGCACTTGTCTTGGAGGGAAACTCCTTTCTGCATATGTCCAGTAAAGACCTTCCCAGATGCCATTGGTGACGTTATTTCTTTCTCATTCTATATCTGACTACAAAAAGAAAAGCTCCACCATCTCTGACACCACCACTGGGACACTGTGGAACCTCATGGAATGAACGGCACAGTGTGACACTGCAGAGTCTTATTGACACAATGGATTCATTGTCACTCTGGAACTCTCCTGCACTGACGTCTCTCCCTCCTCCCTGGCTCTTCTTGAGAGATAAAGCCATGGGCTAATTCAGACTTCTTGGTGTTGTGTTGCACCAAACCACTGCTCTTGGAGGGAAATTCCTTTCTCCTCATGTCCAACCTGGACCTCTCCAGCTGCCCTTGGTGACATTATTTCTTTCTCATGCTGTTTCTCACTACAAAGAAAAGCTCCACCATCTCTAGGGGAGAGCACTTCAAGCACTCTCAGCCTTCTCCTGTGCTCTACTCAGTCTCCACACCACTGAGCCCAGGGCTTTCAGTCCTTATACATTGGTCATGTGCTTGAGACCTCCAAATGCCTTCATGGGCCCTCTCTGGTCCCTCTCCAAGGTGTTTAGCCATGAAAATGCAGTGTCCCTTGTCCAGGAAAGACAGACTGACACACTTTGCCAAAGGTTGTATTGGCAGAACAAGGCACAGTAACTGCAACTCAGCAAGGGCAGATTTACATTGGATGTCAGGAAGAAATATTTTCTGATTAAGGGAGCAGGAACCTGGAGCAGGTTGCCCACTAAGTGGAAACGTCATCCCTGGAGGTGTCCAAGGTGAGGAACTTTGTGCAGCCTGAACTGGTGGAAGGATTCCCTCGTTAATGGGCGGGAAGTTGGACTGGAGGCTCCTTTAGGTCTCTTTCAACCCAAACTGTTTCATCATTCTTTCATTCCTGTATCTCCAATTCCTTCTCCACAGGGCTGCAAACACCTATGGACACCTTGTCAGCATTTTTATGTGACCTAATCCCCAAAACTTCATAAATGTGAAAGAACTGCCATTTTAGGGACATGAATTTTCAGGTTTTTAGAGGAATCATTCAAAACTAAAAAGTTACATAGGAACTAATAGAGATTTAAAACATCCCAGCATAAAAGGCTCTCCAGGTGGTCAATGGCAGAGCTTCCCAGAATGACCCTGATCTGAGGTTGGCCATTTCTGTCTCAGAGTCTGAGAGTCATGATGGGCAACCAGAAAGTGCATTTGGGGACTGTGCAAGACTTGCCATGGGACATTTAGGAAAAAAACACTGGATTGGAAAGGGTGGGGGGAACACTGTTGTCCATGGTGCAACAAGCATAAGAAAACAGAGACAAAAAGATGATGGAAGAGCTAATTATGTGTAAGCAAGTGACTGCTAAGTGTCTTTCTCTGGCCTTGTCCTGCAGCTGATCCCACAGCCTGTCCTGTTTTCTCAATCTCTCCATTGTCAAGAACTTTCTGGGTCAAGGGATCTTTGTGCTCTGGCTATGGAGGGAGATCCAAGTGCCAATCACTGGAGTGGGAGCCACAAATCATCAGGTCTTGTGTTCCTTGGGGCCCAGACAGTGGTGAGACTGGTGTGTGTGCACAGAACTCTGGTGGGTGTGGGTGGGTGTAACCACCAGTGACCATGAACCAGAGCAACCAGTGAGTGGCAGAGGCCTGGGAGCCCCTGTATGAGATCATCTCCTGGAGGGATCCACATTGTCTGGGTGACTCTGCAGCTCTGCATCTTCTCCTGACATGGCAGAGCACACAAACAGCCCATCCTTGTGTCCCTTTCTCCACTCACTGTGCTTTGGTTTGGCCCAGAAACCTCCTGAGGTCCCTTCCAGGATGAGTCCCTGTGCATTTCCCTACTCCATGGACCTTCCCTTCCTGATGCAGCATCTGTGGGGCAGCAGAGCTGGGTCAGTGCAGGGACAGGGCTGGCTGTGACAGGGGCCATGAAGCCACAGCCAGGAGGTGACAGCAAGGACAGTTTGCAAAATAAAAGATTAGAAATGGGAACTGTTTTTTGAGGAAAGGAAGGTTTGGCTGGAGCTGGCATGTGAAGAGAATGAAAGACAAGGGTTGTTGGGTGAAAGAGGGGATATTCAGCCTGGAGATGAGAAAAAGTCTTTTCCCCAGTTGCAGGGCCAGTGCAGAGCAGGGTGGCCACGAGCCCAGGTTGCCTTCCTGCCTGCCAGGGTTGGTGGGGCTGTGTGACAGAGCTGCCCCCAGAATCAGAACCTGGGGGGCTCTCCCACCTGCCCCACTCCGTCACCTCTCCCAGATGGAATTTCTGTTGTGTGGGTTCCCTGATGTGCTGGATGACCTCACAATGCTCCCTGGCCAGAATGTCTCCTGAGGGCCACCCAGGCTGCTGCAGTGGAAGTGACCTCACAACCACCACATTTCAGCCATATCCCCATGCCTGGCCTCCCCTTTCCACTGACCCTGTCTGGTCTCTGCTCAGATTGTAGGAAATGATATAACTTTTCTAATTTCATAATGGTTTTAATTAGCCTTTTAATGAACTGCTTGAATTAAAGACAAGTTGTGTGTTGGGCCTTAAATCTCTTTCAGCCAGCACTCAGCAGAATTTAACCTACCACTGTGAGAACACAGCTTGGGAAAAGTACTAATTCTCTAAGTTTTGTTAAGTGAACCTTGATATGCTTTGATGAACAAAGCCTGGGATAGAAAGATGTACTGTTGATGTTGGACATCTGGAATGCAGAATTTATGGACCACAAGGACATTTGCAGAAACCAGTAGATAAAGAAGATGGCTAACAAGGACTTAGTAGATGTGATGGAAAGTCCCAACCAGGAGAAAAAGACTAAAAATACGGACTAATTAGCAAAGAGAGGGAGAAGTCCATAACCAATAGAAGATAAAAATTAATTAAATATTAATTCAAAATTAGTTCAATAAAATTATGTCCTTTAGGACCAATGAACATTGATTTCTTTGCTAAAAATTTATAAATACATGAAGAAGTGATGCATTGGTGTCTGTGTGAAAGGATTTCTGTTGGACACACACACAGAGCACTGGGAATAAAGTGATGCCTTCCTTTCTAACACCAAACATGCAGTGTTAGGGGGTTTTATTACCCCAATCATTTCAGAGGGGTTTGGCAACAGCATGAGCAGGTTTTGATTAATATCTTGTCTCCAAGTTGCTGGGGCCCAATTGCTTCCCCATGAGGCTCCTGTAGCAGAAGTGGCTTTGCAGAGCCCAGCAAGAAAGAACACCCTTAACCAGCAGCTCTGCAGTGCTGCCCACCAGGCTGGGCTGGCAAGGGAGGGCTCCTGGCCATGGACTGGCAGGACCTGCTGCTGCCAAGATGCATTTGGGTTTTCAGGTTCTCCCTGGCAGAGGTGCCACCAAGTCACTCTGCAGTTGTGCCCGTGGCCTTCAATGTGCTGGGGCTGCCCTGGGGCTTTTCCTGCAGTGGGATGTGCCCTGGTCCTGGCACAGGAAAGGCAGTTCCTCCCCCAGCAATCTGCTCCTTCTGCATGTCAGGCCCCCACTCACTGCCCCTCACTCTGCTCAGTGTTTGCCTTGGCTCGTGGGTGCACTTGATCAGGTGCTTGAGTGTTCTGAGGCTCAACCCAACACTTACTGCCTTCTGCACCCACAGCATAAGAAATATCACTTTCCTTTTCTATGGGGCTGAACCTGATGGGTCTTTGCAATACTGACTTTAATTTCCATTTTTTGAAAATTACCTTTCCCCCTGTTGGGTCAAGATGTTGGGCTCTCTCAAAGTTGTCTGAAGTAACTCAGAATCATAGAGTGTCCTGAGTTTCAAGGACCTTCAAAGATCATCTATATCCAACCTCAGTGACATGAACAGGGGCACCTTTGTTATAGGCAGCTAGACGTTGGCTAGAATATTAGTATTTATTTTATTTCATAATGAAAAATAAGTAACATTATTTATTAAGGAAAAAAACAAACAGAAATTGATTTAACAAGTGATATCAGTGTCCAGCTCAGTTAGCCCCAACCTCAGTGATTTCAGCTCTTTGTGAAGGCAAGAGAGGAGCAATACAGTGCTTGCAGCGTGGCCGAGCACTGGACAACCTAGGAGACCAGCTCCCAACATGTTTGTGCTAGACCTGGACCAAAACCTCGTTTATATTCACTTTTTTGGCGTAGGCCACGCCCCCTTGCGCAGACGCAGTTCATGCATTTTGCAAGAGTAGTGCAACCTGTGTCCCTTCTGCGCATGCCCAGTTCCTGTATTTCATAAGAGTTACGCAAACTGTGTCCTTTCTGCGCATGCTCAGTTCTGTGGCGCTACATTCTGCGTTGTGTAGGCTTGAGGTATTGTGTATTAGTTGCCGTTCAGCGGCCGCTGGGCTGGTCCCGTGACTTTCCATGGGGTTGGCTGAAGATGGCGGTAATAGAGTTTCTAAGATGACTGGGCTACTCCACATAGGGGTCTGGTCACAGCACTGCGGGGGTGGTTCACCCTGATGCGGCCGCGGGGCTGAGGTGGCTCCGGGAGCGACGTGGGTGGTGGCAGCAAATGTCTTGATGCAGCGTGGAGGGTTTCGCAGACAAGGCGGCCACTCCAGGCGGTGGCTGACCTGTCTCATATGCTGAACCAGTGGTGGGCTTGGCAGGAGATCGAAATTTTATTTATTAAATAAAACAGTGAACTGGAGTGTGGATAACTCGGGATGGGGAGAGTGGACGCGGCTCTGGTTCTAAGGGAGGAAGGGCGGTTACGGAGGGGAGCGGGGGGGTCCGGGATGGACCAAGATGGGAAGGGGGACGGGGACCGGGAGGGAGCTTTGTCGCTGCACGGTTTGGCAGCCGTGGGCAGAGCCGGGCAGGCAAAAGCCGGTGGCTGGCACGAGCAGCCTTGGGGCTGGGGTCAGCACCGGCGGCGGTGCCGGCTGGGTGAAGAAACCAGGACGGGCTGGGTGAGAGGAAAAAAGAGGGGGGGAACGGGGCACCAGCGGGCTGGCAAAACCGGGCTGGGGTTACGGAATTTGATTCCCAGCGGGGCGGCTGGCGACAAAACTTCGGCACTGTGGTGGGAGCGGGGTTATGGGGTGTGGAGGGTGTTTTAGCCGGCGTGGGGCTGCACAGATCCGGTGCGGGGATCGTTTGGGGAGACGGGGGGGCAGCTTAGGTTTGGAGAAGGGCTTTGCCAAATTTTGGGGTCCCCGCGGGATTGAGACAGAGCACAGGGTCGGGGGGGTTGTCCGGGCGCTGGCTCGGGAAAGGGGGGGAAGGGCACTATAGCGAAACTCGCGTCCGAGGGTGGGGGAGGCTTGATAAGGAAAAAAACTGGGGGGGAGAAGGGGTAGACGCCGGGCCGAGAAGTTCTGAAACCAGGATGGACTGAAAGGGGGGGAAGGGAGGAGGGGGTTTACGGGAATGCCGCCGAGCCAGAGGTAGGCTTCTCCCAACCCCCTGCGGTGGGGGTCTGGAAGGTTGTAGTTTCGATTCTTTTGTCCTTTTAATCACGGTTTCTTATCTTTGTGGCTCCTGCAAAAAAAACCTGTCCCGCGCTGGGTTTCAACAGATTTTAAACATATATATATACACTTCTACATTCAAATAAAAATCATCAAATGCAATTTCAATTTGAGTTTAGCAAATTAAGAAATTTCATCTATCACACTCGTCCCCTGAGGACTCCCCAGACCCCCTCCCAGTCCTTTCCCAGTCAAACCTGGTCTCCCCAAACTCCACTCCAATTGCTCCTTGGACTATTCAAAATCCATTCCAGAAACCCCAGCCCCCCAAACCTCTTCCCAGTAATCCCTCAGGGCCCTCAAAATCCTTCCCACTTGCACCCATGACTTGCACACCCTTTCCCATCACACTCCAAACCCCTTCTCTGCCTCTCTATTCCCCTACAAAGCCCCTCCTGGTTACCACCAAGCTCCCCCAAACTCCCTGCCAGTTTCCCCAAGACTCCCCCAACCTCCTTCCCAGTTACTCCCAGGATCCCCAACCCCCCTCCCAGTTGCCAGGCCATACCCCAGTCCCAGCTCAGGGGGGGCTCCAGGCTGATGTGCCCCCCCTGACAGGTGGAGGTGACCTTGCCCATGGGGGAGATTTCCAGCATCACCAGCAACTGGTGGGTCCAGTTCCCATTGGGGACCACATCAGTGGCCGTGTAGTCCTGGAGGTCCTGCCTGCCCTGGAACCACTTCACCTGCACCTGTGCAGGGTACAAATCCATCCTGGAGCAGAGCAGGGGCTGGGGCTGGGCTGAGAGCTTGACAGCACCAGTGAGATGGACATGCTGGAGGGCACTGGGAGAGAGAGGGGAGAGACTGGGATGAGATGGAGGGCACTGGGAGAGGGAGGGGAGAGACTGTGACAAGCTGAGGGGGCAGTGGCAGAGAGGGGAGAGGGCTGGAGGGGCACACTGAGGGACTGGGAATGGATTGGGAAGGATTGGGGCGACACTGGGAGCAACTGGGTGACGTGAGGTGACACACAGGGGTTCCTATTTCAAATCCATCCCTGGGAGACTCTTCTGCCTCCCCTCCCCCAAGCCAAGTCTGTGGGTGCAGCTCCTCTGTCCCAACGAGCTGGCTGAGTTTGTGCTGCAGCCGAGGGGTTTGTGCAGCACAGCACAGGCCTGGCCCTGCTCAGGGAACTGCTCTGGGGAAAGGCTTTCCCTGGCAGCTGGGAGGGCTCTGGCACTTTGGGACATGGCCTGTTTCCCAGGGACACAGGAGGCTGGGCCAGCAGAGAAAAGAGGCTCTGTCCAAGTGCTGAGCCCCTTTGGAAAAGAGCAGGGAATGGTGTGATCAGCCCTGACTTGGCTCAGCCCAGAAAGCCTGGGAAACAGTTCTTCCTGAGATCCCAATCTCTGCATTCCAAAGATGCCTCCCCACAAGCTGCCACATTCCCAGGGCCAGGAGATAACCATCTCAGGCAACAGAAACTCAAAGAAAGTCAGTCTCCACCCCCCAACACCTTGGCAAAGAAGTGGCTTTTCGTGGTAAACTTCTCTTTGCTTCTGAAAGTAATCTTAGCAGTTTTCCAACCGTTTATTGTTATAAATGACCACCCAAAATGACCAAGTCACTCAGCAAAAAAGGGCAGTTTTAGCTGTATAGGTAATGAAAATCACAGAGTAAAACAGTGCTGGGTGTGACCGCAGTCACCGCTCTGTCAGTAACACAACCTTAGAGCTCACTGGCTCTGCTCATATACAGTCAAAACATACATATTATTTATTTCATGTTAAACGATTTACCTTTTTAAATCTTCCCATCTGATTCTGTCAGGAAGGATTGCGATATTCTTAGCTTAACTTTTTACTTCAGAAGCTCAGCTGCTCAGGTTTTGTCTCTCTGTCTTGGGGTACTCCCTCCTTGTCTTAATTCCATCTGTCTCCTATTGTGTTGAAGTACCGGCTTAATCTTTGTTTACATTGTTTCTATCTTGTATCAACAGGCTGCTTAGCCATTAACTTTGGCTTTCTTTTACTCCCTTTTTGTTTGTTAAACTAAGTTCATGTCTGACTTATAGTTGCTCTGTTGCTAAATCTGTACAGCATATTCCACAACGTCCAGATTTAGTGCTTTCAGAATCCCACTGAATGATGTGGCAAGCCATACAGTGTACTTTATTACATTTTTGAGACGAATTAGGCCTACATTTCTCACATTTATTATTTCTCTCTTCCTCTGCATCTCTTAGCAATTGATAAAAAATATCAGTTTTGAGTATAACAGCTAACTTGTGTGAGTTTTAGGTTTTTTTTTCAGGAAAATATTCAAATGTAAACTTCTTTCTGCAACATAAAAGCCACTGAAACACATGGGAAGGCCCAAGGGCTGCCCTGGACTCCTGGATGCAGGAAAGCCTTTCAGGAATTGAAACCTGCTTTAATGGCTGCTCCTGCTCTGGCACTGCTGGACTGAGAAAATCCTTTTCAACTGTTTGGGCATGAGGGGTGTCATTTGGCACTGAGAGTGTGGGATCCTGGAAAGGCAAAGGCTGAGAGCAAATGGAGAGTTTATTTCCTGCTTTTCAGTGCCATCATGTCACTGAGGGGTCGGGATGAGGGTGAAGCTCTTCTGTGCAGGACACAGAGCTGGTCCCTGCCTGTCCAAAAGTATCAAATGCCACTGAGGAAGGAGCCTCAGTGGTGATTTTATCTGCATTAACCCTCTGCAGCCCATGCATGTCTGCCCCTGCCTGGACAGAAACCAGGAGCTTCCTTGGACTGGTTCCCAGCAGGAAGGACATTTTCATCTGTGTCTGTGGGGCCAAAGCCAGGCTTTTATTACTCTTTGATCCAGTGAAAAGCAGCCAAGGACCCAGTGTGGGAGGAGATGCTCCAGGACAGGACCAGGTGTGTCCAAGAGCCAGGATCTGGGGAAGGAGAACACACCTGAATGCCCCCCTCACACACATCTGGTGTGTGTGAGAACAGCCCAGGCCACAAACACCCACCTGCCCGAGGGCCCAGCAGTGGGGCAACACCAGGGTGCAAGCAGGGCAGGAGAAACTTCCCCCTGCAGAGCCCACAGCCAAGGGCAGAGAGACCACCCAGGCCAGCCCAGCCAGCCCAGCCTATTGCACCTCCTGCCCCAATGCTGGGCACCAAACCTGTTGTTGTCCTTCCTGCTCTGGACCCAGGAGCCCCAGCGCGGGGCACGATCCTGCCCCAGCAGCAAAGACTGGCAGGTCCCTCAGCCCTTGGGGCAGGAGCATCTCAGGGCACAGCCCCCGGCACTGCAGCCCCACAACCTCCTGTAGGGCTGCACCTGCCTGGGGTCAAACTGCCCAGCCCGAGGGAAACCCTGAGCCAGAGAGCAGAGCTGGTCTCCTGGAGAACATCAGGATTTGCTGCCCTGCACACACAGGACACTTTTCCAGAGCTCACTCCAGAAATTTCCATGTGTTCCACAGCTCCCAGGCAGTCCCAGGATGACTCCAGTCACTCCTGGTCTCTCCCAGTAAACCATAGTTGCCCCCACTGTGGTCCCACTAACTCCAAGTTTTTCCCAGTAACTTCCACCATGATCCCAGTAGCTCTCAGCTACTCCCAGTCACACCCAGAGTAGTCCCAGTTGCTCTCAGGATGATTCCAATTAGCCCAGCATATCCCAATTCCTCCTACCATGGTCTGAGCTGTCCTCAGCATGCTCCCGGTCACTCCCAGTAGGTTCCCAGTATGACCCCAGTCACCCCCAATATGGTCCCAGTTGCTCCCAGTATGATACTTGTCGCCCTGGTTCTAATCCTGCAGGGTCCTGGTCCTGCTCCAGTGTATCCTGGTGTACCAGTTCACTCCGTTCTGTCCCAGTCTGTCCAATTCCATCCCGGTCCCTTCCCAGATCCTGTCCACCCACCCCCAGAGCTGCCGCCGGACGCCCCCCCTCCCCCACCCCTGCAAGGTGCTGCCGGGGTCGGGGTCTCCGGGTTGGGGATCCTCTGCCTGGCCCTGCATGGCATGAAGGGGCCACTGGGACACTGCAGGGCCTCAGGGAATTAATGGCACACTGGGACACTGTGGCAGGACATCCCCCTGGAATGTGACCAAGACAATGCCCTATTTGCCAATGTGTGGGTGGGGAGCTGAGAGAGGACCAGGCCAAGGCAGGAGATGTTGAAACCAGTCTGGGTTCAGCCCCAAATTAACATCCTGATGGGGAGGCAACCACTGGAGTCAAATGACTGTCAGTCAATCCCTTTAGACCCTAAAGGTCCAGTCCCCTTTCCCAGGGGCAGGTTCTCCCAACATAAACCTTCTTGGAGGGGGGGTGGGGTGGTGGTTTGGAGATTCCTGCCTTGGGTGGGAACCCCCTCCAAGGTCACTCCTGGAGGCTGAGAGCAGAGATCTCCCCATGAGCCTTGGGCTGGGGGAGTGACATCAAATCTCTACTTAAGAATTGTTTCCTTTTGCCAGCTTGAATAGAATTGCTTCTACAATTGCTTTAATATAGTGCACTATCCTATCTTATACTGTACCACTAGTAGTTTTACTGTTTATATTGTGTAGTAAATAATTTTTAATAACAAATGATTCATTTTCTGTAAATATTCCCAGTTTTCCATCACTAAAACCTGCAGGACAAAAGTGGTTCAATCACACCTCTATAATTCCTTCAATTGAAATGATTGGCATAATCCAAGGCTGAGATTGGATACTTTGTGCACCTCCTGACTCAACAGCAGGGCCTCTGTAATTACTTTTGTCTAAGCCTTCCACTGCCACCCGTGACAGGCAGCTTAAGGCCGTGTCCTCTTGTCCTGTTGCTGGTTGCCTGGGAGAAGTGACCGACCCCCAGCTGGCTCCAACCTCCTTGCAGGGAGTTGCAGAGAGTGAGAAGGTCTCCCCTGAGCCTCCTCCTCTGCAGGCTCAACACCCCCAGCTCCCTCGGCTGCTCCTGCCAGCACTTGTGCTCCAGAGCCTTCCCCAGCCTTGTTGCCCTTCCCTGGCTATGCTGCAGCCCCTCAACATCCTTCCCAAATCTCTGCAAAAGCTCCCTGCCCAGCCAGGCCAGTTCTCTTGCCTGCTGGCTCAGCTTTGGGCACACAGGGATGGACAGGCTGTTGTGGAAGTGTGTCCATCCTCCCTGGAGCCCTTTGTTTTTCAGGGCAGTTTGCCAAGGGACTGTCTGGATCAGGCTCCTGAGCAGCCCCAGGTGTGCCTTCTGGCCGTGCAGGGCAGAGGTTTTGTTGCTGCCCCTCCTTGTTTCCCTGAGAGTTGCAAACTCCATCCTTTGATGGTCCCCGCAGCCCAGTGGCCTCCGAGCCCCCCCCGCGCCTCCCCCTCGCCCCCAGCGCCCCGCGGGACGGCAATTTGGGGCGGGGGGGGAGGTGGGGGCGGCCAGGCCGGGCACCCCCGCGCTGTCCCGGCCGTGGCACTGCGGCGGGGGCCGAGTGCGGGCGGGAGCGGCCAAGAGCCCAGCGCTGCCCCATCCCGAGCTGCCCCGGCTCCATCCCTGCTCCTCCCGCGGGGGGCGGCGGGGCTGGGGGCAAGGGGGACCGGGGAGGGGGGGGGGGGGCGCTGGGCCTGGGGAGAGGAGGAGAAGGGCTGAAGGGGGCGGGACTGTGGAGGCGGAGAAGCGGCAGGGAGAGGAGCGACAGAGGAGCGGCAGGAGCCGGGACAGGAGGACAAAGAAAGCACCACGTGGCGGTCGGTGGGTCGGACGGGCAGGGGGGCGATCACGGTTTTGGGGCCCCTCGGATGATCCGGGAGGGAACCCCGGGACCCGCGGAGTGGGGAGAGCGGAGAGGGGCGATAGCGGAGCTGGGGAAGCCCCGAGATGGTGGAATTGGGGGGCAGGAGCACAGAAGGAACCCCGGGTGCCTTAAACGGGGGTACTGGAGAGAGAGAACCCCTGGCAGTGTGGAGAGGAGGGGGGAGCAGCAATGCAGGGGGGAGGTGGGACCCCCAAGAGCCTGGAGAAGGCGAAACCTGAGAGAGTAGAGACCCCTGGGATTCCAAGCACACGGCAGCAGAGAGGGGAGAAGAGATCTCTGGGACCCCCAAAATCCCACATTATCCCTAAGCAGGACCCCAGAGAGGGGAACCCTCAGGACCCCCAGGACCTGCAGCAGAGCAGAGAAGGGAGAGACCCAGTACACCAAAAAAGGAGGGCAGAGCCCTAGGATTCCCGGGATCCCCGTCAGCCCGGAGAGGACTGGGACCCCATAGAGGGGGATCCCCAATACATGTGGGACCCCCAGCAGTGCAGACAGGGGGCTCCCAATAACGCTGAAGTGGAGACTTCAGAGAGGAGAAACTCCTGGGAGAGCTGTCTTGTACTTAAATTTCAGTTTTTATAGGTTTCTATGGACACAAGATGCTCGGTGAGTTCTAGTGATGGACTTGGGCAGGAGGATCCTCTAGCCCAGTACCCTCACACCTTGGTTTTCCTCCCAAACCAGGATTTCTCCTTCCCAAAGCTTGGCTAGATGGAGGAGAAGGCTGCAAGGAAGAGGAAGATGCCCAGGGACCCCCAGGCAGGTGAGGAGGAAGTCAGTGCCCCTTTGCCCCTCCCTTGTGCTGCATCTTCCAGCCCAGCATGGCCCCGGCTGCAGGACAACCCCGCTGCCGACGCCGTCCTGCCGGGGCCGGGTTTGGGGGGATGTCCTTGGCCTTCCCTGTGGGCCGGAGGCAAATCCCCTCCCTGTCCTTCCTTCCTCTCCCTCCCTCCTTTTCATCTTCCTTTTTCTTCCTTCTTCCTTCTCTTTGTTCCTCCCTGTCCTTATTCCTTCTGCTTTTTTTCTTCATGTCCTTCTTTCTTTCTGTCCTTCCTTTTTTGAATTTCTATTCCTTCATCTCCTTCTGTTTCATTGTTCCTTTTCTCCTTTCTCATTCCTCCCTTTCTTTCTCTTTGTTCCCTCTTCTTCTTTCCTCCCCTTCTTCTTTATTCTATTTCCTTTGTCCTGTTCTTCTCGTTCCTTTCTCTCCCTCATTTGTTTTATACTCCTTCCTTCTCCACCTTCCTTCTCCATCTTTCTCCTTTCTTCTCCCCCTTCCTTTTCCTTCTACCTTTATTCGTTCCTTTCCTTGTTCTTTTTACTTCCTGTTCCTTCCTTTCCTTCATTTTCTTCCTTCCTTCATTTCCTTCTCCTCCTTCTTTCTTCCTTCCTCTCCTTCTTCCTTCTCCATGTTCCTTCCTTTCCTTTTCTTTCCTGCCCCAGGCCGTGAGCTGAGCACGGAGAGCACAGAGGACAAATCCCCCCGGCAGAACCTCGTGGCAGAGACTGTTTTGAACGGCTCCACAGTGCAGGAAAACCCACGGAGATACCCCAGGAAGGGATCCAAAGTCAGCCCAGGGTGCTCTGAGGAGAAAGGATCCAACGTGTGTCAGGAAGGCGGCCGTGTGTCAGGAAGGCGGCCGGAGCTTGAGCCAGAGCTCTGACCTGGTGGTCCATGAGGAGCTTCAGACCAGGGAGAAGCACTACAAGTGCTTGGAATGTGGAAAGGGATTCAGCCAGAGCTGCCACCTGATCTGCCACCAGCGCATCCACACTGGGGAACGGCCCTACCCATGTAAGGAATGTGGGAAGAGCTTTAGGCGCAGCTCTGCCCTCCTCAACCACCATCACATCCACACTGGGGAACGGCCCTACTCGTCTAGGGAATTTAAACTCTCCCTAATTCCCCTCCAAATTCCTTAATTCCACTCAAAAATCCCTTAATCCCTCCTGGAAGCCTCAGAATTTCACCCCAAATCTCAATTGCATCCCAAATCCCCAAGATTCCACAAAACTCCTAATTTCACACAATCCAGTAAATGCAACCAAAATTTCCTTAATTCCACCTAAAATCTTCCTGCTTTCACAAAAAATTCCCTTAAATCTACTGAAAGTTTTCTTAATTCCACCTAAAATCTACCTATTTCGACCCAAAAATTCCCTTAATTTCACCCCAAATTCCCTTAAATCCACTATTAATTCCACCTAAAATCCCTCCAATTCCACCCCAAATCCCTCTGGATCCCACCCCACATATCCTTTAATTCCTTTTCAGATTCCTCAGTTTCACCCCAAATCTTTTCCCCAACTCACTGAGCCCCTGAGTGCTCCCAAATCCCCCACGTAGCCCCCCCAAGTGTCCACTTGGATCCCCAGATCCTGGGAGGGACCCCATGGGAAAGAGGGAGGGCTAAGGGGGGACTGGAATTGAAGGGTCTTGGGGGATTGATGGCTCTTGGGGGGCCTGGGGACAGTTCTGGGGCAGTTTGGGGTCCGAGGGGGCATTTGGGAGACTGGGGGGCAGTTCTGGGTCAGTCTGGGGTCTGGGGGCCGATGAACTCTGTTCTGTTCATGCCCCAGGGTGCCGGGTTCTACATCTGGGGTTTGCAGGGTTCAAACCAGTTTTTTCTTTGTATCATTGTGATCGTTTCATTAAATTGTAACTCTGACTTGTCATCTCTTTCAGAATTGGGTTCATTTCTCCTGCTGGTTTCCCTTTAAACCAGCACTGGGGGTCTGGAGGGGATTTGGGAAGCAGGAAATGCAGTTTGGGGGAGGCTGGAAGGGGATTTGGGAGGGTCCCTGGGGGGCTTTTGAGGGATCCTGGGGCAGGATTGGGGAGTCTGGAGGGGGACTGGGGGGCTGCTGGGGTGATTTGGGAGAGGAAAAAGTGGGTTTGGGGGGTCAAGAAGAGGGTTTAGGGCATCCTCCAGGGGACTTGAAGGGTCTGGGGAGGGGAAAGGGGATTTAGCAGATGGGGGGCTTCAAAGGGCTTTGGGGGCTCCTGGGAGGATTTTGGTGGGTCTTGGTGGGTTTCTGAGGGGTCCTGATGTGGTTTGGGGGGTTCTGGGGGCAGTTTGGGGGTTCTGGGCCAGTTTGGAGGGTCTGGGAGAGGTTTGGGAGTCTGGCAGGGGGGTTGGGGGTTCTTTGGAGGGTGTGGGGGCAGTTTAGGGGTTCTGGGGTGGTTTGGAGGAATTTGGGGGGAGTTTGAGGGAATTTGGGAAGGTCTGGGTGCTCTAGAAGGGGGGTTGCCAGGTCCTGAGGTGGTTTGGGGGAGTCTGGGCAGTGATTTAAGGGGGTCTGGTGGCAGTTTGGAGGTCCTGGGGCAGTTTGAAGGGTCTGGGAGAGGTTTGGGAATCTGGCAAGGGTTTTGAGGGATCATGGGGTGATTTAGGGGGCCTGGGATGGAGGTAAGGGGGTCTTTGGGGGGGCCGTGGGGAGTTCTGGGGTGTTTCAGGGGCTCTGGAGAGTATATTGTCCATTTAATTGTTATTATTATTGCAATACTTTAGAGTTATATTTTACATGTTATACATATTATAATATGGTCTAGAGGGAAGGACAGAAAGAGAGTCTCAGACTTGGTAGTTCTGGGGTTTGCACATGGGAAGGACCCTCAGGCCTCCCTGCAAGATGTGGACCTCAGGTTCATAAAGGACTTGGAATTTTGAAGAGACATCACTTTAAAAGACATCACTATTATTGTTATTTTTAGAATAGCATATACTAGATATTACATCCAATATATTTTTAATAATTATAGTTTTTTATTATACAATGTATAGTTTTATAGAGTTATATTATTTAGTATTTATGTTATTATTTTATTTTATTATTATTTATTTATTATTGTTATTTATTATTATTTATTATTATTTATATGGTTATATTATTATATCATTTAATTAGTATATTGTCAAATTATTATTAATAATATTTAATTGTTGTTATTATTATTGCTATAATTGTAATGTTTTAGAGTTATATTTTATATGTTATACAATAATATATTGTAGAGTGAAGGACAGAGAGTCTCAGTAATTCTGGGGTGTGCATATGGGAAGGACCCTCCAGCTTCCCTGGGAGGTGCCGCCATCAGGTTCTTTGGTGAGTCCCAGCGCCCGCGGTCCCTCTTTGGGCAGTCTGACCCCTGTGACCCCCAGCCCTGGGGCCACCTGGGCAGGGTCTTGGCCTCCCTGTGCCCCCCTGTCCAGCCCTGCAACTGGGCTTGGTGGCCGCCTGGCTCAGTGCCACCCCCGGGCTCCTGAGGGGATCGGGCAGGGCCAGGGCCGTGCTGCTGGGAGCTCTGGGAGCAGGGGCTGACGGAGCTCTGTGCCCAGGGCTGGCACCTCAGGGAATACAGGGAGCACTGGTTCCAGCTCATCTACAGTGGGGAGGGGGCAGCATGGGCTGGGCAGGACTCAGGGGGGGTCTCTGCACACACTGGGGCTAAATTCTCTCCCCTGCCACTAACTGCCCATGCCATTAGTTAACAAAGGAAGTAGTTAACTGCTACCGTTTTCTTCTTGATCACTTGGGTGGGGGTACAGGTTGTCTCTTGTTTTGGGGGACATTTTTTTTTCCATTTTTTAGCTCAGCTGAACGCAGGAGCGGGGTGTGTGTGCACTGCGGTGGAGGAGAAGCCGTTTTCTCTTACTCCTGGTTGCTGCTGCTGCTGCTGCTTTTTGGTGAGTCGGTTCTTTTTCTCCTTGCCACGACTGTTCTCCTGGTTTCTGCATTTTGGGTCCCAGTCTCTGCTCCAGTCTTGCCGCCACCTGCAGTGTCATGGCCTGCCCGCCCCGGCTGGGGCAGCGACCAGGGAGAGAGAAGTTGCAGCTGCTTTCCAGGACACACGGCGGTTCTCCACTTCCAGTTTTCCTGGCAGCGAGGGAGTGCAGGAAGGGGAACATGGAGGCGTGGCTGTGGTGCCAGCAGCTCACCAGGAGCCGCAGTGCCACCCGCCTGTCCACCACAGTGCGGCGCAGGTGTTCATCGATGGTGGGCCAGAACCTCTCAGGCCATGAGAACTCGATGCTGAGCACGTAACTCATCACCGCCACATCCATGAAGGCCTCGGCGCCGTCGATGACACCCAGTAGGACATCCAGGTCCTGGGTGCAGCCCTAGGCACACAGCGGGGGAGGGGAGCTCTGCCAGGGGGCACCCAGGGTTGGCGTGACCCAACAGAACCCACCTGGGCACTGGGAGGGGCGGTTTGGTGGATGGGGCACCTACTGAGAGGTAGATGTCAGCGTTGGTGCCATTGAGTGTCAATGCCATTGGCGTCTCAGCATTGAAGGAGGTGGAGAAATTCTGTGGCCATGGCGCCGGGATGGTGGCATTGGGCACACCCAGTGCCCAGTAAGCCT
The DNA here is from genome assembly GCF_047495875.1 of Pithys albifrons albifrons. NCBI lineage: Eukaryota > Metazoa > Chordata > Aves > Passeriformes > Thamnophilidae > Pithys > Pithys albifrons. The sequence goes on from NC_092464.1 coordinate 60,556,998, forward strand.
CAAAGACCTTGCCCAGGTCCTGGGCCAGGCAGTTGCAGTTGTAGATGGCGGCACCGAGTTCCTTCACCTGCAGAGAGAGGTAGTGGCACTTTGGGCAGGGGCGTGGTTGGGCTGCCCCAGCAAGGAGGTTTGGGGGAACGTGGGGTTGGGGGAGGTGGTGGCAATGCCAGTGAGATTGGGATCAGCCTTGTTGGGTTTGGAGTCAACAACGCTGGGTTTGCAGTCAACACCGTTTGGTTTAGGGTTAACCCCATTGGGTTTGGAGTTAACACTGTTGGGCGTGGAGTCAACACTGTTGGGTTTGAGGACAACCTCATTGGGTTTGGCACCTTCCTTGGGTTTGGCACCTTCCTTGGGTTTGGGGCCATCCCTGTTGGGTTCAGCAACACCCCCATTTAGTTTGGGGCCATCCCTGTTGAATTTGGCACCACCCCCATTGGATTTGGGGTCACCACCTGTTGGGTTCAGCACCACCTGTTGGGTTGGGCACCACCTGTTGGGTTCATCACCCCCCCACACACCCACCTGTGTGAGGGATCTCCAGTCCATATTGGCACTGCCCACATAGAGGTGTTGCCTATCCATGAGCCAGAACTTGGTGTGCAGGACGCCCCCCGTGAGGTGCGGCAGGTCCCTGGGATGCACTGAGGCACCTGTGGCACCAGGAGGGGCATGTCCCTCTGGGCCCCGCCCCAGTCTGCCCACCCCTCCAACCCCCATGTGGGGGTGCCCCACCCACCGCTCCTCTCCAGTGTCTGAAGGTCGTTCAGTGGTGACTTGGCTGAGGGGGCACTGACGGTGGCGTGCACCGAGACCCCCCGGGAGGCCACCCGGACCAACTCTCCCAGGACCAGGTCACCCTGGGCAAGGAAATGGGGGAAAAGGGGCAAAAATGGGCATGGGGGGCAAAATGTAAGGCAAATGGGGGAAAAGGGGTAAGTGGGGGAAAATGGGTAAGAAAGGTGGAAAATTGGTAAAAAAATGGTCAAGAATGGCTGGAAGTGGTTGAGGATTGTCAAAAAAGGATGAAAAATGATTCAAGATGGTATGAACTGGTCAAGGACGGTTCAAGGCCGTCAACAGTGAAAGTGGTTCAAAGGACCCCAAATGGATTTGAAATGGTCAAAAATGGTCACAAAAGGGATTAAAAATAGTCCAGAATGCTTTAAAGTGGTTAACTGGTTAAAAATTATTACAAATCCCAGTGGATCCCAGGGGTTATCCAGGCTTGGGCCAGGAGGGGCGGGGCTTACAAATGCTAAAAACGCTCAAAAGTGTTTAAAACTAGTCCAAAATTGTTCAAAGTGATTTACTGGTTAAAAATGGTTCCAAATGGTCAAAAATGGTCCAAAGTGATTAAAAAATAGCCCCAAATGGTTAAAAGTGCTTAACTGGTTAAAAATACCTACAAATGCTCAAAAGTGGTCAAAAGGGATTAAAACCTGTCCAGAGTAGTTAGAAGTGGTTAACTGGATAGCAATGCTCAAAACTGGTCCCAACTGGCCCTGGCTGGTCCCAGCTGGACAGGGCAGGGCCCAAGAGGGCGGGGCCTCACCAGGGCAGCCAAGGGCTCATGTGTCTGAGAGTCCTCATTGGTCAGTGTCCAATAGAAGGAGGCAATGTCCAGGTTGGTGGTGGCCCCTCCCAGGAGCTCCATCCACGTGTTGAACACTGAGGGGTTTGGGGCAGACCCGTTACTGAAGGACAATCCCTCAGGGATAGACTCCACCAGCACGATGCTGCGGGGGCATGGGGGGCTTGGGGGGACCTTGGGGGGCTTGGGGGGCCATGGGGGGATCTGGGGGGTCATGGGGGGCTTTGGGGGACCTTGGAGGGCTTTGGGGGGCTCTGGGGAGGCTTTGGGGGCCATAGAGGGCTCTAGGCGGGCTTTGGGGGCATCTGAGGGGGCTTTGAGAGCCATGGGGGGCTTTGGGGACTTTGGGGGTCTCTGGGGGGCCATGGGGGGCTTTGGGGGTCTCTGGGGGGGCTTGGGGGGCCATGGGGGACTTTGGGAACTTTGGGGTGCTCTGGGGGGCCATGGGGGACTTTGGGGTCCCTTGGGGGGCGTTGAGGGGCTTTGGGAGGCTCTTGGGGGCTTTGGGGACCGTGGGGGGCTTTAGGGGGCTCTTGGGGGCTATGGGGAGATTTGGGAGCCATGGAGGGCTTGGGGGGCTATGGGGGATTTGGGAGGGACTTTGGGGTGCTCTTGGAGGGCTTGGGAGGCCATGGGGGGCTCTGGAGGGCCGTGGAGACCCTTTGCCTCAAGCCCATCTCTCCTGTCCTGCCCCCACTTCTCCCATTTGCCCACACCATTTGCCCCCAGGGCAGAGCAGGCTCTGAAGGTGCCTGAGCGAGCTCCCCGGGGCAGCGGCTCCACGGCCCCTCTGGGGCTGTCAGAGAGGAGCTGTCCCACCATCCTTTGCTGTTTTGGGGTCTTCCTTGCTCTGACTGTGTGCCAGAGACACTGCAAGGCAAGAGCAGCAGCCCTGCAGCTCCTGGCACCTCCCGTGGCAAGTGTGGCCCCAGAGCTGGGCTGTGCCACAAGACGACAGCTCCTGTCATGCCCAGGAGCCTGGCCCTTGGAGCTGTACCCCCTGGGTGCCATCCTGCCCCCTTCAGCCCTCAGCCCTGCCAGAGGCTGCAGCACAGCCCTGCCACAGCCCCCCAGGGCTCCTCCAGCCTGGCCCCGCCACTCAGCCAGCCCTGGGGCAGCTCCAGGGCCTGCAGAGGGGCCGGGAAGGTCTGGGGAGGGTCCTGAGCGGAGTAGGGCTGGCAGAGATGCTGAGTGGGGAAAAGATCTGTCTGGTTGGAGGAACAAAGAGAAGAGACAACGGAAAACATGGTTTCTGTTAAGCTTGAGTGAACTGTATGCATTTAATGTCACTGAAGGGCAGAGGCCGGGCTGTGCAGTGTGGGAAGGGCAAGGGGTGTCCTGGGAGTGTGCTGGGCTGTGTGAGCACAGGGCTCTGGGACACAGCCTGGGCACCAGAGATGTCCTGAAGAACAGGAGAGAAAATGGGGCCTGGAGGCACCCTGAGCCTTTTGACTGAGGCTTCTCCTCTGAGGCCTTTTGGCTGAGGTGTTTTGGCCAAAGTGTTTTGCCCAAGGCAATTTGGCTGAAACATTTTCCCAGAGGCAATTTGGCTGCATTGTTTTGCTCAAGGCATTTTCATAGAATCATGGAATCACAGAATCATAGAATCCATTGGGCTGGAAAAGACCTCCCAGATCATCAAGTCCAATCCTTGGTCCACCTCCAGTCCCTTTACCAGATCATGGCACTCAGTGCCACGGCCAAGCTCAGTTTAAAAACCTCCAGGGATGGTGAATTGTCTTGGTTTGAAGAGAAAAAAACCAAAATGTTTACTCACAAGCGGGGGAGGGGCCTTCTCTACAATAATCACGCCACTCTTTATCAAATTTAAGAAAAAAGGAATTTTAACAGAAGGATAACTGTTCTTAACTGCTATATATAAACAGACTAATGCAAACCGCTTCCCCAACACCACAAGAGAAAGAAAAAAAAAAACAAAACCAAAACCCAGCAGGTTTTCCTCCAGGAGGAAAGTTATACTTAAGCAGTGTCAAATGTCAGTCCGGCTGGCTGCGCAGTGAGTTCCCAGTAGTTCCCAGTCCCTCTCCAGCGAGACAGACGAGTGGTTAGCTCTCAGATGAACTCTGTGTCTCTTGTCCCAGATGAAGGAAAAAGAAAGATGAAAGTGGGGAACCACCACGTGTCCTGCAAAAGCAGCAGCAAACCTCTCTCTCTCCTTGGGTCACTGCCCCAGCCAGGGCGGGCAGGCTGTGATGGTGCAGGCGGTGGTCAGTGCAGGCGGTGGTCAGACTGCAACAGAGGCCGGGATCCCAGACGCAGGAACCGGGAGAAACAGCCACGGCGAGGAGAAAAGCAGCAGCTCAGCCAGAAGCCCCAGCAGTGACAGCAGAGCCACTTCTCTCCTCGGCAGCCACCGCTCCTGCCTTCCACCGAGCTAAGAAAAGAAAGATGTCCCCAAAAAACAAAAGAGACAAACCTGCCCCGATTCAAGTGATCAGTAGTTAACTGCTTCTTTTGTTAACTGCTGGCATGGGCAGTTAGTGGCAGGGGAGAGAATTTACATAATAATCCCAAACTACAACAACTTCTTGAGCCACTTTTTCAATCTTCTCTCACTTCCTGACAATCATGGACTCATCTCCAATCACAGTGGGGCTCATTAAAACACAGAAGAAAAAATTATTTCTCTTCTTTTATTTGTCTTCAAGTCTTGAAGACCTGTAGTAAATGGAGCTTGGTAGTTTAAGTAAGAAGGAAACTTTCAAAGTGAACCTCAAAAAGCCCATATATTTTTGAAGGAAAGGGGATGATTTACACAGAGACTCGGGATGGAAGAGGGTCAGAAAGCAAAGGGTTTGCATACAAAAGGGGGAAAAGGGATTAATAGCACTTAATCATTGACCAATGTAACAGTTATCAAGGGATTACACAGAATTTGCTGCAATCTCAACAGTGACTCAGTTATAGATTCACAATAACAACATTCACATCACAGTCAATTCACACACACAAACACAGGCAGAGATGTGTGAACACAACAATATCTGTGTGTGTAAAGGTGCCCACCCAAAATTCTCCTTGTTGTCAGTGAAACGCTCCCAGGGACCTGGGATGTGGACCTGGGGACATTGGTGGACTTGGCAGTGCTGGGTTATGGTTGGACTCGGTGACCTTGGAGGGCTTTTCCAACCCAAGTGATTCTATGATGCAATGACTCATCACCTCTATGATTCTGATAAATCCTCTCCTGCAATCAACACACATCCTGAAAATTCACATTCTGACATGGCAGAAATTGTATTGACATTTCACTGAAATATCAAATCATTTCAAATGATAAAAAGATGTTATTGAAAAATCAAGATATTGATGAATATTGTTTGGTTTTCAGTCTGAGCTGCACTGACTGACCATCAGTACCCAGTGCTGCTGGAGGCTCAGGTGTATTTGAGGTCCTTGCCTGGCACTGGCAGCTGTCACAAAGGACCTGCAGGACATCAGGAGCCCTTTGGAGCTGCAGATGGATCTTGGGCAGAGGGTCCAGGGAACCTACATAAGAGCATCAGGTATTTGTGTCCCTGTAACACAAGGAGGAGAACTAAAAAGAATATTAAGAGCTTAACATTTGTTTCCCTCTGGATGATTTTTTGATACATTTCAGCCTAGGAAAGTTCCCAGTGCCCCAGTTGAACCCTTCCTGCCCATCACTGCCCCTGCCCCACCTCACACAAGGAGTTCCCTCAGGTTTCTGAGGTGGAGCTCTCTCACCTGACACAGGGGAGCAGTGACCAGTGTCAGTGACACCCCTGGGGTTTGGATGATCAGCTTTGCACTCATCTCACACATCTGTTACAGTGGCTTCCTGTAAGACTCCCTAAATCATCAAATCACTTTTCCTTTCCATCCCCTCCAGGGTACAGGATGTGTGACTCTGGTTTAGGAATGAAATAGGTGGGAATGGTCTCACTTGGACCTCACAGGAGGCATCGAGCTCACAGGCCCTTGTCCTGCTGAGGGAATTCAATCCTCTGAACACCTCCTGGGAAAGCAGCAAGGAGGGCTCTGGGCACTGCAGGAGACTCCTGGAATGCATGGGAGAAATATTCCTGACCCAGGTAATAGAAGGTCTTTCCAGGGGGGATGTGTTACTGGATCTTTGGTCACCAAGGCAAGGGGTGACCAGTGGTGTCCTGGGCTGCCTCCAAAGCAGCCTGGGCAGCAGGGGAGGGGGATTCTGCCCCTCTGCCCTCTCAGGTGAGACCCCACCTGCAGAGCTGCCTCCAGCTCTGTGGTCCCAGCACAGGAAGGACTTGGACCTGTTGGAGTGAGTCCAGATGAAGCACCAGGATGATCAGAGGGATGGAGCAGCTCTGCTGTGAGGAAAGGCTGGGAGAGCTGGGATTGTTCGGCTGGGAGAAGAGAATCTTTGGGGTGACCTGATTGTGACCTTCCAGAACCTGAAACAAGACAACAAGAAAGATGGAGAGAGACTGTTTACCAGGGCCTGGAGTGACAGGAAAATAGGCAATGGCTTCACACTGACAAAGAGTAAGTTTAGATGAGGTATTAGGAAGAAATTCTTCCCTGTGAGGGTGCTGAGAGTCTGGCACAGGTTTCCCAGAGAAGCTGTGGTTGCTCCATCTCTAGTGTTCAAGACCAGGCTGGGCAGAGCTCTGGGCAACTTAGTCTAGTGGAAGTTGTGCATGTCCATGTCACTGAGGTTGTACCCAGATGATCTTTTAAGGTCCCTGAAACTCAGGACACTCTATGATTCTGAGTTACTTCAGGCAGCTGTGACAGACCCCAGCATCTTGACCCAGCTGGGGAATGTTGGGGAAGGTTGGCATTGCGAGAGGCTTTGCGTGCCCTCGCCACCCACCCCGATGCGACCCCTGGTTCGGGCTTCTGGTTGCACGTGCGTGTTCTCATAGAGATAGAGCCGTACACCAAGTAATAGCAGCAGGAACGTTCAACTGTATTAGGGAATTAGTGGGTTAATATAACTTCTAGGGGTGAACATGTGGACAATAACAGCTTGGGATAGGGCAAGAGGCTCTGTCCACGAGGCGGCAGGCTGCTCTGATTGGTGGGAGGGCTGTGTGCACGAGGAGGCAGCACGGGGCTGGTGCCACCGAGGCTGTGCTTTTCCTGGGCTTCGAGGTTGTTTACCTGCCTCATGGCTGGCTCAAGGTTGCAGTGATCTTGGCCAACCTGTCAGCTCCTGGATGGTGTGTTGTGCATAGAGACTTGAGGCCAAACCTCTCCCAACAGGGGAAAATATACACCTTCCAAAAGGGAAATTAAAGGCAGTATTGCAGAAAGACCCACCAGGTCCAGCCCCATAGAAAGGGATGCAATGGCTGAGAGGGACTCCAGGGGCCGGGAGTCAGCCTGTTACCTGGAGGGAATGTGCTCCCACTCTGTCCCCCACCACAAGGTCTACAAGGAGCCCAAAAAGAGCCACACAGAGACCACAGGAGAGGAATGAGAGAGAGAGTTTATTGATAAAGGGTAGGGGTATATAAAGGTTTTGGGGGACTCAAAATACCACCAATAGTGAGCAAGGGGGGATTTGGACTATTACCAGTAGAAATCCAGGGATAACAACCCAGACAAAAGAGTAAATAAGAACCAATAAGAAAACTTGAAGCTTCCTCCAGGACACTACATGCATTCCTGAGTGCCGAGGTAACGGTTATCTTGTGGGATTTTGGGAAGAGGACAGTGACTAGGCAAAAGAGAACAAAAGAATCCATGTTGTGACATGCATTTATACAACAGTAAAAGTTCTGCTTTTAAGACATTTGGGCAAGCTTTTCCATCTTCTTCACATGTCCCTAAAAGGCCTTTTTTTCCATTTTCATAAAGTGTTGGGGATTAGGTCACTTTAAAATGCCAACATGGTGCATGTAGGTATTTGCAGCCCTTTGGAGAAGGAGTTGGGGATATAGGAAAAAAGAATAATAAACTGTTTGGGTTGTAAGAGACATAAAATAGCCACTAGTCAAAGTGCACTTCAATTACTCAGGGACACCTTCCACAAGTTTAGGCTGTACAAAATTCCAAACCTTGGGCAGCTCCAAGAATGGGGTTTCCATTACTTTGTAACCTGGCCCAGGTTCCTGCCACCCTCATCACAAAATATTTCTTCCTGACATCCAATGGAAATCTCCCCTCATTCAGTTCCAGTTCCTGTGCCTTGTTCTGCCAATACAACCTTTGGCAGAAAGTGTCACTGTGTCTCTCCTGCACTAAGAGCACAACATTTTCATGGCTAAATACCAGAGATATCGTATGAAGGGGTTTGGAAGCCTCCAAGCCCTGGGCCGAGTGGTGTGGAGACTGAGGAAAGAACCGGAGAAGCCTGAGAGGCCTTGAAAGGCAGCTGGGGAGGTCCAGACTGCACACAAGGAGAAAGGAATTTCTGCCAAAGGGCAGTGCTGTGGTGCAACACATCCCCCTGAAGGAGTCTGGATCAGTCCAAGGCTTTGTGTGCCAAGGCAGAGCCAGGGAGGAGGGAGAGATGTCAGTGCAGGAAGGGGCCAGCGAGGTGGGGCAGCCGGGGGATGCCGACAGCCTGCAGGGAAAGGGGCAGGGCATGGACACCATAGGACAGCCTGGGCTGGAGAGGAGACAGGGATGTGCAGAAGCTGAAAGGCCCCAAGAGAGCCAAGTTGTGCAGGCCTTTGGCCATGGCTGCTGTGTGTGCCCCTGATGGCATGAGGAGACAAGTGAGCCTTGCAGCCCTGGGGCCTCATTGCCTCCTTGTCCCTACTCAGCAGCCTGGGAGGTGCCACTCCATCCTCCTGACCCTGGTATTCCACATCCCACATCCCAGTGCCCCAGGAAGAGCTCAGAGCAATGAGGGAGGGAGAGGATCTCCCTTCCCAGAGGCTGGGGGTCACGGCTGTGACCTTTGGGTTAATGAAATGCTTTTTACTTTCCTCAGCATCAGAGTGACCTTTCTTTCCTAGTCCATATTTGTCATCATTGTCTCTCTGTTTTCTAACTGGAATCTGGGGACACTTTCTCAGTTATGTCCCTCAGAGGGACCCATTAACAGCAAAAGAAACTTTAAAGTTTGATTCTGACTTTGGGTTCTCAAGAGGTTCCTGCACCTTTCCTCAGGGTCTGATGTTCAGGGACTGAGCACCAAACCCCCCAGAGCAGCTCCTGTGCACAGCCCAGCAGGGCTCAGGGCACTGCCTGCACACACCGAGGGCAGAAAAGCAGGGCAGAGAGAGGTTACACACAGTCTGGGGTGTGAGGAAATTTAAGAGGAAGATCCACAGAAGAGGAATCTTTCCAGGCTTTCAGAAGGTAAGGCTGCATGAAGGGCAATGTATGTGCAGTTTGTGGGAAGATCTCCCAACGCTGGCACATCCCACAGCCTGGGGGGTCTCTAATGTAGGATATCACAGTTTCTCTGGTGCTGAAGTTGAGGACGTGCTGCAAAGCAGAGACTCTCTGCTGCACCATCCCAGGGATATCCCAGCAGGGTTCCCTTCTCCCAGGGATGGCTGTAGGGTTTGAACCCTGGCTCTGCCACCCAGGCTGTCCCAAACTGTCCTGCAGAGCAGGGTCCTGCACCCCAGGGTGCTGTGTCAGGGCAGGAGCTCTGCCACCTGCCAGAGGCAGCTCTCAGCTGGTCTGGGGAGCTCCCTCTGTGCTGGGAGAGAGGCTGTGGATGGAAAGAGCAAACCCTGGCAGGGCAGGGCAGGACAGGGCAGGTTTGTTCAGCTATCAAGTTAGAGTTTCATAGGTGAGTACTTCTTACAGAACCAGAGCACTCAGGGATATTTTCCAGGGGATACTTCAAGGAGAAGGTGAAAGGAGGGATTTCTATCAGGCTCTCAAGCCACATGCCTGGTGGTTTGAGTAGCAGAGGGAACACTGAGGAGCTGAAGAAGGGCTGACAACAACTACCTGGCATTGTTGGTGTCTGGGAGGTGGCACAGCTGGCTCAGGGTGACACTGCCCTGAGTGCCCACCTGGTTCTGCTCTGGGTTCTCCCAGCCGGACCCTCAGTGTGCATTTCCTTTTTCCTCAACTTGCTCATGTTGCTGGGGTTGTTTCCTCCTTCTCTCAGTCAGGTTCACTGGGAATGGGAGTTCAAGCTACAGAGTCAATCACTGATCCTGTGATCCCTCTCAGGCAGGTGGGTCCCTGGGAATGAGACATTCCAATTTTCCTCTGACCTCTGGGGCTGTCAGTAGTGAATTCTGTGTGCCTGGAAAATGAGATGTGTTTTCCAGAATCAAACCCCATTGTCAGGACACTTGGCTCTTCTCTGAGATGTCCTTCCAAGCTGGGAGCTGCCCTCAAGAATGCAAATCACCTTCATAGCACAATTGTGTTATCTGAAATCCCCAGTGCAGAGGGGCAGAGATGCTGTGCTCATCCCAGGAAATGCTGTTGAGTTGGTGTGATGAGCCATGTGTGTCCTTGAGACCTTCAGCCAGGCTGAGACATTGAGTGGTCTGTGATGGATCTCTCTGCTCTCAACAGTGTCTGGTGGCATTTCAGACAAAAATGGGAGTGTGATCACTCTCTGTCTGAGGAAGGCCCAAGTCCAGGGTGGCTGGAACAAGGCAGAGGGACAGAGCAGCTCCCCTCACTCTGCACTAAGCCACAGGCATTGTCCTGTTCAGGAAGCCCTGCTCTGCTCTTCCTCAGGGCAGCACAAATGCTGAGGGGTTCTGCCATCCAGGAAAACTCCACAGGGAAGATGAGGGGAGTCAGAAACAAAACACCCAAACCTCTGAAACTGTCTTCTGGGATTCTGAAATATTCTCAAAATTGGGAGTGCAGATGCCCGTGAGAACTTTTGCTTCAGGAGCAGTTTCATCTGACACAGCTGAACACCAGGATGGGCCCTGCCCCCACCATGGCCATGACCCACCTGGAGCAGAGCAGGGCTGACCCTCACAGCCAGTGGGCAGAGGGGCTGCTCCTCATGGGAAATGTAGGGAGCACCAAGCAGGGCTCCAGCCATGGATATGAAGGAAAGTTTCCTGGAAAAGGAAAAGTGGGGACTGCGAGCAGAAGGGAACAGGGTATTGGGAAATGGTTGTGACTCTTTGAGAAATATCTCATCTGATTTGTAACTGTTATTTCCTCCTTGGACAGTGCCCCACCTCCAGAAGCAGTAAATGCCCAACAGCAGCTTCATCAGCCAGTTCCTCCTCCTGCCATTGGCAGACACGTGGCAGCTGCAGCTCCTGCACTTGTGTCTCTTCCTGGGCATCAACCTGGCTGCCCTCCTGGGCAACGGCCTCATCATCAGCGCCGTAGCCTGCGACCACCACCTGCACACCCCCATGCACTTCTTCCTGCTCAACCTGTCCCTCACAGACCTGGGCTCCATCTGCACCACTGTCCCCAAAGCCATTCACAACTCCCTCTGGGACACCACAACCATCTCCTTCATGGGATGTGCTGCACAGGTCTTTTTCTTTGTCTTCTTCATCGTGACAGAGTTTTCCCTCCTCACCATCATGTGCTACGACCGCTACGTTGCCATCTGCAAACCCCTGCACTACGGGACCCTCCTGGGCAGCAGAGCTTGTGCCCACATGGCAGCAGCTGCCTGGGCCAGTGGCTTTCTCAATGCTCTGCTGCACACAGTCAATACATTTTCCCTGCCCCTGTGCCAGGGCAATGCCCTGCGCCAGTTCTTCTGTGAAGTCCCACAGATCCTCAAGCTCTCCTGCTCACACTCCTACCTCAGGGAAGTTGGGCTTCTTGTGGTTAGTGTCTCTTTAGTGTTTGGTTGTTTCATTTTCATAGTCTTCTCCTATGTGCAGATCTTCAGGGCTGTGCTGAGGATCCCCTCTGAGCAGGGACGGCACAAAGCCTTTTCCACGTGCCTCCCTCACCTGGCCGTGGTCTCTCTGTTTGTCAGCACTTCCATGTTTGCCTACCTGAAGCCTCTCTCCATCTCCTCCCCGTCCCTGGATCTGGCACTGTCAGTTCTGTACTCAGTGGTGCCTTCAGTACTGAACCCCCTCATCTACAGCCTGAGGAACCAGGAGCTCCAGGATGCCCTGAGGAAAATGATGACTGGATGTTTTTCAGCAGCAAGAACCTGCCAGTTTTCTTCTGTACAGTGTTCACAATAAAACTCATGACAGGCTCAGTTTGCCTTCCCAGGTTTTCCTTGGTGGTCAGTGGGTTCATTTTGTCATAATGTTGTGCTCAATTAATCTTTTTATTCATCATCTCATCTAATTAATTTTTTATTTTCATTAATTTCACTCTTTTAAATCTGTACTTGAGTAATTGTACTATCTCTATTTTTAAACAAACTCTCTTGCAATAGGCCTGCCTGGCTGGTAAGGGGTTTTGCTTTGAGACTTTCAGGCACCTACTGGGCAGTTCCATGTGTGCAGAGAAGGGCAAAGAGTCCCAGCACAGCAGCACTGCCAGGGAGCACCAGCACTGGGCCTTTGCTGACCTGCTCTCTTTCCACTTGTACACTCTCCTGCAGAGCCCCTGGGCTGGACTAAGGCCTTGGTCCTCTGCCAGCTGGGACACAGACCTGCTGCATGTCCATCCTGGGCTCACAGGCAGGGACAGGCCATGGGCACTGCTGGGACACAGCTGGGCTCCACAACAGCAGCTCCATCAGGAAAGGGCTTCTCCTTAGCTCAGGACATGCAGTCTTAGGGCTTTTTGCAAAGTCACTCTCAAGAACATGCCAAGGAATAGACTCTATAGAGGCTCCTTGTTTGCTTGTTCTCCAGGGGCTCTAAATCTGCATGTGAACCAGCAAACAGAGCCCTGTAACTGCAGGGGCTACAGCAGGAAACAGGGAAAATGATCTGGTGAGTGTTCTGTGTTACCCTCAGTGAACACACTGCTGCTACCCATGACAACAACAGCAGCAATAAAAGCTGGAACTATAACAATAAACCCCACAAGAAGCACATGAGGTGCACAACACCATTGCTCCATTGATCACCACTTTCCCTTTCCCTCTGGCTGGGGCAGGGATCTGATCTCCTGGACTGCCCCTGAGAGCTGAGCTGCTGGGCCATGGGGATGAGGAAGTGCCCAGAGTTTCTTCTACATTTCAGAGCCAGGAGGATGCCACCTCTAGAGCTGGTGTATCCCCCTGGAGGGAACACAGTGCTGCCAGGCTGTTGGAATGTGATGCAGGGGTGCTTTGAACCATCTCCCTCCTCATGCCCTTTGGGCAAGGAACATCCTCTGGATCTTTAGGGGTGTTATCACTTCTTAGATTACTACAGGTGATTCCCAACGCTGTTAATTCTCTCAAACAGTGGATACCTTTTTCTGCAGTGCTCCAATTTCCTGAAGAGTTCACAAGATATCCCTTAAATGGATCTCTTGCCCTCACTCTGGAGAAGAGCCATCTCCAGAGACTGCAAATTTCTCCTTTTTTTACAACTCCTCTTTCAATTTTCCCTTCTCTAGCAAGGGATCACAGTTTTTGGGCGACATGACCTTCCAGTTGCTCACTATCAGCTCTCTTATCATGGCATCAAAGCAGCCAGGAGGGGATCTACTCACCTGGCTGGCAGCTGGAATCTTTTCACAAGTCCTGATGTTCTAATGAGCTCAGGGATTGGGTGACTTTCGTTTCCTCTTAGATTTGTCTCACTCCTTGACATTTCTTTGCAGTAGAACTGGCTTCTTGATCTTCCCCCTCCTCTCCTGATTCTCCTTCTTCTTGTGATTCTCCTTCTTCTTCTTCTTCTTCCTCCCTTACTAATCGATGATTCAGACCTGTCACTCACCTTACCCATCCTTTTCTTTTCACTTCTGGGGCAATTACTGTAGTTGTCATTTGAGTCTGTGTTTCAGCCACAGTGCCCTCCAATGCAGTTTGGGTCCCTGCCTCCCCTACAGTCTTCTGAGGGTACTCAACTGTGGCTCTACAGGCACAGGCCAGGCCCCAGGACAGGGTGAGAAGCTGCTGGTTTTCACTGGGGCAGGCAGGGCACCTTCCATCAGGTGACGGGTCAGTTGGCCAGGGTTGATTATCTGTTGAGGTGTGAAGTCCCAGGTGATGAGAGGTGATAATTGCCCCAGGAACCTGCCCAAATCCTCTCACATCACCTGCTGCTCAGGAACTGGATGTCTCAGGACACATTTCAATATAATATCACCTAAAGTTTCTTTTCTCTTACACCAGGATGACACACCAGAATCCACGAACCCCACAGTGTGCCAACAGTATTAGTTAATATTATTACCAGTATTAAACAGCTCACATATGTGTCGGTTTGAGATAAGCAACTGCCAACCTCCCCAAGCACAGAGAGAAAAGCCTCCCTCCTAACACCAGGGAAAGGGAGGAAAAGAGAGGGGAAAGAAAAAAAACACTTCAAACTGCATTTATACTAAAACTACATATATTTTTACAGAAAGGAAGAGACAATTAGAAGAAAGTACAAATATACACTCACACAAGTCTGCAACACACAACAAAGTCCTCACTTCTTAACGAACACACAAACTTTACTGTCCTAACTACACGTTACTTAAGAAGAAGCTTATTCCCCAGGGAGACAAACTCAAGCAGAAAGGAGAGACCCAGAACAACACATTTTACTTTCCTGAGATACCCTGTGAGCCAGTGGTGGGCCTGGTCCTCTCCATCCCCCCTGGGACAGCATCGTGCGTCCTCCCAAGAGGAGGGCTGAGAAGCGACTGCCTTAACCACTCCCACACTGGTTCCTACTTCCCTGGAGATGATGTCATAATGTGGTATGGAATACAAAATTACTGGCTAGAAGAGGTCAGCTGTTAGCTCAGCCCAGCTCAAGTCAGCTGACAGCTTCGGCCTAGTCCACACTTCAGAGCCCAAATTTAGGCCCACCTAGGGGAACCCATAACATTCTCCACCCCTTATTCCATACCATATTATGTCACTCATATCTTAGGTTCTCATGCTTAAACACTCCTTATTTTTCCAGGGCTGTTTCCCACCCCTCCATAATGTGTCTAAGAGTCCATTAGGATTGGGTAGATATTTCAGATGGGAACAAAGCAGTTCAACTCAGGTCATCTTATCTGATGATTCATGTCTTTCACCAGGGTCACCATCCTCTCTTCAGGAGTCTTTAATTTCCCACTGGGGTTAGAATAGTGTTCACAGTCAGATCCACCCCTTGCCCTCATCCACCTACAGGTGGTCTGAGGCATCATAGGCCCATTGAGCCAGGAACAACCCTCCCCCAGCCAGTCCAGGATGTGATGTTCTTCATTGGCTCGGCTCTTGGGCACATCAGCACTCACACGACGGGTTTTCAAAGATTCAACTCAAACGGCAGTGTCCCACCACACATCAACAGCTTACGCAGGCTTCTCTTCATGTCTTTCTCCTCGGTCACACAGCAGTACTACAGTTCACCATGTGACCCATCCCCCTTAGCAGCAGTCCCAACAGCTTTGGCAGCCTCGGAAGCAGCCCCAACAGCAGCACAAGCAAGCAGCAGAGGCAGAAGCAGCCCCGGCGGCTCGCAGCCCTGGCTCGCTCGCAGCCCTGGCTGGGCTTGCAGCCTCTCATGGCTCGCAGCCTCTCACGGCTCACGGCCTCTCACAGCTCACGGCCTCTCATGGCTCGTGGCCTCTCATGGCTCATGGCCTCACACGGCTCGTGGCCTCTCACAGCTCATGGCCTATCATGGCTCACAGCCTCTCACGGCTTGTGGCCTCTTACAGCTCACAGCCTCTCATGGCTCGTGGCCTCCCCCGGCTCGCAGCCTCTCACGGCTCGCAGCCTCTCACAGCTCACGGCCTCTCATGGCTGGCAGCGTCTCACGGCTCGTAGCCTCTCATGGCTCGTGGCCTCTCACGGCTCACGGCCTCTCACGGCTCATGGCCTCTCACGGCTCACGGCCTCTCATGGCTCGTGGCCTCTCACGGCTCACAGCCTCTCACAGCTCACAGCCTCTCATGGCTCGCAGCCTCTCACAGCTCACAGCCTCTCACAGCTCGTGGCCTCTCACAGCTCGTGGCCTCTCACGGCTCACAGCCTCTCACGGCTCACAGCTTCTCACGGCTCGCAGCCTCCCCCGGCTCGCTCGCAGCCCTGGCGGCAGCCCCGCCAGTGACAGCTCTGGTTCCTGCGGGTCGCTCAGCACTGCGGGCGCTGGTTCCAGGCGCCGCATCTGTCGGGTTCTCTGCAGGGGGTTCCGCAGCTCCTCTTTTCCCCATTCACTGGGGGTCTCACAATGGCAAACACGCTTCACAACTATGGATAACCTTAGGAACAGTGTTCACGGTTAAATCCACCCCTCGACTTTATCCACCTACAGGTGGCCTGAGGCACCATGGCCCCATTGAGCCAGGAACAACTCCTCCCCATGCCAGTCCAGGTGAGATGCTCCTCATCAGCTCCTGGGCACATCAGCATTCACATGATGAGTCCTCAGGGATTCAACTCAAACAGCCGTGTCTTGCCACACATGAACAGCTTACATGGGCCTCTCTTTTCTGCAGTGGCTACAGTCACAGCAGGCACCAGTCGAGCTGTTTGAACTCACAAAGACAGTGAAACAGTGAAAACGAGCATTCAGCAGTAAGGGAGAGTTGTTTACATTTTCTGTTCTGGGTGTACCTAAACAAGGCAGTTATCAATCTGTGTTTCTACAATAATCCTCCCGGGAAGCCTGCCAAGATTCTGGGACACCTGCCAAGGTCCTCCATCGCTCCCGGGTTTCGGCACCATTGACTGTCTTGGTTTGAGATAAGCAACTGCCAACCCCCCCAAGCACAGAGAGAAAAGCCTCCCTCCTAACACCCGGGAAAGGGAGGAAAAGAGAGGGGAAAGGAAAAAAAACCACTTCAAACTGCATTTATACTAAATCTACATATATTTTTCACAGAAAGGAAGAGACAATTAGAAGAGAGTACAAATATTCACTCACACAAGTCTGCAACAACAAGTTCCCCACGTCAACTTCATAACAAACACACAAATTCTACTGTCCTAACTACACATTACTTAAGAAAAACCTTATTCCCCAGGGAGACAAACTCAAGCAGAAAGGAGAGACACAGAACAACACATTTTACTTTCCTGAGATACCCTGTGAGCCAGTGATGGGCCTGGTCCTCTCCATCCCCCCTGGGACAGCATCGTGCGTCCTCCCAAGAGGAGGGCTGAGAAGTGACAGCCTTAACCACTCCCACACCGGTTCCTACTTCCCTGGAGATGATGTCATAATGTGGTATGGAATACAAAATTACTGGCTAGAAGAGGTCAGCTTTTAGCTCAGCCCAGCTCAAGTCAGCTGACAGCTTCGGCCTAGTCCAGACTTCAGAGCCCAAATTTAGGCCCATGTTGTAGTTTGGGATTATTATGTAAATTCTCTCCCCTGCCACTTAACTGCCCAGGCCAGCGGTTAACTAAAGAAGCAGTTAACTGTTGATGGCTGGGGTGGGGGCAGGTTTGTCTCTTTTGGTTTCTTTTTTTTTTGGATTTCTCGGGAGTCTTGGCTCGGCGGAACGGGGGAGTGGGGGCTCGAAGGAGGCAGGCTGCTCTGCTGGTTACTGCTGGGGTTTTTTTCCTGGCTGTCTTGCCGCTGCCCACCTCGGACTACTTTTCGTGCCGCGCTGCTGTTGCTACCTGCCTTGGATTTGCTGCTGGTTGCTCGTACCTTTTCTGCTTCTTGGACGGGGAACACAGGGGGAAGAGACTGAGTCCATCTGAAAGCTCACTGCTCGTCTGTTTCGCTGGAGAGGGACTGAAACTCACTCTGCAGCCAGCCGGGCTGTGACAAGGACAATTAAGTATAACCTTTTCTCCCGGAGGAAAACCTGCTGGGTTTTGTTGTTGTTTTTTTTTTTTTTTTTTCTCTTATGGTGTTGGTGAAG
This sequence comes from Pithys albifrons albifrons, assembly GCF_047495875.1. Classification (NCBI taxonomy): domain Eukaryota; kingdom Metazoa; phylum Chordata; class Aves; order Passeriformes; family Thamnophilidae; genus Pithys; species Pithys albifrons. The sequence continues at coordinate 60,574,402 of NC_092464.1, forward strand.
TGGGTTGCACTAGTCTGTTTACATATATATATATATATATAGCAGTTATCCTTCTTGTATTAAAATTCCTTTTCTTAAATTTGATAAAGAGTGGTGTGATTATTGTGGAGGAGGCCCCTCCCCTGCTTGTGGGTAAAACATTTTGGTTTTTCCCCTCAAACCGAGACATTTCTTGGCGCCCAACGTGTGGGGCTTGTAAACAAAGAAGGATAACTGCTATTTTGTGGCACCATGTGGGTCTTGAGCTTAGGGTTCATCAGGACCATCCTGTATAATATATTGGCTTTTTGTTGGTACAAATTCATGCCAAAAGGAGCGGCAGGTTTAAGTCTTATCAACAAATCAATGAGTAAAACTCAAATAGCCGCAATTATTATTGAGTTCTTACTCTGGATTTATGGTGCCATGAATTCGATGCCTTTGGATGTCATGTGGGTGGTGCTCTCCAGGCTGTTTTCCTGCCGCAACCTAAGCTGCTACCTCTGGGGATTCAGTGATAATAGTACGGACCCTTGGGAAGGAACAAAGGGGAATCTCTTCTCCCAACCCTTTGTCCATTCCCCATTCAAGTCTGCTACAACAGCTTTTGAGATGTTTAAATTCTCCCTGGATGCCAGAGATATCTTGTTCTTTATGGTTTTTCTGCAGGGTTGTATCCCTGCAGCTTACAGAATGTTTGAAGGTAGGGCCAGAGTTTTTCCAGAATGCATTCAGAAACCTAGCCCAGTGAAGGGGGAAAAGCGAGAGAATAAAACCCCTGATGCCACAGTGAATGGGGAAAAGGAAGAGAATAAAACCCCTGATGCCACAGTGAAGGGAGAAAAGGATGAGGCTAAACCAGGAGGACAGGCCAAGCCTATGGAAGTTGCCCCTATTCAGAAAAGGAAATATAAGACCAAATTAGACCATCCAGCAGACGATGAGGGGGCTGCTGCACCTCCACAGCAAGCAGACCCAGAGCCTGAGATCATCACTGAGACATTGTCATTTGATAATCTCCGTAGTTTGCGGAAAGACATTGCTCGACACCCGGGTGAGCCCATCCTGACTTGGTTGATCTGAGTTTGGGACCTTATGGGTGAAACCTTACAACTGGATGGTGCTGAAGCCAGGTTTTTGGGGGCTCTGGCCCAGGACGTGGCTATTGAACAGGTGTTCGTGAGGGAATCAAAGCCCCTTTCACTCTGGGCACGACTTCTAACGAGTGTAAGAGAGAAGTTTGTTTATAGAGAAATCCTGCAGGAACATCATATTAGGAAGACTTGGAAGACGATGGAAGAAGGAATTTTACGTCTGAGGGAGATGGCAATGATGGACGTGCTTTTTGGAAGAGGTGGGCAAGCCAATAATGACCCTGACAAGGTCAGATGCACACGACATATGTGGTGGAACCTTTCACGCTCGGGGCCAGCTGAATACACCGATTTCCTGGCATCCATGTATAGGGAAGAGAACCATGAAACAGTGGGCGCTGTAGCAAATAAGCTCCGGATATATGAAAGCATGACCCACAGCCCAATGCAGGCCCGTATTTCTGCTGTAGAGACATTGGTTGAGAGTCTCAAGACGCTGCCTGCAGAGGTAAAAGCGATCAGAGAGGAAATTAGGGAAAGTCTCCAAGTGGCACCAGTGCGAATGAGAACCTCTGAAGTCAGAGCCAGACGCCCCCCAGCCAGAGGAAGTGGACAGACCTCACGAACTGAGATGTGGTACTTCCTGGCCAAACATGGAGAAGACATGGGACGGTGGGATGGGAAACCCACCCGTGCCCTTGCAGCCCGAGTACAAGAACTGAAGGAGAATGGAAGAAGGTCAGTGAGAGTAAGTGCAGTCCCAGTTTCCCACGGGCAAGAATCTGACCCACAGGAGGGCACCTCCCAGGTGTACTCATCGAGAAAAGGTTCTGACCGCTATGACCAGGATCAGTGTTAGAGGGGCCCTGCCTCTAGCCAGGTAGAGGCACGGGACAACCGTGTCTATTGGACTGTGTGGATTCGATGGCCTGGTACATCAGACCCACAAAAGTATAAGGCTTTGGTTGATACTGGCGCTCAATGCACATTAATGCCATCAGGACATGTGGGCTCAGAAACTATTTCTATTTCTGGGGTGACAGGGGGATCTCAAGAGTTGACTGTGCTAGAAGCTGAAGTGAGCTTGACAGGGAGAGATTGGCAGAAACACCCCATTGTGACTGGTCCAGCCGCCCCATGTATCCTGGGCATTGACTACCTCAGGAATGGATATTTTAAGGACCCAAAGGGGCATAGATGGGCTTTTGGAATAGCCACTGTACAGACAGAAGGGATTGAACAATTGAACTCATTGCCAGGTCTCTCAGAAAGTCCTTCTGCTGTTGGACTGTTGAAAGTTGAGGAACAGCAAGTGCCAATTGCCACCACGACAGTGCACCGTCGGCAATACCGAACGAACCGTGATGCTGTGATCCCCATCCATAAGATGATCCGTGAACTGGAGAGCCAAGGGGTGGTCAGCAAAACCCACTCACCCTTCAACAGCCCCATCTGGCCTGTGCATAAGTCTGATGGAGAATGGAGATTGACTGTGGACTATTGTGGCTTGAATGAAGTTACCCCACCGCTGAGTGCCGCTGTGCCGGACATGCTGGAGCTCCAGTATGAACTGGAGTCCAGGGCAGCAAAGTGGTATGCCACTATTGACATTGCTAATGCGTTCTTCTCCATTCCTCTGGCACCAGAGTGCAGGCCACAGTTTGCTTTTACCTGGAGGGGCGTGCAGTACACCTGGAACCGACTACCCCAGGGGTGGAAACACAGTCCCACCATCTGTCATGGACTGATCCAGACTGCACTGGAGAAGGGTGAGGCTCCAGAACACCTGCAATACATTGATGACATCATTGTGTGGGGGGACACAGCAGAAGAGGTTTTTCAGAAAGGAGAGAAAATCATCCAGATCCTTTTGGGAGCTGGCTTTGCCATCAAACGGAGTAAGGTTAAGGGACCAGCCCAAGAGATCCAGTTCCTGGGAGTGAAGTGGCAGGATGGACGCCGTCAGATTCCAACAGAAGTCATCAATAAGATCACAGCAATGTCTCCACCTACCAGCAAAAAGGAAACACAAGCCTTCCTGGGTGCCATAGGGTTCTGGAGGATGCATATCCCAGCATACAGTCAGATCGTAAGCCCTCTCTACTTGGTAACCCGTAAGAAGAATGATTTCCACTGGGGCCCTGAGCAGCAACAAGCCTTTGACCAGATTAAGCATGAGATTGCTCAGGCTGTAGCCCTTGGACCAGTCAGGACAGGACCAGACATACAGAACATGCTCTACTCCGCCGCCGGGAATAATGGCCTGTCTTGGAGCCTTTGGCAGAAGGTGCCTGGTGAGACTCGAGGCCGACCACTTGGATTCTGGAGCCGAGGCTACAGAGGATCTGAAGCCAACTATACCCCCACAGAGAAAGAGATCCTAGCCGCCTATGAAGGAGTTCAAGCCGCCTCAGAGGTGATTGGCACAGAAGCACAGCTGTTTCTGGCACCTCGACTACCAGTGCTGAAGTGGATGTTGTCAGGACAGGCTGCCTCTACACATCACGCCACTGATGCTACCTGGAGCAAGTGGATTGCCCTGATTACGCAGCGCGCCCGTATAGGAAAATCAAATCGCCCTGGGATCCTGGAAATCATCACAAACTGGCCTGAAGGTGAAAATTTTGGTCTAGCAGATGAAGAGGAAGAGCAGGTGACACGTGCGGAAGAAGCTCCACCATACAATCAATTGCCAAAAGAGGAAATACGCTACGCCCTCTTCACCGATGGCTCCTGTCGCATTGTAGGGACTAATCGCAAATGGAAAGCAGCTGTATGGAGTCCCACATGACAAGTTGCAGAAGCTACTGAAGGAGAAGGTGGGTCGAGTCAGTTTGCAGAGCTTAAAGCCGTGCAGTTGGCCCTGGACATTGCTGAACGAGAGAAATGGCCAAAGCTTTACCTCTACACCGACTCATGGATGGTGGCCAATGCTCTCTGGGGATGGTTAGACCGATGGAAGAAAACCAATTGGAAACGCAGAGGAAAACCCATCTGGGCTGCCGATATATGGCAAGATATTGCCACCCGAATAGAGAAGCTGATTGTGAGAGTCCGCCACGTAGACACACACGTGCCCAAAAATCGGGCCAATGAGGAACATCTCAACAACCAACAGGCAGACCGAGCTGCGCAAGTGAAAGTATCACAGACAGATCTGGACTGGCAGCACAAGGGAGAGCTGTTCTTGGCTCGATGGGCCCATGATGCCTCGGGCCATCAGGGCAGAGATGCCACTTATAAATGGGCACGAGACCGAGGGGTGGATTTAACCATGGACATTATCTCTCAGGTTATCCACGACTGCGAGACATGTGCTGCCATTAAGCAGGCTAAGAGAGTGAAGCCCCTGTGGTATGGTGGACGCTGGGATAAGTATAAGTACGGGGAGGCCTGGCAGGTTGACTACATCACACTGCCACAGACCCGCCAAGGCAAGCGCTATGTGCTCACCATGGTGGAAGCAACCACAGGGTGGCTGGAGACACACCCAGTGCCTCACGCCACTGCTCGGAACACCATCCTAGGCCTGGAAAAACAAGTGCTGTGGCGACATGGCACCCCAGAACGAATTGAGTCAGATAATGGAACTCATTTCAAAAACAGCTTAGTTGCTACCTGGGCGAGAGAACATGGCATTGAGTGGGTGTATCATATCCCCTACCATGCACCAGCTGCCGGGAAAGTTGAGCGGTGTAATGGACTGTTGAAAACCACTTTGAAGGCGTTGGGTGGAGGGACTTTCAAACACTGGGATCAACACTTAGCAAAGGCTACATGGCTAGTCAACACTAGAGGCTCTGTCAATCGAGCCGGCCCTGCCCAATCAGAACCCCTTCACACTGTAGATGGAGACAAAGTCCCTGTAATACACCTGAGAGGTATGCTAGGGAAAACAGTCTGGATCAACCCTGCCTCAGGCAAAGGCAAACCCATTTGTGGGGTTGTCTTTGCTCAAGGATCTGGTTCCACCTGGTGGGTGATGCAGGAAGATGGAGAGACACGATGTGTACCTCAAGGGGAACTTATCTCTGGGTAAACGACTCATATTACTGTATTTGTAAACACTTAATTATTTGAAAGAAAATTTAAGTTTAATGTAGAGTATTGGCATGGAAGAGAATTTAGGGGTGAATAATGTTGTAGTTTGGGATTATTATGTAAATTCTCTCCCCTGCCACTTAACTGCCCAGGCCAGCAGTTAACAAAAGAAGCAGTTAACTGTGATCGCTGGGGTGGGGGCAGGTTTGTCTCTTTTGGTTTTTTTTTTGGATAGTCTCCTCAGTCTTGGCTCGGCGGAACGGGGGAGTGGGGGCTGCCCTGCTGGTTACTGCTGGGGTTTTCCCTGGCTGTCTTGCCGCTGCCTACTTCGGACTACTTTTTCCTGCCGTGCTGCTGCCTGCCTTGGATTTGCTGCTGGTTGCTCGTACCTTTCTGCTTCTTGGACGGGGAACCCAGGGGGAAGAGACTGAGTCCATCTGAAAGCCCACTGCTCGTCTGTTTCGCTGGAGAGGGACTGAAACTCACTCTGCAGCCAGCCGGGCTGTGACAAGGACACTTAAGTATAACCTTTTCTCCCAGAGGAAAACCTGCTGGGTTTTGTTGTTGTTTTTTTTTTTTTTTTTTCTCTTATGGTGTTGGGGAAGTGGGTTGCACTAGTCTGTTTACATATATATATATATATATATAGCAGTTATCCTTCTTGTATTAAAATTCCTTTTCTTAAATTTGATAAAGAGTGGTGTGATTATTGTGGAGGAGGCCCCTCCCCTGCTTGTGGGTAAAACATTTTGGTTTTTCCCCTCAAACCGAGACAGCACTCAGGACATTGTCACCCTGATCCAGATGTGCAACCTCCCAGACACCAGCAATGCTAGGTAGTTGCTCTCAGCTCCTGTTCAGCTCCTCAGTGTTCCCTCTGCTACTCAAACCACCAGGCATGTGGCTTGAGAGCCTGATAGAAATCCCTGCTTTCACCTTCCCCTTGAAGTATCCCCTGGAAAATATCCCTGAGTGCTCTGCTTCTGTAAGAAGTCCTCACCTATGAAACTCTAACTTGATAGCTGAATAAACCTGCTCTGCCCTGCCCTGCCCTGCCCTGCCAGGGTTTGCTCTTTCCACCCACAGCCTCTCTCCCAGCACTGAGGGAGCTCCCCAGACCAGCTGAGAGCTGCCGATGGCACGTGGCAGAGCTCCTGCCCTGGCACAGCACCCTGGGGTGCAGGACCTGCTCTGCAGGACAGTTTGGGACAGCCTGGGTGGCACAGCCAGGGTTCAAACCCTACAGCCATCCTGGGAGGAGGGAACCCTGCTGGGATGTCCCTGGGATGGTGCAGCAGAGAGTCCCTGCTTTGCAGCCTGTCCTCCTCTTCAGCACCAGAAAAACTGTGATATCCCACATTAGAGACCCCCTAGGCTGTGGGACGTGCCAGCGTTGGGAGATATTCCTACAAACTGCACATACATTGCCCTTCATGCGGACTTACCTTCTGAAAGCCTGGAAAGACTCCTCTTCTGTGGATCTTCCTCTCAACTTTCCTCACACCCCAGACTGTGTGTAACCTCTCTCTGCCCTGCTTTTCTGCCCTCGGTGTGTGCAGGCAGTGCCCTGAGCCCTGCTGGGCTGTGCACAGGAGCTGCTCCTGGGCAGAGCTGTCTCTCTGCAGCGCTGCCCGCTTGCCAGGAGCTCCCTGTGTGCCAGGAGCCTGGCCCAGCTCAGCAGCACAGCAACAGCCCAGGGCATTTAATGGCTCTCTGGGGGTTTGGTGCTCAGTCCCTGAACATCAGATCATGAGGAAAGGTGCAGGAACCTCATGAGAAACCAAAGTCAGAATGAAACTTTAAAGTTTCTTTTGTTGTTAATGGGTCCCTCTGAGGGACATAACTGAGAAAGTGTCCCCAGATTCCAGTCAGAAAACAAAGAGACAATGATGACAAATATGGACTAGGAAAGAAAGGTCACTCTGATGCTGAGGAAAGTAAGAAGCATTTCATTAACCCAAAGGTCACAGCCCTGACACCCAGGCCCTGGGAAGGGAGATCCTGTCTCTCCCTCATTCCCCAGGGCACTTCCTTGGGCACTGGGGTGTGGGATGTGGAATAGCAGGGACAGGAGGAAGGGGTGGCACCTCCCAGGCTGCTGAGCAGGGACAAGGAGGCAATGAGGCCCCAGGGCTGCAAGGCTCACTTGTCTCCTCATGCCATCAGGGGCACACACAGCAGCCATGGCCAAAGGCCTGCACAACTTGGCTCTCTTGGGGCCGTTCGGCCTCTGCACATCCCTGTCTCCTCTCCAGCCCAGGCTGTCCTACGGTGTCCATGCCCTGCCCCTTTCCCTGCAGGCTGTCGGCATTCCCCGGCTGCCCCACCTCGCTGGCCCCTTCCTGCACTGACATCTCTCCCTCCTCCCTGGCTCTGCCTTGGAACACAAAGCCTTGGACTGATCCAGACTCTTTCAGGGGGATGTGTTGCACCACAGCACTGCCCTTGGGCAGAAATTCCTTTCTCCTTGTGTGCAGTCTGGACCTCCCCATTTGCCCTTTAACTGCCCTTCAGCCCTCTCAAACATCTCCTCAGTCTCCACACCACTGGGTCCAGGACTTGTGCTTGAGGCCTCCAAACCCCTCCATGGGATGTTTCTGGTCCCTCTCCAAGATGTTTAGCCATGAAAATGTAGTGCTCTTAGTGCAGGAGAGACACAGTGACATTTTCTGCCAAGGGTTGTATTGGCAAAACAAGGCACAGGAACTGGAACTGAACGAGGGGAGATTTCCATTGGATGTCAGGAAGAAATATTTTGTGCTGAGGGTGGCAGGAACCTGGGCCAGCTTATTAAGTAACTGAAAACTCCATCCCTGGATCTGTCCAAGTTTGAGAATTTTGTACAGCCTGAACTTGTGGAAGGTGTCCGTGGCTAATGCAAAGGTCCTTGGACTAGTGTCTGGTTTAGGTCTCTTCCAATCCAAACAGTTTATTAGTCTTTTATTCTTATATGCCCAAATCCTTCTCCACAGGGTTGCATATACTGACATGCACCATGTTGGCATTTTAATGTGACCTAATTCCCAACACTTTATGAAACTGGAAAAACAGTCCTTTTAGGGACATGAATTTCAATGACTTTGGAGGAGCCTTTCAAAACTCAAAAGTTACAAAGGAACTAATAGAGATTTCCAATATCTCTACATGAAAGGCTCCCCAAGTGATCAGTGACAGCCACCCAGGATGACATTGCAGCTGAGGTTGGGGGTTTTCTCAGTCAGGTACAGAGTCTCAGGATGGGCAGTCAGAAAGTCCATTTAGGGACTGTACAAGACTTGCCATGGGATGTCCAGGAAATGACCAAAGAGATTTGTGGAGGAACAGGCATGAGGAAATAGTGCAAAAAATGGATGAAAGAAGCTGAACATGTTTAAAGAGGTGACTGGTCAGTGCCTTTCCCTGGCCATGCCCTGCAACTGACTCCACTGGCTGTTCCATTTTCCTAATCCCTCCATTGCCAGGAATTTCCTGGAACAAGAGATCTCTGTGCTCTGGGTATGGAGGGAGATCCAAGTGCCTGCCACTGGACTGGAAGCCACAAATCATCAGGTCTTATGTTCTTTGAGGGCCCAGACACTGGTGAGACTGGTGTGTGTGCACAGAACATTGGTGGGTATGAGTGGGTGTAACCACCAGTAACCATCAAACCAGAGTAACCAGTGACTGACAGAGGCCTGGGAGCCGCTGTCTGAGATCATCTCTTGAAGGATTCACATTGTCTGGGTGTCTCTGCAGCTCCACATCTTCTCCTGACATGACAGAGCACACAAACAGCCCAGCCTTGTGTCCATTTCCCCACTCACTGTGCTTTGGTTTGGCCCAGAAACCTCCTGAGGTCCCTTCCAGGATGAGTCCCTGTGCATTTCCCTCCCCCATGGACCTTCCCTTCCTGATGCAGCATCTGTGGGGCAGCAGAGCTGGGTCAGTGCAGGGCCAGGGCTGGCTGTGACAGGGGCCATGAAGCCACTGCCAGGAGGTGACAGCAAGGACAGTCTGCAAAGAAAAAAGTTAGATGTGGGGACTTTGTTTTTTAAGGAAAGGAAGGTTTGGCTGAGCTGGCATGTGAAGAGGATGAAAGACAAGGGGTGTTGGGGGAAACAGGGAATGTTCAGCCTGGAGATGAGGAAAAGACTTTTCTCCAGTAGCAGGGCCAGTGCAGAGCAGGGTGGCCACGAGCCCAGGCTGCCTTCCTGCCTGCCAGGGTTGGTGGGGTTGTGTGACAGAGCTGCCCCCAGAATCAGAACATGGGGGGCTCTCCCACCTGCCCCACTCTTTCAGCTCCCCAAGGATGGAATTTCTGTTGTGTGGGTTCCCTGATGTGCTGGATGACCTCACAATGCTCCCTGGCCAGAATGTCTCCTGAGGGCCACCCAGGCTGCTGCAGTGGAAGTGACCTCACAACCATCACATTCCAGCCATATCTCCTTGGCCTGGGTCTCCCCTTTCCTCTGCCACGCTTAGGTCTGTGCTTAGATTGTAGGAAATGATATAATTTTTTCTAATTTTATAATACTTTTAAATAGCCTTTTAATGAACTTCTTGAGTTAAAGACAAGTTGTGTGTTGGGCCTTAAATCTCTTTCAGCCAGCACTCAGCAGAATTTAACCCACCACTGTGAGAACACAGCTTGGGAAAAGTACTAATTCTCTAAGTTTTGTTAAGTGAACCTTGATATGCTTTGATGAACAAAGCCTGGGATAGAAAGATGTACTGTTGATGTTGGACATCTGGAATGCAGAATTTATGGACCACAAGGACATTTGCAGAAATCAGTAGATAAAGAAGATGGCTAACAAGGACTTAGTAGATGTGATGGAAAGTACCAACCAAGAGAAAAAGACTAAAAATATGGACTAATTAGCATAGATAGGGAGAAGTCCATAACCAATAGATGATAAAAATTAATTCAATATTAATTCAAAATTAGTTCAATAAAATTGTGTCATTTAGAACCAATGAACATTGATTTCTTTGTTTCCTAAAAATTTATAAATAGGTGAAAAAGTGATGCATTGGTGTCTGTGTGAAAGGATTTCTGTTGGACACACACACAGAGCAATGGGAATAAAGTGATGCCTTCCTTTCTAACACCAAACATGCAGTGTTAGGGGGTTTTATTACCCCAATCATTTCAGAGGGGTTTGGCAACAGCAAGAGCAGGTTTTGATTAATATCTTGTCTCCAAGTTACTGGGGCCCAATTGCTTCCCCATGAGGCTCCTGTAGCAGAAGTGGCTTTGCAGAGCCCAGCAAGAAAGAACACCCTTAACCAGCAGCTCTGCAGTGCTGCCCACCAGGCTGGGCTGGCAAGGGAGGGCTCCTGGCCATGGACTGGCAGGACCTGCTGCTGCCAAGATGCATTTGGGGTTTCAGGCTCTCCCTGGCAGAGGTGCCACCAAGTCACTCTGAGTTGTGCCCGTGGCCTTCAATGTGCTGGGGCTGGCCTGGGGCTTTTCCTGCAGTGAGATATGCCCTGGTCCTGGCACAGGAAAGGCAGTTCCTCCCCCAGCAATTTGCTCCTTCTGTGTGTCAGGCCCCCACTCACTGCCCCTCACTCTGCTCAGTGTTTGCCTTGGCTCGTGGCTGCATTGATTAGATCTGCTTGAGTGTTCTGAGGAACAACCCAACACCTACTGCCTTCTGCACCCACAGCATAAGAAATATCACTTTCCTTTTCTATGGGGCTGGACCTGATGGGTCTTTGCATTACTGTCTTTAGTTTCCATTTTTTGAAAATTACTTTTTCCCAACTTGGGTCAAGATGTTGGGCTCTTTCACAGTTGCCTGAAGTAACTCAGAATCATAGAGTGTCCTGAGTTTCAGGGACCTTCAAATACCATCTAGATCCAACCTTCGTGACATGAACAGGGGCACCTTGCACTAGACTGGGTTGCCCAAGAGCTCTGCCCTGCCTGGCCTTGAACACTCCAGGGATGGGGCATCCACAGCTTCTCTGGGAAACCTGTGCCAGCACCCTCAGAGGGAAAAATTTCTTCCTAATACCTCATCTAAACCTTCTCATTCAGTCATTCCCCTTTTTCCTGTCACTCCAGGCCCTGGTAAATAGTCTCTCTCCATCTTCTATTTTGTTCTTTAAGGTACTGGAAGGCCACAGTTAGGCCACCCCAAAGGTTCCCTTCTCCCAGCCAAACAATCCCAGCTCTCTCAGCCTTCCCTCATGGCACAGCTGCTCCATCCCTCTGATCATCTTGGTGCCTCCTTTGGACTCACTCCACCAGCTCCATGTCCTTGCTGTGCTGGGACCCCAGAGCTGGAGGGAGCTCTGCAGGTGGGGTCTCACCTGAGAGGGCAGAATCCCCCTCCCCTGCTGCCCAGGCTACTTTGGAGGCAGCCCAGGACACCACTGGTCACCACTTGCCTTGCTGACCAAAGATCCAGTAACACATCCCCCCTGGAAAGGCCTCCTATTACGTGGGTCAGGAAGATTTTCACCCATTCCTTCCAGGAGTATCCCTTGACTTTTCCAGGTGTGTGGTGAAGTGTCCCTTGACTGTGCCAGGTGCTCCTCTATGATAAAGATGGGGACAATCCTGACCATAACAGGTGGGGATCACAAGACAATCACCCACTCTCTGAAAGCCTTGGAACATTCCTTACATGAATTGTATGTAGCACAAGTGGAACAATTCCCAAACATTTTGGAAACTCCAGTAATTGCGGACATGAGGATGGAAATTCAGCAGAGAACTAAAGCCAGTCACCCTGTGACCCCACAAACAGAGGTCCTGAGGGAGGCCCCTGGAGCTCCCCAGCACCTCCCTCTCATTGGACACTTCTGAGAGCCTCTCGGAGCTCGGGAACCCTCAAGTTTGCAACACTCCAAAGAGCGCCGCTGATGCCCAGGACAATTCTGATCCCCCCTCAACAAACACACCCCTCCAGGTGCCCCCCTTGTCTCTTGGGAAACACAAAGGGATGGGATGGGAGTGTTTCACTGACAACCAGGAGAATTGTGGATGGGCACCTTTGCTCACACAGATATTGATGTGTCCACACATCTCTGCCTGTGTGTGTGTGAATTGAGTGTGGTGTGAATGTTGTTGTTGTGAACCTATAACTGAGTCACTGTTAAAATTGTAGCAAATGGCATCAATTCACTTGATAACTGAGAAACTCATCAATGATACAGTACTACTACTCTGTTTTAACTCTTTTGTATCCAAATCCTTTGCACCCTGACCCTCTTACAGCTCAAGTCTCTGAATAAATCATTCCCTTTCACTAAGAAAAAGTATACATTTCTTGTGCAGGCGACTTTGAAATTTCCTCCTTAGGAAAACTACAAAACAAATCCAATTAGTACAAGTCTTCAAGACTTGAGAACAATTAAATGAAGATAAATAAATTGTTTTTCTGTGTTTTAATAAGCCCCACTGTGTATTTGGAAACGAGTCCATGATCCTCAAGTAGTGAGACAAAATTTGAAATACTGCTCAAGAAGTCAGAAGCCAAACTCCAAGTCCCCTGAAGCACCAATGGGCCCCACTGAGGGCAGGCACTGACAGAGCCTCCCCAGGGACTCCTTAGAGCAGATCCTTGGAGGCCCTGATTGCAGGGAGACAAAGGCTCTGTGCAGGCACTTGCAATGCTAAGAAAACCCTGGGCTGGTTGGAGGAAGCACAAAGGCCAAGGCCTGAGCCCCAGGCCCTGGGACAGCAGGTCCTGTCCCTCACAGGTGGCTCAGGGCTGTTTGTGGGGCAGTGGGATGGGAGGGGGAGGAACAACAAATGTCCAAATCTGTGCAATCCCTCCCAGCCTCCTCAGGGATGGGTGAGGGAGAAACAAAGTCCAGAACCCTCAAAGGAAAGTTCCTTCTGGTGCCCTCAGTGGCAGAGGCATGTGCCAGAGCTCAGGGGACAAAGGCCTGGGTGCCTTTGAGCCTTCCAGCCCTGCCAGAGCCCTTGGCCATCTGTCCTGCAGCCTGTGCTGCCCTGTCCCTGCTGCTCCTCTGGCCTTGCAGGCTGCACACACCCATCCTGCTTTGCCACCAGCCCTCCCAGCAGCATTTCTGTGCCCTCACTGATGTCTCTGAACCATCTCTGGCAGTTCCTTAAAACACAAAGCAATGGGATGAGACTGACTCCCTCTTAGTGAACTCTTGCACCACAAGGCTCCTCTCTGAGTGACATTTCTTTTTTCTCCCTTCCACTCAGAAACTTCCAAGCTGCACTTTGTGAATTTCCTTCTCTTTCCAGTACCAAGAAAAGCTCTGTCATCCTGGCAGAATCACAGAATATGCTGAGCTGGAAGAGGCCTGTAAGGATGATCGAGTCCAACACTTAGCCCTGCACAGGAGCAAACCATAGGAGTGAAACCATGTGAGGATCATCCAAACCCTCCTTGAGCTCTCTCAGGCTTTGAGCTGTGACCAGTGCCCCAGGGTGACTGTTCAATGCCCTCACCAGTTCTTCCTCATTCTTCCACAATGGGGAACCTCAAACCCAGACACATCAGTCCAGATGTGTTACCCCAGGGCTCATTCAAAGGGAGTGACACCTCCCTTGTCTGGGTGGCCACACTCCCCCAAGGCAGCCCCATGTTCTGTTGTCCTTATTCACTTTGATCCTGAGCCCCTGTGCCTCAGGACATCCCTCACACAGCCCAGGCCCTTCTCCTCAGGGTCACTCCAGAGCTGTTCAGGTCCCTGCCCTCATCTCTGGGTCATTGTGCCCCCAGGGCAGGACTGGCCTCTTTCCCTTCTAAAACTCCAGGAGGTTTGTGTTGCCAGAGCCCAGAGCTCCTCAGGGCCCCTGAGAGGGCCTCTCAGCTGGGGCAGCTCTCAGGGTGTGTGCACAGGTGGCTCAGCTGCCTCTGGGTGCCCAAGGCTGCTGCTGCCTGTCAGGGAGGTGACAGATGTGACCTGGCAGCCCCTTCCCAGCCACAGCCCCCTGGAGATGCTGAGGCCCAGCTGACTCCTCACAGCATTGCCACCCATCTGCTCCTTGTGTGCCATGAGCTGATCAGGTCCAGGTCACCTCACATTCCTCTCCAACACCTTGTGCCTGCCCTGGGCCCTCAAGGTCTTTGCCCTGATCCCAGGAAGGGACATGGAGAGTAAATGGTTGCAAGCTTAGAGTGTGGGAAGAAATGCCCTGGGTTGTGGTGTTGAGGTAAGGATTGATGTATTAGGGTTTAGAGTTTGACATTCAGGGGTAGGGCTTGGGCAGAAGTTTAGGAAGGTTTGGTGTTGTGCTGAGTGTCTGATTTGTCCTTAGCAAGTGGGGTATATTTGTGAGGGAGGGTTAGGATTAAATTGAGACGTTTAATGCTTGTGATGGGGCCATGGATTAGTGCCAGCAACATAGTCCAACTAAGGGTACAGGGAGCTTGAGCTTTGACTTCCTGGTAAAGCTGAGATTGGGATCAGAGTAGTGGATTCCTTCCCCTGTGAGGGCAGCACCTTTCAGTGGTGTCAGGGTTTGAGGCTACTGGTAAGAAACTGGGTAAAGGCCTATCAGGAATGTTTGCACAGTCAGCATTGCAGCACCCTCAGTGTTACCTGAACCAATTTTTACCCCATCAAATTCTTTCATCTCTGTTTGCCAAGCTACTTTTCTCTCCCCTAAATTCACTCTATTTCTTCAGAGTCATCTCCTCTCTCCACATGAGTCTGTCCATACTGGCCTGGGTGGCAGCTCCTGGTTCCCACTCCCTGCTCCCTGCAGGGCCCTGAGCTGCTGAAGCTGCTCTGCAGAGGGAGGGGACTGTGGTGCCCTGGGGCCATGGGGTGACCCTGCACTGGCCATGCTTGCCAGGGTGGGAAGCAGACACAGCTGGGTGGGGATCACAGCTGCTGAGCTCCTGTCCATGTTCCCAGATGGCTCAGGAGCCAAGGAGAAGGCTGGGCAGGACCAGGGGGTGTCTCCAATGGCACCAGGGCAGGGTGGGGTGGCACTACATCCAGGCCATGGGCTCCTCTGAAACATGCCACAGGCTTGTGTCCCTTTGCCTGCTGGCTCCCCAAAGCATCTCCTGGCACTGAGGAGCCAGGAGTGTTCTCTACAGGTTCGTCTTTTCTTCTGCATGACTCCTCTTTCAATGGTCATTCCTTTTAGGAAATGCCACTCCTGGCTCATCCAGGCTCACTAACTGGCCACAGGGATCCCTTGAGCTCTCCTGGACACTACAATAGCTTCTCTCCAGGACGGCATCAGCCACCAGTCCCACTGCAGGTGGGACAGCAACAGGCAGATCCATCAAAGACCTGTAACACTCTGCTTGAACATGTGCAACCAAGAATGGGGCTCTTGGTCCATTCCTTGGTCCCAACAGATTCCCATGGGTATCTGATCCCGTCCCTCTGAATCCATCAAGAACCCAAGAGCCAAAACCATTTTAACGGATGAGCTCCCTGGGTGTGTTCCTGCCCCCAGCTCTGAAGAGATGTCCAGCCCCTGGCCCTGCCCTGCAGTGAGACCCTTTGGCCATGGTGGTGCCTGCCCAGAGCCCAGCTTTGACACAGGGGTCACATGGCCCGTTCCTGCTGCAACCACGGGGATGGCTCTGTAGGGACAACAGGATTGTCACAGGTTACAGGACACCTTGGGGCTCCCACAACACTCAGGGCAAGAAAGGACACTGTGGAAGGGAGGGGAGCCCATCCATGGAAAGACCATGTGCTGCTGTCCTTGGCCAGGGATTCAGGGGAGCAGCAGCCCCGAGTCACAGGCACAGAGAGCGAGTGCCCACCAAGGCACCAGGGCCAGCCCCAAGGGCACCAGGGCTGCTCCTCCACGGGGCAGCTGCACGTTGGGCTGCTGAGACCCTCCTGAGAGCTGGGGCTGCTCCAGCAGCTCCAGAGGGTGGAATAAATGGGAGCCGAGAGAAATAATTTTTTCCTGTGTCCTTTAATGAGATCATCATCACAGGGATCCATCTGTACTTGAGTATGTTGGGTTAAGAATAAGCTGAGAGAAGGCCAAGATAATACAGAGAAACCTGACTAATACCAACATGAGTAACCTGACCTAGTAAGTGCCACCCCTGCCAGTGGTGGAGTAGTTGGAACTAGATTGATCTTCAAGGTCTCATCCCAACAGAACAGTTCTGGGATGATTCAATTCTATCACAGGTATAGAAAAAGAAAGAGAAACAGAAAAAGAAAGTTATTTCTGGCTATTCTTGAGGTACAATTGGAGCCCCAGTGGGGTAATTGGAAATCTTAATCTGAAGTGGACTGTGTTCAAAGGCTTTGCAGAGGGCATCCTTTATTTCCTTGTTTCTCAGGCTGTAGATGAGGGGGTTCAATGCTGGAGGAGCCACTGAGTACAGAACTGAAACTACCAGATCTAGAACTGGGGATGAGATGGAGGGAGGCTTGAGGTTAGAAAATATGCCAGTGATGACAAACAGGGAGACCACAGCCAGGTGAGGGAGGCACGTGGAAAAGGCTTTGTGCCGTCCCTGCTCAGAGGGGATCCTCAGCACAGCCCTGAAGATCTGCACATAGGAGAAAACTATGAAAATGAAACAGCCAAAAACTGAAGAGGCAGTAACCACAATGAGCCCAATTTTCCTGAGGTAGGATTGTGAGCAGGAGAGCTTGAGGATCTGTGGGATTTCACAGAAGAACTGGCCCAGGGCATTGCCATGGCACAGGGGCAGGGAAAATGTATTGGCTGTGTGCAGTAGAGCATTGAGAAAGCCACTGGCCCAGGCAGCTGCTGCCATGTGGGCACAAGCTCTGCTGTCCAGGAGGGTCCCGTAGTGCAGGGGTTTGCAGATGGCAACGTAGCGGTCGTAGCACATGATGGTGAGGAGATAAAACTCTGTCATGATGAAGAACAGAAAGAAAAACACCTGTGCAGCACATCCTGTGTAGGAGATGGTTGTGGTGTGCCAGAGGGAGTTGTGCATGGCTTTGGGGACAGTGGTGCAGATGCAGCCCAGGTCTGTGAGGGACAGGTTGAGCAGGAAGAAGTGCATGGGGGTGTGCAGGTGGTGGTCGCAGGCTACGGCGCTGATGATGAGGCCGTTGCCCAGGAGGGCAGCCAGGGAGATGCCCAGGAAGAGCCACAAGTGCAGGAGCTGCAGCTGCCGCGTGTCTGCCAGTGGCAGGAGGAGGAACTGGCTGATGGAGCTGCTGTTGAACATTTGCTTCCTCTGGATATGGTTATCTATTGAGGAAGAAAAAGCAGGACTGAGTTAGGCCAGACCATATTAGCAAAATGTATTCGACATTCAGGGTCTCTCTTTTAAGGAAGACCTTTTTGCACTCATCTCCCCTGAGTTCTGAGTTTTTCTGGCTCATGGAGGCATTGAGAGCAGGGATCCTGTACTGGGCTCCTGAGGATTCATTCTTGCTGTGCAGTAAGAGGCAACTGAGAACATGGGGTTACATCAAATTAAATGCACTTCTGATGTTTCAAAGTGTTCCCAGCATTGCTGGTCACAGCCTGCCCAACTGTGGAACAGAGCTGAGGAAATTTGGTGTCTTTTATTTGGTTTCAGTTCAACTTGTCAGGAGTGGGTTTGGATGGCTGAAAACTCTGGAATTTCTAATGTGCTCCAAATGAAATCTTGTCAGTCCTGAGAGGCAAAGAAATGGTCTCTTACTGCAATGGCAGGAGAGCTGCTCTGGTCATCAGTCCTGTTCTCAGCTGACCTGTGCTGGCAGCTTGGCCTGGAGGAGGATCACACAGAGGAATTCCCTTAAAAAGAAACAAGTCACAACTGTGATCAGAGAAATTCAGGTTCAAAGGGACTTCTCATCTTTCCTCAGGGTGCCCCATCTTTCTCCTCCCCGACTGAGACACAGAGGGATCAGTTCAGCTGCCCAAGAGCAGCTGCCCAGAGCATTTCCATGGATTTAGCCCTGAGGTGTCCTCTCCATGGGATCTTATACAGAACAGAGACAATATGGGAGAGCTGTGCCCTTCTGGAGGGCACCCTGCAGTCCTGCAGGACAGCAAGGGAAGCAGCTGAATGTCTTCAAGTTGCCTGGAGGGGACTTGGGAACTTTGCTCCCACAGATACTTCCTCACAGCAGGACTCAAACGGTTTGTGTCTCAACAGGAACTGAACCTACCGCTCTCAATACCCCATATGGGCTCAGAAGTCCAATTGTGAGAGCAAGAGCAGCACAGGCCACATCCTTTCCTGGGCTCTGGCTGCTGCAGGGCAATGCACACCTAAGCCCCCACGGGCCTGAGGGCAGAGGCTCTGCTGAGGCTGGGAAAGGAGCCCAGGCAGGAGTTGGTCAGGGGAAGGTGTCTGTGCCCCAGGGCCAGCAGGGAGGTGCCCACATGCCCCTCCCCAGCATCTGTGGCAGCAGCTCCCTCTCCCTCCCTGCCTGTCTGTGCTGTGAGGAGCTGTTCCTGCCAGCAGCCACCTCCCTGTGCCCAGCTCAGCTCCCTCCAGTGCTCACACAGCCCATGCCCACTCCACTGCCCAGGGGCAGCTCTGCATGTGCAGGGGATGGAGAGCAGATCCCAGACAAGCTGAGGAGGCTGGGAAGGGGAAGGTGTTCTGAGTGGATGTGCTTCCTGAGAAGTGCCCTTGGACATGGCAGGAGGTGGAGCTGAAGCTGAGAGAAGCCCAGAGCCATTGTAGCTGAAGGACCCTGCCCTGCCCTGCTCATCCCTGCCCTGCTCATCCCTGCCCTGCTAGAAGGGGGTCACTCCTTCCACCCACACTTTCTCCCTGCAGGGCCATGGGGAGCTCCTTGACCAGGCTGAGCTGACCCTGGCAGGCAGCAGAGCCCCTGCCCCAGCACACAGAGCCCTGGGCTGCAGGACCCTGCCCTGCAGGACAGCCCTGGGCACCCCTGGCTGCACCCCCACCCTCACACCCAACAGCCATCCCTGGGAGAAGGGAACCTTCTTGCCCTCTGCCTCTGATGCTCCACACCAGGAAATCCAGGCGAGCCATCCTGACAGATCCTGTCAGTGATGGCTTTTGGCAGCTTTAAGAGACATCTCTGGAACTCACCTGCACTGCTCTGCAGCCTGGCCAAGGGCTGTGAAGGTTTCTCTCCTGATGAGCTCTGACATGTCCTCCCACCCCTGAATCCCTTTACCCTCTTTCTCACTTCCCTTGTCTACCTTTAATGTCTGCAGGTTCTGCCTTGCTCTGCCTTATGGCCTCATCCTCTCTGCTAGAGGAACTGTGGGAGTCCTTCTGAAAGATCCTGGAAGCTGTGGGATGTGCCAGCTTTAGGAGATCCTTGCAAGAAGGGAAGATTAACTTTCCTATAGGCAGAGAATTCTTCCTTCAAATTCTGTGCAGTTTTCTCCTGGAATGAGAGCTCAGTTCCCTCCCAGCCCAGGCTGCCTCTCACCTCTGTCCCTTCTCTGCTGTGCCCTCAGTGTGTGCAGGCAGTGCCCTGAGCCCTGCTGGGCTGTGCACAGGAGCTGCTCCTGGGCAGAGCTGTCTCTCTGCAGCGCTGCCCGCTTGCCAGGAGCTCCCTGTGTGCCAGGAGCCCGGCCCAGCTCAGCAGCACAGCAACAGCCCAGGGCATTTAATGGCCCTCTGGGGGGTTTGGTGCCGAGTCCCTGAACCTCAGACCCTGAGGAAAGGTGCAGGAACCTCTTGAGAAACCAAAGTCAGAATCAAACTTTAAAGTTTCTTTGGTTGTTAATGGGTCCCTCTGAGGGACATAACTGAGAAAGTGTCCCCAGATTCCAGTTAGAAAACAAAGAGACAATGATGACAAATATGGACTAGGAAAGAAAGGTCACTCTGATGCTGAGGAAAGTAAGAAGCATTTCATTAACCCAAAGGTCACAGCCGTGACCCCCAGCCCTGGGAAGGGAGATCCTCTCCCTCCCTCATTGCTCTGATCTCCCTGGGGCACTGGGATGTGGGATGTGCAATACCAAGGGCAGGAGGATGGGGTGGCACCTCCCAGGCTGCTGAGCTGGGACAAGGAGGCAATGAGGCCCCAGGGCTGCAAGGCTCACTTGTCTCCTCCTGCCATCAGGGGCACACACAGCAGCCATGGCCAAAGGCCTGCACAACTTGGCTCTGACAGCACCTTTCAGCTTCTGCACATCCCTGTCTCCTCTCCAGCCCAGGCTGTCCTACGGTGTCCATGCCCTGCCCCTTTCCCTGCAGGCTGTCGGCATCCCCCGGCTGCCCCACCTCGCTGGCCCCTTCCTGCACTGACATCTCTCCCTCCTCCCTGGCTCTGCCTTGGAATACAAACCACTGGGCTGATCCAGACTCCTTCTGTGTTACATGTTGCACCACAGCACTGCTCTCAGAGGGAAATTCCTTTCTCCTTGTGTGCATTCTGGACCTCCCCAGCTGCCCTTGGTGACATTATTTTTTTCTCATGCTGTTTCTCACTACAAAGAAAAGCTCCACCATCTCTGGGGGAGAGCACTTCAAGCACTCTCAGCCTTCTCCTGTTATCTACTCAGTCTCCACACCACTGAGCCCAGGGCTTTCAGTCCTTATACATTGGTCATGTGCTTGAGACCTTCAAATGCCTTCATGAGCCCTCTCTGTGTCCTCTACAAGGTGTTTAGCCATGAAAATGCAGTGCCCCTTGTCCAGGAAAGGCAGAGTGCTTTTTTTTGCTAAGGATTTTTTTTGGCAGAACAAAACACAGTAATTGAAACATAATGAGGGGAGATTTCCATTGGATGTCAGGAAGAAATATTTTCTGATTAAGGTAGCAGGAACCTGGAGCAGGTTGCCCACTAAGTGGAAATCCCATCCCTGGAGGTGTCCAAGGTGAGGAACTTTGTGCAGCCTGTACTGGTGGAAGGATTCCCTCGTTAATGGGAGGGAAGTTGGACTGGAGGTTCCTTTAGGTCTCCTTCAACCCAAACTATTTAATCATTCTTTCATTCCTGTATCTCCAATTCCTTCTCCACTGGGCAGCAAATACCTACATACACCATGTTGAGCATTTAATGTGACCTAATCCCCAACACTTTATAAATATGAAAGAACTGCCATTTTAGGTACATAAATTTTCATGTTTTTGGAGGAATGGTTCAAAACTCAAAATTTCCAAATGAAATTAGAGGGATTTCCAACATCTCTGCATGAAAGGCTCACCAAGGGGTCAATGGCAGAGCCTCCCAGGATGACCTTGGAGCTGAGGTTGGCCATTTCTCTCTCAGAGTCTGAGAGTCATGATGGGCAACCAGAAAGTGCATTTGGGGACTGTGCAAGACTTGCCATGGGACATTTAGGAAAAAAAATCCTAGAATGGAAAGGGTGGGGGGAACATTGATGTCCCTGGTGCAACAAGCATAAGAAAACAGACAGAAAGGAGATGGAAGGAGCTGATCATGTGTTAACAGGTGACTGGGCAGTTCCTGTCCCTGGTCATGCCCTGCAACTGATCCCACTGCCTGTCCCATTTTCTCAATCTCTCCATTGTCAAGAACTCTCTGAGACAAGGGATCTCTGTACCCTGGGTATGAAGGCAGGTTCAAATGCCAACCACTGGAGTGGGAGCCACAAACCATCAAGTCCTATGTCCTTTGTGGTGCCAGACACTGGTGAGACTGGTGTGTGTGCACAGAACACTGGTGGGTGTGGGTGGGTGTAACCACCAGTGACCATCAAACCAGAGTAACCAGGAAGTGGCAGAGGCCTGAGAGCCGCTGTCTGAGATCATCTCCTGAGGGATTCATATTGTCTGGGTATCTCTGGAGCTCTGCATCTTCTCCTGACATGGCAGAGCACACAAACAGCCCATTCTTGTGTCCCTTTCTCCACTGAGATTTCCTCAACCCTCCATGATTTGTTTGTCTATCAGGGTCCCAGGAAATCCATGACCCTCGTGCCTCACCAGTCTGTCAGTGTCCCATTCTGGTGAGCCTTCACCCAACATTCCTGTGGGATCGGAGGGGTATTCGACTTCCCTTTCCAGGGGGCTGAGGCAACAGCACAAGGGACACCCCTCAGTGTGTCTTCCCACTTTATTCCAGTGTGTTCCTGCTGCAGGAGCTGCAGCGCTGAGGAAGGACTCACAGAGACATTTCCCAGAACAACACTCTTTATGAATGTAAAATTGTGACAGGTTAAGGTTCAAAGGTTGTCAGTGACAGAATATGACTGTAAATATGTATTTACAGCAATACCCAGACCAGCTCTAACCCAAATTAAAGTATTCAGTGTGTGCAGAGCACAGTTCTTACCCAAGAGGCCCCTGTGGGGCAGAGACAGGTCCAGCCCTGCAGTTATGATTAACCCTTCCCTTTCTTTTCTTCCATTCTCGAGTTACTTTTATACTATTTCTTTATGTTTAGGTGGAACATGAGTGATTTTAGACACTAATACCTTTGTTTATGGTTTGCATGAAATTGTCTCACTTTGCTGTTAGGGACAGAAGCAAAAAAATGCCCAGTGGTTGGTGGTTGTACCTTGGAGGGGCGTAACTCGGGGTTGGATGTGTGTGTTAATATTACAATTAGGCTTTAATGAACCAAGTTCACCTGAGGACAGAGATCTCCCCACAGCTGTTGGCTCAGCAGCAGGACATCTCCTCCTCTGCCCCTGGGCTGGCAGGGGCTGTGCCGTTTATCAGCTGCAAAGTCCCCCTGAGTTCCCCTCCCTGCAGGGATTCCCACAGAGCCCCCCGAGGAGTCTCCACTCCCCCCACCCTCCGTTCCATCCCCTGGGCAGGTGTTGACTCTTGTGTGAGGAATCCTCATGGAGCTGCCCCCACGTCCCATCCAGGGAGCAGCAGCTGCATTTTAGCCTGGAATTTCTGTATCACTACAACTTCTTTTGGGATGTGAATAGAACTGGAATCCCCTAATTTCACCCTCAGTAATCTTCCCTCAGGAACCAAAGGGACCATAGGAGTCTGCAAAACTTCATGGAGTGCACTCTGACACTCCAGGGCATCATGGAATCAAAGGAATCATTGGAAAATGTGGCACCTCATGGAATCATCAGGAAGTTGTGACATTGTTGAATGTCATGGAACCAAAAGGCCTTAGAGACACTGTGGAGCCCCATGGAATCACAGATGCTTTGTGACACTGCAGAACCTCATGGACTCAAGGGATCATTGTGAAACTACAGGGCCTTATGGAACCAAAGGAACCCTTGGACACTGCAGTGACCCCTGGAATCAAACAGCCTTTGTGACACTGCAGGGCCTTATGGAGCCAAAGGGACCATTGTGACACTCTGGAATATAAATGGTCTATTGTGACACTGTGGAATCTCGTGGAATCTAAAGGGCCATTGTGACACTCCAAGCCCTCATGGATTCAAAGGAATCCTGAGACTCTTTGAATCCAGAAGTAATCATGAAAGAATTGTGAAACTATGGAGCCTCATGGAATCAAAACACTGGATCAATATATTAATTATGGATTGTTATATTTATTATTAGCTTGGACCAACTCAAGTGTGTTTGTGGGGTTAAAGGGAAAAGTCCAATTTCCCAAAACTGAGGTAGTGCCCTGTTCCATACCCAGCCCCTTGGAACTTCCTTGGGCAGTCCTGGAGCAGCTGTCAGTGAAAAACAGCCTGGGAGTGTCATAGCACTGCCCCACAGCACTGCCCCATAGCACTGCCCCACAGCACTGCCCCACAGCACTGCCCCATAGCCCTGCCCCATAGCCCTACCCCACAGCACTGCCCCATAGCACTGCCAAATAACACTGCCCCACAGCACTGTCCCATAGCACTGCCCTATAGCACTGCCCTATAGCTCTGTCTTATAGCACTGCCCCAGAGCACTGCCCCATAGCACTGCCCAATAACACTGCCCAAAGCACTGCCCAGAGCACTGCCCCATAGCACTGCCCCCCAGCACTGCCCCACAGCACTGCCCCATAGCACTGCCCCAAAGCACTGCCCAGAGCACTGCCCAGAGCACTGCCCCATAGCTCTGCCCCATAGCACTGCCCCATAGCACTGCCCCATAGCACTGCCCCATGGCACTGCCCCAAAGCACCGCCCAGAGCACTGCCCAGAGCACTGCCCCAAAGCACTGCCCCACACCACACCCTCTGGAACTCCTAATCCAGCCCCACACCGCCTATGGCACACCAGGAGCACTGCCCCTCACCCTCCCCAGAGCCCCACAGTGGCCACTGGGCCACAAGTCCCTGCTGGGGGGTGTGGGTTGGGATGGCCACAGGGAGTAGAACAAATAAAATGAACACCATGTGGCCATTGCATGGTCAGACCCTCCCACCTGGACAGGTGGAAGCTGGACTTGCATGGGACTGTGGGTGGTAGCTCTAATTCTGTCTTTTTCTCTCTCTCTTTCTTTAATCACCTTCTCTTAAATCTCCCTTCTTCATTTTTAGGGTAACATAAAACCAAATGGGTTGGATTTTGCTGACTCGTATGGCTCAGCATGTGCTCAGTCAGTGCTCTGTGGGATGCTCTGTTCTGGTTGAATGCTGCCTTTTAAACTTTTGCCAAGCTCCCTCATTTTCTAAAATTTGCCAGTAAAAGTGTGTTATTTGACCTCCTGAGAAAAGGTGTAGATTTTCTCCCTTGTGGTCCCTCTCAAGATATTAAAAGAGCTAAAGGACATTTTAAAATACCTGGAGGGAGAATATTTTTGGTGCCTTGTATATTTTTTAAACTAAAACCCCTTGGATGAGCTCATAGCTCAAACCTGGTGTCCTACAGTCACCATCTCTGGAAGTGTTCAAAAACCATTGAACTGTGACACTTGGGGACACGGTTCAGTGGGGAAGATGTCAGTGTGAGGTTAATGATTGGACTCCATCATCTTAGAGATCTTTCCAACCTTAACAATTCTATGATTCTTAATGATTAAGATCTTTCATCTTGTCACTTGTCTCTTCTTTTGTCTGCTCATTTGTCATAATAAATAATTCATTTTACATAAGTATATCTAATTTGCCATTGTTAAAACCTGTGGGAAAAAGTGATTCAATCACACCTCTGTAATTTACACTGCAGAGTAAATCTGAGGCTAAGATTGGATCCAGTCACACCAGGCTCCTCTCTGAGAAGGAGTTTAGAAAGCAAGGGGTCCTTTCTGCCCCTCACAGCTCAATGAGGCAGCTTCTCCAGTAAACTCTGTCTAAGTCTTCTTTTTCCACCATCACCCCGTGAGGTTCCACACAGTCCCAAGGTTCCTTTTATCCTGTGAGCTTCCAGAGTGTCCCAGGATTCCTTTGGTTCTCTGAGGACTTGAAGGATCGTGATGATCCCTTCATTTGATGAGGTTCTATAGACTGACAATGACCTCTTTGGATCAATAAGACTCTGCAGTGTCACACAGGGCCATTCATTCCATGAGGTTCCACAGTGTCACACTGGTCCCTTGTGCTCCACAAGGCCCTGCACTGTTATAATGGCCCCCTAAATCCATGAGATTCCACAGTGATCCTTGGATTCCATGAGGTTCTGCAGTGTCACAATGTCCCTTTTGTTCCATCAGGCTCTGAGGAGTCACAATGATCCCTTGATTCCATGGGACTCTGCAGTGTCACAATTCCATGAGGTTCCACAGTGTCACACTGGTCCCTTGTGCTCCACAAGGCCTGGGCTGTGCTGGGAGAGGCCCTTGGTGCTGGAGAGAGCCCAGGGCAGGTGGGAGAGCTTGGAGGGAGCTGGGTTGGGCTGGAATGGACCTGGGAGAGAAAACCATCCGTGTATCTCTGAAGTGCTGAGGCCTGAACAACAGGCCCTGAGCCAGAGGTGATCTTGAGATGAACATTCCAACCTGATGTTCTATTTAGCCTTGTGTCTGCTTATTAGCCAAAGCCTGTATATCCTCAGTGAAATATATAAGGCTACACCTGTGTAAACATCTGTGCTTGTTAGTGAGATACATTGGTATTCACTTATTAGGGAAGATTAGGATCTGTTCATTGATGAGATATGAATAGATCTGTCTTTCTGTATTTAGAGACAGGTCAAGGCCATGGCAGAGATGGCTGGGCTCGACTGACAGCAGATGGTCCAAACTGACTCCCTGATTTTCCTCTGAAGCCTTGGCCAGGCTTCGGGTGAAAAACAAGGAGAGAAGAAAGCCAGATATTTTCCACACTGAATAAGTGATATAAGCTTGTTTGTTTAACATATAAAAGTTGGGCTCTTTTCACAGCAAAGATGGAGAGCTTACCCAGGAGTGGATGCACCAAGTGGGATTTCCCAGTTCCCGGGAGTGGCTCTCTGACCCTTCACTGTTACTGAGGCTCCGGGAAGGTGATGCCCAAAAAGGCAGAACAAACTGTTTAGAGACAAAGTTTTAGTCAATAAACAGCAAGGTATTTATTAAGACAACGTTGGGGTAACTCTCCGATTAGTATCGGACAAAAGAGCTCCAAAATCTACAGTGAGAAGCTACAGTATTTATACATTTCTAGTGAGGGATTACAATATTTTTACCTACATATTCATGCACGATTATAATATTGCAATATCTAGTTATAATATTCATAGCAGGCAGAGTTGGGGCAGAGCTGTCCATTTTGAGGAATATTATGAGGGGAGATCCTGTTACTTCATCTGGTGGTGGTCGTATTTTTGCTCTTCATCCTCATGAACTTTTCAACTCGGTCTAATTTTGCTGATTCTTGCAGATTCTTGCAGTGGGTCTTGCCAAACATGGTGCTCTGGCTTTTTCTTGGGATTAACCTCTTCGCTACATGGGCCTTTAATTATGACTTCACTGAGGGTTAGATGTCATCCATAAATTAGACCTTATCTCTTGGAGATTCCCCGGAAAGTTGGGTGCTTTTAGTAAAATCCCCTAGGTTCTGGCTTTTCTCTACTTCATTCCCCCCTTTTCTTAGGGCTTGCAGATTCTTCCGCCAAGCCCAAAAGAATTCTGTGCTGTTCGCACCATAATCCACAAAGTTTGGGTTCTTTTAATGACGGTGCTTATCTTGTACCACAGGTACACATTCAGTAGCGTTAGCAGGACGGTACTTATGGCTATAGCTATCATTGGATGCACCAGAGAATTGAATACCTGAGTTGCAGTAGGGGAACGTCCTGTT
Source organism: Pithys albifrons albifrons (assembly GCF_047495875.1). Taxonomy (NCBI): domain Eukaryota; kingdom Metazoa; phylum Chordata; class Aves; order Passeriformes; family Thamnophilidae; genus Pithys; species Pithys albifrons. Next base: position 60,601,447 of record NC_092464.1, read on the forward strand.
AGAATATCCCACCAATGCTGTTCTCCCTCTCGCTCTACCTTTGTCAGGATAGTCTTATCTTCACCGTATCGTGTTCCACTTGCCATAAGGTGCATTGTGTATTTCTGTTTACTTCCTGTACTAGCCTTTCTATGTCCGGGTGTCTAAGCATTTTCTTAAGAAGCTCAGTATCCATACCTATTTTCAGGTGTGGTATATTATGATACAGACTATAATCTGCTTCTATCAACTGTTTGGTAGTTACCGGAACAGTGTAGTTAAAGTCACAACCTATAATGCGAGTAAAATTACATACACAAAAGTTGGTACCATTAGTTGTTTCTCGGCAATGGTCAATTGTGAGTTCAGCACAGAGGGTCCTAAGGCATACACATCCATTGCCGATATAATATACCTGCGAGTTTGTTTGATTCTGGGGTACCATCTCGAAGGTACATACGCTATTTTCAGTGTCCAAGCACAGGTCTTCTCCCTCTACAATGGTATCCTCACAGACATAACCTAAGTGTCCTTTAGAGATGCATGTTTCTAAGCTGACTGTTATCCATTTCCCCTTAACATAATCAAAACTGGCCCAGATATTATGATTAATTGGTCGAACTAATACATTTTGGTGCATTGTTCCTAGAGTCAGGACAGGAAAAATAGCCCGTTCTCTGGCAGCATTAATCGTGAGCACATATGCTTCAATTTGTTCATGTTGGGGATTGTAGGTAAAATTCACCAGGTGCCACCAGGCTTGATGATCTCTTTCGAATTGAGTAGTGGCCTTGTTTTTGGCTATTAGTTCTCTTATTTCTTGAGGCAAAATTCCTGAGACTCCTTCCCTTATAACTCCCGCAGTTACGGACTGTAGCCATTGTTGTGTTTGGATGCACTGGAGAGCGAGTGCAACTGTCCTACCAATATCCCCAGCATAGTCTGCAATCCTAAGGAAATCCTCGATTGTGTGATTGGCTACTAGGGTTAACAGTTTGACTGCTATTGATTGTGTTTCGGCCAAGGCCAACATAGATGAGCTTATTGGAACTCTGAGTTCTCCCAGTTTTGAAGTTACTGAGCTCAATTTATTTACTAACACTTCCTGATCAATTGTGTTCAGTACTCCTAATCCCGTCCCTAACCATCCAGTCACATCTCTACGGACTCGCTGGGGATAGGATCTAGCTGCCAGCCATGCATTCCAGCCTGAGAGGCTCTGCTGAATAAAGGGCTGGCATTCCCCTTGTAATTGTGAAACATTTATCTGGACATTAACTTGAATTCTTTTAAGTGAGTATGCGGGATCTAATAACAGTTTCTGCCCATTTGAATGCCTTATTACCTGTGGTCCAATAAAAGTCAGATTATGTATCCTCCTACATTTTGGACTAAGAAACACTGAGGTTGCAGGGGTCTTGGTAGTTTTTGTAGGAAAAGCAGTAGTGGTGTCCCCTGCAACCAGGATCATAAACTGATCCGGTACTGCTCGATTTCTATTTAACCATATACAAGTTACTGTGACAAACTGAGTTAAGATCATTTTGAGTTCACATTTCTCCTCCCCACTGCTTCTTGTTGTTTCCCAAGACCAAGTAACCGATCCTTCCCTTTTGACCCATACCGGATGTTGTATATTTTTACTAAATGTAAGGATTGATCCTTTCTTTGGGGTTATGGTTAGTCTAGCTTGTCCCTTATCCTGATTTACCAAATTTGCAGGTTTGCATCCTATCTGTATCTCTTCTCCTCTTTTCCCAGTTACACTCGTTAGTTTTCCTTGACTGTCGGTGTATTGCCAATCATATGGCGTATATGATTGGTTGTTATGCAAGACATAAATAGCTAAAAACAAGTCGGATTCTGAGCTAGCCTGTGGATCATCCGCTTCAGACCACATGAGCACCTTCCTCATTCGTGCATTAGACCAGGGCCATTCAAATTCTTGCAATGATAAAGTCATACTTATCCAGTGTCCCAAAAGTATTGCGAGGAGCATGGTTAAATCCATCTTTAAGGATCGTCGTTCTGGATTCTTCTTCCTTTAGTCACGAGTCATTCCTTGAAAGTCCTGGTCCAGGCTGCAGGGAGTTGAGGGGGCAAAAACAGTTACTCCTGAAACAGGCATTCCCGTTACTCTTTCCCAGGTTTCTTCGTCACAATTTTGCCAATAGTAAGCCCTGACTCCTGCCCCACAATATTCAGCTATTGCCCAGGTTTTATCTTCACTAAGAATCCTTTGCACCGCGTTCCTAGTCCAGTGTTCTAGATTCATTAAATACCAGTGATCCATGTTTTCTACTACTAATGTTGACATTTTATCTAAATTCTCCACATCTAGCGGTGACCAATGTTGTTGTAACACATCTCTATAGCGGTCTATGAAAGCCCGGTTAAATTCACGGTCACAACTCACACATGTACCATAGTTTCTGTAATGATTTTGGTGTACCCACCAAATTTTCTGACACCCACCACAAAGCACTTTGTACCAGAGGTAGTGGGAACCATCCTTCCCACATCCACAAAAATATTTTGGTCTTTCTGATATTCTTTTTCTGATCTGTGATGATTTCGACCAATTCCTTCCTCCCGTGTGGGCTAATTTTTGAGCCAGGGACATTACTCCCCATGCTTTCACGTTTGGCTTAACTTCTTCAACTATTGGTAACAGGGCTCTTATCCAGCGTTGCCTCTGTACTTTAGTCAGATTCCGTTCCAGTTCCATCTCCTGAGAGTTTTCTTGTTTAGGTTCCGGGGCTTTCTTAACCCTTGTGTAATGGATCCAAGTAGGTCGTTCCTTTATTCGGACTGCCATGAAGGTGGTCAGCAATACCTGGAATGGTCTCTCCTACCTCTCTTGTAGGGGTTTTCCTAAAAGATTCTGAACAAACACCCAATCACCAGGGTTAAAGGGGTGCAACTTACTGTCAGGTTGTTTAGGCTGCTGTCCTATTACTATAGTGGCATTTTTGTCAAAATGTTTTCCTATCGCAGTGATGTAATCATATACATACTGGTTGCCTATCTGAACTATAGCTTCACTGTTTACAATTTGCATTGCGTAGGGTCGCCCATACAGGATTTCAAACGGGCTCAGCTTCTCTTTTGATCTCGGCTTTACCCTTAATCTGATCAAGGCAACAGGCAAGGCTTGGTACCATTGCAGGTTGGTCTCCTGACATATTTTAGCAATTTGTTGTTTAAGAAGATGATTCATTTTTTCTACTTGCCCACTGGCTTGAGGCCTATAGGGTGTATGTAATTGCCATTTGATTTGTAGTGCCTTGCTTATTGCCTTAACAATCTTTGCACAAAAATGTGTTCCCCGGTCCGATGAAATGTTTTTAGGTACCCCAAACCTCGGTATAATTTCATTCAGTAACACTTTAATCACTTCTTTCTCTTTACATGTCTTACATGGAAAGGCCTCAGGCCATCCAGAAAACGTATCAGTTAAAACTAACATATATCGATACTCCCCTTTTCTTGGGAGTTCAGAGAAATCAATTTGCCACATTTCCCCTGGGAATTTCCCTTTGTTAATTGCTCCCAAGTGTACTTTTGTTCTAGTGTTTGGATTGTTTCTCAGGCAGCGCTCACACCGGGAGGTCACTTGTTTTATGGTAGTATATAATTTTGGTCCTGCTATTCTAGCTTTAAGATACTGGTAGAGGGGATCCAAACCCCAGTGAGTCTTCTCATGCTCCGTCTTTACGAATTGCCACATTAATTTTCCTGGTAATATTAACTGCCCTGTTTCCAATTGACCCCATCCACTATCTAATAACTTGCCCTTATTTCTCTGTATCCACTTATGATCTGCTTCTTGGTATTCCGGTTTGAAGTCAGTATCCAACGCTCCAGGTACTAATGCAGTTACCAGTAGCTCTTGACCCTTTGTCGCAGCTAACTTGGCTTCCGCGTCAGCTTTCCCATTACCTATTTCTGGGACGGTGTTACCTTTCAGGTGTCCTTTACAATGCATTACGACCACTTGCTCCGGGAACTGGACGGCTTCTAGCAGTCGTAGGATTTCCTCTGCATGTTTTACAACTTTCCCCTGGGTAGTTAATAGTCCCCGTTCTCTCCAAATCGCTCCATGAGCATGCACTACAGAGAAGGCATATTTAGAGTCCGTCCACACATTTATACATTGTCCTTCTGCTAATTCAAGAGCTTGGGTGAGGGCTATCAGCTCTGCCTTCTGTGCAGAGGTCCCCACAGGTAAAGGATTTGATTCGATTACCTGTTCTGTAGTGGTTACTGCATATCTGGCCATCCTGACGCCTTGCTTCACGAAGCTGCTGCCATCTGAGAACCAGTTCTCTGCTTCTGGGATTGGTACCTCTTTGAGATCCGGACGGCTGGAATACACTGCTTCAATGGTTTCTATGCAGTCATGTTCAAGTGGTTCCTCTGGTGTCCTTCCTTCTAGAAATGAAGCTGGATTGACAATGTTAGTTACCTGAATTACTATGTCATCAGATTCAATCAGTATTGCCTGGTACTTCAGGAACCTCGAGGGTGACAGCCAATGGCCACCCCTTTGTTCCAATACTGCCGATACAGTATGAGATACTAACACTGTCATCTTTTGTCCCAAGGTGAGCTTCCTGGCTTCTTCAATGTTCAAAATTACAGCAGCCACTGCCCTTAGACAGGTAGGTCATCCTTTGCTCACCTCATCCAGTTGCTTTGAGAATATGCCACAGCTCTTTTATATGGTCCCAGCTGTTGGGCTAGCACCCCCAGGGCCATTCCCTGGTGTTCATGAGAATACAGCCAAAAAGGCTTTGTCACATCTGGCAAACCCAGGGCCGGGGCTCTCATGAGTTCTTGTTTCAATCTTTTGAATGCTGCCTCAGCCTCAGGAGTCCACTCGACAGCCTTTGTGGTGTCTTTGAGTAAGTCATATTGTGGCTTTGCTAGTATCCCATACTGGTATATCCACAGCCGGCACCATCCCGTCATTCCTAAAAAGGCTCGTAAGTCTCTAGGTGTTTCTGGCTTAGGCATCTGGCATATAGCTTCTTTCCTTGCTGTTCCTAGAGATCTTTGTCCCTTTGAGATTTCATATCCCAAGTACACAACTTGTTTCTGTACTAGCTGTGCTTTTTGTTGGGAGACTCGGTATCCACTTAAGCCCAAGAAATTTAAAAGTGAAATTGTCCATCCAATCTTCTTTCTCGTTTCCTAGGATCAGATCATCGACGTATTGTAGAAGAACGCCATCTCCTGGCGGCCGCTCCCATTGCTCCAGCTCCTTAGCCAGTTGATTCTCAAAAATTGTGGGACTATTCTTGTAACCCTGGGGCAACACCGTCCAAGTTAATTGAGTTTTTCTTCCCTCAATAGATTCCCACTCAAAAGCAAAGATTTTCTGACTTTCTGACGCTAAGGGAAGGCAAAAGAATGCATCTTTTAAATCCAACACTGTAAACCAGATTAAGTTATCTTTCAATTTGGTTAAAAGGGTATATGGATTGGCCACTACCGGATGTATAGTGCTTGTGATTTCATTTACAGCTCTCAGATCCTGTACCAATCTATATGTTCCATTTGGTTTCTTTACTGGCAGGATAGGTGTATTAAATTCGGATTCACATTCTATTAACAATCCTAATTCTAAAAATTTCTTTATTATGGGTGTTACTCCCTCTCTGTCTGCCAGCCTTAGTGGATATTGTTTTTTGTTTACTGGCTTTGCCCCTTATATTAATTCGATCTTTACGGGTATTGCCTGTTTTGACCTCCCAGGTGTGTCTGTTGCCCAGGTTAAGGGATACACTTCGTTCATGATTCGCTTGTTATTTTCATTGTTTCGCTCTGGCTCAACACTGCTCATAGCTAAGCTAAGAGCAGCTATCCATCTGTCCTCATCAACTAAAAATTCCAGTTCCCCTTTACTAAATTTAATAACTGCTCCCAGGTTCTCCAACAAATCTCTCCCTAATAAAGGCTTAGGGAAGTTAGGTAAATACAAGAATTGGTGTATTCCCATCTGTTTCCCAGTTTTATACTTTAGAGGTTTTAGGAAGAATGCCTTTTCTGGTTGGCCTGTTGCAGCTATGACCCTTACAGATTCGTCACTTTTTGGTACCAATTTTTTATTTAAAACCAAAAACGTTGCTCCAGTGTCAATTAAAAAATCCAGTTCTTGGTTACCCACCCCTAGCGTTATTTTAACCAGTGGGTCCGCCAGGGAACAACCCACCGGTCCTCCTCATTGGTTACTTTGATATGCCATAGTGGTGGCAGAATTCTCACTCTTTACTGCCAGAAGGGGACAGTCCCGCTTGAAGTGACCTATTTGCAGGCAGTGGGAACACTGATTTGGTCCTATTCTTTGCGGTACTTGTGCACCTCCCCTTCCTCGCATGAAGCTACCACGACCCCTTCCCCCTACATTAGGTCTGGGGACCCTGCCCCCGGGCCCTGCAGGGTATTGACCATATGTCTCAGGGAATTCCTGGGTCATAGATACCAGATGCGGTGGTTTCCTTGCTGGTTTCTTTTCTTCTCTATTGTTATACACTCTCCAGGCTTCCGTCATCAATTTTTCCAATTTTTATCGTCTGGGTGACCTAATTTTTGCAGTTTTCTTCTTATGTCTGGATTACTTTGTCCTATAAATAGCCCTACCAGTTGTGCTATACCTATTTCCGAAGCGGAATCCAAGGGAGTATATTGTCTCATTGCCTTTCTAAATCTAGATAGCCTGTAGGCGATTCCCCTGTCTCCTGTCTGATTTGATATAGGGCTGCCCAATTTATTGCCTTAGGAATTGCATTCCTTAAACCCTCTGCAATGATTTCTCAATATTGTTTCAACATTGCATAGTCTTCTGGTTGGTTCACATCCCATCTCGGGTTTTCCCTAGGGAAAATGTCTCTTAAATCTCCCTGTATGGATCTTGCATGCATCCTAGCCGCATTTAGCACCAACTCCTTTTCGGTGGGAGTAAGTTCATTTAACAACATGTCCGTGTCCTCCCAATCAATGTCTTGGTTTCTAGCTATTAGCTCAAATCTCCGAGCTATGCTTTCTGGTTCTTCCCTGAAACTCTTCACAGCCTCCTTCCATCTATCCAGCTCTCCTGATGAAAAGGGGACCTTTATTCTTCCTTGTTCTCCTTTAAGATTTATTACTTGCCTAAGAGGCGCAACTAAGTGATTATCTGTTTTCTTTCCTGATTTCCCTTTACTGCCTTTTCGCTTTGTTGATCTGGTTTGATATGAATGGCTAGTGCCTTCTAATTCGTCACTGTCACTGCTGCTTTCAGTGTCTGTTTTGTCTTTTGGTCTCCTTGTTTTTGGGATTTTTGGCAATGTCCCAATTTCTACAGCATTAGCAGTTTCTGTTCTATCTTCTTCCTGTGCTGTGTCGCTTGAAGTGCCCTCCTCGCTATCCTGCTTTTCTACCATCCTTGTTACAGGAGCACCTTTTATTGTCTTTGTTTTTGTGGCAGCCTCAAATATTTGAAATCTCTGTATCAAGTCTTTTATGTCCATCAGGCTTTCCTTTTCACCATCGCTATCTTGTCTCTTTCTATATTTGAGACATTGTTTTCCAATACTGCAGGCATCACAACAGCATTTTTTTTCTCTAGATTTCTTCTGATCCTTTTCCAGTGCTAACACGAAAGGGTCATGGGGTGGGATATTTATCCCACAATCTTTCTGCCATTCTGGTTTGTCTCTCAACGTGAAGAACATGTGGCAGTATATAACCTCATCCCACTTTTCTAGTCTACGGAGGAACAGAAGGAGCTGCAGCATTGTATTATAATTCAAGCTACCCTCAGGGGGCCACTTCTCTCCCTCGTCTAAGGTATACAACGGCCACCAGTCTTGACAGTATTTTAACAACTTCTTTTTACTTGTTTTCGCCTGAGACCCCTCCCAGCTCTTTCCAGTGTTTCAGAATGCACCCAAGGGGGGTTTTCAAATTCATTTCTTTACTTTCCCTGCTCAGTTGACTGCCCATTGTCAATATTTATATAACTTCACTTTCCCACTAGATTGTCAATTGTTTTCGTTCGTCTCTGGCCGGCTTCCTCTCGGAGAGACGGAAACGCAGATCGGAACTCCGCACTCACTTCGCAATCAGACTGCATCTCTTTCACACACTTTCATACTCGTTCGTACTCCCCCCTGAGCCCCCCTTAATATTGGATCAAAATAATGATGTTACCAGGAGAGGCCACAAGATGTCGCTGTAGACCGCAGGATTTTCAGGTGGTCTCTCGGCAATGTGCAGCTCGTCCCTAAATTACAAGTCTGGAAGTATTTGAATAAACACTAAACCTCGAGTTCTTTCACAGAAATATTCCACCCACTTAACCGTGTGCAGAGCTTGGTCTGAGAAACATTGGTCACATCTTATATATGACACTCCTGGTAAATGACTTTCTTCAAAGATCAAGCCACTGCAGAAATTACATCTAGCGATCATAAACAGGGAGCAGTCACAGATAGGACAAATCTTTATCAGAGGCTCAGAGGAACAAAGTCCTTCTACAGTCAGCTTTTCAGTGCCTTTTCCCATACAGGACTATCGAAATCTAATAGCTTACAGGAATTAGTTAACAGCAGATTTTTTTTTTCGGTAGTTCAAAAAGCTAAAACAACACAACTATTAGCACCACACTATACATAATATTCAAACAGCTAAATCAACACAATAATCAGTGCCACACTCAACATATATAGCAACATCACATATAGTTCAAACAGCTAAAACAACACAGTAATCAGTGCCACACTCAACATACATACCAACATCACATATAGTTCAAACAGCTAAATCAACACAATAATCAGTGCCACACTCAACATATATAGCAACATCACATATGGTTCAAACAGCTAAAACAACACAGTAATCAGTGCCACACTCAACATACATAGCAACATCACATATAGTAATAAGTTTACTGGGACTCTAACCCTTGTCCTTGAGGGGACTCCAACCCCCCAAAAAAACTTAAAATCGGGGACTCTAACCCCTTTTAGGACTCAGGTTCTGGGGACTCCAACCCCAGGCCTGAGAGCGTCCTCCCCGTCCTGTTCGATTTAGTTTGATGGTGCACCTTTATTCCTTCATTCAAATATAGTTATAAATACCTTTTGATCCTTCGAGAGGTCCTTGTTCACCAGTGTATGACACCAGGGGTCGGGGGGGACTGTCCGACAGCACACTCGGTCGTGGGGCCCCCTGCAGCGTCCCCAGCCCCTCGGGTTTCAGCACCGATGGAGCCGGACCGTCCCACCAGAGTCGCCAAAATATGATGCCCAAAAAGGCAGAACAAACTGTTTGGAGACAAAGTTTCAGTCAATAAACAGCAAGGTATTTATTAAGACAACGTTGGGGTAACTCTCCGATTAGTATCGGACAAAAGAGCTCCAAAATCTACAGTGAGAAGCTACAGTATTTATACATTTCTAGTGAGGGATTACAATATTTTTACCTACATATTCATGCACGATTATAATATTGCAATATCTAGTTATAATATTCATAGCAGGCGGAGTTGGGGCAGAGCTGTCCATTTTGAGGAATATTATGAGGGGAGATCCTGTTACTTCATCTGGTGGTGGTCGTATTTTTGCTCTTCATCCTCATGAACTTTTCAACTCGGTCTAATTTTGCTGATTCTTGCAGATTCTTGCAGTGGGTCTTGCCAAACATGGTGCTCTGGCTTTTTTCTTGGGATTAACCTGTTTGCTACATGGGCCTTTAATTATGACTTCACTGAGGGTTAGATGTCGTCCATAAATTAGACCGTATCTCTTGGAAACTCCCCGGAAAGTTGGGTGCTTTTAGTAAAATCCCCTAGGTTCTGGCTTTTCTCTACTTCAGATCCATCAGGAAAAGGTGCAGTGGTGCCAGGGTGGGTGAGAGCGGCACGATGAGCTCTGCCAGCAGCTCCTGGCCTTCCTCAGAAAGAGGGATGGGGCTGGATTGCTCAGGTGGTGATTCCTGCTGCGATGAGTGGGGGACAGAGTCACCATGTCCCTGTCCCCATTCCATGGGATAGATCCACCTGTGGAGCCCACAGAGAGCAGGAGCTCCTCTGGAATCCATCATCATCTTGCTCCATCCATCCCACACAATCCCACTGTGGAATCCCACCTCTATCCCGCTCCATCCAGCCAGCCTGATCCTGCTCCATAATCCAGCCCTGATCCCACTCCAGAATTCCTTCTGATCTCACTCTGGAATCCTGCCCTGATCTGGAATCCCATCCCAATCCTGCTCCATCCACTATGCTCTGATTCCCCTCTGAAATCCCACCAGGATCACACTCCATACCTGCAGGGGAGCATTTGCTTCTGTGGAAAAAAAAAGATTCATGTGATTCTGGCCTGGATCACACGCCTGGATCCATCCTGGGATCCACATGGAGAGGATCTGGATCTGGATGCAGACACACTGCTGGGACTCACTCATAGGCATTTTGTGTTGTATCCATTCCTCTTCCTCCTTCCTATGGAAATAAAGCAGGATCAGCATCCATGGCACAGGATCCCTGGAATGCCACTGGGTAGATTCGTGTCTGTTCCCCACCCTCATCCCGTGAGTTACCAGACTGCAGCTTCCAGACACCAAATCCAATGAGGCTGATGATGATGATGGCAGCGATGACGGACAGGGCGACCACCACTGGGGTGGAATTCCAGATGGATTCTGGCTCTGGGAAGGGTGGAAGTGTCAGGAGGGGAAGGGGAACCCCCCTCTTACTGCTCCACATTCCCAAATTCCCTGTTCCCAAATGCCCAGTTCCCACATTCCGCATTCCCAGTCTCACCCCAGGCGAAGATCCCGGGCTCCGGCATCCCGGCGTGCTCCACCCGGCACTGGTACTGCTCCCACTCCCCCGGCAGCGCCTCGATCCTGGCCCAGCTGTGGAAGGTGCCGTCGCTGTTGGGAACGATCCCGCCCCACTCTGTCTCCTGATCCCGGATTTCATCCCCCTTCATCCAGCTGATCCCGATGACCCCAGGGTAGAATCCGTACGCGTGGCAGGACAACGTCAGAATCCCGTGTTCCTCTTTGCCAGAGACATGGACATCAGGGGGCTCTGGAATGGGATAATGGTGACATCCAACCATGGAATTCCCATGAGGATGGGGTGGTGATGCGATCTGCCCATGGAATTTCCATGGCAATGAGATGGGGCTGAGATCCATCCATGGAATTGCCATGCAAATTACAGCATTCCCAAGTCCTCCGTTCCCTCATCCCACATTTCGATGGGAATTCCATCCCCACCTTTGCGCTCCAGCGCCTCCCGCCCGTATCCAACGTATTTCCGGAGCCATTCTGGACAGCTGTGCTCCAGGTAATTTGTTCGCCTCTCCACCTCGATCCCTTCAGTTTCCCATCTCCTCTTGGTGACCTGGGCAGCGCCGTCGGCTGCCACGAAGCTCTTGGATCCCAGCTCGAAGGAGATGAAATCCCGCCCGTCGTAGCCAATCCGGAAGGATCCACGGACGGTCCCGTCGGACAGGACATCACAGCCCGAAACCTGCTGCCGCGTGTGAACACCTGGGGAGAAACGGACCCACAGAGACCCCTGGAATTGTGTCCCAGTCCCACAGAGCCCCATCCAGAGTGTGATGGAGACCCACAGAGCCTCATCCCAGCCCCATGGATTCCCACCTAGCCCCACAGATCGCCCCCAGCCCTACAGATGCCCCCCAGCCCTTCAGGTCCCACCCCAGACCCACAGATTGCTCCCAGCCCCACAGAGCCCATCCCAGTCCCACAGAGCCATATCCCAGTCCCACAAATCCTATCCCAGCCCCAGAAATGCACCCCAGCCCCACAGATCCCATCCCAGCCCCACAGATCCACATCCCAGCCGCACAGATCTCCCCCAGACCCAGAGATTCCCCTTCCAGCCCAGAGATCTGTCATAGCTCCATGGATGGCAATCCAGCCCCAGAAATATGTCCCAGCCCCACAGATCCCTCCCAGTCCCAAAGATCCCAGCCGAGCCCCAAAGATCCCTTCCAGCCCCACAGATCCTCCCCAGCTCTAAAGATCCCCTTCCAGCACACAGATCACTCGTAGCACCACAGATTGGATCCCAGCCCCACAGATCCACTGAGAGCCATAGAGATGTCCCCCAGGCTCCCAGATCCCATCCCAGCCCCACAGATCCCTCCCAGTCCCAAAGATCCCAGCCGAGCCCCAAAGATCCCTCCCAGCCCCACAGATCCTCCCCAGCTCTAAAGATCCCCTTTCAGCCCACAGATCTCTCGTAGCACCACGGATTGGATCCCAGCCCCACACATCTTCACCAGCCCCACAAATCCCATGCCAGTCCCACAGATCCCCCATAGCCCCACAGATCCCATCCCAGCCCCACTAGTGCATCCCAGCCCCACAGATCCACTGAGAGCCATAGAGATGCCCCCCAGGCTCCCAGATCCCATCACAGCCCCACAGATCAGCTCCAGTCCTCAAGATTCCCCCTCCAGCCCAGAGATCTCCCACAGCCCCATGGATTGCAACACAGCCCCACAGATGCGCCCCAGCTCCACAGATCCCATCTCAGTCCCACAGACACATCACGCCCCACAGATGCCCCCCAGCCCCACAGATGCCCCCCAGCCCCACAGATCCTAGCCCAGTCCCGTCCCACAGAACCTCCATAGCCGCACAGATCCCATCCCACAGATCCCATCCCAGCCCCACAGATGCACCTCAGCCCCACAGATCCCAGCCCAGCCACACAGATTCTCCTCATTCCCAGCTGCCCCCACTCACCCCCGCTCTGGTTGTACCGACCCCGCTGTGTCTCCAGGTTGGCAGCAGCCACGTGCTGGTTCCGCTTGTTGATCTCAGTCTGTCTATCCCAATATCCCGGCTCAGGTCCCTTCTCCATCCACGGCGTCTGCGGCTCCATCCGGCCCCGCTCGCTGTCGTAGCGCACAAACGGGATCCCATCCAGGAACCCCATGATCATGTACTGGGGGATCCCCGGGCTGGGCTCCAACACTGCCACATTCAGGTACCACAGAGAGTGGAGAACTGGGGGGGACACAGAGATTTGGGTGTCTGGGGGGTCACGGGTATAGGAAAGGGGGAACTGGGAGAGGCAGGAAGGGGCTTTGGGGATCCCAGGGAAGTTGGTGCAGGGAGTGTCGGTGCCAGGGTAGGGGGTGCAAGGGGGTCCCACTGCACAGGACTGGGGGCTCAGGGGAGTCCCAGAATCAAGGAAAAGGAGGGTACAGAGATTGGGAAAGGTGAGATTTGGAGTCCAAGAGGTACCTGTGTCCAGGAAAAGGGGATCCAGGGGCCCTCAGGGTCAGGGAAATGGAATCACAGGGTGAGGAGACCCAGAATGGCCAAGAAAGGGGGTGCAGGGGGGTATTGGTGCAGGATAAGGGAGTGCAGGAGAGTTCTAATGTATGGGACTGGAAGCTCAGGGGGGTCTTGCTGCCACATAGGGGGTTGTAGGAGGGTACCCGTGCCCAGGAATGGGGCTACAGGGGGTTCCAGTGCCCAATAAGGCTGTGCAGGGGGTCCCAGTCCCAAACAAAGGGGTTCAGTGGGGTCTGGGTGCTGAATAAGAGGTGCAGGGGGGTCCCCATGCCCAGGAAAGGGGGTTCAGGGGAGTCCCAATGCCAAGGAAAGGGGAGTGAGGCCACTGGGAGATGTGTGATGGAGGTTCAGGGGTCCCTGTGCTCCGGAAAGGGCAGTCCAGGGATCCCCCGGTTAGAGGAAAGTGGGGTCTGAGGACTGGGAAAGGCAGGAATGGGGGTTCAGAGGGTCCCAGGGTCAAGGAAAAGGGGGGATGGAAGACGTGGGATGGCTGGAAAAGGGGGCACAGGGTGATACTGGTGCAGGATAAGGGGAGTTCGGGAGGGTCCTGGTGCTGAACAAGGGAGGATCCAAGGGGATCCAAGGGTAAAGGAATGGGGGGTGCAAGGACTGGGAGGGGTGAAATGAGAGGTCCAGGGGTCTCTGTGCCCAGGAAAATGGGGGTCCAGGGCTCTCCAATGTCGAGAAAACAGAGGTCACAAGAAAGGAAGACCTGGGATGGCTGGGAATGGGAGTCCTGGAGATGCTTGGTGCAGATGAAAGGAGGGACCTCAGGCTGGGAAAGGCTGGAGTGGGGGTCAGGGGGGCTTAGGATCAAGGAAAAGGAGGGTCCAGGAGAGGTGGGATGGCCAGGAAAGGAGGTGCAAGGGGATATTGGTACAGGATAACCGGGTATAGGGGGGTCCTGGTGCCAGATGAGGGGGTTGCAGAGAGTCCTCATGCCCAGGAATGGGGGTGAAGGGGGGTCCCCGTGCCCAGAAATTGTGGCCAAGGAGGTTCCAGTGCCTGAGACCCCCTGCAGGAAGAGCAGAGAGTGGAGAACTGGAAGGATTCTGAGATTGGCGGGTTTGGGAGGTCCACGGGTCAAGGAAGTGGAACTGGGAGAGAGAGCCAAGAGAGTCAGGAAGGGTTCAAGCTTCAAGGAAAAGGCAGGGATGGGACTGGAAAAGGAGAGACAGGGGATCCAGGGTGTCCCTGTGCCCAGGAAAGGGCAGTCCAGGGGTCCCCAGTGTTGAGGAAAGTAAGATCTGAGGGCTGGGAAGGGCAGGAATAGGGATTCAGGGGGTCCCAGGGTCAAGGAAAAGGGAGGATCAGGGGGCTGGGAGAGGCAGGATGGCTGGAAAAGGGATTGCAGGGGGGTATTTGTTCAGAGTAAAGGGGTTCTGGGGGGTCCTAGAGCCGGGGATGGGGTGCAGGGGGTTCCCCGGGTTCGGAAATGGGGGTTCAGGTGGTCCCAGTGAGGAATAAGGTGGTTCAGGGTGTCCCAATGCCCAGGAATGGAGATCCAAGGGGTCCCACTGCGAGTTAAGGGGGTGCAGGGTGGTCCCAGTGCCCAGGAATGGGGGCTCAAGGGGTTTCCCGTGGGCAGAAATGGGGTATCAGGGGGCCTCCCTTCTGGGAATAGGGTTTGGGGGAGGTTCCCTTCGCGGGAAAGAAGGTTCAAGGGGATCCCCCTGTCCAGGAATTGCGGTTCAGGAGGTTTCCCGTGCCCAGGAATGGACGTTCAAGGGTCCCAGTGCGGATAAGGGGGTTTAGAGGGGTCGTGGTGCCGCGGGAGGGGCTGCGGGGGGGGGGGGGGGGGGGAGGTGTCCCAGTGCCCGGGAATGGGGGTTTAGGGGGGTCCCAGTGCCCGGGAATGGCAGTTCAGGAGCTCCCCACTCCGAGGGTCCCACTTACCCTCCGTCGCCTCCCCCGGGGCCCCCAGGAGCCCCAGCAGCCCCAGGAGCGCCCCCAGACCCATCGCTGGGGCCACGCGCTGCTCCGCTGCGGCCCCGCCCGGCCCGGACCCGGACCAGGCCCCGCCCACAGAGCCGCCTCCGGCCGCACGATTGGCTCCGCTGTTTCTCGATCGCCAATGGCAACCCGATGCGCCTGTGACGTCATCGGTCTCTGGGCAGATCCCGGCGGCGCAGGTTGTGAGACGGGAAAGCGAAAGTGTCCGAGGGAGCGCGGGGGGGGTGGGGACGGCGGAATTCCCGGGAATTCACCTGGATCCCCTTTAGGACTCCTCCTGGGACCCCTCTGGATCCCCCCGGGACACCCCGGGACCCTCCACGGCCACGAATTCCGGGACCCCCGGGCCGGGCTGGGCTGAACTCCCGCGCTCTGCGGTGAAACTCGGCCTTAAACCCGCTGGTTCGGGGGCGGGATCGGGAAAGGGCGGCGGTGCCGGGAAGGGACCGGGACGGAGCGGGACAGGCTGGGATGGACTCGGGTGGAGTGGGATAGACTGGGGCACCGGGATACACCGGGACCAGAACTGGGGTAACAGAGATCGTACTGGGAACAACTGGGACCACATTGAGGGTGGCTGGGGTCATACTGGCATCATACTGGGAGTGACTGGGAGCATTCTGAGGGCAGGTGAGACCATGCTGAGGGCACCTGAGATCATGGTGGAGGGGACTGGGATCATATCGGGATGAGTGGGGCCACATTGGATGTGACCGGGAGCCACTGGGCCCATGCTGGGAGTGCCCTGGGCCCCACTGGGTGGAACTGGGTGGCTCTGGCCCAGCTGGGGCTCAGGGTTGTTCTCCCCCAGGGCCCCTCGGGCCCGGCCGGGGCTGCAGTTCTGAGCCAGGGTCGAGCAGGGACCCCCCGAGTCCCACTGACACCCCCGGCCCTGCAGAGCTGAGGGACAGGGAATGGCCAGAGACAAGGAATGGCCAGGGACAGGGAATGGCCAGAGACATGGGATGGCCAGGGACAGCGATTGGCCCCGGGGACAGGGAATGGCCCCGGGGACAGGGAGCAGCCGAGGGCCATGGCATGGCTGGTTCCTGCCCTGGATGTCACCTCCCCCCGTGGGCAGCGAGGGGCGCTGGAGGGTCCCTGTGCCCCCCTGCCCTCAGTCCCTGCCGGCACCGCTCCGGGCCGTGTCGCTGTCACGGAGAGGCCGCTGCCTCGGGACAGGCTTGGCTGCAGAGTTTGGGGTTAAACCCGCCCCGCTGGGCCGGGGGGGGCAGCCCTGGACACCAGGGCTTTGCTCCTGGGGCTCTGCAGGGGCTCCCGCGGGGGCTCGGCCTCCTTGGGGCATCCCCTGTTCCGGCCTGGGCTCCTCCCGGGCTGCGGGGGGGTCTCTGCCCCATCCCGGGCTCCTCCGCAGGGCACAGTAGCTCCAGCTCAGGGGCACACGGAGCTCCAGCCGGGTCGGAATCGCAGCGATTCCCTGCGCTCCCGGAGCCCGGGCACATCGCCAGAGTGGGAATGCTCAAGGGGCGGCTCTGGACACATCGCCAGGGTGGGAATGCTCAAGGGGCGGCTCCGGGCACATCGCCAGGGTGGGAATGCTCAAGGGGCGGCTCCGGGCACATCGCCAGGGTGGGAATGCTCAAGGGGCGGCTCCGGGCACATCGCCAGGGCTGGGAATGCTCCAGCGGCGGCTCCGGGCACATCGCCAGGGCTGTTACCCGCAAACCGCGGGGGTTTCGGAGAGGGAGGCGGGTTCTGTACAAAGTGCGGGCGGGGGGCGGACACTCGGCTCGGCTCGGCCGCGGCCCCCGCGCAAGTGGGACCCGAAGTGTTCGCCCCCCGTGTCCCCTCCCCAGGCCCGCGGAGGGAGCGGCTGCCCGAGGGCTCCTCCTTCCCCCTCGCTCAGAGCCGGGGCCGCAGCACCGCTGGCCCGTCCCGGTTCAGCTCGGCCTGACAGGTTTGGCCGCCCCGTCCCCGGGAGTGTCCCCGGCCGGTGGGACGGGGCTTGGAGCCCCCTGGGCTGGTGGGAGGTGTCCCCGGTGGGGCACGGGTGGGGCGGGGTGGGCTTTATGGTCCCTCCCAACCCAAGCCATGCTGGGACTGAAACACAGACGCGGTCTGGGATGGACCGGGATGGGGTGTGGGATGGACCGGGATGGGGTGTGGGATGGACCGGGATGGGTGTGTGGGCCAGATCGGGGCTGTGGGGGCTGGGCTGGACTAGGATGAAGCAAATTGGGATTTGAGTTTAGTTTTCTCTTCCCATGATTGCTGTGCCATATCCAGAGAGAATTTGTGAGGGGGAAGGAGGATGTGGTACTAGATGAGAAATAATAGGCAGATTTCTCCTCCCTGTCCTGCTCCATCTCCCCTGGGCCTCCCCCTCCAGCCCAGCCCAGCCTGTGGGTCCCACCTTGGGGTCCCAGTGACCCCCCAGGTGTCTCCTTGCAGGGACACCTCAGGTAAGGGCTGAATTACTCTGTTGTTTTCTGATAAAAAGTGGACATTCCTGTTGACTGTTTGGATTCCCTCTCTTTTGGTCACTGGAGAAAAGCCCCTTTGAATAATTCCCACATGCACTTGTGGACTCATTTCCCTTCCCTGGGCAGCAAAACAAAAGGCCATACCTATGTTGGGCTGTAATAGTTTTGAAATGCTCTTTGGGGCACAAAAGTCCTGTATTTGCTCCAAACTCAGAGTCTTTGGGAGTATTTTCCTTGACAAGTTTCTCTGCTGTTCCCTACTAGATGTTTTCTCCTCCTCTTTCTCCCCCACTTGGTTTTCACCCCCAAATGCCCTAAAGTGCAGCCTGGGGCAGCAGGAATTTGGGGCTGAGAACAGTAAAAATCACTGCATCAATTAAACCTTATTCAAAATCAAGTGTTGGAGTGGGAAGAATGACCCTTTTGGTTCCTACTTTGCAGGCACAGGTAGATGGTTTTTACCTGGAGAATATTTACCTGTGGAGGAACTGCTGGGTAAGGACTGGTAATAATTGGAATTTGTTGATATCAGGGTTTATACATAGTTTTAATTAATGTGGAAAGTCTTTGCAGCTCCCAATGACCCACCAGCAGCATCCACATTCTGTGCCAGTGGATTCTTGTCCTCTTTCTCTGTTTATGTTCTTATAAATATTCTACAAACTGTTCTCGTGGGGTCAGTTTTGGTTTGCTGAACCTGTTAATTTTTAACTTTGTCTTGGGGATAGTGCATGGCCAGGGAAAGCAGGAAAAGAGTTTAGGAAAAGCAATGAAGAAGGTGGGAAAATGTGCTGATGTGGGAGGTCACAGCAATAATGGGGCTGAGCACAGGGTGGGACAGGAAACAGTGAACAAAAAACAGCCTTGAGGAAAGAAACAGGCTTAGAAAAATGCCTGTGGGGGGAGAGTTTGGGGGATTATCAGCTTTTTGTGGTTTTATATTTCGGCCATGAGAGCATCATGGGACAGCCCCAGGATGGAGCAGGAGCTGTGCAGGCCCTGAGAGCTCAGGGTGTTGTCTGAGATCAGCTCATGGCAGGAGGAGCTGAGGGTGCCCCTGTCCCCTCTGTGCCCCCCCCCAGGGGTGGCAGGAGGAGCTGAGGGTGCCCCTGTCCCCTCTGTGCCCCCCCCGGGGTGGCAGGAGGAGCTGAGGCTGCCCCTGTCCCCTCTGTGCCCCCCAGGGGTGGCAGGAGGAGCTGAGGGTGCCCCTGTCTCCTCTGTGCCCCTCAGGGGGGGTAGAAACCCCTCGGGAGGCAGGTCCAGAGGGACCATCCCCTGCCCTGGGAGCTTCATGAGCTGCCCTGCACAGGGTGGGGAGACAGGGGGTGGACTCAGGTGGGGCTGAAGCACCTTGTGGGGTGACCTGGGGGGCCTAGACTGAAAACACCTCACAGCTGTGCAAGTCCTTGAGACAAAACCTTTCCAGGGCACACAGAGATGGCAGAGCCAAGGCTGAGCTGGGAAAAGAAAATGAGTGCTGGTTCTTTGAAGGCTGAAATCACCCAAACCTGGCAAAGGGATAATTGTGCTTGACTTTCCTGGCAGGAAAGTGCCCCAAATCAGGCATTTTCCACTCCCCAACTCCCACTCTGAGCAGGAACTGGCTTAGTTTGCACAGGTGAGACTCAGCTGCTGCGATGGAGCCAGTGCAGGGGAGGGCAGAGGAAGGGACCAGTAAGAACCAGTTCTTGTTTTGGGGTTGTGGTTTAGGGTTTTGAGGGCAGCTAAAATTGGATCAGAGAGCTGTGAGGGGGAACGATTGAGAATGTCAAAGTTGTTTGCCAGATGTGGGGAAGGATTAAGAAGGTTTAAATTATTTACAGGCTGTGGGTCAGGGGGATGGTGCCCATCCCATGGTGGAGAGGGGCACAAAGGGAGTGCAGCCCCAAAAATGGAATGGGTCCCCCTCAAACTGAGCCTGGAGCCCCTCATGTGCTTTGGGCTGTGTTGGGAGGTGCTGAAGGTGCCCACAGGGGGCTGGGGATGGTGTGGGTGCTCTTTGTGCCTTTTCCACACAGTTTGTCCCCAGATTTCAGCCTCAGGTGCATCAAGGACAAAAAGGTGCCCATCAGGGTCACCCTGCTCGTTGTGGGGCTGCTCCTCACCCTCATTGCCCAGCTGGGTGAGTGCTGAGGGTGGAGGAGCCACCCCGGAGCCTCCTCCTGGCAAACCCCCTGGAATAATCCACCTGGTGGGTGCACTGTCCTTGATTCCAGCTAAGAAATGCCCATCCTGCCCCAGTCCTGCCCTGCCTGGCTGCCTGGAGAGTGGGATTGGCCTTGGGGGCAAGTGCTTTTATGTCATGGAGCAGGAATGGGATGGAACAGGAATGAGGCCTCCTGCCTCTCCCACCCAGCCCACCTGACCACCATCAATACCTGGGAGGAGCTGGGGAGAGGAATCCCCAGTGTGGGATAGTTTTGGGGGAGCAGGTTTGGGAATTCCCTGTGGGGAGTGGGGTGGAGGTGCCTGTGATCCTTGTTTTGCCCACCTCCAGAATTTCCTCTTGTGCTACAGGAGGTCTGTGCACCACTGGATTGGTCTCCAGAGTGAAGGTTCCAGACCCTGGGAATGGCTCAATGGGTCCCTCTTCAATGCCCTGTACATTCCATCTTCTCTTGGAGAGCAAAATGTTGAGCTGGGCTGGGGTTGAGTGCAGGAAGGCACAGGTAGATCCAGATCTAAGGAGGTGGGAAATGCTTTTCCTGGTTGTGCCAAAGCCCTGGGACACAGCCCATGGATTTGTGGGATGCAGGTGCTGGTGGGGGTTGAGGCCATGCCAGGATGAATCCCATGGGAATATCCCCTCCTTTGAGGGGTCGAGGCAGTTTGGGCTCTGCCTGGGGGAGGTTTGCTGGGGAGGGTGGTCCCTGCTCCTGCAGCACTCTCCGGGAATGGGAATCCTTCCCTGAGCTCTGGCTGTGCTCTGGGTGCAGGTTTGGCATCCAGGGCAATGGCCAATGTGCTTGCACCAAATCCCATGGGATCAGCAGCAACTGGTACTCCCAGAGGAAATTCTCCATCTGCAGCCACTCCCAGAGTAGCCCCAGTGGGGTTTGGAAGGATCCAGGAACCCAGAATTCCACCTGAAACTTCCCTCTTGACAAAGATCCACCACCAGCTGCCCTTATTCCCACACAACCATGAGTGTCCCTCTGGTTTATATTTAAATTTTAATTTGGAGCACTGGAAACTCCTCCTGGCGACAACACAGAGGGAGTCCCTGGGTATTTGCAAGCACCATCAGGGTGGAGAGAGGGACCTGCAGTGGCTCAGCCCCCAAACCCACATCAATCAGCCCCTGCTGGCAGCTCTCCCCTCCTGCCCCTCAGGGATTGCCACTGCCCAGGAGCTGCTCCCTGCTGGAAATTCAGGGGGAATCTGCTCCAGTCCCTGCCTGGAGCTGGGCTCTCATGGATTTGGGGGAGTTTTACCATGGACTCAAGGGGGGTTTATCCCTTTTGGATGCCTCACCTTGTCCCTGCAGCAGCCACAGCACGATGCCCACCAGGACCAGTGTCCCAACCCCTCCAGGTCCCAGCAGAGCCCAGAACCAGTGAGGACCTGCAATGGGACCATACTGGGAGCGAGGGAGGAAGCAGCTCCTCTTCCTCTGTGCTCCCTGCTCTGCTTTCAATGCTCTGCCTCAGCTGCAGGTCCTTCACATCCCTCTGCACAGTGAGGAAACCTCACAAGGCTCTCTGGGAGCCCAGAAATGCCACAAGGTGCCTCTTTGTTCCCTTGTCCCAGCAAAGCTGCAGAACCTCAGAGCTCAGTCCCTCCCTCTCCTGCCCTGAGCTGCACCCAGAGGTGTCCTGGGGATGGGGAGACCCCCAAGCCAAGCCCTGGGGATGTTTGGAGTGATCCCAGAGGGGGCTGCAGGGCCCCCCAGCCCTGCTGAGCAGGCGAAGCCCTGCACGGTGTCCGTGGGCACTGGCTGTATTTTCCATCCTTCCCAAGGAAATGGGGTGAGAAGAACAAAACCTGCTGGTGCCAACACTGTGCCCCAGGCTGGGGGTGGGCAGCAAACCCTCTGGAGGGCAAAGCATTGGGGTTTGGCCACCAGCAGCTGAGGAAAAGGCACACAAGGTCCTTTTCTTCCCCAGGATTTCCTGCAGGGAAGGGATCCAGCCCCATCAGGGACATTGGCCCCTCCAAACCCGTCCCCCCAAGCAGAGCCCCCCTGGGATGGGGCAGAGGGGCCGAGGGACGTCACTCACCGAGGCCCCTCCGGGGCACAGCAGGACTGGCACAGATGGTGGTCAGTGCCCTGTCCCTGCCCCCGGGACATTGGGATCCGGGATAACGGGGGGTTTGGCCCCTCTGGAGCAGGAGCAGAGCCTGGCAGGGGGTGGGCTCGTGTCCCTCCAGGCTCTGAGTCGCTGTCCTTGTGTCACCGCGGCCGCAGGAGCCACAAAGAGCCACTGCCGAGGGTGAAGCTGCTCCGGGGGATGTGAAGGGGCTGTGGGGGGAGAGAGGAAGGGGCTGAAAGGGCTCCTGGAGGTACATCCCCCAAATTCTTCTCCTCCTCCTCCTCATCCTCTTCCTCCTCTTCTTCCTCCTCCCTTTCACTGGCATGCACTAATATCGATACTATGATGTGAATATAATATATATTATGTATTATCTATATTATTCTATCATTTTTATACTAAATAAAATATAAAAATTTTATTAGAATATTAATATTATTTTCAATAGCAGTTTATTTAAATTTTTTATTATATTTTCATTGCATAATCTTATGTATTTATTTGCATATTTTATATATTTTGTGTATAAAATATGATTTCAAATAATATTTTAATTAGAATTATTTGATTATACTTTCATTGCATAGTTTATGTTTCTTATTTATTTATTTCAATTTTTAATATATTGTAATAATCTTTTAATAATTTATATATTTATGTATTTGAAGTTTATTATTTATTTTTTTAAATAATTTATTTTTATGCAATTATTAATTAAATCAATATTTATTTTTTCCACTTATTAAAGCTGTTGTTAATTGACTTATTGATTTTTAAATTGTTGATTAACTATTACCCCACTGTGCCCTGTGCCCCCCATATGCCAAATAACCAACCCCACTGTGCCCTGTGCCCCCCATATGCCAAATAACCAACCCCACTGTGCCCTGTGCCCCCCATACACCAAATAACCAACCCCACTGTGCCCTGTGCCCCCAGCCCTTGGTCTGCAGAGCGTTGCCAGAGGAACAGGAAACCTTTGCACAGACCCCAAAAACTCAGGGAGAGGGATCAGGGCACAAAATGGGTCTGAAATGAAGCAAAGCTGCTTTTTATCCCAGCAGGCCTGGGACAGTCCCCCCTGGGGGGTGCTGGGTGTGTTGTTCACCCGTCTCCACCCCTGCCCTGCCCTCACTCCAACCCACACTGGCTGCAGGTTCCTGCCTGGAACAGCCTTGGGGTTCTCCTGGGAATGGAGGTGACCAGTTGTTCCAAAAATCTCTCTGGGGAGAGTTTTGTGGGATGCAAAGCCACGGAGTAAATGTGAATCCCAAATCCATGGGACACTTGGACCATTTTATGACCAATTCCCAACCCTGTCCCCTCCTTTTTCTTCACGTTTTTGGGTGGTAATCCCAGTTTAGGGCCAGTCCCAGAACGCCCAGCACCATCTTTCAGTTTAGGGCCAGTCCCAGAACGCCCAGCACCATCTTTTTATAGAGGTAAAAATACTTCTATTTTTTTCCCTCATGCATTCAAAACTTGAAAGAAAAAAAGAGGGAAAAAAAAAGGAAAAATAGGAATTTTCCCAGTTTCTTCCAGTAGCAGGAAAGAGGATAAAAAGAGGATAACCCCAAAATCCCAGTAGGAAAAACTATGCCATTACTTTTATTTTTTAAAAGTTTATTATAATTTCTTTTTATTATGTCTTTATATTTCATTCCAGTTTTTATGTTGTAGTTTGGGATTATTATGTAAATTCTCTCCCCTGCCACTTAACTGCCCAGGCCAGCGGTTAACAAAAGAAGCAGTTATCTGTTGATCACTTGGGTGAGGGCTGGCTTGTCTCTTTTGGTTTTTTTTTTTTGGATATTCTTCCCAGTCTTGGCTCGGCGGAACGGGGGAGTGGGGGCTCGAAAGAGGCAGGCTGCCCTGCTGGTTACTGCTGGGGTTTTCCTGGCTGTCTTGGTGCTGCCTACCTCGGACTACTTTTCGTGCCACGCTGCTGCTGCTGCCTGCCTTGGATTTGCTGCTGGTTGCTCGTACCTTTCTGCTTCTTAGATGGGGAACACAGGGGGAAGAGACTGAGTCCATCTGAAAGCTCACTGCTCGTCTGTCTCGCTGGAGAGGGACTGAAACTCACTCTGCAGCCAGCCAGGCTGTGACATTCACACTTAAGTATAACCTTTCCTCCCGGAGGAAAACCTGCTGGGTTTTGTTGTTTTGTTTTTTTGGGTTTTTTTCCTCTCTTGTGGTGTTGGGGAAGTGGGTTGCACTAGTCTGTTTACATATATATATGTATATATAGCAGTTATCCTTCTTGTATTAAAATTCCTTTTCTTAAATTTGTTAAAGAGTGGTGTGATTATCGTGGAGGAGGCCCCTCCCCTGCTTGTGGGTAAAACATTTTGGTTTTTTCCCCTCAAACCGAGACACAGGGAAATGCAGGGCTGCTGTGGGATGGGGAGGGGGATTTAATTCCAGCAGACACTGCTGTGGGGCTGAGGGACTCCATGGCTTCTCTGCCTGAGTCTTCACTGGAAAGGTCTCTCAGGCCTCTGTGATCAGAGAAAGCTTCAGGGAGGAGGAGAGCCCGTCTTGGCAGGAACCTCCTGCAATGGCAGAGGGACACATGGCAGTGTGTGCCCCTGCAGGGCACTGCCCTGGCCATGGCACAGGCTGGGAGCTGCCTGGCTGGGAGCAGCCCTGTAAGGCAGCTGTGGGTGGGCAGGAGCTGGGCAGGAGGCAGCCGTGTGCCCTGGCAGCAAGGGAGGCCAGGAGCACCCTGGGCTGTGGGACCAGCACAGCAAGGACGTGGCTTATCCTGGTTGCTGTGGCTGAGGAAAGCTGCACAAAGAGCTGTGGAGTTTAGAAATTGTATCCTCTTTAATTTGTACTGTGGGCAATGAAGGGAAACTTTCTGTGCCTCTGAGTGTCACCAGTTCCTCATCCCCTAAAGAGCACAAACCTGATGAGTTCCTACTCCAGTGACACTTGGATCTCCCTCCATACTCAGAGCACAAAGCTCCCTTATTCCAACAAGGTCCTTGAAATGGAGGGATTAAGGACACAGGACAGGATGTGGGGAACAGTTACAGGGCATGACCAAGGATTTGGGGTAGTTGTGACCCCAGGGCAGGACCCAGCACTTGGCCTCGTTGAACCTCATCCAACTGACCAGGGCCCATCGATCCAGCTTGTGGGTTTTGGTTTGTTTGTGCCTTCCTTTGTTTTGGTTTTTCTTTTTTTTTTTTCTGAAGTAAATGAACATCCCTCTGTGTCTCCTGCAGCTCTTTCTCCAAGTACAGCAGGTGGGAGTTGGTGCCAAGGAGCTGAAACCTGCAGGTCCAGCCTTTAGTGGAGGAAACTCAGATTGCACAAGGCTGCTTTGAGTGCCAGGGGTGTGATGAGGGAAATGGTGGGGTGGGGATTAGGAATAACATTTGATTAATTGTAAGACATAAAGGGTCTTGATTTTCATACTTATTTAGACTGCATTAATTGGTACTCATGATCAAAGTAATTTGGGGATTGCTGACATTAATATATAAACAGGAAAAAATAAACAGGCCACAAAAAATACATCTTTTCTCTTTATTTTACCATAAGATATTCACTTTGAATGCATTTCTGAGATCTCTGTAATTGACCACAAAATATTTGAAAATTTAAAAGCAAATTATTCCCAGAGGTTTGTCTTCTTGAAGATGCCATCACTGAGAAGAGACCATGGAGGGAACAAGCAGACAAGAAGACAATCCCTGGTGCTTTGGAACAATATCAATTAGGAATTGCTGCTATCAGTGTATAAACAGGAATAAAGTTAAACAGGACAAAAAGAAATTTTTCTTCATGCATTTTGTTAATGTAATACACTCACTTTGAATACACTTCTGAAATCTGTCTAATTAACCACAGCAGAATTGAAGACTTAATAATAAATTATTCCCAGAGGTTTGTCTTGACTGAACCACCCTTTAGAAAAGGAAAATTCATCAGCAAACCTGCAGGTTCCTGAGGATGTCAGCAAGCTCTGCTCAGGCCTGGGCCGTACCTGTTCCCTTGCACACTTTATCTATCCCCTCTGCTTCTTGGCCTTACTCAGACCCAAGAATTCCTCAGCTTTACTGGCACCTCTCTGTTCTTGCTGTGTCTGTCTTCCAACATATTTTCTGAGTATCCGTCAGTTCCTGTGTTTCCCACAACTCACTCAGGTTCTTCCTGAGCTTTGCTGATGCTCCCTAAGCATCCACAGTGCCCTTGCCACTCCGCATCTCCACACAAATATCCTTCTGCTGCTTCAAATTACAAAAAACATCAACCTGTTTCAGTTCAGCATGAGCCCACCTCTCCCTGCCAGTTCAGCTCTGTCCCCACCTTTAGCACCCCTGCAGCTGCACACACTCTGCTCTCTCTGCACTGTGTATTTAGGAAAGAGTAAAGCTGGGCACACGTGTAAGCTGGGGAGGTGTGGCTGGAAACAGCCCCACAGAGAGGGACCTGGGGGTGCTGGTGGGCAGCAGGGTCAGTGTGAGTCAGCAGTGTGCTCTGGCAGCCTGGAGGGCAAACAGCACCCTGGGGAGCATCAAACAGTAAAACCAGCTGGTCACTGAGGTGATTGTCCTGCTGTGTTCAGTGCTGGGGTGGCCTCACCTTGAGTACTGTGTGTAGTCCTGGGCCCCACAACTTAAGAAGGATGTTAAGGTCCTGGAATGCTGCCAGAGAAGGGCAACAAAGCTGCTGAAAGGGCTGGAAGGCATGTTCTGTGAGAAGCATCTTAGGACTCTGGGCTGCTCTAGTTTTGAGTAAAGGAGGCTGAGACTCTCTACAGCTTCCTGAGGAGGGAGCATGGAGAGAGAGGTGCTGATCTCTTCTGCCCGGTATCCAGTGATAGAACATGTGGGAATGATTCAAAGCTGCACCAGGGAAAGTTTAGTTTGAACAACAGGAAGTATTTCTTTACTGAGAGTGTAGTCAAACACTGGAACAGGCTTCCCAGAGAAGTGGGGGATACTCCAAACCTGTCAGTGGTTAAGAGACATTTGGAGAGTGCCCTTAATCACATGCTGTAATTTTGGTCCACACTGAAGGGGTCAGGCAGTTCAATCATTGTAGATCCCTTTTAACAGAATTATTCTCATGTAGTCTGAACTCCTCTATTGCACAGGTGTACCTGTGCATGGTGGATCCCTCCAGCAGCTGTGCTCAGTCACCCACCTGCTCAGCAGCTTATACCAGTCTCACCAGTGGCAGACATTTGGACACATGAGCCCCTGGGGCCACAGTCCCATTCCAGGTGCCGGTACAGACCCTGCCAGTGACACACAGACACACAGAGAGACACACAGACACACAGACGCACACAGACACACAGACACACACAGACACACAGACACACACACACACACACACAGAGACACACACACACACAGACACACAGACACACAGACACACACAGACACACAGACACAGACACACACACACACACACACACAGACACACACACACAGACACACAGACACACAGACACACACACACACACACACACAGACACACACACACACAGACACACACACACACAGACACACAGACACAGACACACACACACACACACACACAGACAGACACACAGACACACACACACACACACACAGACACACACAGACACACACACACACACACACACAGACACACACACAGACACACAGACACGCACACACAGACAGACTCACACACACACACAGAGACACACACACAGACACACATACACACACACAGACAAACACACACACACAGACAAACACACACACACACAAACCCTCAATTCCGGTCCCTCTGGTTGTTCAGTTTCACATATTGACATACGGGCTGTTTGATGTCCTGACCCTCCTCCAGCTGCTGCACTCACACCCCCAGGCTCACACACTCATGCAGATTAGAGATTTGCTCACACAGGAGTTGCAGAATAGTTTAACTCCTACCCAAAGAAGTTAAAAATTAAGTTTAATGAGAAGACAGGACAGACTGCATGGATTGGGATCCTTCCCTCAACTTCCCACAAGTCCCGGGCTATCCAAAAATGCTCTTCCCCTGCATTCCAGAATGTATCCTACACTCCTAGGCAACAATCCCCTTAATCCAAGTGGTGATCTGCTCTCACTGACTTAGAGCTTTCAAACTGAGACAACAGGGCTGACGACTCTCCCAGGGCAGCCTTGGAAGGAGCTGGGACAAGGTGTCCATTTCTCAGGAGCCTGTAATTTGGACTGTCACTCGGCACAGTTCCTCTGTGCTCTTCTCTCTTTGGGAGATGGATTCTTAGACACCTTATGGCTCTCCATTGATGGGTCTGGGAGCAGCCAGGGCAGAGGATTAAGTGAGTTACTCCTCCTACCACTGTTAGTGCCCTGTCTGTGTGTGGAGAGGAGCTCCTTATCACTGAGCCTGACACAGTCTGACAAGAGATTAAATCTCCCAAGGCATCCATGCATGGTGGTTACATACATGGCATTGTTAGACATAGGATAGCATGTCCTTGGCATTTCTGTCCAGAAATGCATCCTGATTAGGGGAAAAGCTTTATTACTGTCCTGGCAAGGAATTTGTTCAGTGCCAGTGTCACAGCCCTGTTCCTCAGGCTGTATATGAATGGATTTAAGAATGGGTACAGGACTGTGTTCAGCAAAGTCACAATTTTGTTGGTCTTCAAGGAAGCATCTTCTGAAGGACACATGTAGAGAGCAATACAGCTCCCATATGCAATGGATAAGGTGATGAGATGGGAAGAACAGGTAGCAAAAGCTTTCTTCCTCTCAGAGGCTGCTGGAAGATGCAGAATACAGAAAAGGATGCACATGTAAAATGCCAGAGTGAAGCACAAGGAACCCATCAGGACACACGATGAGAAAACAGAGTCTATTTTCCAAAGCAGGCTGGTGTCAGAGCAGGACAGTTTGAACCAGGGGGTGTTGTCACAAAGAAAGTGGGGGATCCTGTTGGAGCCACAGAAAGACAGCTCAGGGAGGAAGAGCAGGCGGTAGCTCTGGAGGCTGAAGCCGATGGCCCAGGCAGCAACGACCAGGCAGAGGCAGAGCTGAGGCTCCATGAGGGCAGCGTAGTGCAGGGGTTGGCAGATGGCAACACAGCGGTCACAGGACATGACCACAAGCAGGATGAACTCTGTGCATCCCAGGGCAAAGTAGAAATAGGACTGGGCAAAGCAGCTGCTCGGTGAGATGGTTTTCTGATCAGAACTCAGGATTGCAAACAATTTGATGCTTGTGAAGGATGTAAACCAGATTTCCAGGAAGGCCAAGTTGCTGATGAAAAAGTACATGGGGGTTTGCAGGTGATGATCCACACACACAAGGAAAATGATGGTTGCATTCCCCAGCACCGTTGTCAGGTACATGAGCAGAAGGACCAGAGAGAGAAACAGCTGCAGTCTTTGATCAAGCCCTGGGAAACCCTCTAGGATGAACTCGGTAACTGCTGTTTCATTTTCTGGGCCCAGGGTGAATTTCAATCCATCCTGCTGAGACAGGAACATGGCAAAACTAAGGGTGATAATTTCACAGTCTGGACAAAAGTTCTGTCCTTGCCTCTCTGCTCCTTTCTGTCCTGCAGTCTTCTGACATAGCACAGAGATTGTCCTTCAAGCAATTCTCACACCCTGAGTTTTCTGTTTCACATTTCACTTAAGAGTCCTCAGAGATTTTGTTGTCTTCTTTCTACCTTTTCCAAACACTCACAAAGAATTGTTCCACCAAAAGAGAGGATTTTAAGGGGACTGTTGGCTATTTCACCCCATTCCTGGAAAATTCCAAGCTCACTCAGACCTGTTGCAAACATCTGTCACACCTGCCTGCCAAAAGCCTCTCTTCTACTGCACAGATGCTAAACCATGAAATCACATCCAGTCTGTATGTTTCTACTTTTCAGTACTTGCCTTTTGCATTGGGAATCTCTGAGAATCCATTCATTTCAAAATAAGCCATATCAAGTATTTTGCAATCCCCTGCTTTCTTCCACAGCTTCTTGCTGGCTGGTTCTTCAAGAAAGGAGAGTGGAGGGCAGAATAGGAACCAGGTATATCTTGTCTTTTTAGTACTCTTCATAATCACTGGAATCTATTATGGATGACAGAGTGTTCCTCACAGTCCCACCTCACACCTGTCTGCACCAGAATGCTCTTGTTTCCATGCAGCTGCTCACTGCTATTGCTGTCAGATGTTCTAACCTAAATGCAGGGCAAGAGAAGTGTGCCAGGAAGAGATTTGTAACCTTCCCTTTGCATGCCAGTTTTAGATTCAGAGAACTCAGCCTCCAGAGTCTTCTCTTGTCTCCACTGACTATGGAGGGAGCCTGGAGAAAACAAGTTCCCATGAGTGCCTGCAGTGGAGTAAACTCACTATTCAAGCCCCAAATCTCTGATTAATTAGTTGTTATGCTTTTAAATCAAAATGCACAGTTCACAGAAGGAAGCATGAGGAAAATATATGCAGTAAAGTCTGGTGTTTTTCCTTTCATCTTTTGATTTTGCTTTTACACAGAGAGGAGCAGAGCAGATGACTCCAAAAACAGGGTGATTCAAAATGCCAGGGGGAGGAGAGGAGATGGTGGGTTTGAAGCAGTGAAACAAAGCTGTGTTGATGTGCCAGCAGAGCACTGAAGCCATTTGTCCCCTGGGTGGTGCAGGGACTCTCCCAGCTCATTGTGCACACAGACGAGAGGAGAGACTGATCTGGGACAGTCTGTCAACTGGAAACCAAGTGATGGAGTTCAGTCAAGATCCTTCACAATTAACCAACTCCAAAATGAGCATAAATGAGTCACTTTCCAAAGTAACTGTTGGACTGAATTGTGGGGGACCTCTCCAGATGGGAACTCCAGGCAGTCCCAGGGATGAGCAGATCCTGCTGTGTCCAGGCCTGTTCTTGTGCGTAAATGTAGTGATTCCATCCTGGGTGGAGAGTCTGAGAGACTGAGAGGTTTCAGAGATCCCTGTAACAGCTTCTGCTCCACAACTGAGTGAAGCTGAATAATTTGGAAGGTGCTGACACCTGTCAGAGAGAAAAAGTGAGGAAGAAGTAGAGATACAAAATGTGCTGATACTAATTGAGAAGGTCCTCTGAGCTTTGTTTCACCACCCAAACTGTTGATAGGAACAGTATCTGGGAAGGCACTGCATAAAGAACAGAGAAGTACCTGGAAAGGGAGACTTGTCCAAAGAGTACATAAAAGTCTCCTTGTCAGAGGGTTCCACTGCTTCCTAAAATTTACATTCAGGGCTAGAGTCAGTTGTTTGCAGAGAGCTCAGCCCCTTCCCAGGGAGGTGTCCTCCAAATCCCCCCGTTCCCTGAGCATCCCCGTGCCAGGCACTGGCACATCCCAGGCAGCCCCTGCCCAAAGCAGCCAGAGGTGGGGCCAGCAGCAGGTCGGGGCAGGGGGGGGCTCAGGCAGGGGGGGCTGGAGGCTGTGGGGGCTTTGACAGCAGCACTCAGGATGGATCACAGAATGCCAGAATGTGCTGAGTGGGAAGGGACCCACAAGGATCATGGAGCCCAACCCTCAGCCCTGCACAGAACCATCCCCAAGAGTCACACCCTGTGCCCCAGAGCATCATCCAAACACTTCTGGAGCTCTGTCAGCCTTGGGGCTGTGCCCACTGCCCTGGGAAACCTGGCAAGTGCCCACCACCCTCTGGGGGAAGAAGCCCTTTGTAAGATCCAACCTAACCCTGCCCTGACACAACCCCAGGCCATTCCCTGGGTGCTGTCCCTGGTCCCCACAGAGCAGAGATCAGTGCCTGCCCCTCCTCTGCCCCTGCCAAGGAAGTTGTACCTGCACTGAGGTCTCCCCTCAGTCTCCTCTTGTGCAGCTCATCACACCAAGCGCCCTCAGCTGCTCCTCACATGCTTCCCCTGCAGGCCCTTCCCCATCTTGGTTGCCTCCTTTGGACACTCTCTAATGGCCCATTATCTTGCCTCTGTTGTGGTGCCCCAAAGTGCCCCAATACTGCAGGTGAGGGAACTGCCAGGGCTGTGTGATGTGGGGCCTGAGGGTGCCCAGGGGACAGTGTGACACTGCAGGGCCCAGGGGACACTGTGACACTGCAGGCCCAGGGCACAAATCCTCTCCAGTCTGATTGGAGCAGTGTGGGGCTGTCACCTGGGATATCAAGTACAACCTCAGAGAGGAAAAGATTGGGAGACGCCGAAAGGAGTCTGCAGTGGATACCAAAATAGAGAGCCACTTCCAAAAGGGCAAAACCAACTTGGAAGCTTCCCTGGAGGAGTCTGGGGCTGTTATCTGGGATTTCAGAGTACAAAGTCAGGGACTGAGGCTCCAAGAGATGTCTGGGAGAAGTCTCAGGTGGATCCTGGAAGATGGAAGTCCCAGGAAAAAAAAGCAAACTCATCTCTGGGACCTGCCCTGGAGGAGTCTGGGGCTGTTCCCTGGGATCTCACCTGCCCTGAGGAGGGGGCAGGGCAGGGGCTGGGCCTGGGGAGGGGAATAAACTGGAGAATAATCAGGAAATTGTTGTTTAATCTATTTATTCTTTCTGTGTTGAAACTGAAGGCTTAATATGATGGAGGGAGGTAAAAATAGCATGAAATGACAACTTTGAGGACTCTGTCTGTGGTGTAGTAATTGTTCATAGTTAATCGAGTTATTAATTAGAACGAATAGAATTAATAGTATTATTACTTTGTTCATCTATTAATATGTTTCTATAGAATTATACCCAAGACAACCATTGTACCTGTTGCTGGTCATTGCCTGGGGACCTATAAAAGATCAGGTGACCTTGATGGGACATAAACAAGGGACAAAAACAAGGGGTGTCAGGGGAATATCTGAGTGGAAATGGCCTCAAGTGGTTCCAGGGCAGGTTTAAATGGATATCAGGAAAATGTTTCCATGGAAAGGGTTTTCCAGCCCTGGCCCAGGGCAGTGGTGGAGTCCCCATCCCTGGAGGTGCCCAAGGACACGTGTGGAGGTGGCACTTTGGGACGTGGTTCATTGGTGGCCATAGCAGGGGTGGGTTGATGGTTGGACTTAATGACCCCAGAGGGTTTTCCCAGCCCTGACCACTGTAGGGTCATGAACACGAGACGGTTGTGACCATGAGATGACCATGAGATGATCGTGAGCATGATGTGATCAGACCCATGAGAGGACACCGACCATTTGGCCATGAGGTTTACACTGACCTTTTGACCATGAGATGTGTCTTGGGTTGAGCTGGCAAAATGCCAACTGCCCAGTACAGATCCAGTCTCCCTCCCCTTCCTGATGAGAAAAATGAGGAAAAAAACCCCTCAAAGATTTAAACTTAATTATATGTATTCATACAGAAGAAAAAAAAAAAGAGAAAACTATAATATAAGACACATCTAGACAAGTTAGATACAACGACAATTTTCTACCTCCCATCAAAAACAGACCTCATCACTCCATAAAGCACCTCAAAAGACACCCAGCAAGGCAAAAGAGAGAGAATAACAATAAAATGTTTTACTTCCCTGAACTCAAACAAAATGGGAAGTAGCAGTGGGCAGCAGCCAAGGCCCACTCCACCAAGGCAGCAGCTGCGTGTCTTGCCTCTACTTCGGCCAAGATGGGAACTGAGAGAACACCTCCTACTCTACTGCACTTCTATCTCAGTTTGCATCATTGGGGATGAAATATTTCTTTGGTTGCTCAAGTCAGGTGACACCTGCCCCTCCTAATCTACATAACATTATCAGGGCCTGCTAAAGGTAAGGCCCACATCTAGGCCTAACTAAAACTACTACAATCATACCAAAGGACATCAAACCCATATTCTATATCTATCTATTTCATGTGCTTAAACAGTCTTTGTTTTTTCAGAGCCATCTTCCACCCCTCCATATTGTAGGCATTAGTCCATTAGGTGGGGTATTTGGGGCAATAAAAGAACAGTTCATCATTGGACACCAACACTGGTTCAGCTCAGGTCTTCTTCACCTGATGGTTCATGTCCTGCAACACACAACTCAAAATGCAAGTTATTTTGTTCTCCCAAGGTTAAATGTCCTTGAGGCACACACTGGGTCTCCATCTCCTTCTCAGGGGTCACCATCCCCTTCTCAGGGGTCACCATCTCCTCACTGGGGTCACTACATCCTCTTCAGGGGTTTTCACAATAGCAAGCACATGTTTCACAGCTGTGGATAACCTTAGAAATTGTGTCCATGGTTAAATCCACCCATCGGCCTCGCCCACCTACAGGTGGCCCAAGGCATCTGGGCCCATCAAGCCAGGAACAACTCTCCCTTATTCTAGTCCAGGTGTGATGTTCATTAGCTCTCAACACTTCCAATTGGTCTTCTTCCATCAATCTAGCCATCCCCACAGGGCATGGGCTATCATCACCAAGTCAGTGTAGAGGTAAAGCCTTGGCCACTGCTCTGGTTCAGCAATGTCCCACAGTCTCAGTTGTCCCTCTCCTCCTCCTGGCTGGAGGCAGGGCAGCCTTATTGCTGCTCTTGGCTCTTTTCTGAGGTCTCTGTGTCAACTACGTGGACAGCCTTTTTACCACCTTTCTTTCATTTTATATACAGAACTAGATCCACTGTTCCACCACCTCATGTCTTCCCCCATGTCACACAGGAAGGACCACAGTTCACCACATGACCCACACTTGGGTTTTGCTCTCTGTCTGGGTGGAGCAGGACAGAAAGCACAGTCTCTTCATCTGTACTCATATTCTTGGGGTGTTGACACAGGAAAGGTGTCTGAACTTAGAAGGGCAGTCAAAAGAGAGGTTAACACAAGCATCCAGCAGGGAGAAACCATTGTTTATGTTTTGGTGTTCTACATGTACTAAAACAATGACAATAACTAGGTATGTTTATATAAACAAGATCTGGTACAGCAGCCACAGCTCCCGGGAAGCCTCCAAGCTCCTGGGAGGCCAGCCAAGGTCCACTGGCCAAAACTGGGTAGACACACCAATCTTTGTTTTGGTTTGAAAGCTTGGCAAGATGCCAAGTATGAACCAAAGTGACAAAGATCCCTCTTCCCCACCCAGCCAAAAAAACGGAAAAAAACCCTCCGAAACTTACACTTCACTAGTTTCTAGAAAGAGAGAAAATTAAAAGTAAACTACAATATAATACTCGCTCACACAAGTTAGATATAACAAACAATTTTTTCACCTCCCCACCCAACAGAAAACTGAATTTCTCAGGACACAAATCTCACTATTCTGGTTGCAAAATCACCCAAGAGAACTCCACCCCCCTAGGGACAGACCCAAGCAAAGAGAAAACTAAGAATAAACATTTCACTTTCCTGTAGATAACACAGAGGTGAGGTGGTTCTGGGCCCAACTCAGCGGATGACAGCAGCAGCATCCTCCCACTACCATGGCCAAGACCAAAGAGACAAGCACCTCCTCCTACACTGTATTTATATTTGAGATAA
This sequence comes from Pithys albifrons albifrons, assembly GCF_047495875.1. Taxonomy (NCBI): domain Eukaryota; kingdom Metazoa; phylum Chordata; class Aves; order Passeriformes; family Thamnophilidae; genus Pithys; species Pithys albifrons. The sequence continues at coordinate 60,636,809 of NC_092464.1, forward strand.
CAGCAGAATATGGTACAGAATACCACTGGCCAGAAGAAGTCAGCTGTCAGCTGGCCTGACCCAGCTCCAGTCAGCTGATAATCCCAGGCCTGCTCTAAAAACTAAAGCCTAAATTTAGGCCTCCACCTACTTAAACACAGGACATGCAAGAACCTTAGTGACCCCTCCAAGTCAATACAGCAGAGCATTAAAAAGCTGAAAGAGTTTACTGTTCAACTTGAGAAAAGTGATGATCGAGGGATGAGCAGTTTAACTGGCCTGATATGTTTGACACAGGACCATGGTTAAAGAAAGCATTTATTGTTACATCAATGAGTTTGTTTGTGGTTTTTGCTATTACGCTTTGTGTTCTGTCTTTGTTATCTTGCATGCAGCATATGATTAATCACAGTTTTGCACAAGTCTCTGTGTTACAGCCTAAAAACAAAAAAGGGGGAGAGGTGGGACTGCAAGTTTGGCATGAAACCACAGAGATGCTTGGAGATGTCAGCAGGAAGCCATGGGCTTTGAGCAGAAACAAAGAAGAGCTGTTTGCACTCCAGATCTTAAGTCTGACCCTTTCTGTCTCAGAGTTTTGTCCTGCTTGCTGTATTTGTGGTGCTGGGCATGGTTTAAAAGACTGTTAACTTTCCTGGGTAGTGGAAAAGTACCAGCTGGCATGTCTCTCCCCCTAGTTTGCATGCTCCTCTCTCAAACCCTACAAATTGCAGAGTTCGTAACTAGTGAAGGTCTCAGTTTGTACAAGCAACCTGAGTTTGTGCCTCAGTTGCCAAAAAACAGCTTACAAGTCAGCAAAAATTACAAGCCACCAAAGCCTGCCCCCATCCAGACACCCAAACCAAACCCATGGTGGCAAAAGCCTCAATAAAACCAGCTGTAAAATTGTGACTTTTGGAGTTTATCGCCCCCTTCCCTTCAATGTGCCACATTTAATTAATCAGGTGGTTATTTCAGCCCCTCAAAGACAAGACCATGATCTGGATGCTCAGCCTTGGCCCAGCTCCGGCATCGCTCCAGCCAGTGCTGACTCAACCAGCCCTGAGTTCTCCAGCCCAGAGTTCTTTTCAAGAACTCCCTCTCACAGTGGAGCTCAGGAGAGTGGGATCAGCTTCCTGGTCCTGCTTAAACAGGAGCTCATGGAGACTGGGAGGAGACTTTTGGTATTGAGTAAGTTATTGGCACACCCAGAGGAGAGATGAGAAATCACTAACCAGGACAGGAATTCCTTCTCAGTGGCCACAGTTGAATATTCGGGTGTTCCTCAGCAGCTTTGTGGTTCTGTTCTCAGTGTGTTTCCTTGCCAAAAGAAAGGGGTACGGAAACCAGCTGCAGAAACAGTTGTCTGCCTTAAACTTGATGTTTAAAATTTCTGACCAAGGGAGATGTGCCTTCGCTTTGGAGACTGGAATGTTCATGGTTCGTGGCTCCAACATGCTCCAGTTGCAAAAGCAGTGGGTGCTTTGCTGCCCTTGGGCAAAGGAACCACCCAGAGGCACAGGGGGGAACATCCAACCCCGGAGGAGACAGGCTGGGCTTGAAGCCACAGAAGGGAAGGGTTATTTTTATGCTTTTATATCACTACAGACAGGATCTAAAACTGCTCCAAAGCTACTTTACATGGAAACAAAGTGTTCTAAACCCTACATATACATATATATCGATAACGTAAATCTAATCTGCCTCAAGGGGTGGATTAAAAAGTACCTGGGTCACCCTCAGCTTTAGGGGGGTCAGGACAGGTGCCAGACATGGGGGAAGCTTCTGGCAGCTGCTCACAGAATCCACTCCTGAAGCCTCCCCTGTTACCAAAATCTGGCCACAGAAACCCAATGCACTGCCCAGCATGGATCACCTGGAAGGTGGGTCTCCAGGTCTCTGCTAAACAGGCTCCATCAGGAATGCTGGTCATCAAGTCTTTACCCGACATGGGTCATTAGGTCTGGGCCCAACGTGGGTCACTGTGGATCATCCAACATGGGTCCGCTGATGGAGTTGCAGCAGTGGACGAAGCTCTTCCTGTAGTCAGGGCACTCGGAGGGCTTCCCTTACTGGTGGGTCCGTTGGTGTTGGGTCAAGGTAGCGCTCTGGGTGAAGCACTTCCACACTCGTCACACCTGTAAGGCCTCTCCCCAGTGTGGATGCGCCGGTGAGTGAAGAGGCTGGAGCGCTGCTTGAAGCTTTTCCCACACTCCCCACACTTGTACGGCCTCTCCCCAGTGTGGATACGCTGGTGAAGGATGAGTTTGGAATTTTGGTTGAATCTCTTCCCACAGTCGGTGCAGAGGAAGGGCCTCTCCTCTGTGTGCCTCCGCTGATGCACAAGAGCTTCTGAGCTGGTCTGGAACCTCTTCCCACACTCAGAACACCTGTAGGGCCTCTCCCCAGTGTGGATGCACTGGTGGGTGACGAGGGCGGAACTCTGCTTGAAGCCCTTCCCGCAGTCGGTGCAGCGGAAGGGCCTCTCCTCTGTGTGGGTCCTCTCATGCACGAGGAGATGTGAGCTGGTCTGAAACCTCTTCCCACATTGCCCACACTTGTATGGCCTCTCCCCAGTGTGAATGAGCTCATGAGTGATAAGGCCAGAGATATTCCTGAAGCTCTTCCCACATTCCCCACATGCGTAGGGCCGTTCCCCAGTGTGGATGCGACTGTGGTTGATGAGGGTGGACTTGTCACTGAAGCTCTTCCCACATTCCGTGCACGTGTAGGGCCGTTCCCCAGTGTGGGTGCGCCGGTGAGTGACGAGATTGGAGTTGTGCTTGAAGCGCTTCCCACATTCCCTACATGTGTAGGGCCTCTCCCCAGTGTGCAGGCGCAGGTGGCTGAGGAGGGCAGAGCTGTCCCTAAAGCTCTTTCCACATTCCTTACATGGGTAGGGCCGTTCCCCACTGTGCATGCGCTGGTGGCGGAGCAGGTTGGAGCTGTTCCTGAAGCTCTTCCCACATTCCCTACACGTGTAAGGCTTTTCCCCAGTGTGGATGCGCTGATGGCAGATCAGCTCGGAGCTCTGGCTGAAGCTCTTCCCACATTCCAAGCACTTGTAGCGCTTCTCCCTTCTGTGAAGCCGCTGCTGCATCACCAAGTCAGAGCTCTGGTTGGAGCTCAGGCCGCCTTCCCGGGACAGGCTGGGTTGTTTATCCTCAGAAAGCCCTGGGCTAGGCTTGGAATGTCTCCTCCTGGCAGATCTCCGTGGCTTTTCCTCCTCAGTGACTTCCTGCACTCTGGAGCTGTTCAAAACGGCCTTTGCCAGCAGGTTCTGCTGGGGGGATTTGTCCTCCGTGCTCTCCGTGCTCAGCTCGGGGCCTGGGGCAGGAAGGAACAAGGACAGGCAGGCATTTGCCTCCGGCCCCCAGGGAAGGCCAAGGACATCCCCCCAAACCCGGCCCCGGCAGGACGGCGTCGGCAGCGGGGTTGTCCTGCAGCCGGGGCCATGCTGGGCTGGAAGATGCAGCACAAGAGAGGGGCAAAGGGGCACTGACTTCCTCCTCACCTGCCTGGGGGTCCCAGGGCATCTTCCTCTTCCTCGCAGCCTCCTCCTCCATCTGGCCAAGGCTGAGGAATGAGAAATCCTGCTTTGGGGGGAAAACATGGTGTGAATGCCTTGGCTTGGGGGATCCTCTTGCCCAAGTCCATGTCTAGAAGTCACTGGGCATCTTGTGATCCTAAAAACCTCCAAAACATCAAAATTTAGCCCAAAACAACCTTTGATTATACTGGCAGTAACTGGACATAACTGGGATCATCTGGGGCAATCTCTGGAACCATATTGGCAGTGACTGGGAACAAGTGGGACTATGCTGGAAGGGAACTGGGACCACACTGGGGGCAACTGGGAGCAAGTGGGAGTGGCTGGGTCTATACTAGTGGCTACTGGGCATGACTGAGACCATGCGAGACAGACTGGGGTCAAACTGGGAATGTACTAAGGGCAACTGAGGGGTATCAAATTGGGAGGACCAGGGAGCAAGTGGAACCATGTCGGGGGCAACTGGCATCATACTGGGCTCATACTGGGAGTGACAAGGAGCATGCTGGAGGATATTGGGACCCTGTTGGGTGCAACTGGGAGAAACTGGGAGCAAATGGCATCATGTTGGAGGCGATTGGGATCATACTGCAGGTGACTGGGAGCATGATGGTGGCAACTGCGATATACTGGGAGTGAGTGGAACCATACTGGGGGTAAAAGGGAGTAACTGGAAGCATGTAGGGGGAACTGGTTTAATAATGGGAGCAACTGGATGCACACTGGAGTCATACTGGGATCATACTGAGAGTATCTGAGAGTGTCGGATTATACTGGCAATGACTGGAAAAAACCTGGGAGTACACTTGGAGCTCATGGCATGATACTGGGCTGATACTGGAAGGAAGTGGAACCATGTTGAAGGCAACTGGGATAACACTAGGAGGAGCTGGGCCCAAGCTGGAGGACACGAGGGGCAGCAGGAGACCTTGTGGGACCACCTTGTACTACCTGGGGTGGCTCTGGGGGGCCCTCAGCTCCTCAGGGCTCTTCCTGCAGCCACAGAACTTGCAGGGACCCTCCTCCAGGTGGGTTCTCCATGTGTTCCAGGAGCTTTGGGCTCCTCCTGGCACAGACTGGGGCCAATTGGGATCATCCTGGCATCATATAGGAGCATGTCACAGGCAATTAGGACCCTCCTGGGGTTAACCAGAAGAATCTGGGAGCAAATGACATCATGCTAGAAGTGACTGGCAGCATGATGGTGGTAACTGGGATACACTGGGGATGAATGGAATCATAGAATGGATTGGGTTGGAAAAGACCTCCAAGATCATCAAGTCCAACCCTTGGGCCAACTCCAGTCCATTTACCAGATCATGGCACTCAGCGCCACGTCCAATCTGCATTTAAAAATCTCTAGGGATGGTGAATCCACCACCTCTCTGGGCAGCCCATTCTAATGCCTGAGCACTCTCTTTGGAAAGAATTTTTTTCTGATATCCAACTTAAATTTCCCCTGGCAAAGCTTAAGCCCGTGCCCCCTTGTCCTATTGCTGAGTGCCTGGGAGAAGAGACCAGCCCCCACCTGGCTATAACTTCCCTTCAGGTAGTTCTAGACAGTGATGAGGTCACCTCTGAGCCTCCTCTTCTTCAGGCTAAGCAACCTCACCTCCCTCAGCCTCTCCCCATAGGGCTTGTGCTCCAGTCCCTTCACCAGCCTTGTTGCTCTTCTCTGGACTCGCTCCAGCCCCTCAATATCCTTCCTGAATCATAGAGGAGGTAAAAGGAAGCAACTGAAAGCATGTGGGGGGCAACTGAGTTAATACTGGGAGCACACTGGGAGTGACTGGCACCATACTGGGGCCAATTTGGACAATGTTGTGGGCAAGCGACATCCAGTAGGAGCCACTGGGCTCATATTGGAGGTGACTGGGCTTTGAGAAGCACATGATGGGCAGCAGGGTGAGGGCGACCCCCCTCCCACTGCTCTGCATTCCCAAAATCCTTGTTGCCAGTTCCTGCTCTGGCCCTGAACACCAGATCTGCTCTGGGATCCCTTTCCCTGGGGACACCTCCCTGCCCTCTCCCCACCTTCCTGCCTCTGGAAATCAGCACTTTGGGGCCTCATCTCACTGCTTTCTCCTTCTCTTCCCTATTATTATCATGATCCCCCTGCACCTCCTTTTCCAGGGCTCTGGGACACCCCTCTGTGGCCGTTCCCTGTTTTCCAGCCCCCACACCCCCCTTTCTTTGACTCCAGGATCCTCCTGCACCCACTTTCCTGCCCATCTTGCCTCTCCCAGCCCCTGCATCCCCCTTTTCTTTGGCTCCAGGGACCACCAGGCCGCCATTCCCAGGCATCCCAGCTCACCTCACACCCACATTCCCCTTCTTTGGCTCAAGGACGCCCCTGCCCACGCTTCCCCACTCATCTGTTACACACCAATAACTGAGAAATGTAATAAATATTATTCCCCCATTATTCCCCTGTCATAAACATCCTATCAAAGAATTTTCTGGCAGCAGTTTGACAGAAAGCCACAATCCTCTTACAAACAAACACCTGCCAAAGCCTTTCACCAAGCTTCCTGCAAGTCATGGCAGCAAATTCAGCCAAACCTCTTGCCTGCTGAGAACTCACACAAGCATCCTCTTGTTGTAATAACTGGGCTAAAACTATATCCTGCTTCTGTGAAATTTGCAAGCTACGTGTAAAAATCAATGTCTGAACTGTCTTGGACTCCATAAAAGCTCCAGAAGAACCAGAAGAACACCTTGGAATTTCAGTGCATAGGGAGCGTGGAGAATGGAGAGAGAGAACCACAGTCAAGAACCTCTCCCATCTCCCCCTGCCTCACCCATCTCACCTTCTTACCCTCCTCCTTCCCCACCCAAGCTGCTTGCCTGCCTGCCCCTGCAGACTAAGGAGAAAGCTGAGCTCTGCCTTGCTCCCTGCGTCAGTTCTGCTCCTGCTGACCCAGCCCTGGCCCTGTTCAGCCTGGGGTGGCTGCGCCGCTGCTGCCCGTGAGCGACAGCTTCGCGGAGCCTGAGAGCTCTGCAGAGAGCGAGGAGCAGCCCTGCTGCACAAGGGAGAGCAGCACAGACTGAGCATCACATCTGCACTGCAAGAGCTGCATTCCACACCTCTGCCTACAGGAACAGACACAACATCGCTTATCCCACACACACACTAAGATGACGGAAAAATACTTTGTTTGGGTGGTAAACTCTTTTTTTTTTTGGTTCTCAAAAGTATTCTTATTGTTTTCCTAGCTGTTCTTATTTCCCTCTCCTGAATTTCTTAGCACTTCCTTAATAATAAAAAATCAGGCTTTTGAATTAACAGAGAACTTAGTTTAATTTTGTTGGGGAAAATATTTTGAACCTAACTTCTTTCAGTGATATTTAAGTAGTTTGTAACACCATCCTGCCTCTCCCAGACTCCACACTCCCTTTTCCTTTACCCTGGCACCCCCTGGACTTCCCTTTTCTGGGCACAGAGACCCCCTGCACCCCCAAACCACCTCTCCCCACCCCTAAACCTCCCTGTCCTTCAGCTTGGCACCACCCAATTTCCAGAACTGGGACGCTCATGCACCCCCTTATCCTGCACACCCTTTCCTGGCCATCCCACCACTTCTAGCCCTCACACCCCCCTTTTCCTTGACTCTGGGACTCCCAGGACCCCCACTCCTGCATTTCCCAGACCCCAGGCACCTCTTTTCTGAACAATGGGGGACATCTTGAACACCCTTTCCTGGCCATTCTGGGTCTCTGTAACCCATGATCCCCTTTCCCCAACATCGGGGAACCCTGGACAGCCCTTTTCTAAGCAGAGGGTCTGCCTGGACCCCTCAACCCACTTATTCAAGCCCCTGCACCCCCCTTTCCTTGGCACTGGGACGCCCTGGAATATTTTTTTTCCAGTACTGTCTTCCCCCTGCACCCCCGAAATTCAACCCAAAAACCACAAACATTGAGCCCCCCAAAAAACCCTGCCAGGAGTTCCCCCTCACTGGTCTCCCCACTTTGGGGTTTAGGGTGTCCCCCCTCTCCGGGCTGCCAACAAAGGGCCTGACCGAGGCACACCAACCCACCAAGGGGCTCTGCCGGGAACCGACACTGGGACCCCCAATATCCCAAATAGCCCCCAGGGGGCATTGGCGGCTCAGCTTTCGGGTCCCTCAAGTCCCAACCATCCCCCGAACACAACCCAAACCCCCAGAGCCCCCTCGGGCTATTCGGGGCTCGGCTCGGGGGTCACGCAGCACTTTGTCGGGGCCCTTTGCCGTCCCTGTGTGCAGCTCCGGCCCCGCCCCGCGGCAGCCCCAGCGCGGGCTCCAAGGAGCGGCACATCCTGGTGCCCTTGGGGGCTTTGGCCGGGCCCATCCCGGCTCTCGTGTTCCATGGCACAGCCCGCACGGCCCTTGGGGGGGCAGCGGGGGCACTGTGCAGTTTAGTGTCCCAGCCCCTCTTTCTACTCTCCCCCTTTCCCCCCCTGTTTTCCCGCTCACCCGAGAGTTCCTGGCGCGCAGTCGGAGCGGTGGAAAGGAAGAGGAAGAGGAGGAGCGTGGGTGTCCCCTCCCCTTGTCCCGGGGGTGTTCCTGGGTTGGCAGCGCCCACTCCGTTGGAAGGCGGTCCCGGCGGGGCGGCCGGAGCAGGTTTGGGAGCGGCTGTGGGCGGCGGTGTGAGAGAGAACAGGTCTACCCGCCCGCCGCCGCTACCAGGTCTACCCGTGGACGCTCAGGCTCCGGAAACCAGCGGCTGAAGCGCAGAGTCCGGCGGAGACAGCAGGTCTACCTGCTGAGCTTAGAGAACAGATCTACCCGCCGCAGTGAAACAGGTCTACCCTCTGGACTGAGGTAGTGATCAGGTCAACTCGCCAGACTAAAAAGGCTTCCCGCCGGACTGGAAAAGTGAACAAGTCGACCCGCCGGACTAGGAGAGAGACCAGATCTACCTGCCCCACTGAGCGAACAGTACTAGCCGTGCTTAGAACAGGTCTACCCGTCGGGCTGAGGAGTACCCGCTGGACGGGAAGAGAGAACAGGTCTACCTAGAGACTTGAAAATACCCGCCGACTGAGAGCAAACAGGTCTACCCACAAAACTGAAAGAGAACAGGTCTACCCGCCGGGCTGAGAGAACAGACATCCCCGCTGGAATGTTCAAGCAAACAATGCCCTGTTTGCACATGTATCGGTCTGGCTTCAACACCTAATTAACATCCTGATGGTGAGGCAACCACTGGACTCAAATGACTGTCAGTCAATCCCTTTATACTATAAAAGTCCAGACTCCTTTCACAGAGGCAGGTTCTTCCAAGGTAACCCCTCCTGGGGGGTGTGTGTAGAGATTCCTCCCTTGGGTGGGGACCCCAGCTAAGGTCACTCCTGGAGGCTGAGAGCAGAGATCTCCCCAGCATCCTTGGGCTGTCTGAGCTACATCAATTGCTAATTAATAATTATTTCCTTTTTGGTAGCTTTAGTATAATTGCTTCAAGAATTGCTTGAGGACTGTGCACTGTCCTCTCTTATACCATAGTTAATGAAGTTTTAGCATTTCTATTGCCTAGTAAATAATTTTGATTAACGTCTTTGATCTCATATTTGTATTAATAAGTAATTCCTTTGATATAAACTTTGTCTAAGCTTTCCACTCCCCACTGCCCCAGCATGCCCGCCCACTCCCCACCCTGCAGCAGCCCCAGCACCCCACAGCAGGTTGGGAGCTCAGGGAGCCAACCCTGAATCCCATTTTCTAAGTCCCCTCTGCCCAAAGACCCTCATGGGACTGTCCACCCTACCAGCCCACCCCTCCTTTTCCACCCTCCTGCTTATTCCCCCCTTTCCCATCATCTCCTCAATCCCCAAGTCACCCCCAAGATCAGTTTGGGGGTCACAGCTCACACTTTCCCTCTTCTCCCATCCCTTACACATCATCCCCCCAATGCCCAGCCACCTCCTGATCATTTTTGGGGGGGTCCCACCCTCTCCTTTTCCCTGCTCTTCTCACCTCTCCAACTTCTTTCCCATCATGGGTGGCAATGCTGTGAGGAGTCAGCTGGGCCTCAGCATCTCCAAGGGACCTGTAGCTGGGAAGGGGCTGCCAGGTCACATCTGTCACCTCCCTGACAGGCAGCAGCAGCCTTGGGCACCCAGAGGCAGCTGAGCCACCTGTGCACACACCCTGAGAGCTGCCCCAGCTGAGAGTCCCTCTCAGGGGCCCTGAGGAGCTCTGGGCTCTGGCAACACAAACCTGCTGGAGTTTCAGAAGGAAAAGAGGCTAGTCCTGCCCTGGGGACACAATGACCCAGAGATGAGGGCAGGGACCTGAACAGCTCTGGAGTGACCCCGAGGAGAAGGGCCTGGGCTCTGTGAGGGATGTCCTGTGGCACAGGGGTTCAGGATCAAAGTTAATAAGGACAACAGGAAATGGAGCTGCCTTGAAGGGAATGTGGCCACCGAGAAGAGGGAGCTGTCACTCCTCTGGAGTCAGCCCTGGTGTCACCACATCTGCACTGGTCTGTCTGGGTGTGGGGCTCATCATTCTGGAGGAATGAGAGAGAACTTGATATGGTCCAGAGGGGATCTACCAGAGCAGAGCCTTTTTTGGTAGTGAAAAAGTAGGAAATATCCACAAAGCAAAACTTGGAATGCTCACAGTAGGGGTGAGGAAATAGAAATATAACTGAAAGGGAGCCTTGAGATGCAAGAGGTTACTCAGAGGATGTCATTAACATCCCATGGCTTTCTGTTCCCGGGAACAGCCAGAGATGGAGCAGAGACATCAGTGAGGGCACAGAAATGCTACTGGGAGGGCTGGTGGCAAAGCAGGATGGGTGTGTGCAGCCTGCAAGGCCAGAGGAGCAGCAGGGACAGGGCAGGACAGGCTGCAGGACAGATGGCCAAGGGCTCCGGCAGGGCTCGAAGGCACAAAGGCACCCAGGGCTTTGTCCCCTGGGCTCTGGCAGGTGCCTCTGACACTGAGGCCACCAGAAGGAACTTTCTTTACAAGTTCTGGACTTTGTTTCTCCCTCAGCCCTCCCTGAGGAGGCTGGGAGGGATTGAACAGTTTTTGGACATTTGCTCTTCCCCCTCCCATCCCACTGCCCCACAAACAGCCCTGAGCCACCTGTGAGGGACAGGACCTGCTGTCCCAGGGCCTGGGGCTCAGGCCTTGGCCTTTGTGCTTCCTCCAACCAGCCCAGGTTTTTCTCAGCATTGCAGGTGCCTGCACAGAGCCTTTGTCTCCCTGCAATCAGGGCCTCCAAGGATCTTCTCTAAGGAGTCCCTGGGGAGGCTTTGTCAGTGCCTGCCCTCAGTGGGGCCCATTGATGCTTCAAGGGACTTGGAGTTTGGCTTCTGACTTCTTCAGCTTTTTTTAAAATTTTGTCTTACTACTTGAGGATCATGGACTCATCTCCAAATACACATTGGGGCTTATTAAAACACAGAAAAACAATTTCTTTCTCTGTCTGTAATTGTCTTCAAGTCTTCAAGACTTGTACTACTTGGAGTTGTTTTGTAGTTTTGCTAAGGAGGAAATTTCAAAGTGGACTGCACAAGAAATATTTTTTTCAGTGAAAGGGAATGATTTATACAGAGACTTGAGCTGCAAGAGGGTTTGGACACAAAAAACTTAAAACTCATTAGTAGCACTTTATACTTGACAAATCTAACAGTTATCAAGTGAATCAACACCATTTGCTACAATTTTAACAGTGACTCAATTATAGATACACAACAACAACATTCACACCACACTCAATTCACACACACACAGGCAGAGATGTGTGGACACATCAATATCTGTGTGTGTAAAGGTGCCCATCCACAATTCTCCTGGTTGTCAGTGAAACACTCCCATCCCATTCCTTTATGTTTCCCAAGAGACAAGGGGGGCACCTGGAGGGGTGTGTTTGTTGAGGGGGGATCAGAATTGTCCTGGGCATCAGCGACGCTCTTTGGAGTGTTGCAAACTTGAGGGTTCCCGAGCTCCGAGAGGCTCCCACAGGTGCCCGTTGAGAGGGAGGTGCTGGGGAGCTCCAGGGGCCTCCCTCAGGACCTCTGTTTGTGGGGTCACAGGGTGACTGGCTTTAGTTCTCTGCTGAATTTCCATCCTCATGTCAGTAACTACTGGAGTTTCCAAAATGTTTGGGAATTGTTCCACTTGTGCTACATACAATTCAGGTAAAGAATGTTCCAAGGCTTTCAGAGAGTGGGTGATTGTCCTGTGATCCCCACCTGTTATGGTCAGGATTGTCCCCACCTTTATCATCCAGGAGCACCTGGCACAGTCAAGGGACACTTCACCACACACCTGGAAAAGTCAAGGCGTACTTTTAGAAGGAATGGGGGGGAAACTTCCTGACCCAGGTAATAGGAGGCCTTTCCAGGGGGGATGTGTTACTGGATCTTTGGTCAGCAAGGCAAGTGGTGACCAGTGGTGTCCTGGGCTGCCTCCAAAGCAGCCTGGGCAGCAGGGGAGGGGGATTCTGCCCTCTCAGGTGAGACCCCACCTGCAGTGCTGCCTCCAGCTCTGGGGTCCCAGCACAGCAAGGACATGGAGCTGTTGGAGCAAGTCCAGAAGAGGCACCAAGATGATCAGAGGGATGGAGCAGCTCTGCCATGAGAGATGGCTGAGAGAGCTGGGATTGTTTGGCTGGGAGAAGGGAACCTTTGGGGTGGCCTAAGTGTGGCCTTCCAGTACCTTAAAGAACAAAAAGGAAGATGGAGAGAGATTATTTGCCAGGGCCTGGAGTGACAGGAAAAAGGGGAATTACTGAATTAGAAGGTTTAGATGAGGTATTAGGAAGAATATTTTCCCTCTGAGGGTGCTGGCACAGGTTTCCCAGAGAAGCTGTGGATGCCCCATTGCTGGAGTGTTCAAGGCCAGGCTGGGCAGAGCTCTTGGGCAACCCGGTCTAGTGCAAGGTGCCCCTGTTCATGTCACGGAGGTTGGATCTAGATGATCTTTGAAGGTCCTTGAAACTCAGGACACTCTATGATTCTGAGTTACTTCAGGCAACTGTGAAAGAGCCCAACATCTTGACCCAATTGGGGAAAAGGTAGTTTTCAAAAAGTGGAAATTAAAGACAGTAATCCAAAGACCCATCAGGTCCAGCCCCATAGAAAATGATATTTCTTATGCTGTGGGTGCAGAAGGCAGTAGGTGTTGGGTTGTGCCTCAGAACACTCAAGCAGATCTGATCATTGCACCCACGAGCCAAGGCAAACACTGAGCAGGGTGAGGGGCACTGAGTGGGGGCCTGACATGCAGAAGGAGCAGATTGCTGGGGGAGGAACTGCCTTTCCTGTGCCAGGACCAGGGCACATCCCACTGCAGGAAAAGCCCCAGGCCAGCCCCAGCACATTGAAGACCACGGGCACAACTGCAGAGTGACTTGGTGGCACCTCTGCCAGGGAGAGCCTGAAACCCCAAATGCATCTTGGCAGCAGCAGGTCCTGCCAGTCCATGGCCAGGAGCCCTCCCTTGCCAGCCCAGCCTGGTGGGCAGCCCTGCAGAGCTGCTGGTTAAGGGTGTTCTTTCTTGCTGGGCTCTGCAAAGCCACTTCTGCTACAGGAGCCTCATGGGGAAGCAATTGGGCCCCAGCAACTTGGAGACAAGATATTAATCAAAACCTGCTCATGCTGTTGCCAAACCCCTCTGAAATGATTGGGGTAAGAAAACCCCCTAACACTGCATGTTTGGTGTTAGAAAGGAAGGCATCACTTTATTCCCAGTGCTCTGTGTGTGTGTCCAACAGAAATCCTTTCACACAGACACCAATGCATCACTTTTTCACCTATTTATAAATTTTTAGCAAACAAAGAAATCAATGTTCATTGTTCTAAATGACACAATTTTATTGAACTAATTTTGAATTAATATTGAATTAATTTTTTTCTTCTATTGGTTATGGACTTCTCCCTCTCTATGCTAATTAGTCCATATTTTTAGTCTTTTTCTCCTGGTTGGGACTTTTCAACACATCTACTAAGTCCTTGTTAGCCATCTTCTTTATCTACTGGTTTCTGCAAAAGTCCTTGTGGTCCATAAATTCTGCATTCCAGATGTCCAACATCAACAGTACATCTTTCTATCCCAGGCTTTGTTCATCAAAGCATATCAAGGTTCACTTAACAAAACTTAGAGAATTAGTTCTTTTCCCAAGCTGTGTTCTCACAGTGGTAGGTTAAATTCTGCTGAGTGCTGGCTGAAAGAGATTTAAGACCCAACACACAACTTGTCTTTAATTCAAGCAGTTCATTAAAGCCTAATTAAAACCATTATGATATTAGAAAAGTTATATCATTTCCTAAAATCTGAGCAGAGACCTGAGGGTGGCAGAGGAAAGAGGAGACTCAGGCCAAGGAGATATGGCTGGAATGTGATGGTTGTGAGGTCACTTCCACTGCAGCAGCCTGGGTGGCCCTCAGGAGACATTCTGGCCAGGGAGCATTGTGAGGTCATCCAGCACATCAGGGAACCCACACAACAGAAGTTCCATCTGGGAGAGGAGAAGGAGTGGGGCAGGTGGGAGAGCCCCTCGGGTTCTGATTCTGGGGGCAGCTCTGTCACACAACCCCACCAACCCTGGCAGGCAGGAAGGCAGCCTGGGCTCGTGGCCACCCTGCTCTGCACTGGCCCTGAAACTGGGGAAAAACCTTTTCCTCATGCTCAGGTTTAACATTCCCTGTTTCCCCCAACACCCCTTGTCTTTCATCCTCTTCACATGCCAGCTCCAGCCAAACCTTCCCTCCCTCAAAAAACCAAGTCCCCATATTTAATATTTATTTTGCAGATTCTCCTTGCTGTCACCTCCTGGCTGTGGCTTCATGGCCCCTGTCACAGCCAGCCCTGGCCCTGCACTGACCCAGCCCTGCTGCCCCACAGATGCTGCATCAGGAAGGGAAGGCCCATGGGGGAGGGAAATGCACAGGGACTCATCCTGGAAGGGACCTCGGGCGGGTTCTGGGCCAAACCAAAGCACAGTGAGTGGGGAAAGGGAAACAAGGATGGGCTGTTTGTGTGCTCTGCCATGTCAGTAGAAGATGTGGAGCTGCAGAGTCACCCAGACAATGTGGATCCCCCAAGAGATGATCTCAGACAGTGGCTCCCAGGCCTCTGCCAGTCACTGGTTACTCTGGTTTGATGTTCCCTGGTGGTTACACCCACCCACACACCCACCAGTGTTCTGTGCACACACACCAGTCTCACCAGTGTCTGGGCCTCCAAAGAACACAAGACCTGATGATTTGTGGCTTCCACTCCAGTGGCAGGCACTTGGATCTCTCTCCATACCCAGAGCAGAGATCTCTTGTCCCAGAAAGTTCCTGGCAATGGAGGGATTAGGAAAATGGAACAGCCGGTGGAGTCAGTTGCAGGGCATGGCCAGGGAAAGGTACTGACCAGTCACCTCTTTAAACATGTTCAGCTTCTTTCATCCATTTTTGCTCTGTTTTCTCATGCCTGTTCCTCCACAAATCTCTTTGGACATTTCCTGGACATCCCATGGCAAGTCTTGCACTATCCCTAAATGTACTTTCTGGCTGCCCATCCTGAGTCTCAGTACCTGAGTGAGAAAACCCCCAACCTCAGCTGCAAGGCTGGGGGCTCTGTCACTGATCACTTGGGGAGCCTTTCATGCAGAGATGTTGGAAATCTCTATTAGTTCCTTTGTAACTTTTGAGTTTTGAAAGGTTCCTCCAAAGTCATTGAAATTCATGTCCCTAAAAGGACTGTTTTTCCATTTTCATAAAGTGTTGGGGATTAGGTCACATTAAAATGCCAACATGGTGCATGTCGGTATTTGCAACCCTGTGGAGAAGGAGTTGGGGATATAGGAAAAAAGAATAATAAACTGTTTGGGTTGGAAGAGAACTAAAATAGCCACTAGTCAAAGTGCACTTCAATTACCCAGGGACACCTTCCACAAGTTTAGGTTGTACAAAATTCCAAACCTTGGGCAGCTCCAGGGATGGGGTTTCCACTTACTCTGTAACCTGGCCCAGGTTCCTGCCACCCTCAGCACAAAATATTTCTTCCTGACATCCAATGGAAATCTCCCCTCATTCAGTTCCAGTTCCTGTGCCTTGTTCTGCCAATACAACCTTTGGCAAAAAGTGTGACTCTGTCTCTCCTGCACTAAGAGCACAACATTTTCATGGCTAAATACCAGAGATATCGTATGAAGGGGTTTGGAAGCCTCCAAGCCCTGGGCCCAGTGGTGTGGAGACTGAGGAAAGAACAGGAGAAGCCTGAGAGGCCTTGAAGGGAAACTGGGGAGGTCCAGACTGCACACAAGGAGAAAGGAATTTCTGCCCAAGGGCAGTGCTGTGGTGCAACACATCCCCCTGAAGGAGTCTGGATCAGCCCAAGGCTTTGTGTGCCAAGGCACAGCCAGGGAGGAGGGAGAGATGTCAGTGCAGGAAGGGGCCAGCGAGGTGGGGCAGCCAGGGCATGTCGACAGCCTGCAGGCAAAGGGGCAGGGCATGGACACCATAGGACAGCCTGGGCTGGAGAGGAGACAGGGATGTGCAGAAGCTGAAAGGCCCCAAGAGAGCCAAGTTGTGCAGGCCTTTGGCCATGGCTGCTGTGTGTGCCCCTGATGGCATGAGGAGACAAGTGAGCCTTGCAGCCCTGGGGCCTCATTGCCTCCTTGTCCCTGCTCAGCAGCCTGGGAGGTGCCGCCCCATCCTCCTGCCCTTGGCATTGCACATCCCACATCCCAGTACCTCAGGAAGACCCCCAAGGAATGAGGGAGGGAGAGGATCTCCCTTCCCAGAGGCTGGGGTTCACGGCTGTGACCTTTGGGTTAATGAAATGCTTCTTACTTTCCTCAGCATCAGAGTGACCTTTCTTTCCTAGTCCGTATTTGTCATCATTGTCTCTTTGTTTTCTAACTGGAATCTGGGGACACTTTCTCAGTTATGTCCCTCAGAGGGACCCATTAACAACACAAGAAACTTTAAAGTTTGATTCTGACTTTGATTTCTCATGAGCTTCCTGCACCTTTCCTCAGGGTCTGATGTTCAGGGACTCAGCACCAAACCCCCAGAGGGCCATTAAATGCCCTGGGCTGTTGCTGTGCTGCTGAGCTGGGCCGGGCTCCTGGCACACAGGGAGCTCCTGGCAAGCGGGCAGCGCTGCAGAGAGACAGCTCTGCCCAGGAGCAGCTCCTGTGCACAGCCCAGCAGGGCTCAGGGCACTGCCTGCACACACCGAGGGCAGAAAAGCAGGGCAGAGAGAGGTTACACACAGTCTGGGCTGTGAGGAAAGTTGAGAGGAAGATCCACAGAAGAGGAATCTTTCCAGGCTCTCACACGGTAAGTCTGCATGAAGGGCAATGTATGTGCAGTCTGTGGGAAGATCTCCCAATGCTGGCACATCCCACAGCCTGGGGGGTCTCTAATGTGGGATATCACCGTGTCTCTGGTGCTGAAGAGGAGGACGTGCTGCAAAGCAGGGACTCTCTGCTGCACCATCCCAGGGACATCCCAGCAGGGTTCCCTCCTCCCAGGGATGGCTGTAGGGTTTGAACCCTGGCTCTGCCACCCAGGCTGCCCCAAACTGTCCTGCAGAGCAGGGTCCTGCACCCCAGGGTGCTGTGCCAGGGCAGGAGCTCTGCCACCTGCCAGGGGCAGCTCTCAGCTGGTCTGGGGAGCTCCCTCAGTGCTGGGGGAGAGGCTGTGGGTGGAAAGAGCAAACCCTGGCAGGGCAGGGCAGGGTAGGGCAGGGCAGGGCAGGGCAGGGCAGGGCAAGGCAGCTTTGTTCAGCTATCAAGTGAGAGTTTCATAGGTGAGGACTGCTTACAGAACCAGAGCACTGCAGGATATTTTCCAGGGGATACTTCAAGGAGAAGGTGAAACGAGGGATTTCTATCAAGCTCTCAAGCCAGATGCCTGGTGGTTTGTCATGCAGAGGGAACACTGAAGAGCTGCACAGGGGCTGAGAACTACCTGGCATTGTTGGTGTCTAGGAGGTGGCACAGCTGGCTCAGGGTGACAATGCCCTGAGTGCCCACCTGGTTCTGCCCTGTCTTCTCCCAGCTGGACCCTCAGTGTGCATTTACTTTTTCCTCAACTTGCTCATGTTCCTGGGGTTATTTCCTCCTTCTCTCAGTCAGACTCACTGGGGATGGGAGTTCAAGCTACAGAGTCAATCACTGATCCTGTGATCCCCCTCAGGCAGGTGGGTCCCTGGGAATGAGACATTCCAATTTTCCTCTGACCTGTGGGGCTGTCAGTAGTGAATTCTGTGTGACTGGAGAATGAGGTGTGTTTCCCAGAATCAAACCCCATTGTCAGGACACTTGGCTGTTCTCTGAGATGTCCTTCCAAGCTGGGAGCTGCCCTCAAGAATGCAGATCACCTTCATAGCACAATTGTGTTATCTGAAATCCCCAGTGCAGAGGGGCAGAGATGCTGTGCCCATCCCAGGAAATGCTGTTGAGTTGGTGAGATGAGCCATGTGTGTCCTTGAGACCTTGAGCCAGGCTGAGACACTGAGTGGTCTGTGATGGATCACTTTGCTCTCAAAACTGTCTGGTAGCATTTCAGACAAAAATGGGAGTGTGATCACTCTCTGTGTGAGGAAGGCCCAAGTCCATGGCAGCTGGAAGAAGGCACAGGGACAGAGCAGCTCCCCTCACTCTGCATTAAGCCACAGACATCGTCGTGTTTGGGAAGCCCTGCTCTGCTCTTTCTCAGGGCAGCACAAATGCTGAGGGGTTCTGACATCCAGGAAAACTCCACAGGGAAGATGAGGGGAGTCAGAAACAAAACACCCAAACCTCTGAAACTGCCTTCTGGAATCCTGAAATCTTCTCAAACTTGGAAGTGCAGATGCCCATGAGAACTTTTGCATTAGGAGCAGTTTCATCTGACACAGCTGAACACCAGGATGGGCCCTGCCCCCACCATGGCCATGACCCCCCTGGAGCAGAGCAGGGCTGACCCTCACAGCCAGTGGGCAGAGGGGCTGCTCCTCATGGGAAATGTAGTGAGCACCAAGCAGGGCTCCAGCCATGGATATGAAGCAAATTTTCCTGAAAAAGAAAAGTGGGGAGTGTGAGCACAAGGCAAAGGGGTATTGGGAAATGGCTGTGACTCTTTCAGAAATATCTCATCTGATTTGTCACTGTTATTTCCTCCTTGGACAGTGCCCCACCTCCAGAAGCAGCAAATGCCCAACAGCAGCTCCATCAGCCAGTTCCTCCTCCTGCCATTGGCAGACACGCGGCAGCTGCAGCTCCTGCACTTGTGGCTCTTCCTGGGCATCTCCCTGGCTGCCCTCCTGGGCAACGGCCTCATCATCAGCGCCGTAGCCTGCGACCACCACCTGCACACCCCCATGCACTTCTTCCTGCTCAACCTGTCCCTCACAGACCTGGGCTGGATCTACACCACTGTCCCCAAAGCCATGCACAACTCCCTCTGGGACACCACAACCATCTCCTACATGGGATGTGCTGCACAGGTCTTTTTTTATTTCTTCTTTATTTCAGCAGAGTTTTCCCTCCTCACCATCATGTGCTACGACCGCTACGTTGCCATCTGCAAACCCCTGCACTACGGGACCCTCCTGGGCAGCAGAGCTTGTGCCCACATGGCAGCAGTTGCCTGGGCCAGTGGCTTTCTCTACTCTCTGCTGCACACAGCCAATACATTTTCCCTGCCCCTGTGCCAGGGCAATGCCCTGGACCAGTTCTTCTGTGAAATCCCACAGATCCTCAAGCTCTCCTGCTCACACTCCTACCTCAGGGAACTTGGGCTTCTTGCTGTTAGTGCCTGTTTAGGTTTTGGTTGTTTCATTTTCATAGTTTTCTCCTATGTGCAGATCTTCAGGGCTGTGCTGAGGATCCCCTCTGAGCAGGGACGGCACAAAGCCTTTTCCACGTGCCTCCCTCACCTGGCCGTGGTCTCCCTGTCTGTCAGCACTGGCACATTTTCCTACCTGAAGCCTGACTCCATCTCCTCCCCATCCCTGGATCTGGCCCTGTCAGTTCTGTACTCGGTGGTGCCTCCAGTACTGAACCCCCTCATCTACAGCCTGAGGAACCAGGAGCTCAAGGATGCGCTGAGGAAAATGGTGACTGGATGTTTTTCAGCAGCAAGAACCTGCCAGTTTTCTTCTGTACAGTGCCCATATTAAAACTCATGACAGGCTCAGTTTGCCATCCCGGATTTATCTTGGTGGTCAGTGGGTTCTTTATGTCATAATGTTGTGCTCAAGTAAATTATTTTATTCATCCTCTCATCTAAATCACTGTATTGTTTATTAATTTGACTCTAAATATTTAATTGAGCAACTGTGCTATCTTTTTATTTAATGAAAATAACACTTTTGCAGTTGCCTTGCGTACCTGGGATTTTTCCTTTGAGACTTTCAGGGACCTACTGTGCAGTTCCATGTGTGCAGAGAAGGGCAAAGAGTCCCAGCACAGCAGCACTGCCAGGGAGCACCAGCACTGGGCCTTTGCTGACCTGCTCTCTTTCCACTTGTACACTCTCCTGCAGAGCCCCTGGGCTGGACTAAGGCCTTGGTCCTCTGCCAGCTGGGACACAGACCTGCTGCATGTCCATCCTGGGCTCACAGGCAGGGACAGGCCATGGGCACTGCTGGGACACAGCTGGGCTGCACAACAGCAGCTCCATCAGGAAAGGGCTTCTCCTTAGCTCAAGACATGCAGTCTTAGGGCTTTTTGCAAAGTCATTCTCAAGAACATGCCAAGGGATAGACTCTATAGAGGCTCCTTGTTTGCTTGTTCTCCAGGAGCTCTAAACCTGCATGTGAACCAGCAAACAGAGCCCTGTAATTGCAGGGGCTACAGCAGGAAACAGGGAAAATGATCTGGTGAGTGTTCTGTGTTACCCTCAGTGAACACACTACTGCTACCCATGACAACAATAGCAGTAATAAAAGCTGGAACTATAACAAATAAACCCCACAAGAAGCACATGAGGTGCACAACACCATTGCTCCATTGCTCACCACTCAGTGCCCAATGCCCAGCCCAGCCCAGCCCCAGATCAGCCCTTCCTGACTAACCCCCCATTAACACCCTGAGCACGGCCCTGCATCAAAGGGAACATCCCTTGGGCCAGTTGGGCTCAGCTGTCCTGGCCCTGCTCCCTCCCACCCCTGTGACCCTGAGGAGATCTTAGGAGGCCATGATTGCACAAACCTCTTACAGACTCCAAGTCATATCCAAAACCCAAAGCACCTTGAAAAACCTGCAGACCTTGAAGCTTTAAGGAGCCCCTCAAGGGCCAATCCTGACAAAGCCTCCCCAGGGACTCATCTCAGCAGACCCTTGGAGGCCACGACTGCAGGGAGGCAAAGGCTCTGGGCAGCAGCTCAGGTGCTGAGCAAAGCCTGGCTTGGCTGGAGGCAGCAGAAAGGCCCAGCCCTGACCCCCAGCCCGGGGAAGGCACATCCTGTCCCTCACACCTTGCTCAGGGCTCTGCTGGGGGCATTGGCTTGGGGGGTGATGCTGAGGGCAGGACAAGGGGTGAGAGTGCCCAGCCTTCCTGGGGCTGTGCCAGGAGGCCACAAGGCCCCAGAGCCTCAGCACAGCAAGTCTGCTCACAGCCCTTGGTGGCACAGACGATGCTGTGCCCGAGAGGACAATAACTTCGGATTTCTTGGACTTCTGGCCCAGTCTCTTGATGTCCCTCTGGGAAGGCAGAAACCACCTCCCAGAGGTGGGTGACAAACCAGTGCTGGGAATGGTCATTTGGAGGGGCTGGTCTGTGATGAGTGTCCAAAGATGTCTTTGGTCTCACCAGGCTCTAAAGTGCCTCACGGGCTCCTTGATTCCAGGACATTCTTCAGTGTGCACGGTTCCTTCTTGCTTGCAAAGGTTGTGCCATGTCATAGTGTCCCTTTGGTACCAGGAGGTTCTGTGGTGTGACAATGGCCCTTTGGTACCATGATGTTCTGTGGTGTCACAGTGTCCCTTTGGTACCAGGAGGTTCTGTGGTGTCACAATGTCCCTTTGGTACCAGGAGGTTCTGTGGTGTCACAATGTCCCTTTGGTACCAGGAGGTTCTGTGGTGTCACAATGGCCCTTTGGTACCAGGAGGTTCTGTGGTGTCACAATGTCCCCTTTGGTTCCAGGAGGTTCCACACCGTCCTTGCTGGAACACACCTGGTTGGATGTTGCCCCACCTGCAGAGCTGCCTCCAGCTCTGGGGTCCCAGCACAGCAAGGACATGGAGCTGTTGGAGCAAGTCCAGAGGAGACCACCAAGATGATCAGAGGGATGGAGCAGCTCTGCCATGAGGGAAGGCTGAGAGAGCTGAGATTGTTCAGCCTGGAAAACAGAAGGTCTTGGGGTGACCTAATTGTGGCCTTGCAGGACCTGAAGGGGCCAACAAGAAAGATGGAGAGAGACTGTTTACAAGGGCCTGGAGAGACAGGACAAGGGACAATGGCTTCACAGTGATAGAGGGAAGGGTAAGATGAAGTATTAGAAAGAAAATTTTTACTGGGAAAGAGGTGGGGCCCTGGCACAGGTTGCTCAGAGAAGTTCTGGCTGCCCCATCCCCAGAAGTTGTTCAAGGCCAGGTTGGATGATCAACCTCGTCTAGTGGAAGGTGTCCCTGCCCATGGCAGGGGATGGGATTTAGATGCTCTTCAAAGTCCTTTCCAACCCAAACCCTTCTATTATTCTGTGACCGGTGGGTGACATGGTGGGCAGGGCAATCTTGGGCACAAAGAATATGAAATAACGGAATTTTCCATTCTGAGTGAAGGAAGGAAGGGGCAGCAGAACTGACAGCTTGGACTGATAGCAGGGAGACTTTGCACTGTTGAAGAGATTGATTGAAGGAGTGTCTTGGGGGTCAGTCCTGAAGCAAAAAGCATTCTCATGGCCAGGCTTTGCCAATGAAGATTTGGGAAGGGCACTACCCACGCTTGCTGCAAGCTGCTGGTGGCTAAAAAGGCCGATACGGGATAGGCAAGTCCGGTCACAAAAGGCACAGGGGAAGGTCTCCTTTGGCCATATTGGCAAGGAACGGTTCTGTCTGCGTTGTCTTTTCTCCTCCAGACTGACTGTGCTGCGTTCCCAAAGGAAGCAGCAGCGTCGTGAATGGTGTGTCTCCATGAATCCTGATTGGAGGCCACAGTGGCCCATTGGGGCAGGCAACATGGCCAAGGCTGAGCTGTTGTTTCAGGCAGTCCTTGTATCTCCTCTTCGGGGCTCCTCTCTTGTGGCAGCCGGTGGCGAGTTCTCCATAGAGCACAATCTTCGGGACGCAGTGGGTGATCCTCCATCCTGGAGACGTGCCCTGCCCAGCACAGCTGCGTTCTCAGCAGCATGGCCTCCATACTGCTGACCCCTGCCTGTTCAGAACAGACACATTAGTCACGTAATCAGACCAGTGGATGTTTAGGATTGAACGGAGGCAGCGCTGATGGAAGCGTTCGTGGAGCCACAGGTGGTGGCGGTAGATGACCCAGGATTCAGACCCATAGAAAAGAGCAGACAGTTGTCTTGGTTTGAGATAAGCAACTGCCAACCCCCCCAAGCACAGAGAGAAAAGCCTCCCTCCTAACACCAGGGAAAGGGAGGAAAAGAGACGGGAAAGGAAAAAAAACCACTTCAGATGGCATTTATACTAAAACTACATATATTTTTCACAGAAAGAAAGAGACAATTAGAAGAGAGTACTAATATACACTCACACAAGTCTGCAACAACAAGTTCCCCACCTCAACTTCTTAACGAACACACAAATTCTACTGTCCTAACTACACATTACTTAAGAACATACTTATTCCCCCGGGAGACAAACACAAGCAGAAAGAAGAGACCCAGAACAACACATTTTACTTTCCTGAGATACCCTGTGAGCCAGTGGTGGGCCTGGTCCTTTCCATCCCCCCTGGGACAGCATCGTGTATCCTCTCAAGAGGAGGGCTGAGAAGCGACTGCCTTAACCACTCCCACACTGGTTCCTACTTCCCTGGAGATGATGTCATAATGTGGTTTGGAATACAAACTTACTGGCTAGAAGAGGTCAGCTGTTAGCTCAGCCCAGCTCAAGTCAGCTGACAGCTTCGGCCTAGTCCAAACTCCAGAGCCCAAATCTAGGCCCACCTCGGTGAACCCATAACATTCTCCACCCCTTATTCCATACCATATCATGTCACTCATATCTTAGGTTCTCGTGCTTAAACACTCCTCATTTTTCCAGGGCTGTTTTCCACCCCTCCATAATGTGGCTAAGAGTCCATTAGGATGGGGTAGATATTTCAGATGGGAACAAAGCAGTTCAACTCAGGTCATCTTATCTGATGGTTCATGTCTTTCAGTGGGGTTACCATCCTCTCCTCAGGAGTCTTTAGTTTCCCATTGGGGTTAAAATAGTGTTCCCAGTCAGATCCACCCCTTGCCCTCATCCACCTACAGGTGGTCTGAGGCATCATAGGCCCATCGAGCCAGGAACAACCCTCCCCCAGCCAGTCCAGGGTGTGATGTTCTTCATTGGCTCGGCTCTTGGGCACATCAGCACTCACACAATGGGTTTTCAAAGACTCAACTCAAACAGCAGTGTCCCACCACACATCAACAGCTTACGCAGGCTTCTCTTCATGTCTTTCTCCTCGGTCACACAGAAGTACTACAGTTCACCATGTGACCCATCCCCCTTAGCAGCAGTCCTAACAGCTTTGGCAGCCTCGGAAGCAGCCCCAACAGCAGCACAAGCAAGCAGTAGAGGCAGAGGCAGCCCTGGCTCGCTCGCAGCCCTGGCTCGCTCGCAGCCCTGGCTCGGCTTGCAGCCTCTCACGGCTCACAGCCCCTCACGGTTCACGGCCTCTCACAGCTCGTGGCCTCTCACAGCTCACGGCCTCTCACGGCTCGCAGCCTCTCACAGCTCACAGCCTCTCACGGCTCACGGCCTCTCACGGCTCACGGCCTCTCACGGCCTCTCACGGCTCACAGCCTCTCACAGCTCACGGCCTCTCACGGCTCACAGCCTCTCACAGCTCGCAGCCTCTCACGGCTCACAGCCTCTCACGGCTCACAGCCTCTCACGGCTCACAGCCTCTCACGGCTCACGGCCTCTCACGGCTCACGGCCTCTCACGGCCTCTCACGGCTCACAGCCTCTCACGGCTCGCAGCCTCTCACAGCTCGCAGCCTCTCACGGCTCGCAGCCTCTCACGGCTCGCAGCCTCTCATGGCTCACGGCCTCTCACGGCTCACGGCCTCTCACGGCTCACAGCCTCTCACGGCTCACAGCCTCTCACGGCTCACAGCCTCTCACGGCTCACAGCCTCTCACGGCTCGCAGCCTCTCACGGCTCACAGCCTCTCACGGCTCACAGCCTCTCACGGCTCGCAGCCTCTCACGGCTCGCAGCCTCTCACGGCTCGCAGCCTCCCCCGGCTCGCTCGCAGCCCTGGCGGCAGCCCCCCCAGCGACCGCTCTGGCTCCTGCAGGTCGCTCAGCACTGCGGGCGCTGGTTCCGGGCGCCACATCTGTCGGGTTCTCTGCAGGGGGTTCTGCAGCTCCTCTTTTCCCTGTTCCCTGGGGTCTCACAATGGCAAACACGCTTCACAACTGTGGATAACCTTAAGAACAGTGTTCACGGTTAAATCCACCCCTCGACTTTATCCACCTACAGGGGGCCTGAGGCACCATGGGCCCATCGAGCCAGGAACAACTCCTCCCCATGCCAGTCCAGGTGAGATGCTCCTCATCAGCTCCTGGGCACATCAGCATTCACATGATGAGTCCTCAGGGATTCAACTCAACCAGCCGTGTCTTGCCACACACGAACAGCTACATGGGCCTCTCTTTTCTGCAGTGGCTGCAGTCACAGCAGGCACCAGTCGAGCTGTTTGAACTCACAAAGACAGTGAAACAGTGAAAACGAACACTTCAGATGGCATTTTTACTAAAACTACATATATTTTTCACAGAATGAAAGAGACAATTAGAAGAGAGTACAAATATACACTCACACAAGTCTGCAACAACAAGTTCCCCACCTCAACTTCATAACAAACACACAAATTCTACTGTCCTAACTACACATTACTTAAGAAAAGACTTATTCCCCAGGGAGACAAACTCAAGCAGAAAGGAGAGACCCAGAACAACACATTTTACTTTCCTGAGGTACCCTCTGAGCCAGTGGTGGGCCTGGTCCTCTCCATCCCCCCTGGGACAGCATCGTGCGTCCTCCCAAGAGGAGGGCTGAGAAGCGACTGCCTTAACCACTCCCACACTGGTTCCTACTTCCCTGGAGATGATGTCATAATGTGGTATGGAATACAAACTTACTGCCTAGAAGAGGTCAGCTGTTAGCTCAGCCCAGCTCAAGTCAGCTGACAGCTTCGGCCTAGTCCAGACTTCAGAGCCCAAATCTAGGCCCACCTCGGTGAAACCATAACAAAGTCCCTGGTCATTCCCTATCCCTGGCCATTCCCTGTCCCTGGATGATTCCCTATCCCTGGGCCATTCCCTATTCCCTTGCCATTCCCTGTTCTTGTCCATTCCCTATCCTTGTCCATTCCCTGTCCCTGTCCCTTACCTATCCCTGACCAATCCCTATCCCTGGCCATTCCTTCTCCCTGGGCTATTCCCTATCCCTGGCTATTTCCTGTCCCTGGCCATGCCCTCTCCCTGAGCCATGCCCTATCTTTGGCCATTCCCTATCCCTGGCCATTCCCTGTCTCTGGCCATTCCCTATCCCTGGCCATTCCCTGTCTCTGGCCATTCCCTGTCTCTGGTCATTCCCTATCCCTGCCCATTCCCTATCCCTGGCCATTCCCTGTCCCTGAGCCATTCCCTGTCCCTCGGCTCTGCAGGGCCGGGGGTGTCAGTGGGACCCGGGGGTCCCTGCTCGGCCCTGGCTCAGAACTGCGGCCCCGGCCCGGCCTGAGGGGCCCTGGGAGAGAACAACCCTGAGCCCCAGCTGGGCCAGAGCCACCCAGTTCCACCCAGTGGGGCCCAGGGCACTCCCAGCATGAGCCCAGTGGCTCCCGGTCACCTCCAATGTGGCCCCACTCACCCCCATATGATCCCAGTCCCCTCCAGCATGACCTCAGGTGCCCTCAGCATGGTCTCACCTGCCCTCAGAATGCTCCCAGTCACTCCCAGTATGATGCCAGTATGACCCCAGCCACCCTCAATGTGGTCCCAGATTTTCCCAGTACGATCTCTGTCACCCCAGTTCTGGTCCCGGTGTATCCCGGTGCCCCAGTCTATCCCAGTCCACCCCAGTCCATCCCAGCCTGTCCCGCTCCGTCCCGGTCCCTTCCCGGCACCGCCGCCCTTTCCCGATCCCGCCCCCGAACCAGCGGGTTTAAGGCCGAGTTTCACCGCAGGGCGCGGGAGTTCAGCCCAGCCCGGCCCGGGGGTCCCGCAATTCGTGGCCGTGGAGGGTCCCAGGGTGTCCCGGGGGGATCCAGAGGGGTCCCAGGAGGGGTCCCAAAGTGGATCCAGGTGAATTCCCGAGAATTCCCCCGTCCCCGCCCCGCGCTCCCTCGGACACGCGTTTCCCGTCTCACAACCTGCGCCGCCGGGATCAGCCCGGAGACCGATGACGTCACAGGCGGATCGGGCTGCCATTGGCGATCGGGAAACAGCGGAGCCAATCGCGCCGCCGGAGGCGGCTCTGTGGGCGGGGCCTGGTCCGGGTCAGGGCCGGGCGGGGCCGCAGCGGAGCAGCGCGATGGCCCCAGCGCTGGGTCTGGGGGCGCTCCTGGGGTTCCTGGGGCTCCTGGGGGATCCGGGGGGGCCGACGGAGGGTAAGTGGGACCCTCGGAGTGGGGAACTCTGGAATTGCCATGCCTGGGCACGGAGAACTTTCTGAATCCCCATTCCTTGGGCATCGGGACCCCCCTGTACCCCATTCCTGGGCAGGGGAATTCCCCTTCCCCCCATTCCCAGGTACTGCGACCCCCCTGCACCCCCTCCCGCAGCACCGGGAACCCCAGCCCCTCCTCCCCTCCTTATCCGGCACCGGGACCCCTGAACCCCCATTCCTGAGCACGGGAAACCTCCTGAACCGCAATTCCTGGACATGCGAACCCCCTTGAACCTCCGTTTCCAGGAGGGGAACCTCCCCCAACCCCTATTCCAAGAAATAAGCCCCCCTCAACCCCCATTCCCGGCCACGGGAAACCCCTTGAGCCCCCATTCCTGGGCACTGGGACAGCCTGCACCCCCATTTCCGGCACTGGGACCCCCCCGGATCCTCATTCCTGGGACACCTTGGACCATCTTGTCCCTCACTTGGACCACTAGAACCCCCATTTCTGAAAACAGGGACCCCCCTGCACCCCATCCCCGGCTCCAGGACCCCCCGGAACCCCTTTGCTCTGAACAAATACCCCCCTGCAATCCCTTTTCCAGCCATCCTGCCTCTCACAGCCCCCTGATCCTCCCTTTTCCTTGACCCTGGGATGCCCTGAATCCCCATTCCTGCCCTTCCCAGCCCTTAGATCCCACTTTCCTCAACACTGGGGACCCCTGGACTGCACTTTCCTGGGCACAGGGACCCCCTGGATCCTCTCTCTCTCCTTTCCCAGTCCCATCCCCGCCTTTTACTTGAACCCTGGACTCTTCCTGACTCTCTTGGCTCTCCCAGTTCCACTTTCTTGTCCCTTGGACCTCCCAAACCTGCCAATCTCAGAGTCCTCCCAGTTCTTCACTCTCTGCTCTTCCTGCAGAGGGTCCCAGGCACTGGAACCCCCTTGGCCACAATTTCTGGGCACTGGGACCCCCCTTCACCCCCATTCCTGGGCATGAGGACTCTCTGCAGCCCCCTCATCTGGCACCAGGACCCCCCCTATACCTGGTTATCCTGTAGCAGTACCCCCCTGCACCCCCTTTCCTGGCCATCCCACCTCTTCCAGACCCTCCTTTTCCTTGATCCTAAGCCCCCCTGACCCGCACTCCAGCCTTTCCCAGCCCGAAGTCCCTCCTTTGGTCTACACCAAACACCTCCAGGACCCCCATTCCCAGCCATCCCTGGTCTTCCTTTCTTGTGACCTCTGTTTTCTCGTCACTGGGGACGCCTGGACCCCCATTTTCCTGGGAACAGAGACCCCCTGGACCTCCCATTCCACCTCTCCCAGTCCCTGCACTCACCATTCCTTTATCCTTGGATCCCCTTGGATCCCATCTTGTTCAGCACCAGGATCCCTCTGACCCCCCCTTATCCTGCACCAGTATCACCCTGTGGCCCTTTTCCAGCCATCCCACCTCTCCCATCCCCCCTTTTCCTTGACCCTGGGACCCCCTGAACCCCCATTCCTGGGCATGGGGACTCCCCTGCGTGTCTCATTCAGCACCCAGACCCCCATAACCCTTTTTTTGGGGGGACTGGAACCCCCTGCACATCCTTACTGAGCACTTTGACCCCCCTGTACCCCCTTTCCTTGGCACAGGCACCCTCCTACACCCCCCTGTGTACCAGCCCTGAACTTTCATTCCCATACACTGGGACCCCTCCTACAGCCCCTTATCCTGCACCAATACCCTCTGCACTCCCTTTCTCCACCATTCTGGGTCTCCCCACCCTGTGACCCCCTTTCCCTGACCCTTAGGGCCCCTGGATCCCCCTTTCCTGGACACAGGAACCTCTTGGACTCCCTGTTCCACCTCTCCCAATCCCTGTACCCTCCTTTTCCTTGAGTCTGGGACTCCCCTGAGCCCCCAGTCCTGTGCAGTGGGACCCCCTTGCACCCCCTACCCCGGCACCGACACTCCCTGCACCAACTTCCCTGGGATCCCCAAAGCCCTTCCTGGCTCTGTCAGCTCTCCCTTTCCTTTACCCTTGACCCCCCAGTTCCCCCAAATCTCTGTGTCCCCCCAGTTCTCCACTCCCTGCGGTACCAGCACATGACGGTGTCAGAGCCCAGCCCGGGGGTCCCCCAATTCCTGGCCGTGGGATTCCTGGATGGGATCCCCTTTATGCGCTATGACAGCGAGCGGGGCCGGGTGGAGCCACAGACGCCGTGGATGGAGAAGGGACCCGAGCCGGGATTTTGGGATGGACAGACCAAGATCGCTGAGGTGCACCAGCACTGGGCTGCCGACAGCCTGGAGACACTGCGGGTCCGGTACAACCATAGCAGGGGTAAGTGGGGACAGCTGGGAATTGGAGAGTTCCATGGGGCTGGGCTGGGATCTGTGGGGCTGAGATGTGATCCATAGTGCTAGAAGAGATCTCTGGGCTGGAGGAGGATCTTTGGGTCTGGGATGGGATCTGTGGGCCTGGGGGGGATCTGTGGGTCTCATGAGGATCTGTGGGACTGGGATGAGATTTGTGGGGCTGACGGACATTTTTGGGGCTGGAATGGGATCTGTTGTGCTATGAGAGATGTGTGGGCTGGAGGGGGATCTTTGGGGCTGGGGAGGATCTGTGGGTCTGAGATGGGATCTATGGGGCTGGGATATATCTGTGGGGTTGGGTTGCAATCCATGGTGCTATGGGAGATCTCTGGGCTGGAGAGGGAATCTTTGGGGCTAGAGGAGATCTGTAGGGCTGAGGTGCATCTCTGGGGCTGGGATGTGTATCTGTGGGGCTGGGATGGAACCTGTGAATGGAACCTGTGAAGCTGGGATGAATCTGTGGGCCTGGGGGAACCTGAGGGGATGGAGGGAATCTGTGGGGCTGGGCTGGGATTTGTGGGTCTAGAGGGCATCTGTGAGTCTGGAATGGGATCTGTGGGGCTGGGTTGGGACTTGTGGGGCATTTGTGGGGCTGGGGGTGATCTGTGGGGCTAGGTGGAAATCCATGGGTATCCAAGGGGCTGGGATGAGGCTCTGTGGGTCTCCATCACACTCTGGATGGGGCTCTCTGGGTCTGGGACACAATTCCATGGATCTCTGTGGGTCTGTTTGCCCCCCAGGTCTCCACACACTGCAGTGGGTTTCTGGCTGTGACCTCCTGTCCGATGGGACTGTCCAGGGATCGGACCGGTACAGCTACAACGGGCGGGATTTCCTCTCCTCCGAGCTGGGATCCAAGAACTTCGTGGCGGCCGACGTCGCTGCCCAGGTCACGAAGAGGAAAGGGGAATACGAATGGATCGAGGTGGAGGAGTGGACAAAAT
The DNA here is from genome assembly GCF_047495875.1 of Pithys albifrons albifrons. NCBI lineage: Eukaryota > Metazoa > Chordata > Aves > Passeriformes > Thamnophilidae > Pithys > Pithys albifrons. Next base: position 60,667,365 of record NC_092464.1, read on the forward strand.
ATCTGGGGCTCACCTGTCCAGAATGGCTCCAGATATTCATCAGATACGGGCAGGAGGCGCTGGAGCGCAAAGGTGGGGATGGAATTCCCATCGAAATGTGGAATTTGAGAATGGAGGACTTAGGAATGTGGTAATTTGCATGGGAATTCCATGGTTGGATGTCACCATTATCCCATTCCAGAGCCCCCCGATGTCCATGTCTCCGGCAAAGAGGAACACGGGATCCTGACCTTGTCCTGCCACGCGTACGGATTCTACCCCGGGATCATCGGGATCAGCTGGATGAAGGGGGATGAAATCTGGGATCAGGAGATGGAGTGGGGCGGGGTCGTTCCCAACAGCGACGGCACCTTCCACAGCCGGGCCAGGATCGAGGCGCTGCCGGGGGAGTGGGAGCAGTACCGGTGCCGGGTGGAGCACGCCGGGATGCCGGAGCCCGGGATCTTCGCCTGGGGTGAGGCTGGGAATGTGGAATGTGGGAACTGGGAATTTGGGAACTGGGAATTTGGGAATGTGTAGTAGTGAGATGGGGGTTTGTCTCTCTCTCCTCACACTTCCACCCTTCCCAGAGCCAGAATCCAACTGGAATTCCACCCCAGTGGTGGTCGCCCTGTCCGTCATCGCTGCCATCATCATCAGCAGCCTCATCGGATTCGGTGTCTGGAAGCTCCAATCTGGTAACTCACGGGATGGGGGTTGGGAAGGGGCACAGATCCACCTGACAGCATTCCAGGGATCCTGTGCCACAGGTGCTGATCCTGCTTTATTTCCATAGGGTGGAGGGAGAGGAAGGGATACAACACGACGCCTATGAGTGAGTACCAGCAGTGTGTCTGGATACAAATCCAGATCCTCTCCATGTGGATCCAGTGATGGATCTCAGGATGGATCCAGGTGTGTGATCCAGGCCAGAATCTCATGGATCTTCTGTTTTCCACAGTAGATGTGTGAACCGGCGGCTCCCCTGCAGGTATGGAGTGGGATGCAGGTGGGATTCCAGAGGGGAATCAGAGCATAGTGGATGGAGCAGGATTGGGATGGGATTCCAGATCAGGGCAGGATTCCAGAGTGAGATCAGAAGGAATTCTGGAGTGGGATCAGGACTGGATTATGGATCAGGATCAGGCTGGCTGGATGAAGGGGGATAGAGGTGGGATTCCACAGTTGGATTGGGTGGGATGGATGGAGCAGGATGATGATGGATTTCAGAGGAGCTCCTGCTCTCTGTGGGCTCCACAGCTGGATCAATCCCATGGGATGGGGACAGGGACATGGTGACTCTGTCCCCCACTCTCATCCCAGCAGGAATCACCACCTGAGCAATCCATGGAGCTGGATCCATCCCCTTCCCTCTTTCTGAGGAAGGCCAGAAGCTGCTGGCAGAGCTCATCCTGCATCTCTCACCCACCCTGGCACCCTGTAGCGGGTAAACAAGTCAAAAATATGTTTCTCCATTGTTTTCTGCCTCTCAGTACATTCTGCTAACATTGCTATGGCAGCTTTAGTGGAAAAGCTTTCTCAAGGAAATACTTCCTGCCAGAAGATCCTGCCTATGTGATCAGTTTCCCACATCTGGACCTGACTACGTGCCAAAGAACATGTGTAGAAGTTGGAAAAGCATTATAAAAACCTGAAGGTGAATTCAGAAGTTGGAGGAACAAGAGACAAGGAGAAACCAGGACGCCTTGCCTAGTCTTCTGATCTCTCTTCTCAGCTCGTCTTACTTTCCTTCCAACACCACCACCTGTCATCTGCCTTGAAGGAGAGACTGCTTGTCAGCCTGGAGAGAGGGCATCGGCCTAGAGCGAGACTGCCTGGCAGCCTGAATGGTCTGTGACTGTCTGTGGAGGTATATCCTTTCTCTGAATTTTTCTCTTACAGGCTAAAATAAAGCACCCTCTTTTGCAGCTACTCCAGGAGCCGGTCTGGTCGTGAGGGGAAATAAGGGCATTTTTCATTTCAAAGACTCACCATCCTCTTGCAGCCATGAGATAACATCGTGGCAGAAACAGAGAGAGCATCTGCATCCCCCCCTTCCTCTCATTACATGAATAAGGCACTCAAGTAGTTTTTTATGGTGGTTTCTTTTCTCTGCTTCTATAAATAATCTTAAGCATTTTTCCTAACTTTTCTTATTTTCCCTCTTTTCCTTTCGCATCTCTCTCGCAATCCATTAATAAAAATCAGGTTTTGGTATTTACAGATAACTTGAGTTTTAATTTTGCTCAAGAGAATGAGTCGAACTTGTAGTTCAATCTGCATCAAAAATTAAGCAGATCTGAACGTCACACCCCCAAATAGCCCCTGGGGGCAACTCCCTGCCCAGCACAAGGGACAGCACCAGGGTGGCCATCAGGGCCCCGAGGGGACAGTGGAGGGGATGCGGTGAGGACCCCCCATGTCCTGGAATGCCAGATCCTGTTCAAGGAAGGGGCATGGAAAAAGGGGGGGACTCAAGGCAACCATCACCCCCCACCCCCAGAGCCCGAGGCAGGGTGTCCTGGGGCAAAGCTCCCTGGGGAGACCCCCCAAGTCCCTGCAGCCCCCCTGAACAGGGGCAGGGGGAGCTGAGTGTCCCCGAAAAGACCTCTCCTCCCTCTTTTGGGGTCCCAGCTTGGGGGGTGGGACAGCAGCCAATCAGAGCCTGGAGAACAGCCCCCCAAGCCCCTCCTCCCTCAGTCTGGGCCTCAGTTTGCCCACCCTGAGCAGCCCTTGGGGATCCGAGGGGTGGCATCACCCCACCCCCATCAGCACCCCCTCGAGTTCCTCTCCCCCACCAATCTGGGGGCCCAGCAGACACGACCCCCCAGTCCCTGCACCCCTGGGATGGGGTGTGGGGGGTTTGTATCCAGAGGAAGGAAAACCAGGGGAAAGGACAAGGAGTTGCAGCACAAGGTACTGAGAGGAAAAAAGTATTTCTCACTTCCCAGAATGGTGAAAATAAAAGATCAAGGTGTTGATCCTGACCTCTAAGAGAGGAGAATCAATAAAATATAATTGATTTATAAAACGTTGAAATCAAACAATAAATATCAGATGTATTTAAAAAAATATACAAACACAGTGTTGTGGAACTGGCACGTATTCAGTTCAAGCCCTGGGGAATCCTTTTGCCTGCCCTCTAATTAGGAGCACTTTATTAGGTTAATTAACCACTGATTCATTACTCTCTATTCGTCTGACAGGCATAGGCCAGCACAGGCTCCACAGGCTGCAGGGCTGCTGCTCTTGCCAGCACTCAGGGCACTGGTTTTATTTGCCCCCAAAAGGGAAAACAGCCCCAGATCCCTTTGGCCGAGCGGAGGAGGGAACAGATTTGCGTAAGAAAGGACCATAAATCGTTTTTCCCCAGCTTGGGAAGAACAAACCAAAGAGAACTGAGACGAGACACCCTCAGTCGGGCCCTGGAGCGCGGGGAAGTCGCGTCGCAGCCGCTCCGGCTCCCGCCGGGTCGTGCCGGGGAGGGGCGGGCGGGGAATCCCGGCGGGAACGGGGACTGGAAGGGCAAGGGGAAGGGCCCTGGGGGAGCCGCTCCGAGGGGGCCCCGCCAGGCCGTGTCACTGAAGAGCCGCCCCGCGGGACGAGCGAAGTGCGAATACAAAGCAGAGAATGAAGGAAATGGAACAGAGATCGGCACTGAGGGGTCCCGACTGGCACTGACGAGCCGCCCCGCGGGACGGGCCCTGTCGGGAGTCACCGGAGGTGGGGGCGAGGTCGGAATAGAGCAAAATGCGGAGGATAAAAAAAAAAACCAAAAGAGCCGCACCGGGGGAGTCTCCGCCACCCGATAACTGAAAGAACTGCACGGCGAGACGGGCGAGGAGGAGCGGCGGTGAAATAGTCGCCCTGGGTGGGGTGCGGGAATGAAATGGAATGGAATAAAATAGAGAGAGTAGAATAAAATGCACTCAAGGAGCCTTCCCGAGTCACCGAAAGAGCTGCCCCGAGGGACCCGCTCTCGGGTGTTGTCAAAGGGCTGCACCGAGGTCGGACGGTGTTCGGTGTCCCCGAAAAAGCCGCATCACTGGGCGGGGACAGAAGGGCGGCACCGAGGGACGGGAAGTGTGAACGGAATACAAAACATTGAATAAAGTACAATAAAAGAACCGCACCGGGGAGTCTCCAGTGCCCCGTGTCACTGAAGGAGCTGCACAGCAGTAACTACAGAATAAAATATAACGAAAAATATAAGGAATAAAACATCTGCGACAAGGAGTTTGTGCCGCCCGGTACCTCAAAGAGCTGCCCCGAGCGATCAGCGGGGCGGCCCCGGGGGGTGTGAGGGGGCGATGAGCGGCACCGAGGGGTCCCCGCCGGCCCGTAACACCCAAAGAGCCGCCACGAGGGACTGACCGGGGCCGAGCGGCGGCAGAGCCGGAGCCGGGAAGCGACTGGAGCGACGGAGACGAGCGGGGTGTTCCCAGACGGGTCCTCTCAGCCCTCAGGCATCGGGGAGGCATCGGGGGGTTGTTCCCAGCCGGTTCCGCTCAGCCCGAGGGCACCGGGGGGACATCGGGGGGTTGTTCCCAGCCGAGTCCGCTCAGCCCGAGGGCACCGGGGGGGACATCGGGGGGGTTGTTCCCAGCCGGCTCCGCTCAGCCCGAGGGCACCCTGGGGACATCGGAGGGTTGTTCCCAGCCGAGTCCGCTCAGCCCGAGGGCACCCTGGGGACATCGGGGGGTTGTTCCCAGCCGAGTCCGCTCAGCCCGAGGGCACCGGGAAGACATCGGGGGATTGTTCCCAGCCGGCTCCACTCAGACCGAGGGCACCGGGGGGGCACTGGGGGGTTGTTCCCAGCCGGCTCCGCTCAGCCCGAGGGCACCGCGCTCGGGCCGCCCCCCAGTTCCCAACCAGCTCCCCCCGCACGGCCCGGGCCCCGCCGAGCCGAGACACGCCGAGAAATCGCCTCCATGCACTAAAACCCCTTTTAATAAAGTGTTTATCCCGTGACCTGCCCGGCCGAGCAGCCGCATCTCAGTGCCACAGCCCGGGCGGGGATTGGAGCAGCGGGGGAACCGCTGGCGGCAAATTCGGGGCACAACAGCGGGGTTGGATCAACTTGGGCAGGTTCGAGCTGGGAGGGAAGCGCGGACAGAGACGCACGCGGGTTTCGAGAGCCCTGAAGAATTCCTCCAAAATACGCCCGAATTCCTCCCAGAATAGCTCTGAATTTCTCCCTCTCCGATATCTCTGAATTCTCACCAAATAACAGAAACCTCCTCAAATACTTGCGAGTGCTCCGAAATATTTGAAAGCTCCCGAAGTACTTCGGAATTCTCCCAAAATACCCCTGAATTCTTCCCAAAGCCGTCTGAGCTCCGCACAGGCTCCCACAGAGGCTCCTGTGTCTCTACGAGCGGGATTCGAGGGAGAATAAACAGAAGTTTCCTCCGAACGATTAAATTTACCCCCCGCCCCGAAATTAAAGTTTCATTATAATGATCAAACTTCCTCATTTTCTGCCTCCAATTAAACTTTTTGTTCCATAATTAACGTTTTCTCACTCAAACATTTTTCCTCCAATAAAGTTCCCCCCCCCCGAAATAAAATTTCCTTTCTAATTACAACTAACTGAAAATTAAACTTTCTCCCCATAATTAAAGAGTCCTTCCCAATCTTACTTTTCTCTCTCAATTAAAATCTTCTCTCTCCGAGTAAAGTTTTCTCCCCTCATTAAGGTTTTCTGCCCCAATTAAATTTCCTCTCCAGTCAGAATAATCTTCCCGCATTAAAATCCCGTCAATTAAATTTTCTCCTTAATATTAAGCATTTCTCCCCCAATTAAATTTTGTCTTTCTAACCCCTCTTCTGGCTCCTCCTGGCCCCGACGTGCTGCAAAACCAAACCGAGAAGTATTCAAAGAAATAATAATTATTTTGATTTATTCTTACTGGAGTTTTTTCCTGGGGAATTTTCCTGCAGCTCCACCCTCCAGCTCCATCTGCTTTTCAGCCCTTTCCCAACTTTTCCAGCTTTTCTTCTCAGCTGGGGAGGGCAGATTATCCAAAAATGTAAATTTGGGGGTGCAGGAGGGGGTCGCTCTGCTCGGAGGGTCCCCGAGGTGACCCCAGAGCGGCCACGAGGACCCAGCGCGGTTCCCTCCAGCCCTTTTGATCAGTTCCCTAATGTAAACCCTTCAAAAATAAGTGTTTTGTAACTAAATCACCCCCTGCGGGGTTTAACCACAAAGCCTCATTTATTTTAAATAGTTTTTGAGGTTTTTCTTGCAATCCGTGGCTTGACAGCACCAAAGAAAGGCTGTGGGAAGGGCAGGTCAGCACAGCATCTTCTGTAAGGGTATAAAGGTGACTGTGAGAGGAAGAAAAATAAGAATAAACTTGAGAGTATGGGGAAAATACAAACTAAAAAAGGAAAAAAAAGGAAAAAATCAGAAAAGTAAAAACTGGAATGAAATATAAAGACATAATAAAAAGAAATTATAATAAACTTTTAAAAAATAAAAGTAATTGCATAGTTTTTCCTACTGGGATTTTGGGGTTATCCTCTGTTATCCTGTTTCCTGCTACTGGAAGAAACTGGGGAAAATTCCTACTTTTTCTTTTATTTTTCCCTTTTCTGTTTTTTTTTTTTTTTTCAGGTTTTGGATACATGAGGGTAAAAAATAAAAGTATTTTTACCTCTATAAAAAGATGGTGCTGGGCGTTCTGGGACTGGCCCTAAACTGGGATTACCACCCAAAAACGTGAAGAAAAAGGAGGGGACAAGGTTGGGAATTGGTCATAAAATGGTCCAAGTGTCCCATGGATTTGGGATTCACATTTACTCCGTGGCTTTGCATCCCACAAAACTCTCCCCAGAGAGATTTTTGGAACAACTGGTCACCTCCATTCCCAGGAGAACCCCAAGGCTGTTCCAGGCAGGAACCTGCAGCCAGTGTGGGTTGGAGTGAGGGCAGGGCAGGAGTGGAGACGGGTGAACAACACACCCAGCACCCCCCAGGGGGGACTGTCCCAGGCCTGTTGGGATAAAAAGCAGCTTTGCTTCATTTCAGACCCATTTTGTGCCCTGATCCCTCTCCCTGAGTTTTTGGGGTCTGTGCAAAGGTTTCTGTTCCTCTGGCAACACTCTGCAGACCAAGGGCTGGGGGCACAGGGCACAGTGGGGTTGGTTATTTGGCATATGGGGGGCACAGGGCACAGTGGGGTAAAAGTTAATCAACAAAAATTTAATAATGCATAATTTAATTAAGAATACATTTAATAAGTCACAACTAAAGAAATTATAGATTGAATTTATCTGTGAATAAAAATGAATTATTAAAATAAAGAAATTAATTAAATAAAATATATAAATATATAAAAGGTATAAAAATATATAAATAACTAGGAAAATAAATAAATAACTAATAAAAAATCACATACTGAAAAGATAATCAAATACTTCGAATTAAAGTATTAGCAAAACTAGAATTTTATTTTATATATATTAAAATATATAAATAAATAAAGCAAATTATGCAATGAAAATATAATCAAATAATTAGAATTAAACTATATTTAAAATAGTATTTTAGTAATATTCTAATAAAATAACAATATTTCAGTAAGTATAATAATTATAGAATAATATGTAATATATTTACATCATAATGTCTATATTACTCCATGTCACTGAAAGGGAGGAGGAAGAAGAGGAGGAGGAGGTGGGGGATGTACCTCCAGGAGCCCTTTCAGCACCTTCCTCTCTCCCCCCACAGCCCCTTCACACCCCTCGGAGCAGCTTCACCCTCGGCAGTGGCTCTTTGTGGCTCCTGCGGCCGCGGTGACACATGGACAGCGACTCAGAGCCTGGAGGGACACGAGCCCACTCCCCTGCCGGGCTCTGCTCCTGCTCCAGAGAGGCCAAACCCCCCGTTATCCCGGATCCCAATGTCCCGGGGGCAGGGACAGGGCACTGACCCCCATCTGTGCCAGCCCTGCTGTGCCCCGGAGGGGCCCCGGTGAGTGACGTCCCTCGGCCCCTCTGCCCCATCCCAAGGGGGCTCTGCTTGGGGGGGCGAGTTTGGAGGGGCCAATGTCCCTGATGGGGCTGGATCCCTTCCCTGCAGGGAATCCTGGGCAAGAAAAGGACCTTCTGTGCCTTTTCCTCAGCTGCTGGTGGCCAAACCCCAATGCTTTGCCCTCCAGAGGGTTTGCTGCCCACCCCCAGCCTGGGGCACAGTGTTGGCACCAGCAGGTTTTGTTCTTCTCACCCCATTTCCTTGGGAAGGATGGAAAATACAGCCAGTGCCCACGGACACCGTGCAGGGCTTCACCTGCTCAGCAGGGCTGGGGGGCCCTGCAGCCCCCTCTGGGATCACTCCAAACATCTCCAGGGCTTGGCTTGGGGGGTCTCCCCATCCCCAGGACACCTCTGGGTGCAGCTCAGGGCAGGAGAGGGAGGGACTGAGCTCTGAGGCTCTGCAGCTTTGCTGGGACAAGTGAACAAAGAGGCACCTTGTGGGATTTCTGGGCTCCCAGAGAGCCTTGTGAGGTTTCCTCACTGAGCAGAGGGATGTGGGGGACCTGCAGCTGAGGCAGAGCATTAAAAGCAGAGCAGGGAGCACAGAGGAAGAAGAGCTGCTTCCTCCCTCGCTCCCAGTATGGTCCCATTGCAGGTCCTCACTGGTTCTGGGCTCTGCTGGGACCTGGAGGGGTTGGGACACTGGTCCTGGTGGGCATCGTGCTGTGGCTGCTGCAGGGACAAGGTGAGGCATCCAAAAGGGATAAACCCCCCTTGAGTCCATGGTAAAATTCCCCAAATCCATGAAAGCCCAGCTCCAGGCAGGGACTGGAGCAGATTCCCCCTGAATTTCCAGCAGGGAGCAGCTCCTGGGCAGTGGCAATCCCTGAGGGGCAGGAGGGGAGAGCTGCCAGCAGGGGCTGATTGATGTGGGTTTGGGGGCTGAGCAGCTGCAGGTCCCTCTCTCCACCCTGATGGTGCTTGCAAATACCCAGGGACTCCCTCTGTGTTGTCGCCAGGAGGAGTTTCCAGTGCTCCAAATTAAAATTTAAATATAAACCAGAGGGACACTCGTGGTTGTGTGGGAATAAGGGCAGCTGGTGGTGGATCTTTGTCAAGAGGGAAGTTTCAGGTGGAATTCTGGGTTCCTGGATCCTTCCAAACCCCACTGGGGCTCCTCTGGGAGTGGCTGCAGATGGAGAATTTCCTCTGGGAGCACCAGTTGCTGCTGATCCCATGGGAGTTGGTGTAGGCACATTGGCCATTGCCATGGATGCCAAACCTGCACCCAGAGCACAGCCAGAGCTCAGGGAAGGATTCCCATTCCCAGAGAGTGCTGCAGGAGCAGGGACCACCCTCCCCAGCAAACCTCCCCCAGGCAGAGCCCAAACTGCCTCGACCCCTCAAAGGAGGGGATATTCCCATGGGATTCATCCCGGCATGGCCTCAACCCCCACCAGCACCTGCATCCCACAAATCCATGGGCTGTGTCCCAGGGCTTTGGCACAACCAGGAGAAGCAGTTCCCACCTCCTTAGATCTGGATCTACCTGTGCCTTCCTGCACTCAGCCCCAGCCCAGCTCAACATTTTGCTCTCCAGGAGAAGATGGAATGTACAGGGCATTGAAGAGGGACCCATTGAACCATTCCCAAGGTCTGGAACCTTCCCTCTGGAGACCAATCCAGTGGTGCACAGACCACCTGTAGCACAAGAGGAAATTCTGGAGGTGGGCAAAACAAGGATCACAGGCACCTCCACCCCACTCCCCACAGGGAATTCCCAAACCTGCTCCCCCAAAACCGTCCCACACTGGGGATTCCTCTCCCCAGCTCCTCCCAGGTATTGATGGTGGTCAGGTGGGCTGGGTGGGAGAGGCAGGAGGCCTCATTCCTGTTCCATCCCATTCCTGCTCCATCCCATTCCTGCTCCATGAAATAAAAGAACTTGCCCTCGAGGCCGATCCCACTCTCCAGGCAGCCAGGCAGGGCAGGAGTGGGGCAGGATGGGCATTTCTTAGCTGGAATCAAGGACAGTGCACCCACCAGGTGGATTATTCCAGGGGGTTTGCCAGGAGGATGCTCAGGGTGGCTCCTCCACCCTCAGCACTCACCCAGCTGGGCAATGAGGGTGAGGAGCAGCCCCACAACGAGCAGGGTGACCCTGATGGGCACCTTTTTGTCCCTGATGCACCTGAGGCTGAAATCTGGGGACAAACTTTGTGGAAAAGACACAAGGAGCACCCACACCATCCCCAGCCCCCTGTGGGCACCTTCAGCACCTCCCAACACAGCCCAAAGCACATGGGGGGCTCCAGGCTCAGTTTGAGGGGGACCCATTCCATTTTTGGGGCTGCATTCCCTTTGTGCCCCTCTCCACCATGGGATGGGCACCATCCTCCTGACCCACAGCCTGTAAACAATTTAAACCTTCTTAATCCTTCCCCACAGCTGGCAAACAACTTTAACATTCTCAATCGTTTCCCCTCACAGCTCTCTGAGCTAATTTTAGCTGCCCTCAAAACCCTAAACCACAACCCCAAAACAAGAACTGGTTCTTACTGGTCCCTTCCTCTGCCCTCCCCTGCACTGGCTCTATCATAGCAGTTGAGTCTCACCTGTGCAAACCAAGCCAGTTCCTGCTCAGGGTGGGAATTGGGGAGTGGGAAATGCCTGATTTGGGGCACTTTCCTGCCCGTTCCTGCACTTTCCTATACCCGGTTATCCTGTAGCAGTACCCCCCTGCACCCCCTTTCCTGGCCATCCCACCTCTTCCAGACCCTCCTTTTCCTTGATCCTAAGACCCCCTGACCTGCACTCCAGCTTTTCCCAGCACGAAGTCCCTCCTTTCATCTACACCAAACACCTCCAGGACCCCCATTCCCAGCCATCCCAGGTCTTTCCTGCCAGGAAAGTCAAGCACAATTTTCCCTTTGCCGGGTTTGGGTGATTTCAGCCTTCAGAGAACCAGGACTCGCTTTGTTTTCCCAGGTCACCCTTGGCTCTGCCATCTCTGTGTGCCCTTGAAAGGTTTTGTCTCAAGGACTCGCACAGCTGTGAGATGTTTTCAGCCCAGACCCCCAGGTCACCCCACAAGGTGCTTCAGCCCCACCTGAGCCCACCCCGTCTCCCCACCCTGTGCAAGGCAGGTCGTGGAGCCCCCAGGACAGGGGATGGTCCCTCTGGACCTGCCTCCCGCGGGGCCTCTGCCACCCCTGAGGGGCACAGAGGGGACAGGGGCACCCTCAGCTCCTCCTGCCACCCCGGGGGGGCACAGAGGGGACAGGAGTACCCTCAGCTCCTCCTGCCATGAGCTGATCTCAGACAACACCTCGAGCTCTCAGGGCATGCACAGCTCCTGCTCCATCCCGGGGCTGTCCAATGATGCTCTCATGGCTGAAATATAAAACTACAAAAAGCTGATAATCCCCAAACTCTCCCCCCACAGGCATTTTTCTAAGCCTGTTTCTTTCCTCAAGGCTGTTTTTTGTTCAGTGTTTCCTGTCCCAGCCTGTGCTCAGCCCCGTTACTGCCGTGACCTCCCACATCAGCACATTTTCCCACTGCTGCTGCGGCCCCGGCTCCGAGCGAGGGAGAAGGAGGAGCCCTCGGGCAGCCGCTCCCTCCGCGGGCCCTGGGGAGGGGACATGGGTCCCACCTGCGCCCGGGCCGCGGCCGCGCCGGGCCGAGCCGAGTGCCCGCCCCCCGCCCGCACTTTGTACAGAACCCGCCTCCCCCTCCGAAACCCCCGCGGTTTGCGGGAAACAGCCCTGGCGATGTGCCCGGAGCCGCCGCTGGAGCATTTCCAGCCCTGGCGATGTGCCCGGAGCCGCCCCTTGAGCATTCCCACCCTGCCGATGTGCCCGGAGCCGCCCCTTGAGCAGTCCCACCCTGGCGATGTGCCCGGAGCCGCCCCTGGAGCATTCCCAGCCCTGGCGATGTGCCCGGAGCCGCCCCTGGAGCATTCCCAGCCCTGGCGATGTGCCCGGAGCCGCCCCTTGAGCATTCCCAGCCCTGGCGATGTACCCGGAGCCGCCCCTTGGAGCATTCCCACCCTGGCGATGTGCCCGGCTCCGGGAGCGCAGGGAATCGCTGCTATTCCGACCCGGCTGGAGCTCCGTGTGCCCCTGAGCTGGAGCGACTGTGCCCTGCGGAGGAGCCCAGGATGGGGCAGAGACCCCCCCGCAGCCCGGGAGGAGCCCAGGCCGGAGCAGGGGATGCCCCAAGGAGGCCGAGCCCCCGCGGGAGCCCCTGCAGAGCCCCAGGAGCAAAGCCCTGGTGTCCAGGGCAGCCCCCCCGGCCCAGCGGGGCGGGTTTAACCCCAAACTCTGCAGCCAAGCCTGTCCCGGGGCAGCGGCCGCTCCGTGACAGCGACACGGCCCGGAGCGGTGCCGGCAGGGACTGAGGGCAGGGGGGCACAGGGACCCTCCAGCGCCCCTCGCTGCCCACGGGGGAAAACGAACGTTCCGGGCGGTGACATCCAGGGCAGGAACCAGCCATGCCATGGCCCTCGGCTGCTCCCTGTCCCCGGGGCCATTCCCTGTCCCTGGCCATCCCTTGTCTCTAGGCATTCCCTTTTCCTGGCCATTCCCTATTCCTGGCTATTCCCTATCCTTAGCCATTCCCTATCCCTGGCCATTCCCTGTCCCTGAGCTCTGCAGGGCCGGGGGTGTCAGTGGGACCCGGGAGGTCCTGGCTCGGCCCTGGCTCACAACTGCGGCCCCGGCCAGGCCCGAGGGGACCTGGGGGAGAACAACCCTGAGCCCCAGCTGGGCCAGAGCCACCCAGTTCCACCCAGTGGGGCCCAGGACACTCCCAGCATGGGCTCAGTGCCTCCCAGTCACCTCCAGTGTCGCCCCACTCACTCCCGTATGATCCCAGTCCCCTCCAGCATGATCTCAGGTGCCCTCAGCATGGTCTCACCTGCCCTCAGATGCTCCCAGTCACTCCCAGTATGATGCCAGTATGACCCCAGCCACCCTCAATGTGGTCCCAGTTGTTCCCAGTACGATCTCTGTCACCCCATTCTGGTCCCGGTGTATCCCGGTGCCCCAGTCTATCCCACTCCACCCCAGTCCATCCCAGCCTGTCCCGCTCCGTCCCGGTCCCTTCCCGGCACCGCCGCCCTTTCCCGATCCCGCCCCCGAACCAGCGGGTTGAAGGCCGAGTTTCACCGCAGGGCGCGAGAGTTCAGCCCAGCCCGGCCCGGGGGTCCCGCAATTCGTGGCCGTGGAGGGTCCCAGCGTGTCCCGGGGGGATCCAGAGGGGTCCCAGGAGGGGTCCCTAAGGGGATCCAGGTGAATTCCCGGGAATTTCCCCTTCCCGCCTCCCCCGCGCTCCCTCGGACACTTTCGCCTTCCCGTCTCACAACCTGCGCCACCGGGATCAGCCCGGAGACCGATGACGTCACAGGCAGATCGGGCTTCCATTGGCGATCGGGAAACAGCGGAGCCAATCGCGCGGCCGGAGGCGATTCTGTGGGCGGGGCCTGTTCCGGGTCCGGGCCCGGCGGGGCCGCAGCGGAGCAGCGCGATGGCCCCAGCGCTGGGTCTGGGGGCGCTCCTGGGGTTCCTGGGGCTCCTGGGGGATCCGGGGGGGGCGACGGAGGGTAAGTGGGACCCTCGGAGGGGGGAGCTCCTGAACTGCCATTCCCGGGCACTGGGACCCCCCAAAACCCCCATTCCCGGGCACTGGGACCCCCCCTCCCCCGCAGCCCCAGGACCCCTCTAGACCCCCTTATCCGCACTGGGAACCTTGAACGTCCATTCCTGGGTACGGGAAACCTCCTGAACCGCAATTCCTGGACAGGGGGACCCCGTTGAACTTTCTTTCCCGCGAAGGGAACCTCCCCCAAACCCTATTCCCAGAAGGGAGGCCCCCTGATACCCCATTTCTGCCCACGGGAAACCCCTTGAGCCCCCATTCCTGGGCACTGGGACCACCCTGCACCCCCTTATCTGGCACTGGGACCCCTTGGATCCCCATTCCTGGGCATTGGGACACCCTGAACCACCTTATTCCTCACTGAGACCACCTGAACCCCCATTTCCAAACACGGGGACCCCCCTGCACCCCATCCCCGGCTCCAGGACCCCCAGAACCCCTTTACTCTGAACAAATACCCCCCTGCAATCCCTTTTCCAGCCATCCTGCCTCTCCCAGCCCCCTGATCCTCCCTTTTCTTTGACCCTTGGACCCCCTGAATCCCTATTCCTGCCCTTCCCAGCCCTCAGATCCCACTTTCCTCAACACTGGGGACCCCTGGACTGCCCTTTCCTGGGCACAGGGACCCCCTGGGCCCTCTGTCTCTCCTTTCCCAGTCCCATCCCCGCCTTTTACTTGAACCCTGGACCCTTCCTGACTCTCTTGGCTCTCCCAATTCCACTTTCTTGACCCTTGCACCTCCCAAACCTGCCAATCTGAGAGTCCTCCCAGTTCTTCACTCTCTGCTCTTCCTGCAGGGGGTCCCAGGCACTGGAACCCCCTTGGCCACAATTTCTGGGCATTGGGACCCCCCTTCACCCCCATTCCTGGGCATGAGGACTCTGCAGCCCCCTCATCTGGCACCAGGCCCCCCCTATACCCGGTTCTCCTGTACCAGTACCCCCCTGCACCCCCTTTCCTGGCCATCCCACCTCTTCCAGACCCTCCTTTTCCTTGATCCTAAGACCCCCTGACCCGCACTCCAGCTTTTCCCAGCCTGAAGTCCCTCCTTTCATCTACACCAAACACCTCCAGGACCCCCATTCCCAGCCATGCGGTGTCTTCCTTTCTTGTGACCTCTGTTTTCTCGACACTGGGGATGCCTGGACCCCCATTTTCCTGGGAACAGAGACCCCTGGACTTCCCATTCCACCTCTCCCAGTCCCTGCACCCACCATTCCTTTATCCTTGGATCCCCTTGGATCCCATCTTGTTCAGCACCAGGATCCCTCTGACCCCCCCTTATCCTGCACCAGTATCACCCTGTGGCCCTTTTCCAGCCATCCCACCTCTTCCATCCCCCCTTTTCCTTGACCCTGGGACCCCCTGAACCCCCATTCCTGGGCATGGGGACTCCCCTGCGTGTCTCATTCAGCACCCAGACCCCCATAACCCTTGTTTTGGGGGACTAGGACCCCCTGCACATCCTTGCTGAGCACTTTGACCCCCCTGTACCCCCTTTCCTGGGCACAGGCACCCTCCTACACCCCCCTGTGTACCAGCAAGACTCCCCTGAACTTCCATTCCCATACACTGGGACCCCCCTACAGCCCCTTATCCTGCACCAATACCCTCTGCACTCCCTTTCCCAGCCATTCCGGGTCTCCTCACCCTCTGACCCCCTTTCCCTGACTCTGAGGGCCCCTGGATCCCCCATTCCTGGACACAGGAACCTCTTGGACTCCCTGTTCCACCTCTCCCAATCCCTGTACCCTCGTTTTCCTTGAGTCTGGGACTCCCCTGAGCCCCCAGTCCTGTGCAGTGGGACCCCCTTGCAGCCCCTACCCCGGCACCGACACTCCCTGCACCAACTGCCCTGGGATCCCCAAAGCCCTTCCTGGCTCTGTCAGCTCTCCCTTTCCTTTACCCTTGACCCCCCAGTTCCCCCAAATCTCTGTGTCCCCCCAGTTCTCCACTCCCTGTGGTACCAGCACATGACGGTGTCAGAGCCCAGCCCGGGGGTCCCCCAATTCCTGGCCGTGGGATTCCTGGATGGGATCCCCTTTATGCGCTATGACAGTGAGCGGGGCCGGATGGAGCCACAGACGCCGTGGATGGAGAAGGGACCTGAGCCAGGATTTTGGGATGGAGAGACCAAGATCGCTGAGGTGCACCAGCACTGGGCTGCCGACAGCCTGGAGACACTGCGGGTCCGGTACAACCATAGCAGGGGTAAGTGGGGACAGCTGGGAATTGGAGAGTTCCATGGGGCTGGGCTGGGATCTGTGGGGCTGAGATGTGATCCATAGTGCTAAAAGAGATCTCTGGGCTGGAGGAGGATCTTTGGGTCTGGGATAGGATCTGTGGGGCTGGGATGGGATCTGTGGGCCTGGGGGGGATCTGTGGGTCTCATGAGGATCTGTGGAACTGGGATGAGATTTGTGGGGCTGATGGACATTTTTGGGGCTGGAATGGGATCTGTTGTGCTATGAGAGATGTGTGGGCTGGAGGGGGATCTTTGGGGCTGGGGAGGATCTGTGGGTCTGAGATGGGATCTATGGGGCTGAGGTGCATCTGTGGGGCTGGGATGTATCTGTGGGGTTGAGTTGCAATCCATGGTGCTATGGGAGATCTCTGGGCTGGAGAGGGAATCTTTGGGGCTAGGGGAGATCTGTAGGGCTGGGGTGCATCTCTGGGGCTGGGATGTGTATCTGTGGGGCTGAGATGGAACCTGTGAAGCTGGGATGAATCTGTGGGCCTGGGGGACCTGAGGGGCTGGGGGGAATCTGTGGGGCTGGGCTGGGATCTTTGGGACTAGGAGCGATCTGTGGGGCTGGGCTGGGATTTGTGGGTCTCGGGGGCATCTGTGAGTCTGGAATGGGATCTGTGGGGCTGGGTTGGGACTTGTGGGGCATTTGTGGGGCTGGGGGTGATCTGTGGGGCTAGGTGGAAATCCATAGGGATCCAAGGGGCTGGGATGAGGCTCTGTGGGTGTCCATCACACTCTGGATGGGGCTCTGTGGGGCTGGGACACAATTCCATGGATCTCTGTGGGTCTGTTTGCCCCCCAGGTCTCCACACACTGCAGTGGGTTTCTGGCTGTGACCTCCTGTCCGATGGGACTGTCCAGGGATCGGACCGGTATGGCTACGACGGGCGGGATTTCCTCTCCTCCGAGCTGGGATCCAAGAACTTCGTGGCGGCCGACGTCGCTGCCCAGGTCACCAAGAGGAAAGGGGAATACGAACGGATTGAGGTGGAGGAGTGGACAAAATACCTGGGGCTCACCTGTCCAGAATGGCTCCAGATATTCATCAGATACGGGCAGGAGGCGCTGGAGCGCAAAGGTGGGAATGGAATTCCCATCAAAATGTGAAATTTGAGAATGGAGGACTTGGAAATGTGGTAATTTGCATGGGAATTCCATGGTTGGATGTCACCATTATCCCATTCCAGAGCCCCCCGATGTCCATGTCTCCGGCAAAGAGGAACACGGGATCCTGACGTTGTCCTGCCACGCGTACGGATTCTACCCCGGGATCATCGGGATCAGCTGGATGAAAGGGAATGAAATCTGGGATCAGGAGATGGAGTGGGGCGGGATCGTTCCCAACAGCGACGGCACCTTCCACAGCCGGGCCAGGATCGAGGCGCTGCTGGGGGAGTGGGAGCAGTACCGGTGCCGGGTGGAGCACGCCGGGATGCCGGAGCCCGGGATCTTTGCCTGGGGTGAGGCTGGGAATGCGGAATGTGGGAACTGGGAATTTGGGAACTGGGAATTTGGGAATGTGGAGAAGTGAGATGGGGGTTTGTCTCTCCCTCCTCACACTTCCACCCTTCCCAGAGCCAGAATCCAACTGGAATTCCACCCCAGTGGTGGTTGCCCTGTCCGTCATCGCTGCCATCATCATCATCAGCCTCATGGGATTCGGCGTCTGGAAGTTCCAATCCGGTAACTCATGGGATGGGGGTTGGGAAGGGGCACAGATCCACCTGACAGCATTCCAGGGATCCTGTGCCACAGGTGCTGATCCTGCTTTATTTCCATAGGGAACAGGGAGAGGAATGGATACAACACAACGCCTATGAGTGAGTACCAGCAGTGTGTCTGGATACAAATCCAGATCCTCTCCATGTGGATCCAGTGATGGATCCCAGGATGGATCCAGGTATGTGATCCAGGCCAGAATCTCATGGATCTTCTGTTTTCCACAGGAGCAGATGTGTGAACCGGCGGCTCCCCTGCAGGTATGGAGTGGGATCCAGGTGGGATTCCAGAGGGGAATCAGAGCATAGTGGATGGAGCAGGATTGGGATGGGATTCCAAATCAGGGCAGGATTCCAGAGTGAGATCAGAAGGAATTCTGGAGTGGGATCAGGGCTGGATTATGGAGCAGGATCAGGCTGGCTGGATAAAGGGGGATAGAAGTGGGATTCCACAGTTGGATTGGGTGGGATGGGTGGAGCAAGATGATGATGGATTTCAGCGGAGCTCCTGCTCTCTGTGGGCTCCACAGCTGGATCGATCCCATGGGATGGGGACAGGGACATGGTGACTCTGTCCCCCACTCTCATCGCAGCAGGAATCGCCACCTGAGCAATCCATGGAGCTGGATCCAGCCCCTTCCCTCTTCCTGAGGAAGGCCGGGAGCTGGTGGCAGAGCTCATCCTGCATCTCTCACCCACCCTGGCACCCCGGGCCTCTTCCCAATGGATCAACTTCCTGCTTTTTCATGTCTGAAAGCCAAGAACCACAGTTATTCCCAATTCTTCAATTAAATCTCCTGTTTTGGCAATAAATTCTTATCCCCTCCTCTGGCATCTGGCAGTTCCTTTTTGGGAACCAGGAATGGCAATGGGGACATGAAGAATGGGAATAGGGATATGGAGACACTCGGGACAGGAATGGGGACACAGCAGTTTGGGGACACCAGGAACTGGGAGTGGGGACACCAGGAATGGGATGGGAACACCGGGAATGGGAACAGGGACACAATGGGGACAGGGATGGGGAGACTGGGAGCAGGTTGGAGACACCAGGAACTGGGAGTGGGGCATCAGAATTGGGATAGGAACCCTAGAAATGGGAATGGGGACAGGGATTGGGACACCAGAAATGGGAACGGGGCCATCGGCAGCAGGTTGTGAACAGCAGGAATGGGAATGGGAACGACAGGAATTGGAATGAGGACAGGAATGGGAACACCAGGAGACAACGGGACTGGGATGAAAACACCAGGAACGGGAATGGGGACAGGGATGGAGACCCCAGAGGTGGAGGTGTCCCAGGTTTTAGTTTGGGATCTCCTGTAATCCCCCAAACCACCATGAGGGCACAGACACCAATAACGGGACTGGGCTGGGGCCGATCACGGACGGGGCAGGGGCGAGCGGAGCAGGGGACGGTCCCACGGGAACTGCTCGGGAATGGGCAGAGTAAAAGGTGATGCTGCTCCCGGCTCTGCTCCTCTCTGGCTGTGAACCTGCTATGGGAGCTCCCCCAGCTCCTGCAGCCCAGAGCAGCTGCCTGTTCCCATCTGGAACAGCTGTGTGTTCCCACCTGGAGCTGTTGCCCCTGCAGCTCTAAGAGCTCATTCTATCCCTCACTAGTACAGCTTATTAGTGCCTCTCTAGAAAATTCCCAAAGTGGACTTTATCCCTCTTTGGGAAGAGTTTCAACAGACAGGAGTTTGTATCAGTTCATTTTGGAGATATGTCCAGAATTAAGATAATCACAGTACAAATAACCACAAACATCATTTATTGCAATACCAACTAGCAAAAGAGAATAAAAAGGAGTCACGGGCCGGCGGGGACCCCTCGGTGCCGCTTATCGAACCTTCACACCCCCCGGGGCCGCCCTGCTGATCGCTCGGGACAGCTCTTTGAGGTACCGGGTGGCACAACCCCCTTATCGCAAATGTTTTATTTTGTATATTTTTTCTGTATATGTTATTCTATTTACACCTCGTAGGTCCTGCTGTGCAGGTCCTTCAGTGACACGGGGCGGTGGAGACTCCCCAGTGCGGTTCTTTACTTGTATTTTATTCAATGTTTTGTATTTCGTTCACACTTCCCGTCCCTCGGTGCCGCCCTTCTGTCCCTGCCCAGTGATGCGGCTTTTTCGGGGACACCGAACACCGTCCGACCTCCACGGTGCCATCCCCGCCGCTCCCTCGGGGCAGCTCTTTTTAGATACGGAGCGGAGACCGCTCGGCGCAGGTTTTTAGTCCATTTATTTTATTGTCTCTAATCGATTGTATTCACAGCTCGCCTGTCCCGCTGTGCAGCTCCTTCAGTGACACGGGACGGCCGGGACCCCTCCGTGCCGGTCCCCAGCCCCTCACAGTCCCTGCTCCCTCGGGACAGCTCTTTTAGATCCGGGGCGGCGGGGACCCCCCGAGCGCGGCTTTTGATTCTATTGATTTTATTCTCTGTGCTTAATTCCAGTCACCCCTCGCCCTCCCCTCGGTGCGGCCCTTTGACAACACCCGAGAGCGGGTCCCTCGGGGCAGCTCTTTCGGTGACTCGGGAAGGCTCTTTTAGTGTATTTTATTCTACTTTCTATATTTTATTCCATTCCATTTTATTCCCGCACCCCACCCAGGGCGACTATTTCACCGCCGCTCCTCCTCGCCCGTCTCGCCGTGCAGTTCTTTCAGTTATCGGGTGGCGGAGACTCCCCCGGTGCGGCTCTTGGGTTTTACTTTGTTTTATCCTCTGCATTTTATTCTCTTCAGACCTCGCCCCCATCTCCCGTGACTCCCGACCGGGCCCGTCCCTTGGGGCGGCTCGTCAGTGCCGGCCGGGCCCCCTCAGTGCCGATTTCTGTTCCATTTCCTTCATTCTCTGCTTTGTATTCGCACTTCGCTCGTCCCGCGGGGCGGCTCTTCAGACACGGGGGGGGGACCGGGGACCCCTCGGTGAAGCGTTTTGTTTCACTTATTTTATTTTCTTTTCTGTAGTTTCCTCCATCCCCACCCCGCCGGTCCCTCGGGCAGCTCTTCCAGGCGCGGCCGGCGCAGACCCCCCGGGGCGGCTCTTTGGTTGTATTTCCCTCTGCTCTCTGTATTTCATTCCATCCCCTTCCGCCCGTCCCGCGGGGCGGCTCATTCAGTGCCAGGGCCTGGCGGGGACCCGGCGGGGCGGCTCCCCCAGGGCCCTTCTCCTTCTCCTCGTTCCCGCCGGGATTCCCCGCCCGCCCCTCCCCAGCACGACCCGGCGGTGCCGCTGCCGGAGCCGGAGCCGAGCCGGGCCCTTCCCAGTACTCCCAGTCTGCCCAGCCATCGCCGAGCGCCCCAGGGAGGGCTTCGACTGGGGACGGCATGGGAGCTGCTGGGGGGTCTCACCGCGGTTCTCTTTGGTTTGTTCTTCCTAAGCTGGGAAAAACACATTTTTGGAGTTTTCTGCCACAAATGTGTTCCCTCCTCCACTCACCCAAAGGGATTTGGGGCTGTTTTCCCATTTTGGGGCGAATAAAACCAGTGCCATAAGTCTGGGCAGGACGCAGCATCCCTGCAGCCTGTGGAGCCTGTGCTGGCTTGTGCCTGGCAGTGGAATAAAGCGGGTCAGGGACCAATGAATCAGTGGTTAATCAGCCAAATAAATTGCTCCTAATTAGGGGGCGGGAGAAAAGAGGCCCCAGGGCTTCTGCTGAATCGCTGCTCTACAGCCGGGTATGAGCCCCACAACACGGTATTTGTGTCTATTTCTAAATAGATCTGGCATTTCATTCATTAATTCTTGATATTTTATTCCTCTTTTATTGACATATTTTTGACTTTCTTAGAGATCAGTATCAACATCTTGCTCTTTCATTTTCCCCATTCTTGGGGAGCGAGGAGGTTTTTCCCTCTCAGTCTCTCGTGCTGCAGCTCCTTGTCCCTGCCCCGGTTTTCCTCCCTGTGCACACAAACCCCAGACCGGCCCCTCGGTGCCGTCCCCGGGCCGTCAGGGCGAGTCCCCCCGCACTGTGGGGCTGTGGCTGGGCAGGGAGCTCGGGCCCCGCTGCCAGTTCTCCCCAGGCCGGGCCAGCGCGGGGTCAGCGGGGCTTTGGCTCCCTATGCCCTCCCCCGTGTCCCAGCCCCGTGTCCCCAGCCCGGGTCTGTGTCCCCACCCTGTGCCCCCCCGGCTGTGCCGCCACATGCAGGACCAGGACGGCTGCAGGGTCTGAGCCCGACGGGGCAGGTGGGGGCTGCGGGGAGCCCCCCGTGCCCCCGGAGTGCAGGGACTGGGGGGTCGTGTCTGCTGGGCCCCCAGATTGGTGGGGGAGAGGAACTGGAGGGGGTGCTGATGGGGGTGGGGTGATGCCACCCCGCGGGTCCCCAAGGTCTGCTGAGGGTGGGCAAACTGAGGCCCGGACTGAGGGAGGAAGGGCTGGGGGGGCTTTTCTCGAGGCTCTGATTGGGGGTCCCACGCTGGGACCCCCAAAGGGGAGAGGAGAGGGTTTTTGGGGGACACTGAGCTCCTTCTGCTCCTGTGCAGAGGGATGTGCAGGGACGTGTCACCAGGGAGCTTTACCCCAGGACACCCTGCCTCGGGCTCTGGGGGTGGGGGGATGACGGGTGCTCTTGAGTACCCTCTTTTTCCATGCCCCTTCCTTGAACAGGATCTGGCATTCCAGAACATGGGGGGTCTTCACCGCAGCCCCCCCCACTGTCCTCTCGGGGCCCTGATGGCCACCCTGGCGCTGTCCCTTGTGCTGGCAGAGGAGTTGCCCCCAGGGGCTATTTGGGGGGACGCTGCCCCTTCCCCCCCGATCCCTGATGTCCCTGACGGGGCTCGGCATCCCCCTCTGCAGTGTCCTGGTGGGTGGCACAGAGGGCACAGCCCGCTTGTCCCAGCCTGAACGGCATCTCCGGGAGCTGCGCAGGATCCTGTGCCCCCCGCCAGGTCACCCACCCCCCCGGGGTCCCCTCAAGGCAGGGACAGGGTGTGACAGCCCGGGGAGAGCTCAGGGTCACACGGAGCCCGGAGAAAATGGGGCCGGGACAGACGGTAAGGGGGGAAGTGGGAGCCAAAGGGGGTGGATGTGGGAGCTGAGTAAGGGAATGTGGGAACCAGCGCTGCCATCCCTGTCCAACAATCACCTGCACAAACGAACGAGGCCCTTTCCTGGCTCTGCTCTCTGGTGGCCTCAAGCACCTGAGGAACAGGGAGCAAAATCCCCTGACACCCTCCCACGTCCCTTCCCGGGGGTTTCTTCTCCCCCCACCCCCGTGGGGTGTGTCCCACAGCTGCTTCCAGGGCTGCTGCAGCAGCACCTTTGGGGGGTCAGGGTTAGGGGTCCCTGAGAGCCCCGGATGCAGCCCCAGGTGAGCAAAGCCCCCCTGAGCACAGCCAGGGGTGTCCCTGCCCTGCTGCAGGGACAGACCCCCAGGCCCAGCACCACCTCTGCCCTCCCCAGCTCTGCCCCTCCTGCCCCTCCCTCTGCACTGGGCAAAGGGCACAGGAAACATCTGCATCCCCCTCCTGCTTCCCAGCCCAGGAACAGCTTTGGAGCTGCAGCTGCTGCTCAGCACCCACAGCTGGGGCTGCTTTTCTTTGCCCTCTTGTGCTGGGAGAGAGAAGGAGCCTTTCCCTGGAGCAGAGGCCCTGCCCAGGGCTGGGAAATGGTTCTGGGTGGGGAAGGCTGGTGGGTTCCATCCCCCTGACCCACAGGGGGCCGGTGGGGGAAGGGCTGGAGGGGCCCTTGGGAGGGGTTTGGGAGCTGCTGTGCCCCCACCCAGAGGAATCTCCTGGAGCTTTGATCCAAAACAGGCCTGGGGGTGGGTGGGAATCAACAAATCTGGGAGAGAGGAAAGGAGGGGAAATCTGTGAGGGAGAGACATTTCTGTGCCTCCATCACCATTTTCCCACCTCTTCCCCCCCCTCCCCCTTTGGTTTTCCCTCCAAAATGCCCCAAGCTGCAGCCTGGAGCAGGAGGGATTTGGGAATGGGGGACAGGAACAAAATGCTGCATCAGTGAAACCTTATTGAAAATTCCAGCATTTGGACAGGGAAAAATATCCTTTTGGGTCTTCCCTTTGCAAACACAGGCAGGGGGTCCTCACCTGGAAAATCTTTACCTGTGGGGGAAGTACCAGGTGCAGGGGCTGGGAATAATTTTATTCACTGTGGTGATTGTAGGAACACCTGCTGGGCATTGATGTGGGGGGTTTATAGAGTTTTAATAAGTACAGAAACCCTTTGCAGTTGCCACTGACTAGACAGCAGCAGCCACAGGTATTTCTGCTCTGTGTCAGTTGGTCCTTCTTTTGTTGGTTTTTTGAATTTTCATGCTTATAAACATTCCACAAATTGCTCCTATGGAGCTGTTTTGCTTTGCTGAGAAGAGCTGTGAGTGCCTGGGGGCATTATCAGCTCTCTGTGCTTTATTTTAGGAGCACAGGAGCATCCTGGCAAAGCCCTGGGCTGGAGCAGGAGCTGTGCAGGCCCCGGGAGCTCGGGGTGTTGTCCGAGCTGAGGTGGTGGCAGGAGGAGCTGAGGGTGCCCCTGTCCCCTCTGTGCCCCCCCAGGGGTGGCAGCGCCTTCCCCAGCCCTTCCTCCCTGTGGGCTGGCCTTGCCCAGCTGCCAGGCTGTGGCTCCAGGCCTGGCTGGCCCCGGGAGGGGCTGGCACTGCCTCCTGCTCCGGAGCAGCGCTGGGACCCCGGGGCACGTTCATCCCCCCGGGCTCTGCCTTGCCCAGGGTGCCCTGGGCGGGAGCACAGCCAGGCTGGTGCTGAGGGTGTCCCCAGGGCAGGAGCACCTGGGAGGGTCCCAGCCCCATGCTCAGCACCCTTCACCCCCCACCCTGGCCTGGTTTAACCCCGGGGGCAGCTGATCCCTCCCAGCTGCTCACACACTCTGCTCCACCCTGGGCTGGGGGACACAATCCAAGGGGGAAATGCCAATCCCCATGGGCTCAGCTGGGACAGTTTAATAAGAAAACCAAACCCAACCACATGATGGAAAAAGCCACAGGGGCTCCATCCCCAGCTCATTTTCCACCCCCCAAACTCACATTTTCCCCAGATTTGAGACACTTGGACCATTTCATGAAACAACCACCAATTCCCAAACTTGTCCCCTCCTTTTCCTTCATGTTTTTGGGTGTTAAGCCCAGTTTTGGGCCGGCCCTGGAACCTTCCAGCAGTTCCTGTTCATAGAGGTACAATGATTTATTTTCTCATGTATCCAAAACCTGGGGGGAAAAAAAATCAGAAAATTTCCGCAGTTTGTTTCAGCATCAAGAAAGAGGATAAAAGAGGATAATCCCAAAGCCTCAGGGGAGCAGGGCAAGGACTCCAACCCCTCTCCCTGAGCAGCAGCACCAACAACTGGCTGGGCCCCCCATTCCCAGCTCCCTGCCCCGCTGAGGGGGGAGGAGGAGAACTGGGAAGGAGGGAGGGGTGGGGGGAAGGGCTTGGTCGGGTTTAGTTCTCCTTCTCCTGCTCTCATTCCGGCAGTACCAATTTAATTCCCACGCCCACTGGGAGTCTGATTTGCCCGCGCTGGTGCTCGGGGAGGGATCTCTCCCGCTCCCCACGCCAAGGGCCGAGCCCCCCGTTGGATTTTCCCTGCCCTGCCCGCCGGCAAAGGGAGGGAGAGCGGCTTTCGTGGGTGCCGCCCCCAGGCAGGGCCCCCGCGCCCCCCGAGCTGTCCCGCAGCTCCCTCCTCAGCCGGCCCGGATCCATCTGCTGGCAGAGCCCGGGCAGCATCTCGGCGGCTCCGCAGGGCACTCGGGTGTGGGGGGGGAGCGGCACAGACGGCGCAGCGGGGCATGACGGGAGTTGTAGTACAGTGGAGTCTCAACATGGCGCGGGGCTCCGGGCTCCGCCCCGACCGCTGCAGTTCTGAACGCCGATTGGCTGCGAGCGGTGACGGGCGGGCGCGCCGGCCAATGGGAGCGGCGCAGGCGGAGGGCGGGACGTGGGAGCGCCACGTGGAGCGGAGAGGGGAGAGCGGCGAGTTTGGGGGGACTCGGGGCGGGTTTTGGGGGTCCCTCCTGCCCCTTCCCAGGCTGCGAGACCCCCCGTGCCGTGTGGGCCGTGACGGTGAAGGTGGAGAAGCCGGGTAAGCCCCTCCCCCCACCCGGGACTGCCGTCAGGGCCCTCCCAATACCCCCCAGAAATACCCCTGAGATCCCGAAACACCCACGTGGGACCCCCGAAACTCCCCCAGGATGCCCCAAATCCCCTCCTGGGCCCTTCAGAGTCCCCCGAAACACCCCAGAACCCCCTAAAACACCGCAGAGAACCTTCCAGACACTCAAAACCACCTCAGAGCCCCCCCCCCAGACTTTCGTCCAGACCCTGCAAACCGCCCCGGGCCCATCCAACCTCCCCACAGACCTCCCCAAGTTCCATCAACCTCAGGCTGAAACTTGCTGGTTTGAATTCCCTTGGCCTTAATCTGCATATTTTGGAGGGGGTTTTGCCTAATCTTGATGGTTTGGGGTTTTAGGGCATCTGTGCCAGGCACCTCCATTTGGGGGGATGGGAGGATCCCAGGATTTTCCAGCATCCAGGGATGCTCCCCAAGCAAAGCCTTTCGCAGCCCAGCAAGGGAGAGCCCCAGAACCTCAAAGTAGAGACACCAGAGAAGGGAAACTCTTGGCAGACCTTTTTTGGGCTTAAACTTCCTGGTTTGGGGTGACTGTTGTGGGTGCAGGGGGGACACAGTGCTGGGGAAGGGGGTTTGAAGGGGTCAGAGGGCCAAGGAAAGGCGGTCCAAGGGGACCCTGTGCCAAGGAAAAGGGGGTCCAGGAGAGGGGGTCGTGGGCTAAGGAGGCCCAGAGTAGCCAGAAAAAGGGGTTCAAGGGGCCCCCCAGTGTTTCAAAAAGGGGGGGTCTGTGGTCTGGAAAATGCAGGATTGGGGGTCCCAGGGGTCTCAGAGCGAAGGAAAAGCGGGAAGTGGGGGCGTGAAGAGGTGGAATGGCCAGGAAAGGGGGTGCAGGGGGAGTGTTGGTGCAGGATAAGGGGGTGCAGGGGCATCTCAGTGCCTGGGAATGGGGGAACAGCAGGGTCCCAATGTCCAGGAAGGGCAGGACTGGGGGTGGGGAGAAGTGGTTGGAAAGTCCAGGGGGTCCCTGTGCCCAGAAAAGGGGAGTGCAAGGGGTGCCAGGGTAAAGGAAAAGGGAGTGTGGAGTCTGGGAGAGGCGGGATGGGTGGGAAAGACGGGGCAGGGAGGGGGGGTCCTAGAGTTAAAGAAACGGGGTCTGGTGTGAGGTGACCTGGGATGGCTGGGAATGGCGGCCGGAGGGTCCCTGGGATGAAAGAAAAGAGGGATCCAGGAGCTCAGAAAGGCAGGATGGGCAGGAAAGGGGGTGCAGGAGATCCTGGAGTGAGGAAAAGGGGTGTGTGGGGGCTGGAAAACCAGGAATGGCTGGGCAGGGGGATTCCAGTGCCCATGAAAAGGATGTTGTTGAAGTTTTAGTCTTAATGGAATTCTCTCTCCCTAGGAACATGGAATTTGGGAGCTTAGAAGTAGCCAACTTCTTTGAATTCCAACTTGACTGGTGAGAAGGTGAGGGGGGACAGAGAGGTGTCTGTGAGGGGCCCTTGGATTCTGCTACAGATCCCTTGTCCTGAGCCAGCTTTTCCATCTGCAGAGGAGTGTCTGAGTGCCAGCACTGCCAGCCCCTGTCCCCAGCCTGTCGTCCCTGACCAGAGGACGAGGAGAGGACTCTGCACTGCCAGAGGGTTCCACCCCATCCTCTTCTGTGACCTCCATCTCCCACCTGGGTTATTCGGAGGAGTCAGCACCTCACCTTTCCTCTTTGTTTTACTGGAGGATCCTGAGTGACTTCTCGGCCAGGCGAGGCACAGCAGCACCCCCTGCTGTCTGCAAATATAATTGCACCAAAGGAAGTAGAGACAAAATATTCAGTTTTGTTTAAAGGGTTTGTTCTTCTCCTTGGGGATACGGTGTAGTTGTTTGTTCTGTCCTAGTTTTGGTTATATATATATTTATATTTGTACTTAAGAATAGTTATCTTTTTTTCTATAATTTTTTCTGACTGAAACTCCTAAATTTCAAAGCTGGGGTGACTTTTGTGGGAGGCCCTTCTTTTCTGGTCCTTGTACATATCTTGGTTTTCTTCTAAACTGAGAGATTAATTGGCTCCCAACGTGCAGCTTGAGCAAAGAAGGGTAACTGTTCTTGTGCCACCATGTGGGCACTGAGTTTAGGGTCCATCAGGACCATCCTGTACAATTTATTGGCTTTTTGTTGGTACAAATTCACGCCAAAGGGCGTGGCAGGTTTAAGTCTCATTAACAAGTCAATGAGTAAAACCCAAATAGCTGCAATTATTATTGAGTTCTTACTCTGGATTTATGGTGCTATGAATTCAGTGCCTGTGGGTCTCATTTGGATGGTGTTCTCAAGGCTGTTTTCCTGCCCTAACCTAAAGTGTTACCTCTGGGGGTTTAGTGACAATGGTATTGACCCTTGGGAAGGAACACAGGGGAGTGTTTTCTCCCAACCCTTCACCCATTCCCCTCTCAGGTTTGCTACAATGGCTTTTGAGAAGCTCAAAGTCTCTCTGGATGCCAGAGATATCTTGCTCTTTGTGGCAAGTCTGCAAGCTTGTGTCATTATGGCCTGTCTCATGTTTGGAGGTAGGGCCAGGGCTTTTTGGGAGTGCACTCAGAGGCCCAGCCCAGCACAGGGGGAAAAAGAAGAGAGTAAAAGCCCTGATGTCACAGTGAAGGGGGAACAGCAAGAGAGTAAAACCCCTGATGTCACAGTGAAGGGGGAAAAGGAGGAGAATAAAACCCCTGATGTCACAGTGAAGGGGGAAAAGGAAGACAATAAAACCCCTGATGCCACAGTGACACAGGATGGGGCTAAATCAGAATCAGGATCCAAACCAATGGTAAGTGTCCTTATCCAGAAAAGGAAATATAAGACCAAACCAGCCCGTCCAGAGGATGATGAGGGGGCTGCTGCACCTTCACAGCAAGCAGACCCAGAGCCTGAGATCATCACTGAGTCATTGTCATTTGATAATCTCCGTAGTTTGCGGAAAGACATTGCTCGACACCCGGGCGAGCCCATCCCAACTTGGTTGATCCGAGTTTGGGACCTCATGGGTGAAACCTTACAACTGGATGGTGCTGAAGCCAGGTTTTTGGGGGCTCTGGCCCAGGATGTGGCTATTGAACAGGTTTTTGTGAGGGAATCAAAGCCCCTTTCACTCTGGGCACGACTTCTAACGAGTGTAAGAGAGACGCTGGTTTATGGAGAAATCCTGCAGGAACATCACATGAAGAAGACTTGGAAGACCATGGAAGAAGGAATTTTACGTCTGAGGGAGATGGCAGTGATGGACGTGCTTTTTGGAAGGGGTGGGCAAACCAATAATGACCCTGACAAGGTCAGATGCACACCATACATGTGGTGGATCCTTTCACGCACGGGGCCAGCTGAATACACCGAGTTCCTGGCATCCATCTACAGGGAAGAGAACCAAGAAACAGTGGGCGCTGTAGCAAATAAACTCTGGATATATGAAGGCATGACCCACAGCCCAATGCAGGCCCGTATTTCTGCTGTAGAGACATTGGTTGCAGAGGTAAAGAATGAGCAAAGGAAACTTAGAGAGGAGATGAGAGAGATTAGAGAAGAGATCAAGGAAAGCCTCCAAGTGGCACCAGTGCCATTCAGAACCTGGAAGGTCAGAGCCAGACGCCCCCCAGCTAGAGAAAGGGAACAGGCCTCATTAACTGAGATGTCGTATTTCCTGGCCAAACATGAGATAAATTTCCTGTAATGCACCTGAGAGGTTTGTTAGGGGAAACAGTTTGGTTTAACTCTGCCTCAAGCAAAGGCAAAGCCATTTGTGGGACTGTGTTTGCTCAAGGATGAGGTTGCACATGGTGGTTGATGCAGGAAGGTGGAGAAACACACTGTGTACCTGAAGGGGACCTTATCTCTGTAAACTCCCCACAGTACTGTACCTGTATGTCTGTATCTGCAAATGTGTATATACTTGAAATGTGTAAGTTTGATATGGGGTGTTGGTATGGAAGAGAATTCAGGGTGGATAATGGTGCAGTTTTGGCTGTTAGAGAAATTCCCTCTTCCTACCAGCACAGAATTTCAGGAGTTAAAGCCCAACCCCCATACCACTAGATTTAAAAAGAAGTAGCCAACTGCTTTGAATTCCAGCTTGATTGCTGAGGGGGTAACTGTAGAGGGAGAGGGGTTTGTTTTTCGGGGGAGTGGAACGACATCACTCTTCTTGGCCAGCTGCGGTGAGCGCAAGCCACCGTTTGCTGGACTCGTGAAGTTGTTTGGAGGGAGCCGAGTTGCCTGGTTTTGGCCACCCACGACCCCAGCTCAGCTCTGGTGCTCTGTGCTGCTAATCCGAGGGAGAGAAAGGGGAGAGCCCTGGCCACTGCCCTGGATTCTTGCTACAGATCCCTTTCCTGAGCCAACTTTCAGTCTGCGGAGGAGTGAGCACCAGCACCGCCAGCCCCTGTCCCCAGCCTCTCATCCCTGGGCAGAGGACAAGGAGAGGACTCTGCACTGCCTGCCAGAGGGTTCCACCCCATCCTCTTCTGTGGCCTCCATCTCCCACGGGAGTTATTTGGAGGAGTCGGCGCTTCACAGACCACCTTTCGTCTTTGTCTTACCAGAGAAACTGCGAGTCACTTCTCTGCCAGCCAAGGCTCGGCATCAGCCCCTGCTCCCATAAATACAATTGCACCAAGGGAGCAGAAACAAAAGATTCATTTAAAGGGATTTGTTCTTTTTTTTTTTCCTTTCAGGCTGCAGTGTAGTTGTTTTGTCCTAGTTTTGGTTATATATATTTGTAGTTAAGAACTGTTATTCTTTGTTCCTATACACTTTTTTTTTCTGATAAAAACTCCTAAATTTCAAAGCTGTGGTGATTTTTGGGGAAGCCCTTCTTTTCTGGTCCATAGAAATATCTTAGTTGTCTTCTAAACTAAGACAACCCTGCAGAGCATCACATCTGGTTTTGGTCTTGTGTGGGGGGCTGGCCCTGGGTGGACACCAGGGACCCACCACAGCTGCTCCCTCCCTCCTCTCTGCAGCTTGGCAGAGGACACAAAACACAACAAGGGATTCAGGAGTTAAAGGCTGGAGAGAGAGCACTTTAGGTGGAATTTTCAGTGGATTTAAGAGAATTTTGGGTGGATTTAAGGGAATTTTCTGTGAAGGTAAGAGGATTTTAGTGGAATCTTGAGGATTTGGAGTGAAATTCTGAGGATTCTAGGAAGGATTAAAGGTCTTTTGACTGGAATGATGAGATTTGGGGGCAATTAGGCATATGTTATGTGGAATTAAGTGAATTTGGGTGGATCTAAAGGGATTTGGGGTAAAATCAGCAAGATTTTGACAGGAATGTAGGGATTTGAGGTGGAATTAGGACAACTTTGAGTAGAACCGTAGTGATATGAGGTGAAAATCTGGGGAGTTGAAGTGGAATTAGGGAAGTTTTGGTCGAAAGAAAAGAACTTTGAGTGGAATTAAGGGGAGTTCCTGTGGAATGCTGGGGCTTTTAGGTGAAATTGGGGGAATCTGGGATGAAAATTTGAGGGTTCTGGAAGGTATAAAGGGACTTTTGAGTGGAATTCAGGAATTTGGAGTGGAATTAGGGGGCTCAGTGCCCCAGAAGAAATGATGGGACGGAGCAGGTGTGTAAAGTCAACAGATTTGCTCTTCCCAATGAATTTCCAATGTTGGTCTGTGTCCTGATTAATGTTCCTCCTCCTGCATTCACCCAAGTGCCCACAGGGAACCAGGAGGATGTCAAGACCACCAGCCAGGTGTTTTCCCAACGTGGATCACTGGGAATGTGGGTCATCAGATGTGTTCTCAGTGTGGGTCCTCCAGTGCATGATGGAGTTGGAGCAGCAGATGAAGCTCTTCCAGCAGTTGGGGCACTTGTAGCGCTTCCCTTATTGGTGGGTGTGTTGATGTCTCGTCAAGGTGCAGCTTCAGTTGAAGCTCTTCCCACACTCCCCACAAGTGTAGGGCCTCTCCCCAGTGTGGATGAATCAATGCCTGACAAGGATGGATTTCTGGTTGAATCTCTTCCCGCAGTCGGTGCAGCAGAAGGGCCTCTCCCCCCGTGCGTCTGCTGATGCACGAGGAGATGGGAGCTGGTCTGAAACCTTCTCCCACACTCGGAACACTCATAAGGACGTTGCCTAGTGTGGATCTGCTGGTAGTGGATCAGGGTAAAGCTCTGGCAGAAGCCCTTCCCACATTCCCCACACATAGAGGCCCATTCTCCAGTGTGGATGATCTGATGTTGGATTGTAAGAAAATGGATTGGGAATTGGTCACAAGTCAGTGTTTGAGTTGCTGAATATTTTGGATAGTTTACAGTTTGCACAGTTCTCTCAATTTCACACAGTTTCATGTTTTAATAAAGAATTAATAAAGGGTAATAGGAAGGAGGGAGTGTGGAAGGGTTTGAGGGGAGGCCGGGTTTATCCCTTTAGCCAGGAATGAGGGCGGGAAGGCTGTGAGGTAACAGCTCCAATCAGGGGCTGTTGCCAGGGTCCAGGCAGCTGGGGATAGGGGTTGGCAGGGCAACGGGACCACCAGTTACAATTAATGTCACAGTAAAAATTGGCCATGAATAGATCTCCAATCCAAAGACTGGACCAGCCCAGGGGCAGGAACAGGGCGGGGAAACAACAGTATAAAAGCAACAGTTTCTCTTTGGTTCAGGGGCTCCTGGAGCAGCTCTAGTGAGCTAGCCAAGCTGCTGCAGGTGTTTCCCAGAGTTCCCCAGTGCACATTGTTAAATAAGTTTTTCCTATTTCACTTCTATTTGGATTCTGCCTCTAAATTTTTGGATCGAGGGATTTTTCCCGCAGGTGGGGGCTCATCTGGGATCCAAAGTCCACTGCCCTGACTGGGAATTCAGAGGACCCGCATGGTGTGCCCCGCCAAATTCGGCGGTCCGGGGACCCAAATTCCTTCTTGGAGCAGAAGCGAACTGAGAACCTGAGACTGCTGGCATGAAATAGGAAATTATTTTAAACTAAAGTCTGGATCCAGTGAAGATAAAAGACCAGGAAGACTGCAGATGATGGATTGGGTAGGAAGGGGATAAATTCCCAGGGTCTCTGGGAAAGGGAAGGTGGGAGGGTTAAAGTGAGGGGAGTGCATGTAGTGTGGATGAGAGGAGACCTGGTCCCTCAGTGAGTGCAGAGCCCTTCTAGGTGTGGTTCTGCATCCCAGTGATGGCCACGGAAGAGGTGAAGTGAGTGGACAGTGGTGCCTGTGTGAGCTCCTTCAGGAAGGGAGGGGAACGGGGAGATGACCCAACCCCTGGGTTTGAGGTCCAAGAGATGGTCCAGAGAAGGGGGGAAACCTGAAAAAGGGCAAGTGGTCCCTGAGGGGTTCCGAGGGTGGACTGTCCAAACTCCATCCTCGGGATTCTAATAAAGATTGATGGGTCTCCACGGGCTGTCCTGAGGCGGGTTGGTGGTACCTGGGACAAGCTGTGTGTCTGTGTCTGTTTCTTTTGGTGGAGAACAGTTGGGTGGAGGTGTCTCTGAGGTCTAGAAGGGACAGCTTCCATTGATCGCTGCGGGAGGTCAGTTGAGTACCCCAGGGGCGGGACTCCGGGGACTGGCGGGTGGAGTCCTGGTTGTTGAGGGTGTTCCCCAAAATCCAGGGAAGGCAACCAGGAGGGGGTGGTGCCAGTAGTAGGCGAAGGATGGAGACGTAGCGGAGCAGGGGTGGGCTGAGGGAGGCCCATTGTGGGTAGGCACAACCCACCAGGAGATCACCAGCGAGGGGTGGGGGGGTACCTACCCATAGGCACACAGGCTGAGGCCAGGTCCTTGAGTGGTGGTGTGAGGGTGAATGTGAAGTGTGAGTGTGTGTGTCAGCTATTGGGGGAATAATAGGAAGGTGTGGAAGTAAAATGGGGTTTAGGAGAAGGCAAGGGGAAAGGGGAATGAGAAAGGGATTAACAGAAATACCATACGATAGTCCGTTAGGATGGATGTCAGATGGGTGGGAAAAGCACAATGGGCCAAGAACTTGAGGAAATGCAAAATGATAGAGTATTGTACTGCGGTAGGGGTGAGAGAGCCAATTCGGAGTGACGGTGTGATGTGGCCAGAATATGGATCGAGTGAGTTTTGGTTGTGTAAAGCCTTGAATCTGTATGTGAAAAGGAAGTGTGTTATTGGGGATCAGGAAATTTTATACGCTGAGTGTTGAGTGAAATCAGTGCAGGTGTTTGTGGTGTGATTGGGAAAGGATGGAGATACAAATGACAGAAGTGATAAGAGAGGAAAGGGAAAGATAAGAGAAAGAATGATAAATGGGACCCATTGAACTATCTCCTGGGAGAAGGGGCTCCCAATCCTCTGCCTTATAACCTGAGATTTTAGGAGGATTCAGGGGAAGAGGAGAGGGGAGGGATCCCTGAGTCACCTAAGATTAGACCATCTAGGAACCCTAGCCCATCTTGTTCACCCTGCTATTAAGCAGATCCTAATCCAACCCCTTGTCCAGTAACTCAGTCCACCTTGACAGCCAGTCACTCGCAGTGCTGCTTGAAAAGAATGCGAAGGGGACGATGTGGCGGTAGAAATAGGGGAGTTGTATCCATTATGAGTAGTGCCCATGCAAGGGGCCCCAGGGGGAATTGGATTTGTAAGTGCTCCTCTCACGAGTTCTGAAGTAAGGGAGTTTAAGTCCACCATGAAAAAGTTGTTGGAGGATCCTCTTGTGCTGGCCGAGGAGCTTGATCAGTTCCTCGGCCCAAACAAATACACATGGGATGAGTTACAGTCCATTACAGGTATCTTGTTTTCTTCTGAAGAAAGAGAAATGATACAAGTGGCAGCAATTAGGGTTTGGAACCAAGGCCATCCCTATGATTGTGCAAGAGGAGAAGAAAAGGTTCCCATTAGGCCGCCAATGTGGAACCAAAACACGATGAAGGGCAGACAGAATATGATGAATTATAGGATATACTTGATTAAAGGTATGAGGGAGGCGGCTCCCGGGGTTAAGAACATGCCATGGGCTTCTGAAGAGCAGCAAGAGAAGAATGAGACCTGGATGGAGTGGGTAGAGAGGTTGAAAGGGGCCATCCAGAAATACTCTGGTGTGTCCATTGACACTCCAGAGGGGCAACAACTTCTAAAAATGTGTTTTGTTACTCATGCCTGGCCCAACATAAGGAGAAAATTGGAATAGTTAGATAATTGGAATGAGAGGGAGCTCAGTGAATTGCTAAAAAAGGCAGGGTTAGAGGGAACGTGGAGAACAGTGATTAACACGCTAAAAGCTATGAAAGCTGAATCGAAAGTGGCAGCTGCAGCTGTTACTGTACTTGCCCCGGAAAGGGAGAAGCGGGTTGAGCCTTCGACACCCCCGCTCCTGGCGGCAGAGCACGGAAAGAGCTGGAGGGCATTTCTAGGAATAGAGGGAAATGGCTTTGCTGTGAAAGGTATGACAGGGAAGATGTACCAATCTGTGAGCGAGTTCTTGTCCGATTGTGGCGCAGCAGCTTCTGATGAGGAAGTGAGCGGACCCACGGCTCCAAGCGAAGTACCAAACAATATGGAAGTGACTACTGGGGCCATGGCTGAAGTGGGCAGTCCTAGCTGCCATCCCAAGGTTCCACCTGCTGCTCCACCTCCACCAGAAGAGCCTGAAACCCCTGTGGGGAGGTCTGGAGCCAAACAAGAACGGACACTGACTCCATTGGAACAGCAGATGAAGGAGTTGTTAGAACAGATGTCTGAATCGAATAGACAAACCATGAAAGCCCTTGAAGAAAAAGCAAAGGTACCACGATCACTGCCTGGAATGCTACCGTCTACTTTTCAAATGTATCGAGCCCCCTCTCTGACCTCAGGGGATGAGGAAGTAGGAGCACTTTGCCTGCCCCCCTGGAAGTCCAGAGAAACAACACCAATGAGTAACAGACAGCCCCGATTGGGCCAATGGACCGGCTTTGTCCGAGATGCTGTGCTGGAAGAAGAATGGTCAGCTGCTGACTTTGTAGTGTGCCCCGTTATAGTAGATAATAATGGACCAAAATATGAGCAGCATGACTGGAAAGTGCTGCAACAAGCAAAAAAGACTCTAAAGGAAGGAGGAATAAAAACAGAGAATGAGCGTGCAGTGATAGATTGGCTCTTCATAGCAGATACTAATAGCCCTCATGACTGTAAAAATCTTGCACGCTATTTACTCACACCCTCTCAGCAAATAATTTGGCATAAGGAATGGAAATGGCTTGTGCAACTAGAAGCTGCTCGCCATTGTCCCGCCGGAGACCCTTTAGCAGGAGTTACTACAGAGATGTTTATCAGTGATGGAGCATACGGAAGTGTGCAAGTGCAGTTACACTATAGCTCCCAGCAAATATCACCCATACAGGAGGTACAAGTAACATACAAGGACTCAAAACAGGTCAGTGGGTAGGTCCTAAGCCTCTGTTATTCACTGGACGAGGTTATAGTTCTGTCTCCACAGATACTGGACCTGTGTGGGTGCCCAGCAAATGGACTCAACCTGCTTTAGCTGCCGCATCTCCGGATAAGCCTGCCCACACATCAAGCGCCAACGAGTGATACAGCAGCTGGCTGAGGAAGTGGCCGAATCCACCGGCATACCAGGCCTCTTCAGCGTAGACCCTCGTGTCGTGACTTTAAAGACCCTTGGAGATGGGGGACCGGGTGGAGTGTGGGAATTAAACAGAGAATTATATAAATGGTGCAATCGCGTATGTCCCGCCTGTAAAGAGCGTTTGCTGCTACAGATACAGTGTGGTAAATGTAAAGCAATAATATCGTGTCACACATCAGCAATTGCCACCCAGGGCAGCCTTTGTGAAAGGTGCTATGGAGACAGCCTGTCTGAATTTTATGGTGTAACTGGAACTCTTTACAATATCCCAGTTAAAGAAGTTAATCTCGCAACTTTTGGGGATTCCCAAGACTTTGAGCAAGCTCAACAAATATTTGCATTGAAGCTGGCTTTGTTGCAGGTACAATGGGCAAAGAAATCATCAATGGTTTCTGTCGTATGTGCTTGTTGTGGATCTTAGTTAGCCCCGGTACAGCCACAACCCTCCAAAAAATAGAGCCTAATAGCAACATTTTGGTTACTATTGCTAACGAAACTGGAGAAGATTCCTTTTGTCTCTCTATGGCAACACCCGGAGACCTGTTTAGGACATGTTTAATAGGAGTCCCAACATTTGCCCCTGAATGGTTTAAGGGATATGTAAAGAGTGAAACATTGTGTACAATGAACGATACCCCGGCCAAAGCCACCAAACCAATATCTGCACAAAATTACACCGCTTGGTGGCAAGGCGCATTGATTATAGCACTAAACAAGACTATGGTAGAACCACAAGGGTTAGATCTCATTGCATCAGCACCCCCAAGATTTAGAGCTGTGCAGTTTAAAGGAAATGAAGAAATTGCCACCCAATTAATTTCCAGTAGTGTTCGATCACCGAGATCCTCCATAAAGAGATTAAAGAAGATGGCTATTGTCCTCCAAAATGTCCGTACTCCGACATTTGGGGAAACAATACTATAGGACTGGCCTTACCAAGAGTATTGGTTTTGATCTGTGGAGATAGAGCATGGCCTGGTATCCCTGGTAATCCAGTAGGAGGCCCTTGCTATCTTGGTAAACTTACTCTGTTCAAACCTACCGTATCTCAGATGTTGGATGATAACCTATGGAACTGCACCAGGGCATTGCGTAGTAAACGATCAGTGTACCAGCTTGGGTCAAAGTGTGATAGCAAAGTGACCTTTTGGAGCACTCCCGTCAATATCATTGCATCCATAGTATCTGGAATAGGCACTGCGAAATCTTTAAGGTTAATTCAACAACTGGCTTGTTGGCAAAGGAACTAAACATAACATCAAAAATCCTTTCAGAATTGACCACTCATGTGAATAGCATCAAACATGCAGTTTTGCAAAATAGGGTGGCCATAGACCTCCTGCTGTTAGCTCAAAGCCATGGATGCAAAGACTTTGAAGGAACGTGTTGTATGAATCCCTCTGATCATTCCCAATCTGTACACAAGAGCCTTGAGCAACTGCAGGAAGGTTTTCGACAATTGACAGTTTCAACTTCTCCCTTCAGTGATTGGCTCGAATAGTTGGGCATTACCAGGAGGCTACAAAATTTACTTAAGCAAAGTGTTATGTGTTTAGTTACCATTTTAATCTGCTTGCTTGTGCTTAGCTGTGCTTTAAGTTGTGTAAAACGATTATTGTTGAGGGCACAACCAGGCCTGGGTTGTGCAAAAAGAAAAAGGGGGATTTGTAGAGAAATACTTGAACAGCCCAGGCCATGGCATGCTGCTAGAGGCCTGCATGCACAACCCAGCCTTTGGTGCAAGCTGTAAGGACACGGTGTCCTTGAGCTAGTTTCAAGAGGAGACAAATATGCAGTAAACAACTAAAGCAGATGGGCAGCAAGATGCAGGAGCTCGTGAAACAGGCAGGGACAGCGACGCAGAGGCGCATGGCTTGGAAGGAAGCACCAATTGAAATGTCAGGTTAGGCGTGTGTACTGGGGGCAGGAGCCAATCAGGTCGTACTGTGAGGCACGTGGACACTGGCTATTAACCAATGATGTGCCTGTACTATTCACGTGTTTAAGAAATATGTGATAAAAGTGTTTAGGTAAATAAAGTGAGCATTGATCATATCTCTATAAGGACTCATCTTTGACTCCGTGCCAAACTCCCAGGACTCCTTACCTTTAAGAGGTCATTGTGACATTCAGGAATCTCATGGAATCAAGAGGTTGCTGTTACACTACAGGGTATGATGGAGCCAAAGGGGCCAAGGGACACTACAGAACCTCGTGGGAACAAAGGAGCACAGGGACACTGTGAAGGCTTGTGGAATCAAGGGGCCATTGGGACACAGGGCAAGCTCATTAAATGAAGGGGACTTTGTGGCACTGAGGGGCCTCATCGAGCCAAAGGGATCCTGTGACATGTTTGTAGCTTCGTGGATTGAAGGGGCCGTTGTTACACTGCAGAACCTCTTGGAATCAAGGGGCCATTCTGGCACTGAGGAACCCTGTGGACACAAAAGGCCACTGTGACACTGGGGGCCCTCATGGAACCAAAGGAACCTGGGACTCAGTGGAACCTCATGGAACCAAAAGGTCATTGTGATGCAGAAAATCATGGAATCAAGGGGCCATTGTGACACTACAGGGCCTCATGGAACCAAAGGAGTATGGGGACAGTGAGATATCTGAGGGAATCAAGGGGCCATTGTGACATGCAGAGCCTCATGGAAGAAAAGGGACACTGAGGCATTTCAGAACCTCAGGAACCAAGGGGCCACTGTGACCCCAGAACTGCATGGGATCAGCAGACCCGCTGCCTCCTCCCAGTGCCACACGGACCACAGTCACAGCTCTGCTGCTGCTTGGGCCCCTCTGGAGTCAGCATTTGCTTCAGCAGCAGAACTTGCCTTGGATGAGATAGTTTTCGGATTTTGCTTTGTCCCCTCTTTCCCATGGTTTTCATAGAATCATAGAATCATAGAATCGATTGGGTTGGAAAAGACCTCCGAGATCATCAAGTCCAACCCTTGGTCCAACTCCAGTCCCTTTACCAGATCATGGCACTCAGTGCCATGTCTAATCTGCGTTTAAAAACCTCCAGGGATGGTGAATCCACCCCCTCTCTGGGCAGCCCATTCAAATGCCTGATTACCTTCTCTGTAAAGAATTTTTTTCTAATATCCAACTTAAATTTCCCCTGGCAGAGCTTGAGCCCATCGTGCCCCCTTGTCCTATTGGTGAGTGCCTGGGAGAGGAGACCAACCCCCACCTGGCCAGAACTTCCCTTCAGGGAGTTCTAGACAGTGCTGAGGTCACCTCTGAGCCTCCTCTTCTCCAGGCTGAACACCCCCAGCTCCCTCAGCCTCTCCCCACAGCACTTGTGCTCCAGTCCCTTCTCCAGCCTCGTTGCTCTTCTCTGGCCCCGCTCCAGCCCCTCAATCTCTTTCCTCAACTGAGGGTCCCAGAACTGAACACAGTACTCAAGGTGTGGCCTCCTCAAGGCAGAGTCCAGGGGAAGGGTCACTGCCCTGGGCCTGCTGGCCATGCTAGTTTGGATCCAGGACAGGATCCCATTGGCCTTCTTGGCCACCTGGGCACACTGTTGGCTCCTGCTGAGCTTCCTGTCCCTCAGTCCCCCCAGGTCCCTCTGCCTGGCTGCTCTCCAGCCACTCTGTGCCCAGCCTGGAGCGCTGCAGGGGGTTGTTGGGGCCAAAGGGCAGGACCTGCACTTGGCCTTGTTGAACTCCATCCCATTGCAATCAGCCCATCTCTCAAGTCTCTCCAGATCCTCTGCAGAGCCCTCCTGCCTTCCAGCAGGTCGACACTCCCTCCCAACTTGGTGTCATCAGCAAATTTGCTGATGATGGACTCAATCCCCTCATCTAAATCATCACTAAAGATGTTAAACAGGACTGGACCCAGCGCAGACCCCTGGGGGACACCACTGGTGACCAGCTGGACACAGCTCCGTTCACCAGCACTCTCTGGGCCCGGCCCTCCAGCCAGCTCTTAACCCAGCAGAGGGTACACTTGTCCAGGCCATAGGCTACCAGCTTTTCCAGGAGTATATTATGGAAGACAGTGTCAAAGGCCTTGCTGAAGTCCAGACAGACACATCCACAGCCTTCCCCTCATCCACCAGGTGGGTCACCTGATCGTAGAAAGAGATCAGGTTGGTCAGACAGGACCTGCCCCTCCTAAACCCCTGCTTTTTGTTCTTTGTTCCCCGGGGGTGTCTTGGGTTGAGCTGGCAAAATGCCAAGTGTCCGAGACAGAGGGAAAAGGGTTCCTCCTTCCCCCAACCAGCTAAGGGTAAAAAGAAGAGGGAGAGGAAAAAAAACCCTCAAACCAGGTTTATGCTGAAACTAACTACATGTATTTGTACAGAAAAGAGAAAATTGGGAGAAAACTACAATATAACACACACTTACACAAGTTATGTGTGGTATAACAAGACATAACTTCCCACTCCCCAGTGATACAAAGTGTATTACTCTAAATCTATAAGCACTCTAAAAGACACCCTGCAAGAAAGAGAAAGTATAACAACAAAATATTTCTGCTTCCCTGAACTCAAACAAAATGCAAGCAGAGGCAACAGGAGCAGGGCCCAGCATAGTAGAGGAGCTGCCAGACGTCCTCCTCTTAGTGCAGCCATGATGGAACTGACCAAGCCACTCTCACACACTGGGT
Organism: Pithys albifrons albifrons; assembly: GCF_047495875.1. Taxonomy (NCBI): domain Eukaryota; kingdom Metazoa; phylum Chordata; class Aves; order Passeriformes; family Thamnophilidae; genus Pithys; species Pithys albifrons. The sequence goes on from NC_092464.1 coordinate 60,708,219, forward strand.
TTTACACCCTTTGAGATGATGTAGTATGGTATGGAATACAATATCATTGGCTAGAAGAAGTCAGCTGTTAGCTAGCTCAGCCCAGCTCAAATCAGCTGACAATCCCAGGCCTAGCTGATCTTTAAAACCTAAATTTAGGCCCATTTGGCCAAACCCATAAAAGGGGGGAAAAGGGGGATTGGAAGCACATGTTGATCCCTGCTCTATTTGTACACAAATGGAAGTTGGGGGAGGAGAGACAAAGTGATTTCTCTCTGTGTTGTTGATTTGCACTCTTGATAGTGTTGGTTTTGCTTCTATATTTCTTGCCAGTAAACTGATTTTTTCACTTACATGTCCTTGTATTTTGTCTTCTTGTATTGATGGTGAGTAAAAGGGGAGTGAGTTCATTTTATTGGAGTTCCCATTCCAATATTGGTCTTTAAGCCAAGACAGGTTGCGCAAGGGCTCCCTGAAATTTGGTAACATTCACAAAGGACTTGAAAATGCAGTTTGTCCCATTGGACAGAGAGATAATAAAGATGTTCTGCATTTGTGGTCAAGGGCTGATCACTGATGGGTCTCACCAGGAAGTTGCTGCCAAGAAGACTTTGTACCATGGATTTAACTTGACACTCTTCATTCAGTCAAATTCCCACCCATCACATGTTCCATTTCTGCAGACCAGCTGTCACCAATCTGGACATAAGGAGACCACAGGAGACCATGTCTAAGGCCTTCCTAAAGTCTGGGCACACAACATCCCCTTCTTTTCCATTTCACATGGGTTCTGCAATCCTTCCCTTGTCCTTCCCATGCCTGAAGATGGCTACAGGAGAACTTGTCATGTTCCCTTCAGTGCTGAGTCTGACCAGGCTGGAACTCTCCCAATCCTCCCTCCTGCCCCGTTTGCAAACTGCTGTCATGCCTGCCTTTCCCAAGTCCCTGAGAATCTCTGGGATGGCTCTGGCCTTTCCCAAGGGGTTGAGAGAGGTCTCACAATGACCCTGCCCAGCCTGCTCAATATCCCTGGCACCAAAGGCCTTTTCCATATCCCACAGTTCCAGTTTAGTGCCCACCACACAACACAGGCCTTTCCAGTTCCCTGGGGTCATTCAGAAGCGAGGCAGAAGGGATTTCTTCCTACAGACTGACCACTCCAATGGTCTCTCTGAGCACTCCATGGCTGTCCTGAGCATTTTCCCTGGTGCCTCCCTGCCCTGAATGTTTCTGGCCATCAGGCTGTAGGTGAGGGAGGTGAGCAGGTGCCTGAGGATGATGTAGAGCAAGGGCTGTGTGAAACTACCCCAGGAGGGCTGTGCTGGGCAAGGATGGGGATGCTGCAGAAAACAGTGGCCCTGGTGAGGTGAGAGGGGCAGGTGGAGAGACCTTGTGGCTGCCTGTGCTGGGCAGGAGCTGCCCCAGGATGGCAGCTCTGAAGCACACACAGGATGCTCCTGTAAATGGAAAAGGAAGACTGGAGCTAAAAATCAGGCTGGGAAAGCAGAGCAAGAGTGTCATGGTGTCACTGCAGGAGAGTTCCAGCACCTCGACCAGGCCACAGAAGACGTGATGCAGCAGAAAGTCAGGGCCACAAACAGTGTGTGGGACGAAAAGGACACCATGACTGTGGATGACAGAACTCCCTCGAGCCAGGGTGCAACTCTGCTGGAGACAACCCTTCCAGTCCATGAGTCTTGCAGACAGCAGGGCTGGCAAACAGTCCAGTGCTGGTCATGGGATGTGGCCACCAGCAGGAAACACTTGGTATGTGCCAAAGGTGCAGGAAATGGCAGTGACAGTGCTGGGAGCAGAGACTGTGCTGTCCCCAGCCAGGGGACCCTCAGGGTGGTGGAGCTGGAGCAGGTTTGCAAGTTTTCCTCCAGTAGCCCCATGATGAGGCTGTTCCCAACAGAGTCATGGGGCAGGTCATGAGAGAGAGGAGGAGGAGATTTTCTGAGGGCTGTGGAGAGTCCTCATTTCAAACAGTAAAAACTCCATGGATGATGTCTGAATTTCCCAGTCCCTTTTATCAATGGCAGTATTTACTCTTCCCTTTACCTTCTTTATCTCCTTTAATCTTCATGTCCCCTCTGCCCTGCTTGGACACCTGTGACTGAGAGCATTTGTTTCTCTGTTGGGTGCTCACTGAAGCTGTTCAGGCAGCTCAGAGGGGTGACCCATGGAGGTGTGTGTGCCTCTGGCTGCATCCCACTGCCCAGCTGTGCTCTGTGCTCTGGGAAAGGGCAGGAATGCTGCCTGCTGGAGGGCAAAGCTGCTCCTGCCTCCAGAGCCCTTTCTGCCTGCACAGGGGAAATGCTGCCCAGCCAGGCTGATTTGCTGCTGGGCAGGGAAAGGGGCAGGCCAGAAGGCAGGACAGGGACATACAGAAGACATGCTGAAGTGCAAAGCAAACACGGACCTCTGACCTTGACATCCCTTCATGGAGACACAACCAACTCTTGCAGGTGGGATGAGAGGACAGAGCTCGGAATGGGGCTTGCAGGAATTGGTCTGTGACAATTGCTGTGGGGCACCTTTCAAGGCTCTCCAGGGAACAAAGACATAGCCCAGACCCTGCTCTGCTGGTCCTTCAAGTCTGTCCTAGGACCTCTGGCTGTGCAAGGAAACTGCTACAAGCCCACATCCTGCACGCTCACACTCTGCAACTGGGCACTGGGATTTGCCTTGCCAGGGAACTTCCTTGGGCACATTCCTGACAGTGACTTTGGAAGAGGAGCAAAGCCTTCCTGCCCTGCCCTCAGGACAACCCCTTTCCTGATGGAGCTGCTGTTGTGGAGCCCAGCTGTGTCCCAGCAGTGTCCATGAGCTGTCCCTGCCACTGTTCCCAGGATGGACATGCAGCAGGATGTGACCAAGCTGGCAGAGCACTTGGGCCTGGCACAAACATAATGGCTGAGAAGGAGAGTGTGGAGCTGGAAAGAAAAGATGTGGAAAGAGCAAGTGCCCTTGTCCCTGGTTTTCCTGCTATGCTGGGAGTCTCTTCCCTCCCCCTGTGCACGCAGGCACTGACCCTGCAGTACAGAGAAGGGTTTAGGAACCATCTTGGACACCACAAGTCAGTGCAAGGAAGTTTATTTCATTAAAAAACACAGGACTCATGACTTTTGAACAATAACTGAATATCCGGAGACTTGAAGATATTGTGGTAACATTAATCATTACTTAGACATGACATTCTTTTATGGAAACATGTTTAATAAGAAAAGAAAAAAGAAAAACTACCAGAAATAAAACAAACACAAAAGAGGACACTTGACTAAAAGCCGACAGGGCTTGTAACGAGTTACATTCTGAATGCACTAAGAAGAAAACTGGTACTTCATTATTTCTGAAAGAAACCAATCATCAATTTCCTGAGACAATGCTTGAGCTCCTGGTTCCTCAGGCTGTAGATGAGGGGGTTCAGTGATGGAGCCACCACCGAGTACAGAACTGACACCACCAGGTCCAGGGATGGGGAGGAGATGGAGGGAGGCTTAAGGTAGGCAAACATACCAGTGCTGACAAACAGGGAGACCACGGCCAGGTGAGGGAGGCACGTGGAAAAGGCTTTGTGCCGTCCCTGCTCAGAGGGGATCCTCAGCACAGCCCTGAAGATCTGCACATAGGAGAAAACTATGAAAATGAAACAGCAAAAAGCTAAAGAAAAACTAACCAAAAGAAGCCGAAGTTCCCTGAGGTGGGAGTGTGAGCAGGAGAGCTTGAGGATCTGAGGGATTTCACAGAAGAACTGGCCCAGAGCATTGCCATGGCACAGGGGCAGGGAAAATGTATTGCCTGTGTGCAGTAGGGCATTGAGAAAGCCACTGGCCCAGGCAGCTGCTGCCATGTGGGCACAAGCTCTGCTGCTCAGGAGGGTCCCGTAGTGCAGGGGTTTGCAGATGGCAACGTAGCGGTCGTAGCACATGATGGTGAGGAGGGAATACTCTGCTGAAATGAAAAAGGCAAACAGAAACACCTGGGCAGCACATCCTGCATAGGAGATGGTTGTGGTGTCCCAGAGGGAGTTGTGCATGGCTTTGGGGACAGTGGTGCAGATGCAGCCCAGGTCTGTGAGGGACAGGTTGAGCAGGAAGAAGTGCATGGGGGTGTGCAGGTGGCGGTCGCAGGCTACGGCGCTGATGATGAGGCCGTTGCCCAGGAGGGCAGCCAGGTTGATGCCCAGGAAGAGCCACAAGTGCAGGAGCTGCAGCTGCCGCGTGTCTGCCAATGGCAGGAGGAGGAACTGGCTGATGGAGCTGCTGTTGGGCATTTGCTGCTTCTGGAGGTGGGGCACTGTCCAAGGAGGAAATAACAGTGACAAATCAGATGAGATATTTCTGAGAATAATCACAGCCATATCCCAATACCCCTTTCCCTTCTGCTCACGCTCCCCACTTTTCCTTTTTCAGGAAACTTTGCTTCATATCCATGGCTGGAGCCCTGCTTGGTGCTCACTACATTTCCCATGAGGAGCAGCCCCTCTGCCCACTGGCTGTGAGGGTCAGCCCTGCTCTGCTCCAGGGGGGTCATGGCCATGGTGGGGGCAGGGCCCATCCTGGTGTTCAGCTGTGTCAGATGAAACTGCTCCTAAAGCAAAAGTTCTCATGGGCATCTGCACTCCCAGTTTTGAGAAGATTTCAGGATTCCAGAAGACAGTTTCAGAGGTTTGGGTGTTTTGTTTCTGACTCCCCTCATCTTCCCTGTGGAGTTTTCCTGGATGTCAGAACCCCTCAGCATTTGTGCTGCCCTGAGGAAGAGCAGAGCAGGGCTTCCCAAACAGGACCATGTGTGTGGCTTAGTGCAGAGTGAGGGGAGCTGCTCTGTCCCTCTGCCTTCTTCCAGCTGCCCTGGACTTGGACCTTCCTCAGACAGAGAGTGATCACACTCCCATTTTTGTCTGAAATTCCACTAGACACTGTTGAGAGCAGAGAGATCCATCACAGACCACTCAGTGTCTCAGCCTGGCTCAAGGTCTCAAGGACACACGTGGCTCATCTCACCAACTCAACAGCATTTCCTGGGATGGGCACAGCATCTCTGCCCCTCTGCACTGGGGATTTCAGATAACACAATTGTGCTATGAAGGTGATTTGCATTCTTGAGGGCAGCTCCCAGCTTGGAAGGACATCTCAGAGAAGAGCCAAGTGTCCTGACAGTAGGGTTTGATTCTGGGAAACACACCTCATTCTCCAGGCACAGAGAATTCACTACTGACAGCCCCACAGGTCAGAGGAAAATTGGAATGTCTCATTCCCAGGGACCCACCTGCCTGAGGGGGATCACAGGATCAGTGATTGACTCTGTAGCTTGAACTCCCATTCCCAGTGAACCTGACTGAGAGAAGGAGGAAACAACCCCAGTAACATGAGCAAGTTGAGGAAAAAGGAAATGCACACTGAGGGTCCGGCTGGGAGAAGCCAGGGCAGAACCAGGTGGGCACTCAGGGCAGTGTCACCCTGAGCCAGCTGTGCCACCTCCCAGACACCAGTAGTGCCAGGTATTTGTTCTCAACCCCTGTGCAGCTCCTCAGAGTTCCGTCTGCAACATATACCACCAGGCATGTGGCTTGAGAGCTTGATAGTAATCCCTCCTTTCACCTTCTCCTTGAAGTATCCCCTGGAAAATATCCTGCAGTGCTCTGGTTCTGTAAGCAGTCCTCACTGATGAAACTCTCACTTGATAGCTGAACTAACCTGCCCTGCCCTGCACTGCCCTGCACTGCTCTGCACTGCCCTGCCCGGGTTTGCTCTTTCCACCCACAGCCTCTCCCCCAGCACTGAGGGCGCTCCCCAGACCAGCTGAGAGCTGCCCCTGGCAGGTGGCAGAGCTCCTGCCCTGGCACAGCACCCTGGGGTGCAGGACCCTGCTCTGCAGGACAGTTTGGGACAGCCTGGGTGGCACAGCCTGGATTCAAACCCTGCAGCCATCCCTGGGAGAAGGGAACCCTGTTGGGATGTCCCTGGGATGGTGCAGCAGAGAGTCCCTGCTTTGCAGCACATCCTCCTCTTCAGCACCAGAGACACTGTGATATCCCACATTAGAAACCCCCCAGGCTGTGGGATGTGCCAGCGTTGGGAGATCTTCCCACAGACTGCACATACATTGCCCTTCATGCAGACTTACCTTCTGAAAGTCTGGGAAGACTCCTCTTCTGTGGATCTTCCTCTCAACTTTCCTCACACCCCAGACTGTGTGTAACCTCTCTCTGCCCTGCTTTTCTGCCCTCGGTGTGTGCAGGCAGTGCCCTGAGCCCTGCTGGGCTGTGCACAGGAGCTGCTCCTGGGCAGAGCTGTCTCTCTGCAGCGCTGCCCGCTTGCCAGGAGCTCCCTGTGTGCCAGGAGCCCGGCCCAGCTCAGCAGCACAGCAACAGCCCAGGGCATTTAATGGCCCTCTGGGGGGTTTGGTGCTGTGTCCCTGAACATCAGACCCTGAGGAAAGGTGCAGGAACCTCTTGAGAAACCAAAGTCAGAATCAAACTTTAAACTTTCTTTTGTTGTTAATGGGTCCCTCTGAGGGACATAACTGAGAAAGTGTCCCCAGATTCCAGTTAGAAAACAAAGAGACAATGATGACAAATATGGACTAGGAAAGAAAGGTCACTCTGATACTGAGGAAAGTAAGAAGCATTTAATTAAACCAAAGGTCACAGCTGTGACCCCCCAGGCCTTGGGAAGGGAGATCCTGTCCCTCCCTCATTCCCCAGGGCTCTTCCTTGGGCACCGGGGTGTGGGATGTGGAATAGCAGGGACAGGAGGATGGGGTGGCACCTCCCAGGCCACTGAGCAGGGACAAGGAGGCAATGAGGCCCTAGGGCTGCAAGGCTCACTTGTCTCCTCATGCCATCAGGGGCACACACAGCAGCCATGGCCAAAGGCCTGCACAAGTTGGCTCTCTTGGGGCCTTTCAGCTTCTGCACATCCCTGTCTCCTCTCCAGCCCAGGCTGTCCTACGGTGTCCATGCCCTGCCCCTTTCCCTGCAGGCTGTCGACATCCCCCGGCTGCCCCACCTCGCTGGCCCCTTCCCGCACTGACATCTCTCCCTCCTCCCTGGCTGTGCCTTGGCACAAAAAGCCTTGGACTGATCCAGACCCCTTCAGGGGGATGTGTTGCACCACAGCACTGCCCTTGGGCAGAAATTCCTTTCTCCTTGTGTGCAGTCTGGACCTCCCCACTTTCCCTTCAGGGCCTCTCAGGCTTCTCCAGTTCTTTCCTCAGTCTCCACCACACTGGGCCCAGGGCTTGGAGGCTTCCAAACCCCTTCATACGATATCTCTGGTATTTAGCCATGAAAATGTTGTGCTCTTAGTGCAGGAGAGACAGAGTGACACTTTTTGCCAAGGGTTGTATTGGCAAAACAAGGCACAGGAACTGGAACTGAATGAGGGGAGATTTCCATTGGATGTCAGGAAGAAATATTTTGTGCTGAGGGTGGCAGGAACCTGGGCCAGGTTACAGAGTAAGTGGAAACCCCATTCCTGGAGCTGCCCAAGGTTTGGAATTTTGTACAACCTAAACTTGTGGAAGGTGTCCCTGAGTAACTGAAGTGCACTTTGACTAGTGGCTATTTTAGGTCTCTTGCAACACCAAAAGTTTAATTATTCTTTTTTCCAGTATCCCCAACTCCTTCTCCACAGGGTTGCAAATACCTTCATGCACCATGTTGGCATTTTAATGTGACCTAATCCCCAGCACTTTATGAAAATGGAAAAACAGTCCTTTTAGGGACATGAATTTCAATGACTTTGGAGGAACCTTTCAAAAGTCAAAAGTTACAAAGGAACTAATAGAGATTTCCAACATCTCTGCATGAAAGGCTGTTGCAGCTTCTAATTCAGGTGGGTCTGGAGGACCACATTACAGGTTTCGTTTTCACCTTAAAAGGACATGTTTCCAGCCTCAACCAATTGGAGTCAGACCACCGCACCTGGGGCGGGGTCACTTAAGGTCATATATACCTGTGTTTTTGAATAAACTTGGGATTTGCTTTACATCACATTGGTGTGTGCAGTCTCCTCTAGGCCTGGTCTGCAAGAAATGGTGGACCCCAACGTGTCTTAGAACATGAAACCCACCTGCACACCTGCCTAGAACCTTAAGAAGTGGCCCCTGAGAGCTGCTATGCCCCAGTTTTTTTGGGTGCTTTGTGGAGAAGCCCCCGAGAGCTTCTGTCTCCTGTAAACTTGGGAGTTTTGTGTAGTGGCCTTGAGAGCTGCTGGAAGAACGTGGACTGAAGGAACCACGACCTTCGAACCGGTGAGTTAAAGAAACATGGGAAATTCCAACTCGACTAAAATGAACTTATTGCTTGATAAATTTGAAAAACTAGCTCGTGTTACAAAAACAAACATTGAAAGAAGCATTACAGGAATTTTGGATTGGTGTTTCACTCGAAGGCACCTAACAGATGCCAATTCCACACTTCCCATAGAAGTGTGTGATAAAATTGGGGCAGACTTGTGGAATTTAGTGCAAACTGCACCCGACGAATTTTTACAGCTCATTCCGTTATATGCAGCTGTAAGGAAAATGCTGTTAGAGGTAGAACGAGCCCGTAAAAACCTCGAGCTACCAGAGAGAAGGGAAAAAAGTCTGTTTCTACAGAGCAGTTTTTCTCCTGAACATCCTTCTGCACCACCGTGGGCACCGCCGCTCGCAGAAACGCCGCCGCGGTACCCTTCGGCATCGCCCGTGCCGCCTGCGGGACCCCCGCCGCGGTACCCACACGCGGCACCGCCCGCTCCCGCTCCAGAAAACCCGGCAAGACCACAGCAACCATGGAATCAAAGCTTTTCCACGCCGTTCGTCACCGCGAAAAGCCAAGAAGTCGTCTTTGCACCGCCTTACAACTACCAAGAAACAGCCTGTGCACAGCAAATGAGACCACCAGCTGCCGCTGTAGAAGCGGACGGACCTCAGCAGCAACCTTGGAACCCCACGAGACACGCCGCAGAAAACCAAACCGTGAGTGACTTTTATTTAAATCCTAACTCCGAGAAGGCGCGATGGGGAATGCCCTCAGCCGAGAGAGACATGTGGAGGGGGGGACAAACCCCGTGGAGTTTCTCTCCCCCTGTCCATCCACCTTCGGCGCCGGCTCCGCCACCGCCGCCGCTGCCGCCAATGCCCTGCGGGTACCTCGGGGCTGCGGTCGCCCCGCCGCCGCGCTCCCCACCGCCCCGCGGGTACGCCGGAGTTGCTCCATTGTGGCAAGAGGCGGCCGCGGGAGACATTTTGGCAGGAATCGAAACCGCGTGGACAGGAAAACAAAGAGACCACGTGATTGCAAACCCCGCAAAATCAAACAAAGAAACGGCGCGCCCTTACCACGAGGCGCAAGGACCGCCTGACCCCCCTCCCTACTGCATGGCAATCACAGCGCATGCGCCAGGCGCGGGTCCGCCGCAGCCTGCAGGGGCCAGAGTTGGCTCCTAATTCGCCTGCTCCTGGGGCGGATCAGTTCCCGCGCCACCCCCACCACCTCCTGCGTGGATCGACTGCGTCATGGAGAGGGGAGAGACTACTCCCCAGTGGAGCGGAACCCGCGGAGCTCCCCCTGGTCGTTCCCTTCACTGCGTGCCATTCACAGCGCAAGCGTCCCGAGAACGAGTTCCCACAGCGCCAGTCGCGCAGGACACAAGCTCTGCATCACCAGCAGGGACTCCCTCCCCGATAGCCGCGCGCTGCCCGCAGCTGCCAACACTGGCACTAGAACCCCCCGCGCCGGTATGGACTGCCCCTGCGCCGGCAACCTGGTACCTGCAGCCTCCATCACCGACAGCCACACCCACCAGCTGTATCCCAGAATGGAAAGCAACAGCACAGCCATTTAAAGGCACGGCACCAAAAGAAAAAGAAGCCTCTGTTTGGAACATGCTGGGGGGAGCTGGGAATCACGATGTAGTAAAAAAGGGATTAGAAAGATCCAAAAATGCTGCTTTAGCTGTCTTTTCTAACCTTCCTAGAACAGGGAAGCCTCTGGTAACTCAAAAAACCATTTCAGAAGCCTTCACAGCTATGGTGAAGCCAGATGAAAAGCATCTAGCCACCATAATTCAAAGGGTAGTTAAATCCAGAGAGTATCTAAGTGTATCTCTTGCACTTGTAACTTGTCTTGTTGCTGTTACTAATCAGAATGTATGGATAATGCTTTCTCAACAGGCAAATCTAAAAAAATTCTGCTCAGATAACATGGTTAAAGCAGGAGAACCAAACAAAGTGTGCATTATAGGAACACCTTATCATAACATCAAAGATTTCATTCCTTTTGGTATTGAGGAAGCAAAAGTGTCCTGCAGTGGTACTGGAGAAACCATAGCAGACATCATATGGCAATTGAATACTCCCTTAGAGAGACATCCGCAAGAGCTAAGGTTAGTAGGAGCTCTCCCTGGAAATGAGTCATGTGTTGAATTTCACCCTGTGCATTCCAGTGTATCAGAATGGTCAAACGAACACTGATCACAGCAATATTTTCCTGTGGGAAGCACAGATGTCACTCCTCATAATAAGAGTTACACCAATAGCAGTTGGTGTTGGAATGTTGTTGGTTCACAAAATACAAGTTACGCAAAAACAAGATTGGTTCACACAAAAGGTAACCAGAGAAGAGCGTTGCCTCCTGGATATTTCTTAATTTGTGGTAATAGAGCATGGCCTGGAATACCTGCCAAGGTAAAAAGTGGACCTTGTTACTTAGGCCAGCTGACCAAATTTACACAATCAATACAAGAGCATGTTAAGTGGTCTAGTCCTCAAGCTGAGGAAAACACCATAAAACATTGGAGTGATACAAGAAATTTGCTAGCAGCAGTTTTTTCCCCAGTTGGTGTAGACAGAGCATTACATTTAGTGCAAATGCTTAACTACTGGGTGCAGGAACAACTAAACATCATTGCCAAAATGCTTAATGATTTCTCAACAGATGCTGATAGGATAGAACAAGCAGTATTGCAAAACAGAGAAGCCCTGAGATTCTTGTTGATGATTCATGGTTACCAATGTGATGAGTTTAAAGGGATATGTTCCACAGAATTAAGCAAACACTCCAAAAAAGCACAAGCAGTGAAAAATAATCCTGACAAGCTACCTATATTTTGAAATTCTGTTAACTTTCAGTTAAAGTGCAGTTTTGAGCTTATTGCACTGCCAAGTTGCCCAGCAGGCTGTAGGGATAAGGACACCTGTCCCCTCAGCTGCTGAACATTTTCTGCAGAATGTAAGTAGTTATGTTTAGCCTTTGTGAATTTCCTCTGTGAATTCACACTTGTTTACTGCTTTACCAAGGGTGTATAAGGACTAAAAATCAAAGCTTCATTCTCAAACCTCTGTGATGGCCACACAGAAGTTCTGAGAATGGACCTTGAACATAAGGAGATTTAGCTCAGCTGGACTGAACTTGCTTCTTTGCTAAGGGAAGTCACTCTGCACTCTTGGACACTTTGCACAAAATTTAATAAAATTTGTAGTTTGTTTACAGTGGTCTGTGCGGTGACGACTGCACAAAAAGACCACAAATTCACGCGTGAAAGAAAAGTTTCTTGTTTTGCACTAGTTGTAAGTTTCAAATTCCAAACATACGTGTCTTAGTCATGTATTGGTTTGTGTTAGTTTACAAAGGTTACTGTACCTCCTTCCAAAAGTCTATTTTGAAAAGAGAGGGGGAGGTAGGGATGTGTAACCTGCAAATACGCTGTTAAGTCTTGAATTAGCAAAATTTAAGATTTTCAAAATGTTATTTCTCAATTTTCAAAATTTTCAGCCTTTCTGTTCAAGTTGCAATATGCATGATGTGTATTATGTTGTTTGCATTTTTGCTTTGTTCTTTGAAACAAAAGGGGGGGATGTTGCAGCCCGATTCAGGTGGGTCTGGAGGACCACATTACACGTTTTGTTTTCACCTTAAAAGGACATGTTTCCAGCCTCAACCAATTGGAGTCAGACCACCACACCTGGGGTGGGGTCACTTGAGGTCATATATACTTGAGTTTTTGAATACACTTGGGATTTGCTTGAACATCACATTGGTGTGTGCAGTCTCCCTAGGCGCTGGTCGGCAACAGAGCATTGTGAGGTCATCCAGCACATCAGGGAACCCACACAACAGAAATTCCATCTGGGGGAGCTGAAGGAGTGGGGCAGGAGGGAGAGCCCCTCGGGTTCTGATTCTGGGGGCAGCTCTGTCACACAGCCCCACCAACCCTGGCAGGCAGGAAGGCAGCCCTGGGCTTGTGGCCACCCTGCTCTGCACTGGCCCTGCAACTGGGGAAAAATCTTATCCTCATCTCCAGGCTGAACATTCCCTGTTTCCCTCAACACCCCTTGTCTTTCATGCTCTTCACATGCCAGCTCCAGCCAAACCTTCCCTCCCTCAAAAACAGTCCCCATATCTAACACTTTCTTTGCAAACTGTCCTTGCTTTCACCTCCTGGCAGTGGCTTCATGGCCCCTGTCACAGCCAGCCCTGTCCCTGCACTGACCCAGCTCTGCTTCCCCACAGATGCTGCATCAGGAAGGGAAGGTCCATGGGGGAGGGAAATGCACAGAGACTCATCCTGGAAGGGACCTCGGGCGGGTTCTGGGCCAAACCAAAGCACAGTGAGTGGGGAAAGGGACACAAGGATGGGTTGTTTGTGTGCTCTGCCATGTCAGGAGAAGATGTAGAGCTGCAGAGACACCCAGACAATGTGGATCCTTCAGGAGATGATCTCAGACAGGGGCTCCCAGGCCTCTGCCAATCCCTGTTTGCTCTGGTTTGATGGTCATTGGTGGTTACACCCACTCACCCACCCACACCCCCACCAATGTTCTGTGCACACACACCAGTCTCACCAGTGTCTGGGCCCCCAAGGAACACAAGATCTGATGATTTTGTGGCTCCCACTCCAGTGGTTGGCACTTGGACCTCCCTTCAAACCCAGAGCACAGAGATCCCTTCTCCCAGAAAGTTCTTGGCAGTGGAGGGATTAGGAAAATGGAACAGACTGTGGGATCAGTTACAGGGCACAGCCAGAAAAAGGCACTGACCGGTCACCTCTTTGCACATGCCCAACTCCTTCATACCCTTTTCTCTCTGTTTTCTCATGCCTGTTCCTCCACAAATCTCTTTGGTCATTTCCTGGACATCCCATGGCAACTCTTATACAGTCCCTAAATGCACTTTCTGGCTGCCCATCCTGAGTCTCAGGACCTGAGTTAGAAAACCCCCAACCTCAGCTGCAAGGCCATCCTGGGGGGCTGTCACTGATCACTTGGGGAGCCTTTCATGCAGAGATGTTGGAAATCTCTATTAGTTCCTTTGTAACTTTTGAGTTTTGAAAGGTTCATCCAAAGTCATTGAAATTCATGTCCCTAAAAGGACTGATTTTCCATTTTCATAAAATGTTGGGGATTAGGTCACATTAAAATGCCAACATGGTGCATGTAGGTATTTGCAACCCTGTGGAGAAGGAGTTGGGGATATAGGAAAAAAGATTAATAAACTTTTTGGGTTGGAAGAGACCTAAAATAGCCACTAGTCAAAGTGCACTTCAATTACTCAGGGACACCTTCCACAAGTTTAGGTTGTACAAAATTCCAAACCTTGGGCAGCTCCAGGAATGGGGTTTCCACTTACTCTGTAACCTGGCCCAGGTTCCTGCCACCCTCATCACAAAATATTTCTTCCTGACATCCAATGGAAATCTCCCCTCATTCAGTTCCAGTTCCTGTGCCTTGTTCTGCCAATACAACCCTTGGCAAAAAGTGTCACTGTGTCTCTCCTGCACTAAGAGCACAACATTTTCATGGCTAAATACCAGAGATATCGTATGAAGGGGTTTCGAAGCCTCCAAGCCCTGGGCCCAGTGTGGTGGAGACTGAGGAAAGAACCAGAGAAGCCTGAGAGGCCTTGAAGGGAAACTGGGGAGGTCCAGATTGCACACAAGGAGAAAGGAATTTCTGCCCAAGGGCAGTGCTGTGGTGCAACACATCCCCCTGAAGGAGTCTGGATCAGCCCAAGGCTTTGTGTGCCAAGGCAGAGCCAGGGAGGAGGGAGAGATGTCAGTGCAGGAAGGGGCCAGCGAGGTGGGGCAGCCGGGGGATGCCGACAGCCTGCAGGGAAAGGGGCAGGGCATGGACACCATAGGACAGCCTGAGCTGGAGAGGAGACAGGGATGTGCAGAAGCTGAAAGGCCCCAAGAGAGCCAAGTTGTGCAGGCCTTTGGCCATGGCTGCTGTGTGTGCCCCTGATGGCATGAGGAGACAAGTGAGCCTTGCAGCCCTGGGGCCTCATTGCCTCCTTCTCCCTGCTCAGCAGCCTGGGAGGTGCCACCCCATCCTCCTGTCCCTGCTATTCCACATCCCACACCCCGGTTCCCAAGGAAGAGCCCTGAGGAATGAGGGAGGGACAGGATCTCCCTTCCCAGGGGCTGGGTGTCATGGCTGTGACCTTTGGGTTAGTGAAATGCTTCTTACTTTCCTCAGCATCAGAGTGACCTTTCTTTCCTAGTCCATATTTGTCATCATTGTCTCTTTGTTTTCTAACTGGAATCTGGGGACACTTTCTCAGTTATGTCCCTCAGAGGGACTCATTAACAACAAAAGAAACTTTAAACTTTGATTCTGACTTTGGTTTCTCATGAGGTTCCTGCACCTTTCCTCATGATCTGATGTTCAGGGACTGAGCACCAAACCCCCCAGAGGGCCATTAAATGCCCTGGGCTGTTGCTGTGCTGTTGAGCTGGGCCGGGCTCCTGGCACACAGGGAGCTCCTGGCAAGCGGGCAGCCCTGCAGAGAGACAGCTCTGCCCAGGAGCAGCTCCTGTGCACAGCCCAGCAGGGCTCAGGGCACTGCCTGCACACACCGAGGGCAGAAAAGCAGGGCAGAGAGAGGTTACACACAGTCTGGGGTGTGAGGAAAGTTGAGAGGAAGATCCACAGAAGAGGAATCTTTCCAGGCTTTCAGAAGGTAAGTCTGCATGAAGGGCAATGTATGTGCAGTTTGTGGAAAGATCTCCCAACGCTGGCACATCCCACAGCCTGGGGGGTCTCTAATGTGGGATATCACAGTGTCTCTGCTTCTGATGAAGAGGACGTGCTGCAAAGCAGGGACTCTCTGCTGCACCATCCCAGGGACATCCCAGCAGGGTTCCCTCCTCCTAGGGATGGCTGTAGGGTTTGAACCCCGGCTGTGCCACCCAGGCTGTCCCAAACTGTCCTGCAGAGCAGGGCCCTGCACCCCAGGGTGCTGTGCCAGGGTAGGAGCTCTGCCACCTGCCAGGGGCAGCTCTCAGCTGGTCTGGGGAGATCTTTCAGTGCTGGGAGAGAGGCTGTGGATGGAAAGAGCAAACCCTGGCAGGTCAGGGCAGGGCACAGCAGGTTTATTCAGCCATCAAGTGAGAGTTTCATAGATGAGTACTTCTAACAGAAGCAGAGCACTCAGGGATATTTTCCAGGGGATACTTCAAGGGGAAGGGTAAAGGAGGGATTTCTATCAGGCTCTCAAGCCACATGCCTGGTGGTTTGAGTTGCAGAGGGAACACTGAGGAGCTGAACAGGAGCTGAGAACAACTACCTGGCATTGTTGGTGTCTGGGAGGTGGCACAGCTGGCTCAGGGTGACAATGCCCTGAGTGCCCACCTGGTTCTGCCCTGGATTCTCCCAGCTGGACCCTCAGTGTGCATTTCCTTTTTCCTCAACTTGCTCATGTTACTGGGGTTTTTTCCTCCTTCTCTCAGTCAGGTTCACTGGGAATGGGAGTTCAAGCTACAGAGTCAATCAGTGATCCTGTGATCCCCCTCAGGCAGGTGGGTCCCTGGGAATGAGACATTCCAATTTTCCTCTGACCTGTGGGGCTGTCAGTAGTGAATTCTGTGTGCCTGGAGAATGAGGTGTGTTTCCCAGAATCAAACCCCATTGTCAGGACACTTGGTTCTTCTCTGAGATGTCCTTCCAAGCTGGGAGCTGCCCTCAAGAATGCAAATCATCGTCACAGCACAATTGTGTTATCTGAAATCCCCAGTGCAGAGGGGCAGAGATGCTGTGCCCATCCCAGGAAATGCTGTTGGGTTGGTGAGATGAGCCACGTGTGTCCTTGAGACCTCGAGCCAGGCTGAGACATTGAGTGGTCTGTGATGGATCTCTCTGCTCTCAACAGTGTCTGGTGGCATTTCAGACAAAACTGGGAGTGTGATCACTCTCTCTCTGAGGAATGTCCAAGTCCAGGGCAGCTGGAAGAAGGCAGAGGGACCAAGCAACTCCCCTCACTCTGCACTAAGCCACAGACATGGTCCTGTTTGGGCAGCCCTGCTCTGCTCTTTCTCAGGGCAGCACAAATGCTGAGGAGTTCTGACATCCAGGAAAACTCCACAGGGAAGATGAGGGGAGTCAGAAACAAAACACCCAAACCTCTGAAACTGTCTTCTGGAATCCTGAAATCTTCTCAAAACTGGGAGTGCAGATGCCCATGAGAACTTTTGCTTTAGGAGCAGTTTCATCTGACACAGCTGAACACCAGGATGGGCCCTGCCCCCACCATGGCCATGACCCCCCTGGAGCAGAGCAGGGCTGACCCTCACAGCCAGTGGGCAGAGGGGCTGCTCCTCCTGGGAAATGTAGTGAGCACCAAGCTGGGCTCCAGCCATGGATATGAAGTAGTTTCTCGAAAAAGGAAAAGTGGGGAGTGTGAACAGAAGGGAAAGGGGTATTGGGATATGGCTGTGATTATTCTCAGAAATATCTCATCTGATTTGTCACTGTTATTTCCTCCTTGGACAGTGCCCCACCTCCAGAAGCAGCAAATGCCCAACAGCAGCTCCATCAGCCAGTTCCTCCTCCTGCCATTGGCAGACACGTGGCAGCTGCAGCTCCTGCACTTGTGTCTCTTCCTGGGCATCAACCTGGCTGCCCTCCTGGGCAACGGCCTCATCATCAGCGCCGTAGCCTGCGACCACCACCTGCACACCCCCATGCACTTCTTCCTGCTCAACCTGTCCCTCACAGACCTGGGCACCATCTGCACCATTGTCCCCAAAGCCATGCACAACTCCCTCTGGGACACCACAACCATCTCCTTCATGGGATGTGCTGCACAGGTCTTCTTCCTTATTTTATTCATTGGAACAGAGATTTCCCTCCTCACCATCATGTGCTACGACCGCTACGTTGCCATCTGCAAACCCCTGCACTACGGGACCCTCCTGGGCAGCAGAGCTTGTGCCCACATGGCAGCAGCTGCCTGGGCCACTGCTTTTCTCAATGCTCTGCTGCACACAGCCAATACATTTTCCCTGCCCCTGTGCCAGGGCAATGCCCTGAGCCAGTTCTTCTGTGAAATCCCACAGATCCTCAAGCTCTCCTGCTCAGACTCCAAACTCAGGGAAATTGGGCTCCTTCTGGTTACTACCTGTTTAGTGTTTGGTTGTTTTGCTTTCATAGTTTTCTCCTATGTGCAGATTTTCAGAGCTGTGCTGAGGATCCCCTCTGAGCAGGGCCGGCACAAAGCCTTTTCCATGTGCCTCCCTCACCTGGCCGTGGTCTCCCTGTTTCTCAGCACTGATGTGTTTGCCCACCTGAAGTCTCCCTCCATGTCCTCTCCAACTCTGGATGTGGTGGTGTCAGTTCTGTACTTGGTAGTGCCTCCGACACTGAACCCCCTCATTTACAGCCTGAGGAACCAGGAGCTCAAGGATGCTGTGAGGAAAATGATGACTTGATGCTCTCCAGAAGCATAAAACTGTTGTTTCTGTTGATGTCTGCATAGCATTGGGACTGGAACTCGTTACAGCCCCATCCTGTTTTCTCAGTATTTTGGTGGGGGGTCATGTGATAAGTTTGTGTACAAATAAATTTTTTAATTAACCTCCATTATAATCTAGTATGTTTCTTTGGAGTTTGACCCAGAGACTGTCTAAATGAGGATTTGTTCCACTTGAGCAGTTACACAAAATAAAGGACAGTACAGTGACTTGTTTGATCCTTCTTCTTAGGCATTCAGAAAGGACAGCTCACTGCAGGACAGTGCATGTTTACAGAGAGGAGGGGACTCTTCTGAGCTGCCCTTTCTGCTTCCACACTCTCCTAAGCCCTTGTGTTGGTCCAAGGCCTTGGTCCTCTGCCAGGTTGGTCACATCCTGCTGTGTGTCCATCCTGGGCTCACAGCCAGGGACAGGCCATGGGCACTGCTGGGACAGAGCTGGGCTGCACAACAGCAGCTCCATCAGGAAAGGGCAACTCCTGAGGGCAGGACAGGAAGGCTTTGGGCTTCCTCCGAAGTTGCTCTTAAGAACATACCTAAGGAAGAGACATTCAAGAGGCAACTTGTCCTGCTTTGTCTGCCCATGACTCAGTGTGATGAGATCAGGTTCCCAGTGTGACTTTCAAAGGACTTAGTTCTGGTTCAGGTTTTACTTGTTGGTGGCCAGAGACCATGCAGATGAGATTAACCTTCCTGGGGCTCAACAGCTTGTGACAGGGCTGATGGCAGGTAAGTGATTTGCTTAAGACACTTTGGCGCTGCCAGGAGAACACGAGACCTGCAGCAACAGTGTGAGCAGGAGCTGACAGTGAATAGAGCCCAATGAGAACAGGCCTGTCCAGCTCGGAGTCACCCAGAGATAATATTCTACATCTGAGTGTGAACTGAAAAAAAAGAGCCCTGCAACCCCAGGGAATACAGCAGGTTGAGGGAAAGGAGTCCTGTGATTCATTTTACTTTCCATAAGCATTCATGGTCTGGATCCAGTGCAGCCCCCAGACCCATCTCCCAGCACTGGAACAAGGCAGGACCCCTCTGAGCACCCTCCATGACCATACAAGAGCTTGTGTGGCAGGGGGTCAGTGGCAGGGACCACCATCCGCTGGCTCTGCCTCCCAGCCTGACCAGCACAGCCCAGCAGAGCCCCTCCATGGCCCCAGGCACCACAGCCCCTGTGCCCTGCAGAGCAGCATCCCCAGCTCGGGGGCTGTGGGGAGCACAGGGAGGGGCTGCAGGAATGGCTAGTCAGGCCAGCACAGACGTGTTCCCCTGGGGAAAGGCTCTGTGGGGAGATGGGACGTGCCAGGAGAAGAGCAGGACAGGCTGTGTGTGCAGAGGAGCCATGGAAAGAGGCTGTCCTGTCCCTGGGGCTGTAGGTGATGCCCGCAGAGCCCCACGATTGATTCTCTCCTGCTGTCCTGGGGAGTGTGGCTGGCCCTGGGGCTGCAGGAGATGCCTGAGATGATGGTCTCCTGAACATTCCAGACACAGAGTCACTGTCCCTGACCTCCATTGCCTCCATTTCTTGCTGCAGGGCCAGACATGATTGTGCTGCTCTGTGGGGCTGGGGCTGGGCCAGGTGGATTGGTGGGACCAGGGATGAACTGGACTGGGCCATGCCAGGGAGAGGGAAACTCCAGTGCTGAGCTGAAGTGTGTGAGTGTACAGGGTGGGGGCTCTGCAGGGCTGAGGTGCCTCCAGCCCCGGGCAGTGGCAGCAGGAGCCCAGGGAGACACTGCACCTGCTGCCAGGAACTGTCTGTGTGTGTGCAAGGGAAGGACTCGTGTCTCTGAACAGCCCTGGGGGTGTGAGCAGGGCATGAGCCCAGCTCAGGTGTGGGCACCTGTCAGAGCCCTGACATTTCTGGCTGTGACTGCAGGAACAACCTCCCTGTCCCAGGGACATTTATCTCACCAGCCTTGAGCATGCCCATTGCAAATGTCCATGTCTCCTCCATCCCTCTCCTCTGCCTTTATGTCCCTTTCTTCCCACACCAGGAAACAGCCTGGGGGAGTCTCCCCTGTGCAGTCAGAGAGGCTCTGTGAGCAGGAGTGACAGTGTTCTCCAGAAGGTGCATTTGTCCCCTTTGACATGGTCCAGAGCTCAGGACTGTGAAAACATTCCCAGGCACACAGCTTGGAGAGATCTTGGAAGGCAAATTGGGAGAGGAAGAACAGAAGAGGCAAAATTAGGGATATGAAACCATCCCAGAGAAGTTCAGTAGCTCCTCTGAGCAATGTTTCTGCATTCAAAACACTGGTAGGAAATGTACTCTGATAAATAGCTGCACAAATATTTTCACATAAACAGTGAGTGAATCAGATTAATAGAACAAGTGTGTGGTGTTGTCAGTAAAAAGAAAATGATGAAAAAATCTTGAAATTAAAAATAAACAGCACATCATAATGATAGGCAAGGAAGTCTTCAACAATTACCAGGATTTCTTGTCTGCAGAGGTTTCAACTACCTCCTAAAACCCACACTCCTGGCTTCAGGCCATGACTTCCCAGAGCAGTCACAGAGTTGGCCACTGCCCCAGAAATGCCCCAGGGCAGCTCAAGGACCCAAGTGTGAAAAGTCCCCCAGAGTGTCTGTGAGCCCTTCTGGAACAGGAGCTGCTGGGCAGGAAGGACCAGCTGGGGAGGGGCAGGGAATCCCCCCCTGCAGCACTGCTGGCCAGGCTGAGGAGGGTCCTCTCCAGCACAGCAGAACATCCTGTCCCTTTGGGGGCTGGGCTGTCAGGTGTGTTCCCAGAACTGACTGGCCAAGCTGGGCAGGCAGATGCTCAGGGATCATGAAGGGTGTCACAAAGCTGAGCCCAACCAGCTGAAGGATTTGGGGAGGTCAGAAGAAACTGGGACAAAAGGGATGGGATATTTGGGGGAGGAAAGAGGGGCTTGGCCAACAGAGAGGAAAGATTTTGGTGAGGTAAAACCAAGTTCAGGTAATGCTGAGGGTGTTGAAACACTGACTGTGCAAACACTCCTGATGGACCTTTACCTATAATTTGTGTACCATTGCAACTTCTGTGAGGATAACTTGATACTCCTAATTTCACACCCAGCAATCTTCTCTCAGGAACCAAAGGAACCCTAGGACACTGTGGAAAGCCTTGGAACCAAGGGGCCATTCTGACACTTGGGAACCTCATGGAATCATAGTTCCATTGTGACCCTGCAGGAGCCTCAAGGAAACAGAAGCCCACTGTGACCCTGTGGAGCCTCATGGAATCCAGGGATCATTGTGACACTCCAGGGCCTCATGGACTCCAAGCAACCCTGGGACACTGCAGAAATTTTCCCCATTCTCATTTTGCTCTTCTTAAAGATGGGCTTGGCATCTGCCTTTTCCAAGGACCCCAGAACCTCTCAGATTGCTCTGGTCCTTTTGAGAGCACAGCCCAGAATCCCAGGCAAGGGTGATGCAGCAGTTCAGGAGCACATGTAATGAACTGTCCAAGATCACTGAGATGAATCTCACTGGGCCAGTGGAGTTTGTTCCTGGAGTCACTCACAGAAATGTCGAGGTCCAGCAAGGCATCCACCTGTGAACTGGGATTGTGGGATTCTCATGCACCCAGGGGTGATCAGAGAGTCTTTCCCTTTTACACTCATGGGGAGATCATTGCAGGAGTCACAGTCTCTCCCTGGGCTCTCACTGCCACTGCTGGGGGCTGGAAGCACCTCAGCCCTGTGGGGTGTCACCTGCTCTGCCCCTCTCTGAGATGCCCCACGGCCTGAGGGATGGACACAGGGGGAGCTCTGTGCTCAGAAGCACATCCCAGTGCTGCATCCTGGGGTTTTTCCAGGGGATGTGGGGCCCAGAGTGAAGTGAGCTCGAGACACTGTGTGTCCCACAGCCCTTCCCAGCACCTCCAGGATTAGCTGATGGTTTTTGTGTTCTCTTGGGTTCATCTCCCCCACATACACACTGTGAATGCTGAAGTCTCCTCTGTACAATTGTAGCATGGCCTTGTGAGCTGCTCATTTGGTGTCCTCATGGAGGGACAAACAACCTGTCAGTTGTGGGTGAGAGGCCAGTGCTGGGAATGGTGTTTGCAGGGAGTGATCTGTGACAATTGCCCTGGGGCCCCTTGCCCAGGGTGTCCAGGAAACAAAGACAAAGCCCAGACCCTGCTCTGCTCCTCTTTCAGGTGTGTCCCTGGAGGCCTGGCTGTGGAAGGGACACTGCTGTGCCCTCTCCTGCTCTCACACACTTTGGCTCTTCACTGTGCTTTTCTGCAACAGGGCAGTTTCCTGGGTCTTGACAGCCTATGAGAAGACACCAGTTCCTTACAGCCCCAGGGCTTGTCACCTCCTCACCCACTCCATAGAGCTGTGGAGGTGTCCTACTGCTCTCCTGCACTCCCCATTCCACACCCCACATCACTCTGCTCCAGGAGCATCCTGTGAGGAACCAGAGATGGGTGCCAGGGCTTGGCTGTCCTGCTTGGCAAAGTCCATCAGGCACTTTCACAGCCACATTCCACAGTCCCTTTTCCACCTGTAACCAGTGACTCTGAGCTGCTGCTTTCCCAGCCCCAGGGAGGATCTCCTTGTCTGCTCTTCCCCTCTGGGGTCTCTTTTCAGTGATGGCCTGAGCAGAGCTTGGTGACATCCTCAGGAACCTGGAGCTTTGCTGATGAATTTTACTCTTTTAGAGACTTGTTCTGTCTTCAGATCTTCAGTTAGGGAATTCAGTGCCAGAGGCCTCATTAACATTCAAAACATCCTAACAAGACAAGCCTCTGGGAATAATTTACTATTAAGTCTTGAAATTTTTGTGGTTAATTAGACAGATTTCAGAAGTGTATTCAAAGTGAGTGTATTACAGTAACAAAAAAAAAGAAAGATTTCTTTTTGTCCCGTTTACTTTTTTTCTTGTTAATACACTGAGAGCAACAATCCCTAACTGATATTGCTCCTGAGCACCAGGAATGGTCTCTTTTTCTGCTCATTCCCTCCATTTATTCAGTGATCTTAATCAGATAACCCCCAGGGAATAATTTACTTTCAATCTTTCAAATCTTCTGTGGTTAAATTCGCAGATAAAAGAAGCACATTCAAATTGAATATCTTACACTATTAAAAAAAAAGAGAAAATAAGTCTTTTTTGTAGCCTGTTTATTTTTTACTGTTTAAACATTAATATCAGCCATCCCCAAATGATAATCCTGAGTGTCTCTTAATGCAGTCTAAATAGACATGAAAATCAAGATATTTTATGTTTCACAATCAATGAAACATTATCCCTGATCCCTGACCGACCATTTCCCTCATCACACCCCTGGCACTCAAAGCAGCCTTGTGGAATCTGAGCTTCCTCCACTAAAGGCTGGACCTGCAGGTTTCAGCTCCTTGGCACCAACTCCCACCTGCTGTACTTGGAGAAAGAGCTGCAGGAGACACACAGGGATGTTCATGTATTGTCAGCAAACAAAACCAAAGAGAGGCACAGCTCAAAAATAGAAGAAATTCCTCTGCTGTATTTTAAGTTCACATCACTGACGTCCACCTTCCACAGCAGGCAATTTTAGACCAATGGGAAACATGTTATGTGTCAGGCACAGATCTAAAGGTCCCTCCAAGTGCTCCCTACCCCAATTCTTTCCATTTTGCTCTTTGCACAAAGTGAGTCACACACTGAAGTCAGAAGTTCCCTTGATCCAGAGAGGGAGGAAAAGAGAGAAAGTGAATGAATTACTTTGTTGTGCAGAGATAAATCTCCACTAATCCAAATATTTTGCAGTTTCAGGAACTTTACTGGGCATGTTCTGCAGCATTTGTTCAGATTACAACAGGTTAGGTGGGATTGTTGATCTGCTGGAGGGCAGGAAGGCTCTGCAGAGGGGTCTGGACAGGCTGGATCGAGCCAGGGATGGGGAGTTCCTGTCAGTGCTGGCATTTGGCAGGTGTAAGAGACACTTCTAGGTACTCACCTGCACTGCTCTGCAGCCAGAGACTTACCCTGGCAAAGGGCTGTGAAGATTCCTCTCCTGATGAGCTCTCACCTGTCTGCCCACCCCAGGACACCTTCAACCTCTTTCTCACTTCTCTTGTCTATCTTTAATGCCTGCAGGTCCTGCCCTGCTCTGCCATATGGCCACCTTCTCTCCACTGAAGAACTGTGGGAGTCCTTCTGAAAGATCCCGGATGCTGTGGGATGTGCCAGCTTTAGGAGATCCCTGCAGGAAGGGAAGATTAACTTTCCTATAGCAAGAGAATTCTTCTTTCAAATACTGTGGAGGTTTCTCCTATAGTGAGAGCTCAGTCCCCTCCCAGCCCAGGCTGCCTCTCATCTCTGTCCCTTCTCTGCTGTGCCCTCGGTGTGTGCAGGCAGTGCCCTGAGCCCTGCTGGGCTGTGCACAGGAGCTGCTCCTGGGCAGAGCTGTCTCTCTGCAGCGCTGCCCGCTTGCCAGGAGCTCCCTGTGTGCCAGGAGCCCGGCCCAGCTCAGCAGCACAGCAACAGCCCAGGGCATTTAATGGCCCTCTGGGGGGTTTGGTGCTGAGTCCCTGAACATCAGACCCTGAGGAAAGTTAAAGTGAGATTCAAACTGTAAAGCTTCTTGCAGTGCTAATGGGTCCCACTGAGGAACACGACTGTGAAAACATTCCCAGGGTTTTTTTGAGCAGAAATTTGGAGGCAGTGATGACAGGTCTGAGACTCACAGATTTATCAAGGCTGGAAGAGACCTTCAAAGTCTTCTAGTCCAACTGTCATCCAAGCACCACTAGAATCATCCCTAAATCGTATTCCAAGATGTCACATCCATACACCACTTGAGCACTTCAAGATACCACCACCTCCCTGGGCTAATTATTTCACTGCATAAACACCCTCTCAGTGAAAAACATATTTTTAATATCTAATCTGATCCTTGACATACTCAAGTCAAGTCTGTTTCCTCTCTTTCCCTCCCTACAGGGTTGGCAGAAGAGAGGGAGACCCCTGCTCACTAAGACCTCCTTTTGAGTCTTTGAAGAAAGCAATGAGGTCCTCCCTGAGCCTCCTCTTCTCCAGACTCAAGAACACCAGTTCCTCATCCAACATGTTTTCCAGACTCTTTTCCAGCTCCATTCCCTTCTCTGGACATGCTCCAGCCCCTCAATGTCCTTTCTGTAGTGAGCAGCTCAGAACTGAGCACAGGACTTGAGGTGGGGTCTCAGCAGTGCCCAGCACAGAGGGAAAATCCCTGTCCTGGTCCTGCTGGCCACATTATTCCTTACACTGGCCAGATGCCTTTGGCCTTCTTGCCCACCTGGGCACACTCTGACTCATATCCAGCCACTCTTCAGCAGCACCCCCAAGTCCCTTCCTGCTGAGCAGCTCTCAAGCAACTCTGCCTCCAGCCTGGAGTATTCCATGGGGTTGTTGGGACCCAAGGTCAGGATCTGACACTTGGTCTTATTGATCCAGCTTGTCCAGATGCCTCTGCAGAACTTTCCTGCCCTCCAGCAGACCCACAATCACACCCACCTTGGTGTTGTCCACAAATTTACTGAGGGTGCAAACAGTTCCCTCATTCCAGCCATGAGCAGCCAGTTTCTGCAGGAGATGCTGTGGGAGGTGGTGCCAAAGGCTTGACTGAATTCCAGAGAGACACATCCACAGCCTTTCCCTCATCTCCTGAGTGGGTCATTTTGTCATAGAGGGTGATAAGGTTTGTCAACCAGGACCTGCCTTTCCCAAACCCACACTGACTGTGTGATGGCACTCAGGATGATCTCCTCAATGGACTTCCCTGCAGACTGAGGAGAAAGCTGAGCTCTGCCTTGCTCCCTACGTCAGCTCCTGCTGACCCAGCCCTGGCCCTGTTCAGCCTGGGGTGGCTGCGCCGCTGCTGCCCGTGAGCGACAGCTCCGCGGAGCCTGAGAGCTCTGCAGAGTGAGGAGCAGCCCTGCTGCACAAGGGAGAGCAGCACAGACTGAGCATCACATCTGCACTGCAAGAGCTGCATTCCACACCTCTGCCTACAGGAACAGACACAACATCGCTTATCCCCCCCACACACACACTAAGTTGATGGAAAAATAGTTGGTTTTGATGATAAACTCTCTTGTTTTGTTGTTCTAAAAAGTATTCTTAGTGTTTTTCTAACTGTTCTTATTTCCCTCTCTTTTTGAATTTTTTAGCAATTTCTTGATAATAAAAAATCAGTTTTTTGAATTAACGGAGAACTTAGTTTGAGTTTTAATTTTGATGGGGAAAATATTTTGAACCTAACTTCCTTCTGTGATATTTAAGCAGATTGTAACACCATCCCACCTCTCCCAGACTCCACACTCCCTTTTCTTTTTCCCTGGCACCCCCTGGACTCCCCTTTTCTGGGCACAGAGACCCCCTGCACCCCCAAACCACCACTCCCCACCCCTAATCCTCCCTGTCCTTCAGCTTGGCACCTTCCTGATCCCAATTTCCAGAACTGGGATGCTCATGCACCCCCTTATCCTGCACACCCTTTCCTGGCCATCCCACCACTTCTAGCCCCCACACCCCCCGTTTTCCTTGACTCTGGGACTCCCAGGATCCCCACTCCTGCATTTCCCATACCCCAGGCACCCCTTTTCTGAACAATAGGGGACATCTTGAACACCCTTTCCTGGCCATTCTGGGTCTCTGTAACCCATGATCCCCTTTCCCCAACATCGGGGAACCCTGGACCGCCCTCTTCTAAGCACGGGGTCTGCCTGGACCCCTCAACCCACTTATTCAAGCCCCTGCACCCCCCTTTCCTTGGCACTTTCCAGTACTGTGTTCCCCCTGCACCCCCGAAATTCAACCCAAAACCCACAAACATTGAGCCCCCCAAAAAATCCTGCCAGGAGTTCCCCCTCACTGGTCTCCCCACTTTGGGGTTTAGGGTGTTCCCCCTCTCTGGGCTGCCAACGAAGGGCCTGACTCAGGCACACCAACCCCCCCAAGGGGGGTCCCCGCATTCCCCCGCCCACCAAGGGGCTCTGCCGGGAACCGGCACTGGGACCCTCAATATCCCAAATAGCCCCCAGGGGGCATTGGCGGCTCAGCTTTCGGGTCCCTCAAGCCCCAACCATCCCCCCGAACACAACCCAACCCCCCAGAGCCCCCCCAGGCTATTCGGGGCTCGGCTCGGGGGTCCCGCAGCACTTTGTCGGGGCCCTTTGCCGTCCCTGTGTGCAGCTCCGGCCCCGCCCCGCGGCAGCCCCAGCGCGGGCTCCAAGGAGCGGCACATCCTGGTGCCCTTGGGGGCTTTGGCCGGGCCCATCCCGGCTCTCGTGTTCCATGGCACAGCCCGCACGGCCCTTGGGAGGGCACTGTGCAGTTTGGGGGGGCCCAGTCCCTCTTTCCCCGTCTGCCCGTTTCCCCCCGCCCTGTTTTCCCGCTCACCCGAGAGTTCCTGGCGCGCAGTCGGAGCGGTGGAAAGGAAGAGGAAAAGGAGGAGCGTGGGTGTCCCCTCCCCTTGTCCCGGGGATGTTCCTGGGTTGGCAGCGCCCACTCCATTGGAAGGCGGTCCCGGCGGGGCAGCCGGAGCGGTTTGGGAGCGGCTGTGGGTGGCGGTGTGAGAGAGAACAGGTCTACCCGCCCGCCGCCGCTACCAGGTCTGCCCGTGGACGCCCAGGCTCCGGAAACCAGCGGCTGAAGCGCAAAGTCCGGCGGAGACAGCAGGTCTACCGGCTGAGCTTAGAGAACAGGTCTACCCGCCGCAGTGAAACAGGTCTGCCCTCTGGACTGAGGCAGTGATCAGGTCAACCCGCCAGACTAAAAAGGCTTCCCGCCGGACTGGAAAAGTGAACAAGTCGACCCGCCGGACTAGGAGAGACCAGGTCTACCTGCCCCACTGAGCGAACAGTACTAGCCGTGCTTAGAACAGGTCTACCCGTCGGGCTGAGGAGGACCCGCTGGACGGGAAGAGGGAACAGGTCTACCTAGAGACTTGAATACCCGCCGACTGAGAGCAAACAGGTCTACCCACAAAACTGAAAGAGAACAGGTCTACCCGCCAGGCTGAGAGAACAGACATCCCCGCTGGAATGTTCAAGCAAACAATGCCCTGTTTGGACATGTATCGGTCTGACTTCAACACCTAATTAACATCCTGATGGTGAGGCAACCACTGGACTCAAATGACTGTCAGTCAATCCCTTTATACTATAAAAGTCCAGATTCCTTTCACAGAGGCAGGTTCTTCCCAGGTAACCCCTCCTGAGGGGTGTGTGTGTAGAGATTCCTCCCTTGGGTGGGGACCCCAGCTAATGTCACTCCTGGAGGCTGAGAGCAGAGATCTCCCCAGCAGCCTTGGGCTGTCTGAGCTACATCGATTGCTAATTAATAATTATTTCCTTTTTGGTAGCTTTAGTAGAATTGCTTCAAGAATTGCTTGAGGACAGTGCACTGTCCTCTCTTATACCACACTTACTGTAGTTTTAGGATTTATATTGTGTAATAAATAATTTTGATTAACATATTTTATCTCATCATTTCTAGTAATAAGTAATTCTTTTGTTATCAACTTTGTCTAAGCTTTCCACTCCCCCCTGCCCCACAGTGCCCCCTCCCAGCCCAGCAGCCCCAGCACCCCACAGCACATTGGGAGCTCAGGGAGCCACCCCTGAGTCCCCTTTTCCAAGCCCCGTCTGACCAAAGACCCCCATGGGACTGTCCATCCTGCCAGCCCACCCCTCCTTTTCCACCCTTCTGTCTATTCCATTCCCATTCTCCCCTTAATCCCCAAGCCCCCCCAAGATCAGTTTGGGGGTCACAGCTCACACTTTCCCTCTTCTCCCATCCCTTAAATATCATCCCCCCAATTCTCATCCACCTCCTGATCAGTTTTGGGGGTCCCACCCTCTCCTTTTCCCTGCTCTTCTCACCTCTCCAGCTTCTTTCCCACCATGGATGGCAATGCTGTGAGGAGTCAGCTGTGCCTCAGCATCTCCAGGGGCCCGTGGCTGGGAAGGGGCTGCCAGGTCACATCTGTCACCTCCCTGACAGGCAGCAGCAGCCTTGGGCACCCAGAGGCAGCTGAGCCACCTGTGCACACACCCTGAGAGCTGCCCCAGCTGAGAGTCCCTCTCAGGGGCCCTGAGGACCTCCGGGCTCTGGCAACACAAACCTGCTGGAGGTTTAGAAGGCAAAGAGGCCAGTCCTGCCCTGGGGTCACAATGACCCAGAGATGAGGGCAGGGACCTGAATAGCTCTGGAGTGACCCTGAGGAGGAGGGCTGGGCTGAGTGAGGGATGTCCTGTGGCACAGGGGCTCAGGATCAAAGTTAATAAGGACAACAGGACATGGGGCTGCCTTGGAGGCAGTGTGGCCACCCAGACAAGGGAGGTGCCACCCCCTTTGAATGAGCCCTGGGGTAACACATCTGGACTGATGTGTCTGGGTTTGAGGTTCCCCATTGTGGAGGAATGAGGAAGAACTGGAGATGGTCCAAGGAAGATCTGGTTGGGCATTCGACAGGCTCCCTGGGGCACTGGTCACAGCTCCAAGCCTGATAGAGCTCAAGACGCGCTTGGATGATCCTCACATGGTGAGACTCTTGGGGATGGTCCTGTGCAGGGATAAGGGTTGGACTCAATTATCCTTCCAGGCCTCTTCCAGCTCAGCATATTCTGTGATTCTGCCAGGATGACAGAGCTTTTCTTGGTACTGGAAAGAGAAAGAAAGTCACAAAGTGCAGCTTGGAAGTTTCTGAGTGGAAGGGAGGATAAAGAAATGTCACTCAGAGAGGAGCCTTGTGGTGCAAGGTTTCACCAAGAAGGAGTCAGTATCATCCCATGGCTTTGTGTTGCAGGGAACAGCCAGAGATGGTGCAGAGACATCAGTGAGGGCACAGAAATGCTGCTGGGAGGGCTGGTGGCAAAGCAGGATGGGTGTGTGCAGCCTGCAAGGCCAGAGGAGCAGCAGGGACAGGGCAGCACAGGCTGCAGGACAGATGGCCAAGGGCTCTGGCAGGGCTGAAAGGCACAAAGGCACCCAGGGCTTTGTCCCCTGGGCTCTGGCAGCTGCCTCTGCCACTTAGAACAGCAGAAGGAACTTTCTTTTGAGGTTCTGGACTTTGTTTCTTCCTCACCCATCCCTGAGGAGGCTGGGAGGGGTTGCACAGAGTTGCACATTTGTTGTTCCTCCCCCTCCCATCCCACTGCCCCACAAACAGCCCTGAGCCACCTGTGAGGGACAGGACCTGCTGTGCCAGGAGGGAGGGAGGCTTTGTCAGTGCCTGCCCTCACTGGGGCCCATTGGTGCTTCAAGGGACTTGGAGTTTTGCTTCTGACTTCTTGAGCCACTTTTCCAATCTTCTCTCACTTCCTGAGAATCATGGACTCATCTCCAAATACACAGTGGGGCTCATTAAAACACAGAAGAAAAAAATATTTCTCTTCCTTTATTTCTCTTCATGTCTGGAAGACCTGTAGTAATTGGAGTTTGGTAGTTTAAGTAAGAAGGAAAAGTTCAAAGTGAACCTCAAAAAGCCCATATATTTTTGAAGGAAAGGGGATGATTTAAACAGAGACTTGGGGTGGAAGAGGGTCAGAAAGCAAAGGGTTTGCATACAAAAGGGGGAAAGGGGATTAATAGCACTTAATCATTGACCAATGTAACAGTTATCAAGGGATTACACAGAATTTGCTGCAATCTCAACAGTGACTCAGTTACAGATTCACAATAACAACATTCACATCACAGTCAATTCACACACACAAACACAGGCAGAGATGTGTGAACACAACAATATCTGTGTGTGTAAAGGTGTCCACCCAAAATTCTCCTTGTTGTCAGGGAAACACTCCCAGGGACCTGGGATGTGGACCTGGGGAAATTGGTGGACTTGGCAGTGCTGGGTTATGATTGGACTCAGTGACCTTGGAGGGCTTTTCCAACCCAAGTGATTCTATGATGCAATGACTCATCACCTCTATGATTCTGATAAATCCTCTCCTGCAATCAACACACATCCTGAAAATTCTCATTCTGACATGGCAGAAATTGTATTGACATTTCATTGAAAGTATTGAATCATTTCAATTGATAGAAAGAGGTTACTGAAAAATCACGATATTGGAGGATACTGTTTGGGTTTCAGGCTGAGCTGCACTGACTGACCATCAGTACCCAGTGCCACTGGAGGCTCAGGTTTATTTGAGGTCCTTCCCTGGCACTGGCAGCTGTCACAGAGGACCTGCAGGACATGAGGAGCCCTTTGGAGCTGCAGATGGATCTTGGGCAGAGGGTCCCAGGGAACCTACATAAGAGCATCAGGTATTTGTGTCCCTGTAACACAAGGAGGAGAACTAAAAAGAATATTAAGAGCTTAACATTTGTTTCCCTCTGGATGATTTTGGATACATTTCTGCCTAGAAATGTTCCCAGGACCCAGTTGAACCTTTCCTGCCCATCACTGCCCCTGCCCCATCTCATACAAGGAGTTCCCTGAGGTTTCTGAGGTGAAGCTCTCTCACCTGACACAGGGGAGCAGTGACCAGTGTCAGTGACACCCCTGGGGTTTGGATGATCAGCTTTGCACTCATCTCA
The DNA here is from genome assembly GCF_047495875.1 of Pithys albifrons albifrons. Lineage (NCBI taxonomy): Eukaryota > Metazoa > Chordata > Aves > Passeriformes > Thamnophilidae > Pithys > Pithys albifrons. The sequence goes on from NC_092464.1 coordinate 60,739,447, forward strand.
CACATCTGTTACAGTGGCTTCCTGTAAGACTCCCTAAATCATCAAATCACTTTTCCTTTCCATCCCCTCCAGGGTACAGGATGTGTGACTCTGGTTTAGGAGATGAAATAGGTGGGAATGGTCTCACCTGGAGCTCACAGGAGGCATCGAGCTCACAGGCCCTTGTCCTGCTGAGGGAATTCAATCCTCTGAACACCTCCTGGGAAAGCAGCATGGAGGGCTCTGGGCACTGCAGGAGACTCCTGGAATGCATGGGGGAAAACTTCCTGACACAGGTCAGGAGGCCTTTCCAGGGGGGATGTGTTACTGGATCTTTGGTCACCAAGGCAAGGGGTGACCAGTGGTGTCCTGGGCTGCCTCCAAAGCAGCCTGGGCAGCAGGGGAGGGGGATTCTGCCCCTCTGCCCTCTCAGGTGAGACCCCACCTGCAGTGCTACCTCCAGCTCTGTGGTCCCAGCACAGGAAGGACTTGGACCTGTTGGAGTGAGTCCAGATGAAGCACCAGGATGATCAGAGGGATGGAGCAGCTCTGCTGTGAGGAAAGGCTGGGAGAAGAGAATCTTTGGGGTGGCCTGATTGTGGCCTTCCAGAACCTGAAACAAGACAACAAGAAAGATGGAGAGAAACCATTTACCAGGGCCTGGAGTGACAGGAAAATAGGCAATGGCTTCACACTGACAGAGAGTAAGTCTAGATGAGGTATTAGGAAGAAATTCTTCCCTGTGAGGGTGCTGAGAGTCTGGCACAGGTTTCCCAGAGAAGCTGTGGCTGCTCCATCTCTAGTGTTCAAGACCAGGCTGGCAGAGCTCTGGGCAACTTAGTCTAGTGGAAGTTGTGCATGTCCATGTCACTGAGGTTGTACCCAGGTGATCTTTTAAGGTCCTTGAAACTCAGGACACTCTATGATTGTGAGTTACTTCAGGCAGCTGTGCCAGGCCCCCACATCTTGACCCAGCTGGGGAAAATATATACCTTCCAAAAAGGGAAATTAAAGGCAGTATTGCAGAAAGACCCACCAGGTTCAGCCCTATAGAAAGGGATGCAATGGCTGAGAGGTACTCCAGGTCCCAGGAGTCAGCCTGTTACCTGGAGGGGATGTGCTCCCACTCTGTCCCCCACCACGAGGTCTCCAGGGAGCCCAAAAAGAGCCACACAGAGACCACAGGAGAGAAATGAGAGAGAGAGTTTACTGATAAAGGGTAGGGGTATATAAAGGTTTTGGGGGACTCAAAATACCACCAATAGTGATCAAGGGGGGATTTGGACTATTACCAATAGAAATCCAGGGTTAACAACCAAGACAAAAGAGTAAATAAGAACCAATAAGAAAACTTGAAGCTTTCTCCAGGACACTACATGCATTCCTGAGTGACGAGGTAACAGTTATATTGTGGGATTTTGGGAAGAGGACAGTGACTAGGCAAAAAAGAACAAAAGAATCCATGTTGTGACATGCATTTATACAACAGTAAAAGTTCTGTTTTCAAGGCATTTGGGCAAGTTTTTCATCTTCTTCACAAGTCCATTTCTGACAAGAGTTCTTCCCTTCCAGATACTGCAGATCCATTGGCACAAAGGGCAGCTGATATTTCTTGTGCTGTGGGTGCAGAAGGCAATGGGTTGTGTCTCAGACCACTCAGGGAGGCTTTTCCCAAGCTGTGTTCTCACACTGGCAGCTTTGGTTAAATTCTGCTGAATGCTGGCTAAAAGTGATTTAAGGCCCAACACACAACTTATCATTAATTCAAGCAGTTCATTAAAAGGCTAATTAAAACCATTCCTACAATATAATCAGAGACAAGACAGGGGCAGAGGGAAGGGGAGGCCAGGCATGGGGATATGGCTGGAATGGGATGGTTGTGAGATCACTTCCACTGCAGCAGCCTGGGTGGCCCTCAGGAGACATTCTGGCCAGGGAGCATTGTGAGGTCATCCAGCACATCAGGGAACCCACACAACAAAAATTGCCATCCTTGGGGAGCTGAAGGAGTGGGGCAGGTGGGAGAACCCCCAGGTTCTGATTCTGGGGGCAGCTCTGTCACACAGCCCCACCAATCCTGGCAGGCAGGAAGGCAGCCTGGGCTCGTGGCCAGCCTGCTCTGCACTGGCCCTTCAACTGGGAAAAAAGTCTTTTTCTCATCTCCAGGCTGAGCATTCCCTGTTTCCCCCAACACTCCTTGTCTTTCATCCTCTTCACATACCAGCTTCAGCCAAGCCTTCCCTCCCTCAAAAAACAAAGTCCCCACATCTAATTTTCTTCTCTGCAAACTGTCCTTGCTGTCACCTCCTGGCAGTGGCTTCATGACCCCTGTCACAGCCAGCCCTGTCCCTGCACTGACCCAGCTCTGCTGCCCCACAGATGCTGCATCAGGAAGGGAAGGTCCATGGGGGAGGGAAATGCACAGGGACTCATCCTGAAAGGGACCCTGGGAGGTTTCTGAGCCAAATCAAAGCACAGTGAGTGGGGAAAGGGACACAAGGATGGGCTGTTTGTGTGCTCTGTCATGTCAGAAGAAGATGCGGAGCTGCAGAGACAACCAGACAATGTGGATCCCTCAGGAGATGATCTCAGACAGCGGCTCCCAGGCCTCTGCCAGTCACTGGTTACTCTGGTTTGATGGTCACAGGTGGTTCCACTCACCCCCACCAGTGTTCTGTGCACACACACCAGTCTCACCAGTGTCTGAACCCTCAAAAGACTCAAGACCTGATGCTTTGTGGCTCCCATTGTAGAGGCTGGCACTTGGATCTCCCCCCACACTCGCAGCACAGAGATCCCTTGTCCCAGAGATTTCTTAGCAATGGAGGGATTAAGAAAATGGGAAAGATTGTGGGATCAGTTCCAGGACATGGCAAGGGAAAGGCACTGACCAGTCACCTCTTTGCACATGCTCTGCTCCTTTCATACCCTTTTCTCTTTATTTTTTCATGCCTGTTCCTCCACATATCACTTCATTCATTCCCTGAACATCCCTTGGCAAGTCTTGCACTGTCCCTAAATGCACTTTCTGGCTTCTCAACCTGAGTCTCAGTACCTGAGTGAGAAAACCCCCAACCTCAGCTGCAAGGCCATCCTGGGGGGCTCTGTCACTGATCACTTGGGGAGCCTTTCATGCAGAGATGTTGGAAATCTCTATTAGTTTCTTTATAACTTTTGAGGTTTGAAAGGTTCCTCCAAAGTCATTGAAATTCATGTCCCTAAAAGGACTGTTTTTCCATTTTCAGAAGGTGTTTGGGTTAGCTCACCTTAATATGCCAACATGGTGCATGTAGGTATTTGCAACCCTGTGGAGAAGGAGTTGGGGATATAGGAAAAAAGAATAATAAACTGTTTGGGTTGGCAGAGACCTAAAATAGCCACTAGTCAAAGTGCACTTCAATTACTCAGGGACACCTTCCACAAGTTTAGGTTGTACAACATTCCAAACCTTGGGCAGCTCCAGGAATGGGGTTTCCACTTACTCTGTAACCTGGCCCAGGTTCCTGCCACCCTCATCACAAAATATTTCTTCCTGACATCCAATGGAAATCTCCCCTCATTCAGTTCCAGTTCCTGTGCCTTGTTCTGCCAATACAACCCTTGGCAGAAAGTGTCACTCTGTCTCTCCTGCACTAAGAGCACTACATATTTATGGCTAAACATCTTGGAGAGGGACCAGAGATATCCCAGGAAGGGCTTTGGAGGCCTTTAACACAAGCCCTGGACGCAGTGGTGTGGAGACTGATGAAAGAACAGGAGAATTTTTAGAGGCCTTGAAGGGCAACTGATGTGGTCCAGACTGCACAGAAGGAGAAAGTAATTTCCCCCCATCACCCTGAAGGAGTCTGGGCCAGCCCAATGCTTTGTGTGCCAAGGCAGAGCCAGGGAGGAGGGAGAGATGTCAGTGCAGGAAGGGGCCAGCGAGGTGGGGCAGCCGGGGGATGCCGACAGCCTGCAGGGAAAGGGGCAGGGCATGGACACCGTAGGACAGCCTGGGCTGGAGAGGAGACAGGGATGTGCAGAAGCTGAAAGGCCCCAAGAGAGCCAACTTGTGCAGGCCTTTGGCCATGGCTGCTGTGTGTGCCCCTGATGGCATGAGGAGACAAGTGAGCCTTGCAGCCCTGGGGCCTCATTGCCTCCTTGTCCCTGCTCAGCAGCCTGGGAAGTGCCACCCCATCCTCCTGCCCTTGGCATTGCACATCCCACATCTCAGTGCCCCAGGAAGAGCCCTGACCAATGAGGAAGGGAATGAATCTCCCTTCTCAGGGTCTGGAGGTCAGGGCTAGGACCTTTGAATTCTGAAACACAGCCAGTTTAACTCAGCATGACAGACATCTTTGACTTGCTTGTCCGTAACTGTTATCACTGCCTCCAGTTTTCTGCTCTAAATGGAATCTGGGGACACTTTCTCAGTCCTGTTCCTCAGTGGGACCCATTAGCACTACAAGAAACTTCAGTGTTTCAATCTGCTTTGACTTCTGGAGAAGTTGTTTGAAGTTACTCTGATGGACTGAGTTTAATGTAAACAACAGAAACCCCCCAGAGGGCCATTAAATGCCCTGGGCTGTTGCTGTGCTGCTGAGCTGGGCCGGGCTCCTGGCACACAGGGAGCTCCTGGCAAGCGGGCAGCGCTGCAGAGAGACAGCTCTGCCCAGGAGCAGCTCCTGTGCACAGCCCAGCAGGGCTCAGGGCACTGCCAGGGCAGCTCAGGGACACCAGCAGGGCACAGACAGAGCTTAAAGGGGCTCAGCATTGGGAGGATGACTGAGAGCTCATGGAGGAGAAATCTTTGCAGTGCTGGACACGGTGAGTGTGTGGGTGCAGGGCAATGCAGGGGCAGCTCCTGGAGGCATCTCCTAAAGCTGGCCCAGCCCCAGCTGATGGGATGTGTGAGGAGGGGGCTGTGGGGGACACTTTGGAATAGCTGTGGAGCTGGGGGGTGCAGCCAGGGGTGCCCAGGGCTGTGGTGCAGAGCAGGGTCCTGCAGCCCAGGGTGCTGTGCTGGGGCAGGGACTCTGCTGCCTGCCAGGGTCAGCTCTCAGCCAGCCTGGGGAGCTGCTCACAGGGCTGGGGCAGAAGGGCTGTGGGGAAGGAGCAGCCCCTGGTAGAGAAGGGGAAGGTCCTTCTCCTGTCAAAAGTGAGCTACAGACATGAGAGCTCCTTACAACTCCAGATCAATACAGAAAACTTCCCAAGGATATTTTCATGAAATAGAGCATGAGGAGGGATACCTTAAGGATGGGGAATACTCCTTTCCTTTCAGTACCATCTTCTGGATTGTCCGGGTGTTAACTGAGACAGAAATTCATCTCTGAGCCCAGTAGGAGACTCTGAAACCTGTAAGCTTTTGCTTCTAGAGGTGAAGAAACCAGGGTCCATCAGACACGACCACAGATTCCTCACAGGCAGCATCAGTGTTGCTTTTCCGGCCTCCTCAGGGTTGTTCTGCATTGCCATCAGAGCCTGTAGAGGCAGAGCTGCCCCTGGGCACTGCCCTGTGCTGGGAGGGCTCTGCAAGGCAGAGCTGAGCACCCAGGGCTGGGATGGGCTCTGGGAGCACTGCCAGGGCCCAGCCCTGGCCACAGGGAAGGAGCTGCTGGCAGGGACAGCTCCAGGCAGCAGAGCCCTGGGCAGGGAGTGGGGGGAAAGTTCCCCCAAGCACCCCTGGGGGAGGGAGCAAACAGGTCACTCTGAGGGCCCTTCCCTGCAGCTCTGCTGGGCACTCTGTGCTGGGTCAGGAAAATGAGGATTCCTCCAGTGGGACAGAACCTTCACCAGATGTGTCTTCTGAGTCATGAGTGCAGAGGTGGAACTTTTACATTCAAGGTGGGTTACATCTGAATGTCCCTTTTGAATGTCAGAGCTGTAATAAAAAATTTCCATGTCAGCAGACTGACTCCTTGGCAGAACATTTGGCAACATTTGACACATTGATTTTGGTTAAAAACAGACTGGTTTTGTCAGACAGCTTTAGGCTTAATTAATCCCTGTGTTTTCCTTTTTGGAACAGACCGTCTTCTAAGAAACAACACATGTCCAACAGCAGCTCCATCAGCCAGTTCCTCCTCCTGCCATTGGCAGACACGCGGCAGCTGCAGCTCCTGCACTTGTGGCTCTTCCTGGGCATCTCCCTGGCTGCCCTCCTGGGCAACGGCCTCATCATCAGCGCCGTAGCCTGCGACCACCACCTGCACACCCCCATGCACTTCTTCCTGCTCAACCTGTCCCTCACAGACCTGGGCTCCATCTGCACCACTGTCCCCAAAGCCATGCACAACTCCCTCTGGGACACCACAACCATCTCCTACATGGGATGTGCTGCACAGGTCTTTTTCTTTTTGTTCTTCATTGTGACAGAGATTTCCCTCCTCACCATCATGTGCTACGACCGCTACGTTGCCATCTGCAAACCCCTGCACTACGGGACCCTCCTGGACAGCAGAGCTTGTGCCCACATGGCAGCAGCTGCCTGGGCTACTGCGTTTCTCAATGCTCTGCTGCACACAGCCAATACATTTTCCCTGCCCCTGTGCCGTGGCAATGCCCTGAGCCAGTTCTTCTGTGATCTGCCTCAGATCCTCAAGCTCTCCTGCTCACACTCCTACCTCAGAGAACTTGGACTCATTGTGGTTAGTGCCTGTTTAGCTTTTGGTTGTTTCATTTTCATAGTTTTCTCCTATGTGCAGATCTTCAGGGCTGTGCTGAGGATTCCCTCTGAGCAGGGACGGCACAAAGCCTTTTCCATGTGCCTCCCTCACCTGGCCGTGGTCTCCCTATTTATCAGCACCTCCATGTTTTCTTACTTGAAGCCTCCCTCCATGTCCTCCCCATCCCTGGATCTGACATTGTCAGTTCTGTACTCGGTGGTGCCTCCAGCAGTGAATCCCCTCATCTACAGCCTGAGGAACCAGGAGCTCAAGGATGCTGTGAGGAAAATGGTGACTGGATGCTTTTCAGCAACAATAACCTGTCTGTTTTCTGCTCTATAGAGTTCATAGTGTAACTCATTAGAAGCCCAGCATGCCTTCTCAGGGTTTTGGTGATTGTCAGTTGGCTCTTCTTGTCAGGATGTTGTGCACAATAAATTTTTTTATTAATTTCTTTTGTCATTCTTTGTTTTCCTGTGTGACCCAGAATCTCTGAGGAATTGTGTTCTCTTTATATTCAAAGAAAATGAATTATCCTGAACTGCTCTTGTTCATCTGTGATCCTAACTGTGGGACCCTCATAAAGCTGCAGGGCAATTTCATATGTGCAGAGGAGAAGGGGAAAGAGTCCAGCACAGCAGCACTGCTGGGGACCAGCAGGACTATTTAGAGTTGCTTCCTTTCCACTTCCACACTCTCCTTCTAAGACCCCATATTGGTGTAAGATCTCAGTGCTCTGCCAGGTTGGTCAGGCTGTTTCTGTGTGGTGATGCCCAAAGGAGCACAAGGAAACTGCTTAGAGACAGAGTTTTAATCTTTAAGCAGCAAGGCATTTATTGAAGCAACGTTGGGGAACCGTCCGATTCTCGTCGGACAACAGAGTTCTGAAGTCAGCAGTGTGAAGCCAGAGTATTTATACAGTTTCTGTGAGAGATTACATCATTTTTACATGCATATTGATGTTATTGCAACACTTGGTTATAATATATAGAGCAGGCGGAGTCCAGGCAGAGTCAGGGGTGGAGTCGTCGTTTTGAGGAATATTATGGTGGGAGTTCCTGTTACCTCATCTGGTAGGGGTCTCATTTCACCTCCTCATCCTCGGTGAACTTTTCAACTTCTACTGAATTTTGCTGATTTTAATATAGATCGTGCCAAAATGCTGTGTTTGAAATTTCTTGTCTCTTCCTGCAGGTCACCGTGCCCTGTGCTCGGGCTGTGCTTCTCCCTTATATGTTATTGCCTGCGTATTTCGTATTGGTTTGGACGGACCTCAAGACCACCTTTGGATAGCTCCCAAACCTGGTTTCTATCCAGCTATATTTCCTGTGGCTGGCTTCAGAGACTGTTTTGTGTTAATTCTTTGGGTCCTGTGCTTTCTCTGCTTCAGTGGGAGTGCTGTGACTGCCAGCAGACAATGGGCATTTTTTATTGAAGAGACCTGGGAACAGCCAGGAGAACTCAAAGGACCTGCAGGGACAGTTTGTGCCAAGGAGTCAGCAGGAAATTCAGCCCAGTGAGCACAGGCCTGTCAAGTGTGGGGTCACTCCATGATTATATTCTATATCTGGGCGTAAACTGAAAAACAAGAGCTCTGCAGATCCAGGGGACACATCAGGTACAGGGAAAGGAGTCTAAGTGACCTGTCTTACCCTCAATGAAATTCCACCATTGGATCCAGTGCAGCCCCCAGACCCACCTCCCAGCACTGGAACAAGGCAGGGCCCCTCTGAGCACCCTCCATGGTCACACAAGAGCTTGTCAGTGGCAAGAGGGGGTCAGTGGCAGGGACCACCATCAGCTGGCTCTGCCTCCCAGCCTGACCAGCCCAGCCCAGCCCAGCAGAGCCCCCCCATGGCCCTGGGCACCACAGCCCCTGTGCCCTGCAGAGCAGCACCCCCAGTTCGGGGGCTGTGGGGAGAACAGGGAGGGGCGGCAGGAATGGCTGGTCAGGCCAGCACAGACGTGTTCCCCTGGGGAAAGGCTCTGTGGGGAGATGGGATGTGCCAGGAGAAGAGCAGGACAGGTTGTGGGTGCCCATGAGGGTGGAAAGAGAAACACTTTGCTGAGGGTCCCAGCTTTGGGAAGGCTGCCCTGTCCCTTGAGCTGCCTGAGGAGCTGCTGGGTCAATTCTCTCACTCTCCCCTGGGGAGCAAGTTTGGCTCTGGGGGCTGTGAAAGGCCTGGGGTGGGGAATTAAAGTAAACAATAAATAAACTACAGAGGAACTGGATCATTGTGATCGAGTGAATGCCCATTTATTACACACTACACACTTTATATGGAGCTAAAGCTACGTACTATTGGCTACATTGAACCTCACACCATATAACTGCAAATCCCAATTGGTTATAACCCATATCTCACAAGTCCAATGTTTATATTGTCTCATCCTCCATGTTTTCAGGTGCACCTCCAGAATCCTGTGTGAAAGTCAAGGCGGTCCCATGAGAAACCTCTAGGGAGTTGCCAACTCCTCCAAGCAGCTGTGACTGTTTATTCTTAGCTGCCTTCAGTCTCACAGGGTTGATGCAGGCTGGATCGTTCATGAGCCCATTTTCTGAAAGAAACCCCTCAACATATCCCCTCTCTTTATTTTGAGTGATCCAGGCATGCTCCACAGACTTGTGAACTGTATTAACAACACATTGCAATATACAAGGCAAGAAAACCAAAGCAGCTACAAAAAATACAATTGTTTGGCCCTCTTTCAAAAAATCAAATGACCAACCATTAAATCCCAACTTTTTCAACCAATCATCAAAAGCAGATGTTGTTACACTCAGCTTTTTCATTTTGTCCTTCAACTGCCTCAGATGTGCATAAATGGACACAGAATGGTCTGATAAATTCATGCAGTACATCTATGAAATTCCTCAAAACTAAGGCCTTGAGGTAAAGGCTGTGCTGAAAGCAAAGACAATCAAAAGCAATTCTATTTTGCAGTAATGCACGACTAATACTGTCTGCATCAGTGGCAAGACAAGGCATCTGCATTCTACAGGTAGTTCTTTGGTCCTTAAGGATGCATTGATCAGTCATTGCAGACGTCAGAGGAGACACACACAGAGACAGACACACACACAGACACACACACAGACACACAGACACACACACAGACACACAGACACACACAGACACACACACACAGACACAGACACACACACACACAGACACACACACACACACACACACACACACACACACACACACAACCTGACAATTCTCTCTAAATGTGCCACAAGATTGGCAGCAGCACTTCAGCACGGGCCCTTAGCAGAAGGCTACTGCACCTGATGTTAACTGCAGCACAATTGTCACAATCACAAAAGGCACAAAAAAAATCTATCTATAGTTCATCCTTAAAGCAATTTGTTTATCTAACTTCATCTATCATTCATTCATCACTTACTTTTTCACTTCTATTTTCTTTTTCTCTTTTTATTTTCATTATTGTTCTCCCACAGAGTTTTTTTGTGAACCCTTTTTCATTTTTTCTTTTTCTCTTTTTTCTTATTCTTTTTTTTTCCACTGTTCATGCCCCCTGTATTTTTTGAACCAGGAACAGACACTTAATTGCTGCTCTGTTCTGTAATGTAGCAAGCTTAACCCTATTTACTATCAGTACCAGTTAACAGTACACTCAAAGCTACAAATGTAGCCTTACTCTAATGATTTAAACCTTTACCAAATTAACATTACTCTGCCGACTCAATTAACACTTTAACTCTTAACATTATTCTCCTTAACTTCTTAACCTCTTAACAAATTAAAAACACTATTGCAATAACCAAACATCCTTATTTGCTTAAGAAATGACAAACATTATTCTATTAGCTTAACAACTTATTTTTCTTAACCAAAGAAAAAACATTATTCTATCTGCTTAACGTCATTATTTCCTGAACAAATGAAAAAACATTCCTGCAGGCATTGTCATTGGTGCACCAAAGAGCTTAAAAACCTTATCAGAAATAAACCAACACCAAACAACATTATTTCTATAAACTGGTTATGTTGCATTAAGTCCTACATTCATAAGAACAGATCTTAACACGTCTAATTCTCATAATTCTAGTGTTACTTGTGGTAAATATGCATTTCTGCATCTAAAAGAACAAATCTTAACCAATCTAATGCTATATAACTAAAAACATTATCTGTGTCAATTCACTTTGGTACTCCTACAAAGAGCTGTTTGAAAATGCTTAATACCATCAAATGGAAATACATCAATTACTATCTGGTGTTATGGATATTAATCTGAGGGATCAAATTAAAAACTTAGTCAGTCACTCAAAAGTTCTGCGGAAACAGCTGTTTACATCCATCTCTGATTTCAACCTGTGGAAAAAAAAATAGAAATTTTCTCCAAATTATTAAAAGCTTACAACACTCTATAACTTTTAAACAAGAGCCAAGTTAACAAAGGAATAAGTTCAAAAGGAGATTCCATCTAGGCTTCTTTGTTGCTCTCGGAATCTCTTGAGGAAGATGCTGCATTCTGACCTTGCATGATTCATTGTAGGTCTGTGACCGAAGGGTACAGGTGTCTGTGTTTCACTTGTGCCAAAGACAGACTTTGGCTGGTGTTCGTTAAAGTGATTCCATTCAAGCCGCCTGCTTTTGCTAAACTAACAGTCTTTGAGACCCTTAGGTGTATGCTGGAACTACAACACCCAGAATCCTTTACAAATGGACTACATTACCCAGGAGTCTTTGCAAAAACTTGATGACGTGCAAAGCTCCACCTGACCAAACTACAATAACCATCAGTCGTTGTGAGACTCACGCACATGGCAAGAAGCTCGGTGACGTCATGCGAGGGAGCCCACCCCCTGCCTCGGGGGAGGCTGACCCCTCCCTACTCGAAGCAGGAAATCGCCATTTTTAAACTGCTCAGCAATAACTCTCTCCCATTGGCAGGGTAGAAAATGGCTGGAAACAAACTTTTGCAGCCTCCAAAGATGGGAAAAAAAGCAAAACAGTTGAGAGCAATTTTCGGCAACTTATGGCTTTTTAGCAGGCTGAGGAGAAAATGTGGAGCTTGAAGACAGAACAGGACAAAGCCCACATGCTGTGAGATGGCCAACAGCTGCATTCAGGGTTATATTGTCCCTTGCAAGTACAGATTTGTGTCCCATTTCCCATTTTTTGGTGTCTGTCTTTCTATTGCCAACTCTGGAAGCCCCTGCACGGCTGTAGGGGGGTTGGGGGGCAAAAATCGGTGTTCCCAAGGCTACGAGAAACAGCAATGGCGGGCGGGAGGTGGGGAGGAAGCAACATTCCCAAGGCAGCAGGAGCCGAAGCCATGGCATGGCCGGAGCAGGCAGCGAGCCGGTGGAGAGCGGGAGTGGGGAAGCGGCGGCGGTGGCCAGGGCTGGGGGGAGGAGGCAGTGGCTCTGACAGCGAATGGAGCCGGACCCACGGCATGCCCGGGGCGAGCAGAGAACGGTGCTGGGGGAGACGAGACCGGTGCTGTATGGCGGCGGCAGCCGACGGGAGGTGGGGCGGGACGGCAGCCCACAGAGAGACCAGGGCTGGAGCCGCAGCAATGGTGACCACAGGGTGGCAACCAGCAGGGAGGGTGGCGGTGGGAGCGGGAGCTGTTCTCAGCCAGTGCAGAAACCACGGCAGTCCTTCGGTTTTATTTCCCGCAACAAATCCCTTGTACCAGAGGCTTCACCTCATGGCCTCCCACGTAAACAACTTAAACACTGTATTAACATCGGGGAAAAGGTCTCTATTTTGTGCCCACTTTAAAAAATACTTCAAAGCCCAAAAATTATGGCAAATCCCTTTCTCAGAACAGATGCATTGGAAGAGCTCACCCCCATCACCTTCCCAACTGCTCGCTCACCTGAATTTTTGAGCGAGATTTCCAGATGACTTGTCATCACTCTGAGGTGCACCCCTTAACTCCAGACTCCATGGGGCACTGCAGGCCTGCTGACCGCCAGGGCAGCAGTCTCTTTGGTTGGAAAACTTCTCCACATTTTTCCTCTCATTCTACTGCTTCTTTTTCAGGATGCAGGGGTCAGGGATGCAGCAATCCAAGGGAAAATCTTCATCTGTTACGAGGATCCACTGCCATTCGGGCACCAGTTAAAGTAAACAAAAAATAAACGTCGGAGGAACTGGACACCACACATAGATCATTATGATCAAGTGAATGCAGATTTATTATACACCACACACAGTTTATATGGAACTAAAGCTACGTACAATTGGCTAAATTGAACCTCACACCATGTACCTGCAAATCCCAATTGGTTATAACCCATATCTCACAAGCCCAATGTTTATATTATCTCATCCTCGATCTTTTCAAGCACCTACAGAGTCCTGTGAGAAACTACTGTTTGAATCCCTCGGGAGTAACCTTCTCCCTATCACCGACCAGCAGCTGTGCTCCTTGCTGCTTCTCAGCTGATAGCTACCCCAGTCTCACAGAGTCTGTATAGGTCTGAATTGCTCACCCCTGAATTTTCTGTACCTACAGGTCACCAGGGCTGTGCCCAGCATGGATCACCTGGAACGTGGGTCACCACGTCTGTCCTAAACAAGACTCATCAAGAATGTTGGTCATCAAATCTTTACCCAACATGGGTCACAAGGTCTGTGCCCAAAATGAGTCACTGTGGATCATCCAACATGGGTCCTCCAATGGATGATGGAGATAGAGCAGCAGATAAAGCTTGTCCTGCAGTCGGGGCACTTGTAGGGCTTCACTTACCGGTGGGTCCGTTGGTGTAAAGTCAAGTGAGTGCTCCGGATGAAGCTCTTCCCACACTCCAAGCACTTGTCAGGCCTCTCCCCTGTGTGGATAAGCCAGTGGGAGATGAGGTGGGAGTTGCGTTTGAAGCTCTTCCCACACTCCCCACACTCATATGGCCGCTCCCCACTGTGGATGCTCTGGTGGGTGATGAGGTGGGCCTTCTGGTTGAAGCTCTTCCCGCAGTGGGTGCAGCGGAAGGGCCTCTCCTCCGTGTGTGTGCGCTGATGCAGGAGGAGAGCTGAGCTGGTCTGAAACCTCTTCCCACACTGCGAACACTCGTAGGGACGTTCCCCAGTGTGGACCATCTTGTGCTGTATCAGGTTGGAGCTGGATCTGAAGCTCTTCCCACATTCCCCACAGGTGTAGGGCCGTTCCCCAGTGTGGATGTGCTGGTGGCGGAACAGGTCGGAGCTGCTGCTGAAGCTCTTCCCACATTCCAAGCACTTGTAGCACTTTTTCTTTGTGTGAAGATGCTGCTGCACCACCAGGTTGGAGCACTGGCTGAATGTCTGGCTGCCTTCCTGGCTCTGGCTGCTTCTTTCCTCCTCTGAGCACACTGGGCTGGTTTTGGAGTTTCTCCTCCTGGGGTATCTCTGTGGATTTTCCTCCCCACTCACTTCCTGCACCCTGGAGCGGTTCAAAACAGCCTCTGCCAGCAGGTTCTGCCGGGGGGATTTGTCCTCCGTGCTCTCCATGCTCAGCTCGGGGCCTGGGGCAGGAAGGAACAAGCACAGGCAGGGCATTTGCCTCCGGCCCACAGGGAAGGACAAGGACATACCCCCAAACCCGGCCCCGGCAGGACGGCGTTGGCAGCGGGGTTGTCCTGCAGCTGGGGCCATGCTGGGCTGGAAGATGCAGCACAAGAGAGGGGCAAAGGGGCACTGACTTCCTCCTCACCTGCCTGGGGGGCCCGGGGCATCTTCCTCTTCCTCACAGCCTCTTCCTCCATCCTGACAAGCTTTGGGCAGGAGAAATCCTGATTTGGGGGGAAAAATAAGGTTGGGGTATCCTCCTGCCCAAGTTCATATCTGGAATTCACCAGGCATCTTGTGCCCTTAAAACCCTCCAAAACAGTAAGATTAAGTAAAAAAAATCCCCTCTCAGGAGTTTCCTCTCTCTGGTCTCTTTACTTTGGGGTTCTGGGGGTCTCCCCTGTCTTGGCCACTGGGGGTCCCACGTCAGTTGAGGGTTCCCCCTCTCTGGGGTTCCTGCCCTCTCCAGGCTGTCGGGGGTCCTGGGAATCAAAGGGGTCCCTCCTCTCTGGTCTCCCCACTTTGGGATTCTTGGGGTCCCTCCTCTCTGGGGTACCCCAGTTTGGGGATAGGGCCCCCCCCCCCTCCCCAGGCTGCTGGGGGTCCTGAGGGTGCCCCATTTCCGGGATCTCCTTTTTGGGATCCCACGGGGATCCCGGAGCAGGGAGTCAGGGCATAGGGGACCTCTGGGACCCTTGGCATTCCTAATTGGGACCCTGGAGAGGGGGAATCCCAGAACCCCAAAGGGGTCAGATCACAGAGTGGGGACCCCTGGCATTCCCAGGATCTCCAGCAGCCTGGAAAAGGCAGAACCCCAGAGAGGGGCCCCCAAAACACAAGGCACCCCCAACAGCCTGGACAGGAGGGACCCCCAGAACCCCAAAGTGGAGAGATCAGAGAGAGCAAATTTGGAGGTGAATTTTGGTGCTTTGAATTCCTTTGGCCTTAATCTGCATATTTTGGAGGGGGTTTTGGCCAAATCTTGATGGTTTGGGGTTTTAGGGGATCTGTGCCAGGCACCTCCATTTGGGGGCATGGGAGGATCCCAGGATTTTCCAGCATCCAGGGGTGCTCCCCAAGTAAAGCCCCTTTGGGGGTGCCTCCCTTTGTTCCCCACACTGAGGTCACTCCTCACTCACTCACACCGTTCCCTTTTCCAAGAGCATCATCCCCAATTTCCCCCTTTCAACTTGCAGAAAAAAACAATAAATAAATCCCATTTTCCAGTTTTTTCTGGCTGCCCACGTGTCTCACTCAGCTTCAGTTCTCTCTGTTTCAGCTGTCACTTCCAGATCCCAGTTTGGGGCTCCTGAGGTGTTTTAGGGGCCTCTTGGGGCAGTTTGGGGGTCCTGGGACAGTTTAGGGGGTCCTAGGGTTGTTTTGGAGGGTCTGGCGGCAGTTTGGAGGTCCACAAGTACTTTGGAGGGCCAGGGAAGGGTCTGGGGGGTCCTGGGGTGGAACGGGGGGGATCTGAGGGCATTGTGGGGGTTCTGGGAAAGGTTTTGGGGACCCAGAGATGGTTTTGGGGGATCTGGGAGCAGTATGGGGGTTCTGGGAGGGGGTTTAGGGGGATCCTGGCCTAGTTTGGGGAGTTCTGGAAGTAGTTTGAGGGCCTTGGGGCAGTTTGGAGAGACCGGGAGAGAATTTAGGAGGGGTTTGAGGTAGTTTGGGAGTCTTGGGGCAGTTTGGAGAGGTCTGGGTGGGGGTCTGGGGGGAGGTTGAGGGAATTTGGCAGGTCTGGTTGCTTCAGAAAGGGATTTTGGCGGGTCCTGCGGTGGTTTGGGGGGTCTGGGACGAAATACACGATAGCCTGAGGGTAGTTCGGTGGGTTCGGGGCAGTTTAGACGCTCTGAAAGAGGTTTGGGGGGGTCTAGGAGGGGGTTTAGGGGGTCTCTGAGGCGTTTGGGGGGGCCCAAAATGTTTCAAATGCTCCAGAGCGTTCAGGATGGTATTTGGGGCATCCTGGGGGGCCGAGGCAGTTTGGGAGGTCCCAGGTGGGAGGTTTTGGGGTCTCAGGGATTTTTTTGGGTGATTTTGGGGGATCCCGAGGCGGATCCCGGGGTGGGGGGAGGGGCTTACCCGGCTCCTTCACCGTCACGGCCAACACGGCCCCGGTGGGGTCCCGGGGGGTCTGTGGAGGGTGGGCGGGTCGTGAGGGATCCCCAAAGCCCGCCCTGAGACCCCGAATATTTCCTAAATGTTCCCAATTATCTTCCAAACCTCCCTATAGCGCCGCCATTGCTCTACTCTCCCGGAAGCGCCGTCGAGTCCCGCCCTCCGTCTGCACCGTCTCTGATTGGGCGGTGGCCCGCCCGTCACCACCTGCAGCCAATCAGCGTTCAGAAATGCAGCGGGCGGTGACGGGACATGGAGTCCTGCGCCATTTTGAGCCTGTCCCTTACTACATCTCCCGCCATGCACCGCGGCCCGTTCTGGCCAATCACAGGCGGGACTACAACTCCCGCCCCCCCCCACCAATCGGGTCAGTCCCACCCCCATTGCAGCCCCCCAAGTGCCCCCCGGACCCCAAACTGCCCCAGAAGGGCCCCAGGACCCCCAAGTGCTCCCCCAATACCCACTCAGGACCCACAAATCATCTCCCTGGACCCCCAACTGACCTCCAAGTTCCTCCAGGACTTACAAGTGACCCCTAAAATCCTCTTTGGACCCCCAGATTCTGTCCCTGGACACTCGAGTGACCCCCAAGGGTCCCCTCGAACACCCAAGTTCTTTTCCAGTGCCCCATAAATGCCCCTCACACCCCAATGGGACACCCAAGTGTCCCCCAAGTTCTCTCCAGGCCCATAAATCCACCCCAACCTCCCCAAAGCCCCCCAGCCCCCCCTTCCCATGGGCCCTTTCCCGGGATTTGGGGCTCCAAAGGGACATTTGGGGGTCAGGGAGGATTTGGGGGCCCTTGGGGGGCTGGTGAGTTGGAGAAGGGATTTTGTGTGGAATTGAGGGAATTTAGAGTGGAATTCAGTGGATTTGAGGTGAAATTAGGAGAGGTTGGGTGGAATTAAAGGGATTTGGGATGGAATTAAATAATCCTTATGTGAAATTAAGGGGATTTCTGTGGAACCTTCAGGATTTGGGATGAAATACTTGGGATTGTAAGAGGGATCAAGGTATTTTTGAGTGAAGGTCAGAGATTTGGGATGGAATTAGGGATAAGTTGGGTAGAAATAAGGAAATTTTGCATGTAGTTAAGAAGATTTGAGGTGGAAATAAAGAGAATAGAGAAATTTTAGGTGAAATTAAAGTAATTTTTGGTGAAATATATGGGATTGGGGAGGTTACAGATGGAATTAAGCGAACTCTGGGAAAAAATAATGGAGATCTTCAAGAAATTTAAGTGGATTTGGGGGTAAATGAGAGGAGTTTTATGTGGAATTAATAGAATTTTGGGTGGAAGACACGGGAGATCTGGGGCAAAATCAGCAGGACTTTGATGGGTTTATAGAGATATGAGTTGGAATTAAAGCAACTTGGAGTAGAACCATTGTGGTATGAGGTGAAAACCAGGGTATCTTTCGGTGGAATTAAAGGAATTTTGAGGGTAATTGTGGAATTTTGAGCGGAATCCTGGGGATTTGTGGTAAAACTGGGGGGATTTGAGGTGAAAGTCCGAGGAGTGTGTTTGTTTTCAATGGTGAAATTTATGAGTTTCAGATTGCAGCAAAAATAGAGGAAAAATCCCTCTTGCCTGTGTTCAGCCAGTTCTCAGAGCAAAGCAGGTCCCAGCTGACTGATGAGAGACACGATGGGGCTGGGGAGGTGTGGAGCAAGGTTGTCCCCACTGTCAGACCTCAAAGGATTGCTCTCCAATTAGTCCAAACCTTTTCAGGAGGGAACCTTGGTCAGCATCAATCAGAGAATGCTGCAATCACCTCTTCTCTAAAAAGAAAAGTAATTATCCAAATCATTTAAAATAGAAATGCACATTTATTAGAAGCTCTTTGAAATCTTTCTTCAAAACTGTATTAGGGAAATTACTTAATTAACTCTCCTTGATTAGAGGACAAACTCAGAAAGAGCCATCATCAGTTAGATCTTGCTTCATCTTAACAAGCCCCGTGGTGCATTTGGTGCTGAGCCCTTGAACCTCAGGTACTGAGAGGAGATTGCACAAACCTTTCCATATGTCAAAGTCAGAAGAAAATCACAAAGTATCTCAAAGCACTAATGGGTCCCACTGAGGGCCATTCCCAATACAGGCTCTTCACTGACTGGTAGGAGGAGATAATTGGAAGTCCTGATTGAACAAACCTCTCATAGACTCAGTTTCAAAAGGAAAGGGAAAGTATCTTAATAAATGTTGAGTCCCTTGAAGCATTAACAAGCCTCACTGTGGGCTGTTACTGACAAAGCCTCTCAGGGGTCTAATTAAAGCACATCATTGCAGGCCGTGATTTCACAAACCTCTCACAGACTGGGTGTCAAAAAGAAATACTTCAATAAGCTTTGAGTGCCTTGAAGCATTAATGAGCCCCATTGAGTTTTGTTACTAAGATTCTCAAGGGACTTGTTAGAGCAGATAATTAGAGGCCATGATTGCACAAACCTCTCACAGACTCCAAGTCAAAAGCAAACTACAAAGTACTTGGAAAAACCTGCATTCCGTTGAAGCCTTAAGGAGCCCCCCCCAAAGGCCATTCCTGACAAAACCTCCCCAGGGACTCGTCCCAGCAGACACTTGGAGGCCACGACTGCAGGGAGGCAAAGGCTCTGGGCAGCAGCTCAGGTGCTGAGCAAAGCCTGTCTTGGCTGGAGGCAGCAGAAAGGCCCAGCCCTGACCCCCAGCCTGGGGAAGGCACATCCTGTCCCTCACACTTTGCTCAGGGCTCTGCTGGGTGCACTGGCATGGGGGGTGATGCTGAGGGCAGGACAAGAGGTGACAGTGCCCAGCCTTCCTGGGGCTGTGCCAGGAGGCCACGAGGCCCCAGAGCCTCAGCACAGCAGGTCTGCTCACAGCCCTTGGTGGCACAGACGATTCTGTGCCTGAGAGGACAAAGACTTGGGATCTCTTGCACTTCTGGCCCAGTCACTTGATGTCCCTCTGGGAAGGAACAAACCACCTCTCAGAGCTGGTGACAAACCAGTGCTGGGAATGGTCATTGGGAGGGGCTGGTCTGTGATGAGTGTCCTGAGGCACCTTAAGCAGAGTGTCCAGAAAACAAGGCCAGTCTGGGCCAGACACAATGTGGGGCTTTTCCCATTTGTCCCCTCCTAAACTCACCTCAGTCTCTAACACACACAACTCCTGGCATCCCCCTGCCACTCCAGAGATTCAGAGGGTTCTGCACTCCTGTGCCCTGATGCCATCAGTGTGCACTGGGCACCAGTGTCTACTAAAGCTTTACAGCTCTGTGGATCTGCTGTGCCAGGCCATCGAATCCACACAGTGCAGAGTGCCTGGTCAGCCCTTTCCTCCTCCTGGCCAAAGGCAGGAACCCTCTATTCCTGTTCTTCGCCAGAGTATTCACTGTCTGACCTCTGTGATGCCAGACCAGAAGTCCCATCATCAGGATCAAAAAAGTTGATTTTAATCCTTTTCTGCTTAGGAGATTTCTGATTGTCTTCTTGTGTCCCTGCAGCAACTACATGGACATCCTTCTTGGCTGACCCCTTCTCCACAGCTCTCTTCCCTCTCAGTTCAGCCCCATGGGCTCCCAGCTCAAAGGTGGGTTCACCATCCCACTTCCTCATGTCGCCCTCTGGTCACACAGAAAGATCCAGAGATCACCACATGGCCTGTGCTTGGGGCTCCCTTTCCCTCTGGCCAGGGCAGGAGAGGACTGATCTCCTGGGCTGCCCCTGAGAGCTGAGCTGCTGGGCCATGGGGGTGAGGAAGTGCCCTGAGTTTCTACTACATTTCAGAGCCAGGAGTGTGCCATCTCCTGGTGTATCCCTTTGGGGGGAATACAATGCCATCAGGCTGTTGGAACGTGATCCAGGAGTTCTTTGAACCTCCTCATGGCCACTGTGCAAGGAACATCCTCTGAGTCTTTAGGGATGTGTTCACTTTTTAGGTCACTATAGATGATTTCCAGTGCAGGTAATTCCCTCAAGTACTGGATACCTTTGTTTCCAGAGCTCCACTTTCCTGGGGAGTTCACAACATCTTCCTGAAATGGATCTCTTGCCCTCACGCTTGAGAAGAGTCATCTCCAGAGACTGTAAATTTCTCCTTCTTTTCCAATTCCTCTTTAATTTCCTAATCTCTAACAAAGGAATCTCATCTTTTGGGCCTTCATGACCTTGCAACTGCTCACAATCAGCCCCACTATCCCAGCATGGAAGCAGCCAGGTGGAAATCCACTCACCTGGCTGGCAGCTGGAGTCTTTTCACAAGTTTGAAAGTTTTGATGACTTCAGGAGCCAGGTAACTTTGGTTTCCTGTTTTCATTTGTGTCACTCCTTTCAATTTCTCTGTGGAAAAATTGGCTTCTTGATCTGCCCCCTCCCCTCCTGATTCTCTTTCTCTTGCCCTTCCCTCAGCATCACCCCCCATGCCAGTGCACCCAGCAGAGCAGAGGGACAGGATGTGCCTTCTCCAGGCTGGGGGTCAGGGCTGGGCCTTTCTGCTGCCTCCAGCCAAGCCAGGCTTTGCTCAGCACCTGAGCTGCTGCCCAGAGCCTTTGCCTCCCTGCAGTCGTGGCCTCCAAGGATCTGCTGGGATGAGTCACTGGGGAGGCTTTGTTAGGAATGGCCCTTTGGTGGGGCTTGTTAATGCTCCAAGGGACTCCAGGTTGTTCAGGTGCTTTGGGTTTTCCTTCCCACACTGAGTTTCTGAGTGGTTTGTTCAATCATGGCCTCCAATGATCTCCTCAGGGTCACAGGAATGGGAGGGAGCAGGGCCAGGACAGCTGAGCCCTACTGGCCCAAGGGATGTTCCCTTTGATGCAGGGCCGTGCTCAGGGTGTTAATGGGGGCTTGGTCAGGAAGGGCTGATCTGTGTCTGGGCTGGGCTGGGCATTGGGCACTGAGTGGTGAGCAATGGAGCAGTGGTGTGCTCCTCATGAGCTTTTTGTGGGGTTTATTGTTATAGTTCCAGCTTTTCTTACTGCTGTTGTTGTCATGGGTAGCAGTAGTGTGTTCACTGAGGGTAACACAGAACACTCACCAGATCATTTTTCCTGTTTCCTGCTGTAGCCCCTGCAGTTACAGGGCTCTGTTTGCTGGTTCACATGCAGGTTTAGAGCCCCTGGAGAACAAGCAAACAAGGAGCCTCTATAGAGTCTATTCCTTGGCATATTCTTGAGATTGACTTTACAAAAAGCCCTAAGACTGCATGTCCTGAGCTAAGGAGAAGCCCTTTCCTGATGGAGCTGCTGTTGTGGAGCCCAGCTGTGTCCCAACAGTGCCCATGGCCTGTCCCTGCCTGTGAGTCCAGGATGGACATGCAGCAGGTCTGTGTCCCAGCTGGCAGAGGACCAAGGCCTTAGTCCAGCCCAGGGGCTCTGCAGGAGAGTGTACAAGTGGAAAGAGAACAGGTCAGCAAAGGCCCAGTGCTGGTGCTCCCTGGCAGTGCTGCTGTGCTGGGACTCTTTGCCCTTCTCTGCACACATGGAACCGGCCACTGGCTCTCTGAAAGCCACAAAAGAAAAAGATCAGATAAGGCTACTGCAAAAGAATTTATTTTTTTTTAATATACAGATAGCACAATTACTCAAAGATTTAAATATTCAAATTAATTAACTATAATTAAGGTGAGAAGATGAATAAAGTAATTTAATTGACCACAACATTATGACAAAAAGAACCCACTGACCATGAAGGAAAACCTGGGAAGGCAAGATGAACCTGTCATGAGTTTTTTTGTGAACACTGTACAGAAGAAAACGTGCAGGTTCTCGCTGCTGAAAAGCATCCAGTCATCATTTTCCTCAGGGCATCCCTGAGCTCCTGGTTCCTCAGGCTGTAGATGAGGGGGTTCAGTACTGGAGGCACCACTGCATAAAAAACTGACAGTGCCAGATCCAAGGATTGGAATGAGATGGAGGAAGGATTCAGGTAGGAAAATGTGCCAGTGCTGACAAACAGGAAGACCACGGCCAGGTGAGGGAGGCACATGGAAAAGGCTTTGTGCCGTCCCTGCTCAGAGGGGATCCTCAGCACAGCCCTGAAGATCTGCACATAGGAGAAAACTATGAAAATTAAACAACCAGAAACTAAAGAGGCACTAACCAGAAGGAGCCCAATTTCCCTGAGGTAGGAGTGTGAGCAGGAGAGCTTGAGGATGTGTGGGATCTCACAGTAGAACTGGCCGAGGGCATTGCCCTGGCACAGGGGCAGGGAAAATGTATTGGCTGTCTGCAGCAGAGCATTGAGAAAGCCACTGGCCCAGGCAGCTGCTGCCATGTAGGCAGAAGCTCTGCTGCCCAGGAGGGTCCCGTAGTGCAGGGGTTTACAGATGGCAACGTAGCGGTCGTAGCACATGATGGTGAGAAGGGAAAACTCTGTTCCAATGAAGAAGACAAAGAAAAAGACCTGTGCAGCACATCCCATGTAGGAGATGGTTGTGGTGTCCCAGAGGGAGTTGTGCATGGCTTTGGGGACAGTGGTGCAGATGCAGCCCAGGTCTGTGAGGGACAGGTTGAGCAGGAAGAAGTGCATGGGGGTGTGCAGGTGGTGATCACAGGCTACGGCGCTGATGATGAGGCCGTTGCCCAGGAGGGCAGCCAGGGAGATGCCCAGGAAGAGCCACAAGTGCAGGAGCTGCAGCTGCCGCGTGTCTACCAATGGCAGGAGGAGGAACTGGTTGATGGAGCTGCTGTTGGGCATTTGCTCTTTCTTAGCAGTGGTTCTGTTTAGAAAAGGAAAATATAGGGAGTATTATGGGCAGACCTCTCTGATAAAGCCAATCAGTTTTTAACTTAAATCAGTGTGTCAACTATTACAAAATGTGCTGCGAATGAGTCAGTGTTCCTCTGCTACAGTGGGATATGGAAATTTTTATTGCAGCGCTGACATTCAAAAGGGACATGAGATTGAACTCACCTTGAATGCAAAAGTTCCATCTCTGCACTCATGACTTAGAAGAGACAACGGATGAAGATTCTTTTTCACTGGAGGAGTCCTCATTTTCATGGCCCAGCACACAGTGCCCAGCAGAGATGCAGGGAAGGGCCCCCAGAGTGACCTGAACGCCCCCTCCCCCAGGGGTGCCTTGGGGACACTTCCCCCCAGTCCCTGCCCAGGGCTCGGCTGCCTGGAGCTGACCCTTCCAGCAGCTGCTTCCCTCTGCCCTGGGCTGGGCCCTGGCAGTGCTCCCAGAGCCCATCCCAGCCCTGGGTGCTCAGCTCTTCCCTCCAGAGCCCTCCCAGCACAGGGCATTGCCCAGGGGCATCTCTGGCTGGGCAGGCTCTGATGACAGTTTCGGAATTTGTGGAGGAGATTAGAAAACAGACACTGATGCTGCCTGTAAGACACCATGTGCTGATTTGTTATACTGCCTGGTTTGTTCACCTCTGAATGGGAGAGAACTACAATTGCAGTGCCTCCCCTTAAATGAGAAATTAATTTCTACTTTTCATTGACCATGAAATAAACAAAAGCACAAGGCTGAAAGAGCAGCATGATTCCCTCTGAGGCAGCCTCTGCCTTCCTGAGCTTGTTGAAAGTCTCCTGTGAAATCTCCTGTTGTGCTTTGAAGATGCAAGCAGACCTCATTCAGAGAGAAGCGTATTGATAGAGGGACCCAATCCTCCAATTCGTTGCTTCTTCTCCACAGCCCTTCTCCCCAGCCCTGTGAGCAGCTCCCCAGGCCGGCTGAGAGCTGACCCTGGCAGGCAGCAGAGTCCCTGCCCCAGCACAGCACCCTGGGCTGCAGGACCCTGCTCTGCATCACAGCCCCGGGCACCCCTGGCTGCACACCCCAGCTCCACAGCTATTCCAAAGTGCCCCCCAACAGCGCCCTCCTCACACATCCCATCAGCTGGGGCTGGGCCAGCTTTAGGAGATGCCTCCAGGAGCTGCCCCTGCATTGCCCTGCACCCACAGACTCACCGTGTCCAACACTGCAAAGATTTCTCCTCCATGAGCTCTCAGTCATCCTCCCAATGCTGAGCCCCTTTATGCTCTGTCTGTGCCCTGCTGGTGCCCCTGAGCTGCCCTGGCAGTGCCCTGAGCCCTGCTGGGCTGTGCACAGGAGCTGCTCCTGGGCAGAGCTGTCTCTCTGCAGCACTGCCCGCTTGCCAGGAACTCCCTGTGTGCCAGGAGCCCGGCCCAGCTCAGCAGCACAGCAACAGCCCAGGGCATTTAATGGCCCTCTGGGGGGGTTGTGTTGTTTACAACAGACTCAGTCCATCAGAGTAAGTTCAAACAATTTCTCAAGAACTCGAATTGACATTGAAACACTGAAGTTTCTTGTAGTGCTAATGGGTCCCACTGAGGAACAGGACTGAGAAAGTGTCCCCAGATTCCAGTTAGAGCAGAAAACTGGAGGCAGTGATGACAGTTATGGACAAGCAAGTCAAAGATGTCTCTCATGCTGAGTTGAACTGTCTGTGTTTCAGAATTCAAAGGTCCTAGCCCTGACCTCCAGACCCTGAGAAGGGAGATCCATTCCCTCCCCCATTCCTCAGGGCTCTTCCTGGGGCACTGGCATGTGGAATGTGCAATGCCAAGGGCAGCACAATGGGGTGGCACCTCTCAGGCTGCTGAGCAGGAACAAGGAGGCAATGAGGCCCCAGGGCTGCAAGGCTCACTTGTCTCCTCATGCCATCAGGGGCACACACAGCAGCCATGGCCAGAGGCCTGCACAAGTTGGCTCTCTTGGGGCCTTTCAGCTTCTGCACATCCCTGTCTCCTCTCCAGTCCAGGCTGTCCTACGGTGTCCATGCCCTGCCCCTTTCCCTGCAGGCTGTCGGCATCCCCCGGCTGCCCCACCTCGCTGGCCCCTTCCTGCACTGACATCTCTCCCTCCTCCCTGGCTCTGCCTTGGCACACAAAGCCTCGGACGCATCCTGACTCATACTTGGTGACATTTTGTATCAGAGCACTTGTCTTGGAGTGAAATTCCTTTCTGCACAAGTCCAGTCTGGACCTCCCCCAGCTGCCCTTGGTGACATTATTTCTTTCTCATTCTATTTCTGACCACAAAAATAAAAGCTCCACCACCTCTGACACCACCACTGTGACACTGTGGAACCTCATGGAATCACAGGGTCACTGTGGAATCTCATGGATTTCAGGGACCTTTGTCTCAGTGCAGGGCCTTGAGTAGCACAAGGGACCAGTGTGACACTGTGGAACCTCATGGAATTGTGACACTGCAGAGTCTTATTGAAACAATGGGATCATGGTAACTCTGCAACCTCATGGAATTAAGGGCTCATTGTGACTCTCCGCAGTGATGGAACAAAAGGGACACTGACACTTCAAAACCCCATGGAATCAAAGGATCATTTTGGTGCTCTGGGACCTTATGGAACTGAAGGGAACCTGGGACACTGCAGAACCTCATGGAATGAAGGGATCACTGTGACATTGCAGGGCCTCATAGGACCAAAGGAGTCCTAGGATATTGTGGAAGCTCATGGTGTCACAAAGGTAATAGAAGTTTTAGACAGAGTTTATTAGAGAAGATGTCTCATTGAGCTGTTGGGGCAGAAAGGACCCCTTGCTTTCTAAACTCCTTCTCAGAGAGGAGCCTGGGGGTGACTGAATCCAATCTTAGCCTCAGAGTTACTGTGCAATTTAAATTTCAGGAATTATAGAGGTGTGACTGAATCACTTTTTTCCAAAGGTTTTAACGATGGCAAATCAGATCTATAAAATGAGTTATTTGTTATGAGAAATAAACAGACAAAAGAACAGACAAGTGAACAGATGAAAGATCTTAATCATTTACTTGAATATTCAGTACACTGTGGAAAAGCTAAAATCCTCCTAGTAGAGTATATTATAGCATAAAATAGTGCAGTGCACTGTGTCAAAGCAGTTATTTTAAAACAGTTGTGTTGAAACCAGCAAAGAAACGATCTTTAAGCAGAGATTGATGTAACTCTCACACAACTAAAGAGGGGAGATCTCTCTCCTTCCCTTAACCCCTGGGCAGTGACCATGAAGAGCCATCCCTGCTTCATGGGAGAAGCTCCACATGCTTCAAGACAGTCTGTGAAAGGATCTGCCATATGAAAGTTGGACAGAGCTTTTAGAGTTATACAGTGAGGGATTGCTAGTCATGAATTTCCAGGCCAGTGAGCAGCTGATCTGTCAGATCCTGTTCCAAAAAGCAGGATGTGCATTTGCAGTTTGGTTAACCAGGCTGGTTTTAGCAGAATTCAACACCAAAACAGCCCCTTGGTGGCAGCAGTAACTCAGCACAGAGAGCCAGCATTGTTTGCATTCTCTGAGTGGATTCTGGGCCTGATCAGGGCAGAACATCCTGTCATGGTCCATAAGGCTCTGCAGTGCCACAATGGCCCCTTGATGCCATGAGGTTCCAAAATGTCCTCAGGTTCATTTGATTCCAGGAGTCCCCACAAATCACAAAGGCCGTTTTGTTCCATGAGATTCCACAGTTCCCCAGGGTCCCTTTGGCTCCATAAGGCTCTTCACAAGTCACTATGGCCCATTGATTCCATGAGGTTCCAGTCTCCCCGGGTTCCTTTGTTTCAATTAATCTCTGCAGTGTCACAATGGCCTTTGATTCCATGAGGCTCCACAGTGCCCCAGAGTCCCTTTGGCTCCATGATGCCCTGCAGTGTCACAAAGCCCCTTCATTCCATCAGGCTCCTCAGTGTAACAACAGCCCCTTGTTCCATAAGGTTCTGAAATGTCTCAGTGTTCCCTGGGTTCCCTGAGGCCCTGCAGTGTCACAATGGCCCCTCATATCCAAGAGGTTCCACAGTGTCCCTGTGTTCATTTGGTTTGATGAGGCCTCAGGTGTCACAGTGGCCTCTTCATTCCATGAGGTTCCAAAACGTTCCAGGGTTCCTTTGGTTCCATGAGGCTTTGAAGTGTCACAATGGCCCTTGATTCCAAAAGGTTCCAAAATATCTGAGGATTCCTTTGGTTCCCACATGTCACAATTGCCCCATGGCTCCATGAGGATCCACACTGTCCCAGGTTTACTTGGGTTCCAAAAGCCCTGGAGGGTCACAATGACTTCTTGATTCCATGAGGTTTCATAGTCTCCCTGGATTCCTTTGTTCCCATGAGGCACTAAAGTGTCTCAATGTCCCCTTTGGTTCCAGGAGGTTCTGTGGTGTCGCAATGTCCCCTTTGGTTCCAGGAGGTTCTGTGGTGTCACAATGTCCCTTTGGTTCCAGGAGGTTCTGTGGTGTCACAGTGTCCCTTTGGTTCCAGGAGGTTCTGTGGTGTCACAATGGCCCTTTGGTTCCAGGAGGTTCCACACTGTCCTTGCTGGAACACACCTGGTTGGATTTTGCCCCACCTGCAGAGCTGCCTCCAGCCCTGGGGTCCCAGCACAGCAAGGACAGGGAGCTGTTGGAGCAAGTCCAGAGGAGGCACCAGGATGATCAGAGAGATGGAGCAGCTCTGCCATGAGGGAAGGCTGAGAGAATTGGGATCTTTCAGCCTGGAGAAGGGAAGGCCTTGGGGTGACCTAATTGTGGCTGAAGGGAGCCAACAAGA
Source organism: Pithys albifrons albifrons (assembly GCF_047495875.1). Classification (NCBI taxonomy): domain Eukaryota; kingdom Metazoa; phylum Chordata; class Aves; order Passeriformes; family Thamnophilidae; genus Pithys; species Pithys albifrons. The sequence continues at coordinate 60,767,207 of NC_092464.1, forward strand.
AAGATGAAGAGAGACTGCTTACAAAGATCTGCAAAGACAGGACAAGGGACAATGGTTTCACACTGATAGAGAGAAGGGTTAGATGAGATATTGGTAAGAAATTCTTTATGGTGAGGGTGGTGAGACCCTGGCACAGGTTGCTCAGAGACGTTCTGGCTGCTCCATCACTAGAAGTTGTTCAAGGCCAAGCAGAATGTGGCTCTGAGCAACCTGGTCTAGTCAAAGGTGTTCCTGCCCCTGGGGTTGGAACGAGATGCTCTTTAAGGTCCCTTATGACCCAAAGCATTCTATGATTCTGTGGCTGGTGGGTGATGTGGTGGTCAGGGCTGGCTTGGGCACAGAGACCATGAAATAATGGGGATTTCTATTGTGGGTGAAGGGAGGAGGGGCACCAGCAGAACTGACACCTTGGACTGACAGCTGACAGACTTTGGCCAGTTTGGGAAACTGATGGATGGAGTCCCTTGGGAGTCAGTCCTGAAGGAGAAAGGAGTGCAGGATGGATGCAGGTATTTTAAGAAGGAAATCTCAAAGCACCTGGAGCTGTGCCTCTGTGGTCTGAGACAAGCCAGGGTGTTGCAGCTTCTGACTCAGGTGGGTCTGGAGGACCACCTCACAAGTTTCATTTTCACCTTAAAAGGACATGTTTCCAGCCTCAACCAATTGGAGTCAGACCACCGCACCTAGGGCGGGGTCACTTGAGGTCATATATACCTGTGTTTTTGAATAAACGGGGGATTTGCTTTACATCACATTGGTTTGTGCAGTCTCACTAGGCCTGGTTTGCAACAATTGGTAGGACCTCGACGTGACTTGAGGACATGAAACCCACCTGCAGACCTGCCTAGAACCTTAAGAAGTGGCCCCTGAGAGCTGCTATGCCCCAGCTTTTTCGGTGCTTTGTGGAGAAGCCTCCGAGAGCTTCTGTCTCCCGTAAACTTGGGAGTTTTGTGTAGTGGCCCTGAGAGCTGCTGGAAGAACGTGGACTGAAGAAACCATGACCTTCGAACCGGTGAGTTAAAGAAACATGGGAAATTCCAACTCGACTAAAACAAACTTATTGCTTGATAAATTTGAAAAACTAGCTCGTGTTACAAAAACAAACATTGAAAGACAAGCATTACAGGAATTTTTGGATTGGTGTTTCACTCGAAGGCACCTAACAGATGCCAATTCCACGCTTTCCATAGAAGTGTGTGATAAAATTGGGGCAGATTTGTGGAATTTAGTGCAAACTGCACACGAAAAATTTCTGCCGCACATTTTGTCATATGCAGCTGTCAGGAAAATGCTGTTAGAGGTAGAACGAGCCCGTAAAAACCTCGATCTACCAGAGAGAAAGGAAAAAAGTCAGCTTCTACATAGCAGTTTTTCCCCTGAACACCCTTCTGCACCGCCGTGGGCACCGCTGCTCGAAGAAACGCTGCTGCGGTACCCCTCTCTGCCCGTGCCTCCTGCGGAACTCCCGCCGCGGTACCCACACGAGGCACCGCCCGCTCCCGCTCCGGAAAACCCGGCAAGACCACAGCAACGATGGAATCAAAGCTTTTCCACGCCGTTCGCCGCCGTAAAAAGCCAAGAAGTCGTCTTTGCACCGCCTTACAGCTACCAAGAAACAGCCTATGCACAGCAAATGAGGCCACCAGCTGCCGCTGTAGAAGCAGCCGGACCTCAGCAGCAACCTTGGAACCCCACGAGACACGCCGCAGAAAACCAAACCGTGAGTGACTTTTATTTAAATCCCAACTCCGAGAAGGCGCGATGGGGAATGCCCTCAGCCGAGAGAGACATGTGGAGGGGGGGACAAACCCCATGGAGTTTCTCTCTCCCTGTCCATCCACCTTCGGCGCCGGCTCCGCCGCCGCCGCCGCCAATGCCCTGCGGGTACCTCGGGGCTGGAGTCGCCCCGCCGCCGCGCTCCCCGCCGCCCTGTGGGTACGCCGGAGTCGCTCCCTTGCGGCAAGAGGCGGCCGTGGGAGACATTTCGGCAGGACTCGAAACCGCGTGGCCAGGAAAACAAAGAGACCACGTGATGGCAAAGCCCGCGAAATCAAACAAAGGAACAGCGCGCCCTTACCATGAGGTGCAAGGACCGCCTGACCCCCCTCCCTACTCCATGCAATCACAGCGCATGCGCCAGGCGCGGGTATGCCGCAGCCTGCAGGGGTCAGGGGAGGATCAGTTCCCGTGCCACCCCGACCACCTCCTGCGTGGATTGACCGCGTCATGGAGAGGGGAGAGACTCCTCCCCAGTGGAGTGGAGCCACCGGAGCTCCCCCTGGTCGTTCCCTTCACTGTGCGCCAACCACAGCGCGAGCGCCCCGAGAGCGAGTTCCCACAGCGCCAGTCACGCAGAACACAAGCTCTGCAGCACCAGTGGGGACCCTCTCCCCGATAGCCGTGCGCTGCCCGCAGCTGCCAGCACAGGCACCGGAACCCTCAGCACCCGCAGGGACTTGCCCCGCGCCAGAAAACTGGCACCTGCAGTCTTCAACAACAGCGCAGGAAGAAGCCTCTGTTTGGGACATGCTGGGGAGAGCTGGGAATCACGATGTAGTAAAAAAGGGATTTGAAAGATCCAAAAATGCTGCTTTAGCTGTCTTTTCTAACCTTCCTAAAACAGGGAAGCCTCTGGTAACTCAAAAGACCATTTCAGAAGCCTTCACAGCTATGGTGAAGCCAGATGAAAAGCATCTAGCCACCATAATTCAAAGGGTAGTTAAATCCAGAGAGTATCTAAGTGTATCTCTTGCAGTTGTAACTTGTCTTGTTGCTGTTACTAATCAAAATGTATGGATAATGCTTTCTCAACAGGCAAATCTAAAAAATTTCTGCTCAGATAACATGGTTAAAGCAGGAGAACCAAACAAAGTGTGCCTTATAGGAACACCTTATCATAACATCAAAGATTTCATTCCTTTTGGTATTGAGGAAGCAAAAGTGTCCTGCAGTGGTACTGGAGAAACCATAGCAGACATCATATGGCAATTGAATACTCCCTTAGAGAGAGATCCGCAAGAGCTAAGGTTAGTAGGAGCTCTCCCTGGAAATGAGTCATGTGTTGAATTTCACCCTGTGCATTCCAGTGTATCTGAATGGTCAAACAAACACTGGTCACAGCAATATTTTCCTGTGGGAAGCACAGATGTCACTCCTCATAATAAGAGTTACACCAATAGCAGTTGGTGTTGGAATGTTGTTGGTTCACAAAATACAAGTTACGCAAAAACAAGATTGGTTCACACAAAAGGTAACCAGAGAAGAGCGTTGCCTCCTGGATATTTCTTAATTTGTGGTAATAGAGCATGGCCTGAAATACCTGCCCAGGCAAAAAGTGGACCTTGTTACTTAGGCCAGCTGATCAAATTTACACAATCAATACAAGAGCATGTTAAGTGGTCTAGTCCTCAAGTTGAGGAAAACACCATAGAACATTGGAGTAATACAGGACATTTGCTAGAAGCAGTTTTTTCCCCAGTTGGTGTAGACAGAGCATTACGTTTAGTGCAAATGCTTAACTACTGGGTGCAGGAGCAACTAAACATCATTGCCAAAATGCTTAATGATTTCTCAACAGATGCTGATAGGATAGAACAAGCAGTATTACAAAACAGAGAAGCCCTGAGATTCTTGTTGATGATTCATGGTTACCAATGTGATGAGTTTAAAGGGATATGTTCCACAGAATTAAGCAAACACTCCAAAAAAGCACAAGCAGTGAAAAATAATCCTGACAAGCTACCTATATTTTGAAATTCTGTTAACTTTCAGTTAAAGTGCAGTTTTGAGCTTATTGCACTGCCAAGTTGCCCAGCAGGCTGTAGGGATAAGGACACCTGTCCCCTCAGCTGCTGAACATTTTCTACAGAATGTAAGTGGTTATGTTTAGCCTTTGTGAATTTCCTCTGTGAATTCACACTTGTTTACTGCTTTACCAAGGGTGTATAAGGACTAAAAATCAAAGCTTCATTCTCAAACCTCTGTGATGGCCACACAGAAGTTCTGAGAATGGACCTTGAACATAAGGAGATTTAGCTCAGCTGGACTGAACTTGCTTCTTTGCTAAGGGAAGTCACTCTGCACTCTTGGACACTTTGCACAAAATTTAATAAACTTTGTAGTTTGTTTACAGTGGTCTGTGCGGTGACGACTGCACAAAAAGACCACAATTTCACGCGTGAAAGAAAAGTTTCTTGTTTTGCACTAGTTGTAAGTTTTCAAATTCCAAACATACGTGTCTTAGTCATGTATTGGTTTGTGTTAGTTTACAAAGGTTACTGTACCTCCTTCCAAAAGTCTATTTTGAAAAGAGAGGGGGAGGTGGGGATGTGTAACCTGCAAATACCCTGTTAAGTCTTGAATTAGCAAAATTTAAGACTTTCAAAATGTTATTTCTCAATTTTCAAAATTTTCAGCCTTTCTGTTCAAGTTGCAATATGCATGATGTGTATTCTGTTGTTTGCATTTTTGCTTTGTTCTTTGAAACAAAAGGGGGGGATGTTGCAGCCCGATTCAGGTGGGTCTGGAGGACCACATTACACGTTTTGTTTTCACCTTAAAAGGACATGTTTCCAGCCTCAACCAATGGGAGTCAGACCACCACACCTGGGGTGGGGTCACTTGAGGTCATATATACTTGAGTTTTTGAATACACTTGGGATTTGCTTGAACATCACATTGGTGTGTGCAGTCTCCCTAGGCGCTGGTCGGCAACAGAGCATTGTGAGGTCATCCAGCACATCAGGGAACCCACACAACAGAAATTCCATCTGGGGGAGCTGAAGGAGTGGGGCAGGAGGGAGAGCCCCTCGGGTTCTGATTCTGGGGGCAGCTCTGTCACACAGCCCCACCAACCCTGGCAGGCAGGAAGGCAGCCTGGGCTTGTGGCCACCCTGCTCTGCACTGGCCCTGAAACTGGGGAAAAGTCTTTTCCTCATCTCCAGGCTGAACATTCCCTGTTTCCCTCAACACCCCTTGCCTTTCATTCTCTTCACATGCCAGCTCCATCCAAGCCTTCCTTTCCTCATAAAACAAAGTCCCCGTATTTAATTTTATTCTCTGCCAACTGTCCTTGCTTTCACCTCCTGGCAGTGGCTTCATGACCCCTGTCACAGCCAGCCCTGGCCCTGCACTGACCCAGCTCTGCTGCCCCACAGATGCTGCATTAGGAAGGGAAGGTCCATGGGGGAGGGAAATGCACAGGGACTCATCCTGGAAGGGACCTCGGGCGGGTTCTGGGCCAAACCAAAGCACAGTGAGTGGAGAAAGGGACACAGGGATGGGCTGTTTGTGTGCTCTGCCATGTCAGGAGAAGATATAGAGCTCCAGAGACACCCAGACAATGTGGATCCCTCATGAGATGATCTCAGACAGGGGCTCCCAGGCCTCTGCCAGTCACTGGTTACTCTGGTTTGATGGTCACTGGTGGTTACACCCACCCACACCCCCACCAGTGTTCTGTGCACACACACCAGTCTCACCAGTGTCTGGGCCCCCAAAGAACACAAGACCTGATGATTTGTGGCTTCCACTCCAGTGGCAGGCACTTGGATCTCCCTCCATACCCAGAGCACAGAGATCTCTTGTCCCAGAAAGTTCCTGGCAATGGAGGGATTAGGAAAATGGAACAGCCAGTGGAGTCAGTTGCAGGGCATGGTCAGGGAAAAGCACTGACCAGTCACCTCTTTAAACATGTTCAGCTTCTTTCATCCATTTTTTCCTCTGTTTTCTCATGTCTGTTCCTCCACAAATTTCTTTGGTCATTTCCTGGACATCCCATGGCAAGTCTTGTACAGTCCCTAAATGCACTTTCTGGCTGCCCACCCTGAGTCTCAGGACCTGAGTGAGAAAACCCCCAACCTCAGCTGCAAGGCCATCCTGGGGGCTCTGTCACTGATCACTTGGGGAGCCTTTCATGTAGAGATGTTGGAAATCTCTATTAGTTCCTTTATAACTTTTGAGTTTTGAAAGGTTCCTCCAAAGTCATTGAAATTCATGTCCCTAAAAGGACTGTTTTTCCATTTTCATAAAGTGTTGGGGATTAGGTCACATTAAAATGCCAACATGGTGCATGTAGGTATTTGCAACCCTGTGGAGAAGGAGTTGGGGATATAGGAAAAAAGAATAATAAACTGTTTGGGTTGGAAGAGACCTAAAATAGCCACTAGTCAAAGTGCACTTCAGTTACTCAGGGACACCTTCCACAAGTTTAGGTTGTAGAAAATTCCAAACCTCGGGCAGTTACAGGAATGGGGTTTCCACTTACTCTGTAACCTGGCCCAGGTTCCTGCCACCCTCAGCACAAAATATTTCTTCCTGACATCCAATGGAAATCTCCCCTCATTCAGTTCCATTTCCTGTGCCTTGTTCTGCCAATACAACCTTTGGCAAAAAGTGTCACTCTGTCTCTCCTGCACTAAGAGCACAACATTTTCATGGCTAAATACCAGAGATATCGTATGAAGGGGTTTGGAAGCCTCCAAGCCCTGGGCCCAGTGGTGTGGAGACTGAGGAAAGAACAGGAGAAGCCTGAGAGGCCTCCAAGGGCAACTGGGGAGGTCCGGACTGCACACAAGGAGAAAGGAATTTCTGCCCAAGGGCAGTGCTGTGGTGCAACACAACCCCTTGAAGGAGTCTGGATCAGTCCAAGGCTTTGTGTGCCAAGGCAGAGCCAGGGAGGAGGGAGAGATGTCAGTGCAGGAAGGGGCCAGCGAGGTGGGGCAGCCAGGGGATGCCGACAGCCTGCAGGGAAAGGGGCAGGGCATGGACACCGTAGGACAGCCTGGACTGGAGAGGAGACAGGGATGTGCAAAAGCTGAAAGGCCCCAAGAGAGGCAACTTGTGCAGGCCTTTGGCCATGGCTGCTGTGTGTGCCCCTGATGGCATGAGGAGACAAGTGAGCCTTGCAGTCCTGGGGCCTCATTGCCTCCTTGTCCCTGCTCAGCAGCCTGGGAGGTGCCACCCCATCCTCCTGCCCCTGCTATTCCACATCCCACACCCCGGTGCCCAAGGAAGAGCCCTGAGGAATGAGGGAGGGACAGGATCTCTCTTCCCAGGGCCTGGGGGTCACGGCTGTGACCTTTGGGTTAATGAAATGTTTCTTACTTTCCTCAGCATCAGAATGACCTTTCTTTCCTAGTCCATATTTGTCATCATTGTCTCTTTGTTTTCTAACTGGAATCTGGGGACACTTTCTCAGTTATGTACCTCAGAGGGACCCATTAACAACAAAAGAAACTTTAAAGTTTGATTCTGACTTTGCTTTCTCATGAGGTTCCTGCACCTTCCCTCAGGGTCTGATGTTCAGGGACTCAGCACCAAACCCCCCAGAGGGCCATTAAATGCCCTGGGCTGTTGCTGTGCTGCTGAGCTGGGCCGGGCTCCTGGCACACAGGGAGCTCCTGGCAAGCGGGCAGCGCTGCAGAGAGACAGCTCTGCCCAGGAGCAGCTCCTGTGCACAGCCCAGCAGGGCTCAGGGCACTGCCTGCACACACCGAGGGCAGAAAAGCAGGGCAGAGAGAGGTTACACACAGTCTGGGGTGTGAGGAAAGTTGAGAGGAAGATCCACAGAAGAGGAATCTTTCCAGGCTTTCAGAAGGTATGTCTGCATGAAGGGCAATGTATGTGCAGTTTGTGGGAAGATCTCCCAACGCTGGCACATCCCACAGCCTGGGGGGTCTCTAATGTGGGATATCACAGTGTCTCTGGTGCTGAAGAGGAGGACGGGCTGCAAAGCAGGGACTCTCTGCTGCACCATCCCAGGGACATCACAGCAGGGTTCCCTCCTCCCAGGTATGGCTGTAGAGTTTGAACCCCGGTTGTGCCACCCAGGCTGCCCCAAACTGTCCTGCAGAGCAGGGTCCTGCACCCCAGGGTGCTGTGCCAGGGCAGGAGCTCTCCCACCCACAAGAGGCAGCTCTCATCTGGTCTGGGGAGCTCCCTCAATGCTGGGAGAGAGGCTGTGGGTGGAAAGAGCAAACCCTGGCAGGGCAGGGCAGGGCAGGGCAGGGCAGGGTAGGGCAGGGCAGGTTTGTTCAGCTATCAAGTGAGAGTTTCATAGGTGAGGACTGCTTACAGAACTAGAGCACTCCAGGATATTTTCCAGGGGATACTTCAAGGAGAAGGTGAAAGGAGGGATTTCTATCAGGCTCTCAAGCCACATACCTGGTGGTTTGTCATGCAGAGGGAACACTGAGGAGCTGCACAGGGGCTGAGAACTACCTGGCATTGTTGGTGTCTGGGAGGTGGCACAGCTGAATCAGGGTGATAATGCCCTGAGTGCCCACCTGGTTCTGCCCTGGCTCCTCCCAGCCGGACCCTCAGTGTGCATTTCCTTTTTCCTCAACTTGCTCATGTTGCTGGGGTTCTTTCCTCCTTCTCTCAGTCAGGTTCACTGGGAATGGGAGTTCAAGCTACAGAGTCAATCACTGATCCTGTGATCCCCCTCAGGCAGGTGGGTCCCTGGGAATGAGACATTCCAATTTTCCTCTGACCTGTGGGGCTGTCAGTAGTGAATTCTGTGTGCCTGCAGAATGAGTTGTGTTTCCCAGAATCAAACCCCATTGTCAGGACACTTGGCTCTTCTCTGAGATGTCCTTCCAAGCTGGGAGCTGTCCTCAAGAATGCAAATCACCTTCATAGCACAATTGTGTTATCTAAAATCCCCAGTGCAGAGGGGCAGAGATGCTGTGCCCATCCCAGGAAATGCTGTTGGGTTGGTGAGATGAGCCATGTGTGTCCTTGAGACCTTGAGACAGGCTGAGACACTGAGTGGTCTGTGATGGATCTCTTTGCTCTCAACAGTGTCTGGTGGCATTTCAGACAACAATGGGAGTGTGATCACTCTCTGTCTGAGGAAGGTGCAAGCTCAGGGCAGCTGGAAGAAGGCAGAGAGACAGAACAGCTCCCCTCACTCTGCACTAAGCCATAGACATGGTCCTGTTTGGGAAGCCCTGCTCTGCTCTTCCTCAGGGCAGCACAAATGCTGAGGGGTTCTGCCATCCAGGAAAACTCACAGGGAAGATGAGGGGAGTCAGAAACAAAACACCCAAACCTCTGAAACTGCCTTCTGGAATCCTGAAACCTTCTCAAAACTGGGAGTGCAGATGCCCATGAGAACTTTTGCTTTAGGAGCAGTTTCATCTGACACAGCTGAACACCAGGATGGGCCCTGCCCCCACCATGGGCATGACCCCACTGGAGCAGAGCAGGGCTGACCCTCACAGCCAGTGGGCAGAGGGGCTGGTCCTCATGGGAAATGTAGTGAGCACCAAGCAGGGCTCCAGCCATGGATATGAAGCAGTTTCCTGAAAAAGGAAAAGTGGGGAGTGTGAGCAGAAGGGAAAGGGGTATTGGGATATGGCTGTGATTATTCTCATAAATATCTCATCTGATTTGTCACTGTTATTTCCTCCTTGGACATAACAGTGTCCACCTCCAGAAGCAGCAAATGTCCAACAGCAGCTCCATCAGCCAGTTTCTCCTCCTGCCATTGGCAGACACGCGGCAGCTGCAGCTCCTGCACTTCTGTCTCTTCCTGGGCATCTCCCTGGCTGCCCTCCTGGGCAACGGCCTCATCATCAGCGCCGTAGCCTGCGACCACCACCTGCACACCCCCATGCACTTCTTCCTGCTCAACCTGTCCCTCACAGACCTTGGCTCCATATGCACCATTGTCCCCAAAGCCATGCACAACTCCCTCTGGGACACCACAACCATCTCCTACATGGGATGTGCTGCACAGATCTTCTTCCTTATTTTCTTCATTGGAACAGAGATTTCCCTCCTCACCATCATGTGCTACGACCGCTACGTTGCCATCTGCAAACCCCTGCACTACGAGACCCTCCTGGGCAGCAGAGCTTGTGCCCACATGGCAGCAGCTGCCTGGGCCACTGCGTTTCTCAATGCTCTGCTGCACGCAGTCAATACATTTTCCCTGCCCCTGTGCCAGGGCAATGCCCTGAGCCAGTTCTTCTGTGAAATCCCACAGATCCTCAAGCTCTCCTGCTCACACTCCTACCTCAGGGAAATTGGGCTCCTTCTGGTTAGTATCTGTTTAGTGTTTGGTTATTTTGGTTTCATAGTCTTCTCCTATGTGCAGATCTTCAGGGCTGTGCTGAGGATCCCCTCTGAGCAGGGACGGCACAAAGCCTTTTCCACATGCCTCCCTCACCTGGCCGTGGTCTCCCTGTTTGTCATCACTGATGTGTTTGCCCACCTGAAGCCTCCCTCCATGTCCTCTCCATCTCTGAATGTGGTGGTGTCAGTTCTGTACTTGGTGGTGCCTCCCACACTGAACCCCCTCATCTACAGCCTGAGGAACCAGGAGCTCAAGGATGCTGTGAGGAAAATGATGACTTGATGCTTTCCAGAAGCATAAAACTGTTGTTTCTGTTGATGTCTGCATAGCATTGGGACTGGAACTCATTACAGCCCCATCCTGGTTTCTCAGTATTTTGGTGGGGGTCATGAGATAAGTTTCTGCAAAATTAAATTTTTAATTAACCTCCATTATGATCTCTTATGTTTCTTTGGAGTTTGACCCAGAGACTGTCTAAATGAGGATTTGTTCCACTTGAGTAGTTGTACAAAATAAAGGACAGTGCAGTGACTTGTTTGATCCTTCTTCTTAGGCATTCAGAAAGGACAGCTCACTGCAGGACAGTGCATGTTTACAGAGAGGAGGGGACTCTTCAGAGCTGCCCTTTCTGCTTCCACACTCTCCTAAGCCCTTGTGTTGGTCCAAGGCCTTGGTCCTCTGCCAGCTTGGTCACATCCTGCTGTGTGTCCATCCTGGGCTCACAGGCAGGGACAGGCCATGGGCACTGCTGGGACGCAGCTGAGCTGCACAACAGCAGCTCCATCAGGAAAGGGCAACTCCTGAGGGCAGGACAGGAAGGGTTTGGGCTTCCTCCAAAGTTGCTCTTAAGAACATGCCTAAGGAAGAGACATTCAAGAGGCTCCTTGTGCTGCTTTGTCTGCCCATGGCTCAGTGTGATGAGATCAGGGTCCCAGTGTGACTTTCAAAGGACTTAGTTCTGGTTCAGGTTTTACTTGTTGGTGGCCAGAGACCATGCAGATGAAATTAACCTTCCTGGGGCTCAACAGCTTGTGACAGGGCTGATGGCAGGTAAATGATTTGCTTAAGACACTTTGGAGCTCCCAGGAGAACACGAGACCTGCAGCAACAGTGTGAGCAGGAGCTGACAGTGAATAGAGCCCAATGAGAACAGGCCTGTCCAGCTCGGAGTCACCCAGAGATAATATTCTACATCTGAGTGTGAACTGAAAAAAAGAGCCCTGCAACCCCAGGGAATACAGCAGGTTGAGGGAAAGGAGTCTTGTGATTCATTTTCCTTTCCATAAGCATTCATGGTCTGGATCCAGTGCAGCCCCCAGACCCATCTCCCAGCACTGGAACAAGGCAGGGCCCCTCTGAGCACCCTCCATGGTCACACAAGAGCTTGTGTGGCAGGGGGTCAGTGGCAGGGACCACCATCAGCTGGCTCTGCCTCCCAGCCTGACCAGCACAGCCCAGCAGAGTCCCCACATGGCCCCAGGCACCACAGCCCCTGTGCCCTGCAGAGCAGCACCCCCAGCTCGGGGGCTGTGGGGAGAACGGGGAGGGGCTGCAGGAATGGCTGGTCAGGCCAGCACAGACGTGTTTCCCTGGGGAAAGGCTCTGTGGGGAGATGGGATGTGCCAGGAGAAGAGCAGGACAGGCTGTGTGTGCAGAGGAGCCATGGAAAGAGGCTGCCCTGTCCCTGTGGCTGCAGGAGATGCCCGACCTGAAGATCTCCTGAGCATTCCACAGACAGGGTCACTGTCCCTGACCTCCATTTCCTCCATTTCTCGCTGGAGGGCCAGACATGACTCTGCTGCTCTGCTGGGCTTGGGCAGGCACAGGGAGATGGGGAGACCAGGAGGAGGTTGGACTGGGAATGGCCAGGAAGAGGGAAAGCCTAATGTTGAGCTGAAGTGTGTGAGTGTGCAGGGTGGGGGCTCTGCAGGGCTGAGTTGCCTCCAGCCCCGGGCAGTGGCAGCAGGAGCCCAGGGAGACACTGCACCTGTTGCCAGGAACTGTCTGTGTGTGTGCAAGGGAAGGACTCGTGTCTCTGAACAGCCCTGGGGGTGTGAGCAGGGCATGAGCCCAGCTCAGGTGTGGGCACCTGTCAGAGCCCTGACATATCTGGGTGTAACTGCAGGAACAACCTCCCTGTCCCAGGGACATTTATCTCACCAGCCTTGAGCATGCCCATTCCAAATGTCCATGTCTCCTCCATCCCTCTGCTCTGCCTTTATGTCCCTTTCTTTCCACACCAGGAAACAGCCTGGGGGAATCTCCCCTGTGCAGTCAGAGAGGCTCTGTGAGCAGGAGTGACAGTGTTCTCCAGAAGGTGCATTTGTCCCCTTTGACATGACCCAGAGCTCAGGACTGTGAAAACATTCCCAGGCACACACAGCTTGGAGAGATCTTGGAAGGCAAATTGGGAGAGGAAGAACAGAAGAGGCAAAATTAGGGATATGAAACCATCCCAAAGAAGTTCAGTAGCTCCTCTGAGCAATGTTTCTGCATTCAAAACACTGGTAGGAAATGTACTCTGATAAATAGCTGCACAAATATTTTCACATAAACAGTGAGTGAATCAGATTAATAGAACAAGTGTGTGGTGTTTTCAGTAGAAAGAAAACTATGAAAAAACCCTTGAAATGAAAAATAAACAGCACATCATAATGATAGGCAAGGAAGTCTTCAACAGTTACCAGGATTTCTTGTCTACAGAGGTTTCAACTACCTCCTAAAACCCACACTCCTGGCTTCAGGCCATGACTTCCCAGAGCAGTCACAGAGTTGGCCACTGACCCAGAGATGCCCCAGGGCAACTCAAGGACCCAAGTGTGAAAAGTCCCCCAGAGTGTCTGTGAGCCCTTCTGGAACAGGAGCTGCTGGGCAGGAAGGACCAGCTGGGGAGGGGCAGGGAATCCCCCCCTGCAGCACTGCTGGCCAGGCTGAGGAGGGTCCTCTCCAGCACAGCAGAACATCCTGTCCCCTTGGGGTCTGGGCTGTCAGGTGTGTTCCCAGAACTGACTGACCAAGCTGGGCAGGCAGATGCTCAGGGGTCATGAAGGGTGTCACAAAGCTGAGTCCATCCAGCTGAAGGATTTGGGGAGGTCAGAAGGAACTGGGACAAAAGGGATGGGATATTTCGGGGAAGGGAGGGGGGCTTGGCCAACAGAGAGCAAAGATTTTGGTGAGGTAAAACCAAGTTCAGATAATGCTGAGGGTGTTGAAACACTGACTGTGCAAACACTCCTGATGGGCCTTTACCTGTAATTTGTGTACCATTGCAACTTCTGTGAGGATAACCTGATACTCCTAATTTCACCCCCAGCAATCTTCTCTCAGGAACCAAAGGAACCCTGGGACACTGTGGAATGCCTTGGAACCAAGGGGCCATTCTGACACTTGGGAACCTCATGGAATCAAAGATCCATTGTGACTCTGCAGAACCTCAAGGAAACAGAAGCCCACTGTGAACCTGTGGAGCCTCATGGAATCCAGGGATCATTGTGACACTACAGGGCCTCATGGACTCCAAGGAACCCTGGGACACTGCAGAAATTCATGGAATCAAGGGGCCTTATGACACTCCAGGGCCTCATGGATTCAACGAATCCTGGAACAGTCTCAATCTGATGTAATCATCGTGCAATTGCAACACTACAGAAACTTATGGAACCCAGGGGCAATTTTGACCTTTCAGGGCTCCATGGAACAAAAGGGTCCCTGGGACACTGTGGAAACTCATGGAAACAAGGGGCCATTGGGACACTGCAGGGCCTGAAGGAACAAAAGGGATCCTGGGATACTGCAGAGCTCACGGAACCAAAGGGTTCATTGTGACAGGTGGGGCCTCATGGAACAAAAGGGGTCTTGAGACAGTTTTTATCTTCATAGAATCAAGGGGTCATTGTCACACTGTGGAACCTCAGGGAACCAGGATGCCACCTGGACACTGCAGGGCCTCACAGAACTAAAGGAATTCTGGAACACTATGGAACATTATGGAAATATTTTGGGTCTGGCTGAGGTGGAGCTCATTTCCCCACAGCAGCCCTCCCAGTGCTGTGCTTTGTGTTGGGAGCTGGAAAGGTGCTGAGAACACACCAATGTTTTGGCTACTGCTGAGCAGGGCTGGCACAGCCCCAGCACTGCAACGTTCCTTCACCAGACAAGGGCAAGGTCCTGGGAAGGGACACAGCCAGGCCAGCTGTGCCAGAGTGACCAGAGGGATATTCCAGATCATGGGATGTCAGCTCAGATATAAAAGATGAGGAAAGGAGGAGGAAGGGGGGCATTCATTGTTTACAATATTTCCCTGCTGAGCAGCTCCGTGTGCCGAAGCCTGGCTTGCTGGGACATGGCCAGACATCACTGATGATGGGAAGTAGAGAACAAACCTGGTTATTTTCCTATTTGTTCGTGTGCAAACTTTGGCTTTTCATTCAGTAAAGTTCCTTATCCCAACCCACCAGTCATTTTCCATCTTATTCTCTCTCCCCTGTCCATCTGGGAAGGGCAGTGATAGAGCAGCTTGATGGGCAGCCTGTAATTCTTCCCTTTCTCATTTTGCTCTTCTTAAAGATGGGCTTGGCATCTGCCTTTTCCAAGGAACCCAGAACCTCTCAGATTGCTCTGGCCCTTTTGAGAGCACAGCCCAGAATCCCAGGCAAGGGTGATGCAGCAGTTCAGGAGCACTTGCAATGAACTGTCCAAGACCATTGAGGTGAATCTCACTGGGCCAGTGGAGTTTGTTCCTGGAGTCACTCACAGAAATGTCGAGGTCCAGCAAGGCATCCACCTCTGAACTGGGATTGTGGGATTCTCATGCACCCAGGGGTGATCAGAGAGTCTTTCCCTTTTACACCCATGGGGAGATCATTGCAGGAGTCACAGTCTCTCCCTGGGCTCTCACTGCCACTGCTGGGGGCTGGAGGCACCTCAGCCCTGTGGGGTGTCACCTGCTCTGCCCCTCTCTGAGATGCCCCATGGCCTGAGGGATGGACACAGGGGGAGCTCTGTGCTCAGAAGCACATCCCAGTGCTGCATCCTGGGGGTTTTCCAGGTGATGTGGGGCCCAGAGTGAAGTGACCTCGAGACACTGTGTGTCCCACAGCCCTTCCCAGCATCTCCAGGATTAGCTGATGGTCTTTGTGTTCTCTTGGGTTCCTCTCCCACACACACACACTGTGAATGCTGAAGTCTCCTCTGTACAATTGCAGCATGGCCTTGTGAGCTGCTCATTTGGTGTCCCCATGGAGGGACAAACAACCTGTCAGTGGTGGGTGAGAGGCCAGGGCTGGGAATGGTGTTTGCAGGGGGTGATCTGTGACAATTGCCCTGGGGCCCCTTGCCCAGGGTGTCCAGGAAACAAAGACAAAGCCCAGACCCTGCTCTGCTGCTCCTTCAGGTGTGTCCCTGGAGGCCTGGCTGTGGAAGGGACACTGCTGTGCCCTCTCCTGCTCTCACACACTTTGGCTCTTCACTGTGCTTTTCTGCAACAGGGCAGTTTCCTGGGGCTTGACAGCCTATGAGAAGACACCAGTTCCTTACAGCCCCAGGGCTTGTCACCTCCTCACCCACTCCATAGAGCTGTGGAGGTGTCCTACTGCTCTCCTGCACTCCCCATTCCACACCCCACATCACTCTGCTCCAGGAGCATCCTGTTAGGAACCAGAGATGGGTGGCAGGGCTTGGCTGTGCTGCTTGGCAAAGTCCATCAGGCACTTTCACAGCCACATTCCACAGTCCATTTTCCACCTGTAACCAATGACTCTGAGTTGCTGCTTCCCCAGTCCTCAGGAATGGTCTCCTTGTCTGCTCTTCCCCTCCGGGGTCTCTTTTCAGTGATGGCCTCAGTGGGGCTTGCTGACACTCTCAGAAACTTGAAGGTTTGATGATGAATTTTGCTTTTTTAGAGTTTTTTTCAGTTTTCAAATCTTCAGTTCAGGAATTCAGTGCCAGAGTGCTCATTAACATTCAAAACATCCTAACAAGACAAGCCTTGGGGAATAATTTAATATTAAGGCTTCAATTCTTTTATGCTTCATTAGACAGATCCCAGAAGTGTATTCAAAGTG
Organism: Pithys albifrons albifrons; assembly: GCF_047495875.1. Lineage (NCBI taxonomy): Eukaryota > Metazoa > Chordata > Aves > Passeriformes > Thamnophilidae > Pithys > Pithys albifrons. The sequence goes on from NC_092464.1 coordinate 60,783,350, forward strand.
AGTGCACTACAGTGACAAAAAAATGAAGAAATATAACTTTTTGTCCCATTTCCTTTTTCCTGTTTATACACTGAGAGCAGCAAACCCTAATTGATATTGTTCCCAAGCACCAGGGATGGTCTCCTTGCCTGCTCATTCCCTTCATGGTCTCTTTTCACTGATGGCATTTTAGAAAACAAACCCCTGGGAATAATTTACTTTTAAATTTTCAAATCCTCTGTGGTCAATTACAGAGATCTCAGAAATGCATTCAAAGTGAATATCTTATACTTAAAAAAAAAAAACACACAGCAAAAATATGTCTGTTTGTGGCCTGTTTATTTTTGCCTGTTTATACATTATTATCAGCAATTCCCTATTGATATTGACCCAGAGCATCTCCTAATTCAGTGTGAATAGATATGAAAATCAAGACCCTTTTTGTCTGACAATCCATCAGACTTTATCCCTAATCCCCACCCCACCATTTCCCTCATCACATCCCTCGGACTCAAAGCAGCCTTGTGGAATCTGAGCTTCCTCCACCAAAGGCTGGACCTGCAGGTTTCAGCTCCTTGGCACCAACTCCCAGCTGCTGTACTTGGAGAAAGAGCTGCAGGAGACACACAGGGATGTTCATGTATTGTCAGCAAACAAAACCAAAGGAAGGCACAGCTCAAAAATAGAAGAAATTCCTCTGCTGTATTTTAAGTTCACATGACTGACGTCCACTTTCCACAGCAGGCAATTTTAGACCAATGGAAAACACGTTATGTGTCAGGCACAGATCTAAAGGTCCCTCCAAGCGCTCCCTACCCCAATTCTGTCCATTTTGCTCTTTGCACAAAGTGAGTCACACACTGAAGTCAGAAGTTCCCTTGATCCAGAGCGGGAGGAAAAGAGAGAAAGTGAATGAATTACTTTGTTGTGCAAAGATAAATCTCCACTAATCCAAATATTTTGGGGTTACAGGAACTTTATTGGGCATGTTCTGCAGCATTTGTTCAGATGACAACAGGTTATGTGGGATTGTTGATCTGCTGGAGGGCAGGAAGGCTCTGCAGAGGGGTCTGGACAGGCTGGATCGATGGGCCCAGGCCAACTGGATGAGGTTCAACAAGGCCAAGTGCTGGGCCCTGCCTTGAGGTCACAACCACCCCAAATCCCTGGCCATGCCCTGCAACTGTTCCCCACAGCCTGTCCTGTGTCCTTCATCCTTCCTTGCCTAAAATTTTTTAAGACAAGGAATCTTCGTGCTCTGGGTAAGCAGGGAGATCAAAGTGCCAATAGAAGGGAATCACAACTGAACAGATTTGTATTATGCATGGCCAGGGACTGGTGAGATTTGTAGCCACAGAAAGCTTCTCTTCATGGCCAATACATAAAATTTAAAGAGAATACAATTTCTAAACTCCACAGCTCTTTGTGCATCTTTCCTCAGCCACAGCAACCAGGATAAGCCCCATCCTTGCTGTGCTGGTCCCACAGCCCAGGGTGCTCCTGGCCTCCCTTGCTGCCAGGGCACACGGCTGCCTCCTGCCCAGCTCCTGCCCACCCACAGCTGCCTTACAGGGCTGCTCCCAGCCAGGCAGCTCCCAGCCTGTGCCATGGCCAGGGCAGTGCCCTGCAGGGGCACACACTGCCATGTGTCCCTCTGCCATTGCAGGAGGTTCCTGCCAAGATGGGCTCTCCTCCTCCCTGAAGCTTTCCCTGAGCACAGAGGCCTGAGAGACCTTTCCAGTGAAGACTCAGTCAGAGAAGCCATGGAGTCCCTCAACCCCACAGCAGTGTCTGCTGGAATTAAATCCCCCTCCCCATCCCACATCAGCCCTGCATTTGCCTCCTTCAGCCTTGGTCTCCAGCACAGCCACTGAGGCTCTTTTGGCTCTTGACCTTTCCTGCAGCCACCAACTCCCAGGGGAGCTCTGCCCTTGCCACAGTCCCACGTGCCATGCCCAGAAATTCCTTGTCTGTGCCTGGCCTTGCTTTAACCCCCTGGCAGCAGCTCCATGGCCCCTTTGTGCCCCACTGCCCCACAGCTGGTCCCACAGCCCCCTGTGCAGCCCCAGCCCAGGGCAGGAGCATCCATAGTGGGGAATGGCCCCTCTGATGGGATGCCCAGGGCAGTCCTTGGCCTTGGTCACAAAAGACTGGGTGGCTAATTAACTGGGATAAAATAAATAGTTATTTTTTTTTGATAACAGAAAAGTTAGAAGGGGAAAAAAAGGAAAATTATATAAGAGGAGAGACTTGGTCTCTCATGAAATGCACTGGGTGCCACTGACAGAGCAAAGCAGGCAGTCTCTTCCTGCTGAAAAGCATCCAGTCATCATTTTCCTCAGGGCATTCTTGATCTCCTGGTTTCTCAGGCTGTAGATGAGGGGATTCACTGCTGGAGGCACCACCGAGTACAGAACTGCCACCACCAGATCCAGGGATGGGGAGGAGATGGAGGGAGGTATAAGGTAGGATAATGTGCCAGTGCTGAGAAACAGGGAGACCACGGCCAGGTGAGGGAGGCACGTGGAAAAGGCTTTGTGCCGTCCCTGCTCAGAGGGGATCCTCAGCACAGCCCTGAAGATCTGCACATAGGAGAAAACTATGAAAATGAAACATCCTGAGGCTAAAGACAAACTAACCACAATAAGCCCAAGTTCCCTGAGGTAGGAGTGTGAGCAGGAGAGCTTGAGGATCTGTGGGATTTCACAAAAGAACTGGCCCAGGGCATTGCCATGGCACAGGGGCAGGGAAAATGTATTGACTGTGTGCAGCAGAGCATTGAGAAAGCCAGTGGCCCAGGCAGCTGCTGCCATGTGGGCACAAGCTCTGCTGCCCAGGAGGGTCCCGTAGTGCAGGGGTTTGCAGATGGCAACGTAGCGGTCGTAGCACATGATGGTGAGGAGGGAAAACTCTGTTGACATGAAGAAGAAAAAAAAAAACACCTGTGCAGCACATCCCATGTAGGAGATGGTTGTGGTGTCCCAGAGGGAGTTGTGCATGGCTTTGGGGACAGTGGTGCAGATGCAGCCCAGGTCTGTGAGGGACAGGTTGAGCAGGAAGAAGTGCATGGGGGTGTGCAGGTGGTGGTCGCAGGCTACGGCGCTGATGATGAGGCTGTTACCCAGGAGGGCAGCCAGGGAGATGCCCAGGAAGAGCCACAAGTGCAGGAGCTGCAGCTGCCGCGTGTCTGCCAATGGCAGGAGGACGAACTGGCTGATGGAGCTGCTGTTGGGCATTTGCTGCCTCTGGGCTTGGGGACCTGTTCATAGAGAAAAAGACAGAGACAAGTCATGTCATGCTTCCTTGAGCTAAATGATGCCATTTCCCACAGACTGTCTCACTTTGACTCATCCACCCTTGTTACCTCTCTTGGAAAATCCTTCATCCAGCTCCCTAACTTGAGCTTACTTTGTGCTTTCTGGGAGTGCCATGAGCAGCCAGACCTGTGTGTGTGGGCTCTGGAGGAGCCATCCCTGCACCTCTGCCGTGGGTTTGTGGTCACATGGCAGAGGGACTAGGCTGGATATTCAGAATTTGTCAAATGGAATCCCTCCTAATGCAGAAAGGTTGGTTACCATCTCCACTCCCAGGTCTAAACCAGGTGGGTGGCACAAAGTGGATTTAGGGAATTTTTTCCTACCCATTTTCCATGCCTGGTTCTCTGAGGTCAGAAATCCACAGCATTTCTGCTGCACTTGGAGTGAGACCCTGAGAGGTGTGGGAGGCCAAGGGATTCCTGTGGCTTAGGACAAGGTGAGTGGCTGGACAGGCTTGTTCCCAACTGCCCTATATTTGACCTTCGAGGATCAGAGGTCAATCACCCTCACACGTTACCCTGAGTAGAAACCAGACCCTGCTGAGAGCAGAGGGATCACTAAATGTCTCAGCCTTTCTTAAGGTCTCTGAGGGAGACTCAATTCTGCCAAAGACATACGAAGTTCATTTGACTAATTCAGCAGCATTTGCTCAGTTGTAACATCTTTGTACATCGCCATGGGGCATTCAGGTAACACCAGTGTGCTACAGAACATGAGGACATTACAAGGAGATGCCTGAGTGCCCTGAGCATGGTATGTCATTAAAGGATAGTCACCTCATTCCCCTGTCACACACACTGCTTGGCTCACAGCTCACCAGTTAGAGGAATGCTTGGACATTCCATTCCTAAGGACACACCTGCATGGCTGGATTCACAAGGGCAGTGCCAGACTCAGGAGCTGCAAATCCCAGAGTCTCACTGAGAGAACAAGGCAACAAGAACAATATCAGAGTAGTGGAGAGACAAGGGAAAATTATTGTGGTGCTCTGTGTGAGAAGCCAGGGAAGAGACAGCAGGCCCCGAGGACAGTGTTACCCTGACCCAGCTGTGCCACCTGCCAGACACCAACAGTGCCCTCCTTCCCACAGCATTTCTCTTTTTAGCTCCCCTTCATGCTTTCATCATGTCCCTGCTGCCTGGACATTTCCTCCTGAGAGGTGCCTTTTCCCTGTCAGCACTCCCAGTCCCATCCCAACCTCTGTGCACTCACCCTGGCCCTACAGGAACCTGCCTGTCTGCAGGGCACTGCCCGGGGCATGTTCTGTCTGCAGGTGGGAAAGGGCAGGTCAGAACATCCCTGATGGGCCCAGAAAAGGTAATCATTGTGCTGTCCACAGCTGAGGCACTTCAGGAGGCTCCCAGAAAACTGACTGTCTCAAAGTTACACATCAGCAGTCTCAGTACATGTTCAAACATTGTGTTGAGGTTACTTGTGTATCTCTTCCAAGTCAGAAGATTGTCTGATTCTGTGATTGCAACTCTTATTGTTCTTCTTTCATTGTCGAACCATCTCACCCTTCTCCAAGTAAGAAAATTGAAAACATACTCAAGAAATTTTCCTATCATTACTGTAATCCCTGACTTACCATCTTCTTGGGAAGCATCCTCCAGACCCATACCCAAACAGACCTGGAGCTGTGAGCATCCCTTACCCACACAGCTCCCTCTCAGCAACAGGACCCTGCCCTGCTCAGGGTTGCTCCTTCCACCCACAGCTTCTCCCCCAGCCCAGTGAGCAGCTCCCTAGGCTGGCTGAGAGCTGACCCTGGCAGGCAGCAGAGTCCCTGCCCCTAGCACAGCACCCTGGGCTGCAGGACCCTGCTCTGCACCACAGCCCTGGGCACACCTGGCTGCAGCCCCCGGCTCCACAGCTATTCCAAAGTGTCCACCAAAAGCCCCCTCCTCACACATCCCATCAGCTGGGGCTGTGCCAGCTTTAGGAGATGCCTCCAGGAGCTGCCCCTGCATTGCCCTGCACCCACAGACTCACCGTGTCCAGCACTGCAAAGATTTCTCCTCCAAGAGCTCTGAGTCATCCTCCCAATGCTGAGCCCCTTTAAGCTCTGTCTGTGCCCTGCTGGTGTCCCTGAGCTGCCCTGGCAGTGCCCTGAGCCCTGCTGGGCTGTGCACAGGAGCTGCTCCTGGGCAGAGCTGTCTCTCTGCAGCGCTGCCCGCTTGCCAGGAGCTCCCTGTGTGCCAGGAGCCCGGCCCAGCTCAGCAGCACAGCAACAGCCCAGGGCATTTAATGGCCCTCGGGGGGGTTTGTGTTGTTTACATCAGACTCAGTCCATCAGAGTGAGTTCAAAAAACTTCTCAAGAAGTCAAAGTCATATTGAAACACTGAATTTTCTTGTAGTGCTAATGGGTCCCACTGAGGGGCAAACTGAGAGTGTCCCCAGACTATAGTTAGAGCAGAAAATGGAGGCAGTGATGACAGTTGTGGACAAGCAAAGGAAAGGTGGCTCTGATGGTGAGTTACGCTGAAAGTGTTCCATTAATCCAGAGGGCCAAGCCCTGACACCCAGCACCTGGGAAAGCAGATTCTGTTCCTCCCTCATTCCTCAGGACTCTTCCTGGGGCAGTGGGATGTGGGATGTGCAATGCCAAGGGCAGGAGGATGGGATGGCACCTCCCAGGCTGCTGAGCAGGGACAAGGAGGCAATGAGGCCCCAGGGCTGCAAGGCTCACTTGTCTCCTCATGCCATCAGGGGCACACACAGCAGCCATGGCCAAAGGCCTGCACAACTTGGCTCTCTTGGGGCCTTTCAGCTTCTGCACATCCCTGTCTCCTCTCCAGCCCAGGCTGTCCTACGGTGTCCATGCCCTGCCCCTTTCCCTGCAGGCTGTCGGCATCCCCCGGCTGCCCCACCTTGCTGGCCCCTTCCTGCACTGACATCTCTCCCTCCTCCCTGGCTCTACCTTGGAGCACAAAGCCTTGGACTGATCCAGACTTCTTCTTGGTGATGCTTTGTATCAGAGCACTTGTCTTGGAGGAAAACTCCTTTCTGCATATGTCCAGTATAGACCTTCCCAGATGCCCTTGGTGACATTATTTCTTTCTCATTCTATTTCTGACCACAAAAGTAAAAGCTCCACCATCTCTGACACCACCACTGTGACACTGCAGGACCTCATGGAATCAAGGGGTCACTGTGGAATCTCATGAATATAAGGGACCTTTGTCACAGTGCAGGGCCTTGTGGAGCACAAGGGACCACTGTGACACTGTGGAAACTCATGGAATGAATGGCCCTGTGTGACACTGCATAGTCTTATTGATCCAAAGAGATCATTGTCAGTCTGCAGAACCTCATGAAATGAAGGGATCATCATGACCCTTCAGGGCCTCAGAGATCCAAAGGAATCCTGGGACACTCTGAAAGCTCACAGGATAAAAGGAACCTTGGGACTGTGTGGAACCTCACGGGGTGATGGTGGAAATAGAAGACTTAGACAGAGTTTACTGGAGAAGCTGCCTCATTGAGCTGTGAGGGGCAGAAAGGACCCCTTGCTTTCTAAACTCCTTCTCAGAGAGGAGCCTGGTGTGACTGGATTCAATCTTAGCCTCAGATTTACTCTGCAGTGTAAATTACAGAGGTGTGATTGAATCACTTTTCCCCACAGGTTTTAACAATGGCAAATCAAATATACTTATGTAAAATGAATTATTTATTATGACAAATGAGCAGACAAAAGAACAGACAAGTGACAAGATGAAAGATCTTAATCATTTAGAATCATAGAATTGTTAAGGTTGGAAAAGACCTCTAAGATGATGGAGTCCAATCATTAACCTCACACTGACATCTTCCCCACTGAACCGTGTCCCCAAGTGTCACAGTTCAATGTTTTTTGAACACTTCCAGAGATGGTGACTGTAGGACACCAGGTTTGAGCTATGAGCTCATCCAAGGGGTTTTAGTTTAAAAAATATACAAGGCACCAAAAATATTCTCCCTCCAGGTATTTTAAAAGGTCCTTTAGTTCTTTTAATATCTTGAGAGGAACCACAAGGGAGAAAATCTACACCTTTTCTCAGGAGGTCAAATAACACACTTTTACTGGCAAATTTTAGAAAATGAGGGAGCTTGGCAAAAGTTTAAAGGGCAGCATTCAACCAGAACAGAGCATCCCACAGAGCACTGACTGAGCACATGCTGAGCCATACAAGTCAGCAAAATCCAACCCATGTGGTTTTATGTTACCCTAAGAATGAAGAAGGGAGATTTAAGAGAAGGTGATGTAAAGAAAGAGAGAGAGAAAAAGACAGAATTAGAGCTACCACCCACAGTCCCATGCAAGTCCAGCTTCCACCTGTCCAGGTGGGAGGGTCTGACCATGCAATGGCCACACGGTGTTCATTTTATTTGTTCTGCTCCCTGTGGCCACCCCAACCCACACCCCCCAGGGGGGACTTCTGGCCCAGTGGCCACTGTGGGGCTCTGGGGAGGGTGAGGGGCAGTGCTCCTGGTGTGCCATAGGCGGTGTGGGGCTGGATTAGGAGTTCCAGAGGGTGTGGTGTGGGGCAGTGCTTTGGGTCAGTGCTATGGGGCAGTGCTATGGGGCAGTGCTATGGGGCAGTGCTATGGGCAGTGCTCTGGGTCAGTGCTATGGGGCAGTGCTGTGGGGCAGTGCTATAGGGCAGAGCTATGGGGCAGTGCTTTGGGGCAGTGCTATGGGCAGTGCTCTGGGTCAGTGCTATGGGGCAGGGCTATGGGGCAGTGCTATTGGGCAGTGTTATGGGGCAGTGCTATGGGGCAGTACTCCCAGGCTGTTTTTCCCTGACAGCTGCTCCAGGGCCGCCCAAGGAAGTTCCAAGGGGCTGGGTATGGAACAGGGCACCACCTCAGTTTTGGGATTTGGACTTTTCCCTTTAACCCCGCAAACACACTTAAGTTGGTCCAAGCCAATAATAAATATAACAATCCATAATTAATATATTCATGCATTGTATTGATTCCATGAGGCTCCATAGTTTCACAATTCTCTCATGATTACTTCTGGATTCAAAGTGTCTCAGGATTCCTTTGAATCCATGAGGGCTTGGAGTGTCACAATGGCCCTTTAGATTCCATGAGATTCCACAGTGTCACAATAGATCATTTATATTCCAGAGTGTCACAATGGTCCCTTTGGCTCCATAAGGCCCTGAAGTGTCACAAAGGCTGTTTGATTCCAGGGGTCACTGCAGTGTCCAAGGGTTCCTTTGGTTCCATAAGGCCTTGTAGTTTCACAATGATCCCTTGAGTCCATGAGGTTCTGCAGTGTCACAAAGGCATCTGTGATTCCATGGGGCTCCACGGTGTCTCTAAGGCCTTTTGGTTCCATGACATTCCACAATGTCACAATTGCCTGATGATTCCATGAGGTGCCATATTTCCAATGATTCCTTTGATTCCATGATGCCCTGGAGTGTCATAGTGCATTCCATGAAGTTTTGCAGACTCCCATGGTCCCTTTGGTTCCTGAGGGAAGATTACTGAGGGTGAAATTAGGGGATTCCAGTTCTATTCACATCCCAAAAGAAGTTGTAGTGATACAGAAATTCCAGGCTAAAATGCAGCTGCTGCTCCCTGGATGGGACGTGGGGGCAGCTCCATGAGGATTCCTCACACAAGAGTCAACACCTGCCCAGGGGATGGAACGGAGGGTGGGGGGAGTGGAGACTCCTCAGGGGGCTCTGTGGGAATCCCTGCAGGGAGGGGAACTCGAGGGGACTTTGCAACTGATAAACTGCACAGCCCCTGCCAGCCCAGGGGCAGAGGAGGAGATGTCCTGCTGCTGAGCCAACAGCCATGGGGAGATCTCTGTCCTCAGGTGAACTTGGTTCATTAAAGCCTAATTGTAATATTAACACACACCTCCAACCCCGAGTTACGCCCCTCCAAGGTACAACCACCAACCACTGGGCATTTTTTTGCCTCTGTCCTTAACAGCAAAGTGAGACAATTTCATGCAAACCATAAACAAAGGTATTAGTGTCTAAAATCACTCATGCTCCACCTAAACATAAAGAAATAGTATAAAAGTAACTCGAGAATGGAAGAAAAGAAAGGGAAGAGTTAATCATAACTGCAGGGCTGGACCTGTCTCTGCCCCACAGGGGCCTCTTGGGTGGGAACTGTGCTCTGCATACACTGAATACTTTTATTGGGATTAGAGCTGGTCTGGGTATTGCTCTAAATACATATTTACAGTCATATTCTGTCTCTGACAACCTTTGAACCTTAACCTGTCACAATTTTACATTCATAAAGAGTGTTATTCTGGGAAATGTCTCTGGGAGTCCTTCCTGGGCGCTGCAGCTCCTGCAGCAGGAACACGCTGGAATAAAGTGGGAGGACACACTGAGGGGTCTCCCTTGTGCTGTTGCCTCAGCCCCCTGGAAAGGGAAGTCGAATCCCCCTCCAATCCCACAGGACTGTTGGGTGAAGGGTCCCCAGAATGGGACACTGACAGACTGGTGGGGCACGAGGGTCATGGATTTCCTGGGACCCTGACAGACAAATAAATCATGGAGGGTTGAGGAAATCTCAGTGGAGAAAGGGACACAAGAATGGCCTGTTTGTGTGCTCTGCCATGTCAGAAGATGCAGAGCTCCAGAGACACCCACACAATGTGGATCCCTCCAGGAGATGATCTCAGACAGGGGCTCCCAGGCCTCTGCCACTCGCTGGTTGCTCTGGTTTGATGGTCACTGGTGGTTACACCCACCCACACACCCACCAGTGTTCTGTGCACACACACCAGTCTCACCAGTGTCTTGGCCCCAAAGAACACAAGACCTGATGATTTGTGGCTCCCACTCCAGTGATTGGCACTTGGATCTCCCTCCATAGCCAGAGCACAGAGATCCCTTGACCCAGAAAGTTCTTGACATTGGAGAGATTGAGAAAACAGGACAGGCTGTGGGATCAGTTGCAGGGCAAGGCCAGAGAAAGACACTTAGCAATCACTTGCTTACACATAATTAGCTCTTCCATCATCTTTTTGTCTCTGTTTCCTTATGCTTGTTGCACCATGGACAACAGTGTTCCCCCCACCCTTTCCAATCCAGTATTTTTTTTCCTAAATGTCCCATGGCAAGTCTTGCACAGTCCCCAAATGCACTTTCTGGTTGCCCATCATGACTCTCAGACTCTGAGACAGAAATGGCCAACCTCAGATCAGGGTCATTCTGGGAAGCTCTGCCATTGACCACTTGGAGAGCCTTTTATGCTGAGATGTTTTAAATCTCTATTAGTTCCTATGTAACCTTTTAGTTTTGAATGATTCCTCTAAAAACCTGAAAATTCATGTCCCTAAAATGGCAGTTCTTTCACATTTATAAAGTTTTGGGGATTAGGTCACATAAAAATGCTGACAAGGTGTCCGTAGGTGTTTGCAGCCCTGTGGAGAAGGAATTGGAGATACAGGAATGAAAGAATGATGAAACAGTTTGGGTTGAAAGAGACCTAAAGGAGCCTCCAGTCCAACTTCCCGCCCATTAACGAGGGAATCCTTCCACCAGTTCAGGCTACACAAAGTTCCTCACCTTGGACACCTCCAGGGATGAGGTTTCCACTTAGTGGGCAACCTGCTCCAGGTTCCTGCTCCCTTAATCCGAAAATATTTCTTCCTGACATCCAATGTAAATCTCCCCTTGCTGAGTTGCAGTTACTGTGCCTTGTTCTGCCAATACAACCTTTGGCAGAGTGTGTCAGTCTGTCTTTCCTGGACAAGGGGCACTGCATTTTCATGGCTAAACACCTTGGAGAGGGACCAGAGAGGGCCCATGAAGGCATTTGGAGGTCTCAAGCACATGACCAATACATAAGGACTGAAAGCCCTGGGCTCAGAGCTGTGGAGACTGAGTAGAGCACAGGAGAAGCCTGAGAGTGCTTGAAGGGCTCTCCCCTAGAGATGGTGGAGCTTTTCTTTGTAGTGAGAAACAGCATGAGAAAGAAATAATGTCACCAAGGGCAGCTGGGGAGCTCCAGGTTGGATATGAGGAGAAAGGAATTTCCCTCCAAGAGCAGTGGTTTGGTGCAACACAACACCAAGAAGTCTGAATTAGCCCTTGGCTTTATCTCTCAAGAAGAACCAGGGTGGAGGGCGAGACATCAGTGCAGGAAAGTTCCAGAGCGACAATGAATCCATTGTATCAATAAGACTCTGCAGTGTCACACTGGGCTGTTCATTCCATGAGGTTCCACAGTGTCCCAGTGGTGGTGTCAGAGATGGTGGAGCTTTTCTTTTTGTAGTCAGATATAGAATGAGAAAGAAATAATGTCACCAATGGCATCTGGGAAGGTCCAGACTGGACATGTGAAGAAAGAAATTTCCCTCCAAGACAAGTGCTCTGATACAAAGCATCACCCAGAAGGAGTCTGGATCAGCCCAAGGCTTTGTGTTCCAAGGCAGAGCCAGGGAGGAGGGAGAGATGTCAGTGCAGGAAGGGGCCAGCCAGGTGGGGCAGCCGGGGGATGCCGACAGCCTGCAGGGAAAGGGGCAGGGCATGGACACCGTAGGACAGCCTGGGCTGGAGAGGAGACAGGGATGTGCAGAAGCTGAAAGGCCCCAAGAGAGCCAACTTGTGCAGGCCTTTGGCCATGGCTGCTGTGTGTGCCCCTGATGGCATGAGGAGACAAGTGAGCCTTGCAGCCCTGGGGCCTCATTGCCTCCTTGTCCCTGCTCAGCAGCCTGGGAGGTGCCACCCCATCCTCCTGCCCTTGGCATTGCACATCCCACATCCCAGTGCCCCAGGATAAGACGTGAGAGTGAGTAAGGGACTGGATATGCCTTTCCAGGGGCTGGGTGTCAGGGATTGGCCCTTTGGAATAAGGAAACATATAGAGGTTTCCTAAGCATGAGAGACACCTTTCCTTGCTTCTTCATAATTGCCACCACTGTCTGCAGTTTTCTGCTCTACCTGGAATCTGGGGACACTTTCTCAGTCTTGTCTCTTAATTGGACCCATTAGCACTACAAGAAACTTCAGAGTTTCACTCTCACTTTGACTTCTTGAGAAGTTGTTTGAACTTGCTCTGATGGACTGAGTTTAATGTAAACAACAGAAACCCCCCAGAGGGCCATTAAATGCCCTGGGCTGTTGCTGTGCTGCTGAGCTGGGCCGGGCTCCTGGCACACAGGGAGCTCCTGGCAAGCGGGCAGCGCTGCAGAGAGACAGCTCTGCCCAGGAGCAGCTCCTGTGCACAGCCCAGCAGGGCTCAGGGCACTGCCAGGGCAGCTCAGGGACACCAGCAGGGCACAGACAGAGCTTAAAGGGGCTCAGCATTGGGAGGATGACTGAGAGCTCATGGAGGAGAAACCTTTGCAGTGCTGGACACGGTGAGTCTGTGGGTGCAGGGCAATGCAGGGGCAGCTCCTGGAGGCATCTCCTAACGCTGGCACAGCCCCAGCTGATGGGATGTGTGAGGAGGGGGCTGTTCGGTGACACTTTGGAATAGCTGTGGAGCTGGGGGTGCAGCCAGGGGTGCCCAGGGCTGTGGGGCAGAGCAGGGTCCTGCAGCCCAGGGTGCTGTGCTGGGGCAGGGACTCTGCTGCCTGCCAGGGTCAGCTCTCAGCCAGCCTGGGGAGCTGCTCACAGGGCTGGGGAGAACGGCTGTGGGTGGAAGGAGCAATCAATGATAGGTGAGGGCAGGATCCTTCCACTCTCAGGGTGCTGAAGGTGGCTGGCTGCTCACAGCTCCAAATCACAACAGGACATTCAAGAATGGAGTTTTAAAGAAGCACAGAAGGTTTTGTGACACATGATTGGAATTGGTCATGCTCTTTATGTCTTCTGCTCTGGCTTGCCTAGGTAGGCAATGGGACACAGAAATTAATTTCTCAGTCCAGCAGCAGGCACAAAAATTCTCCATCTTCTACAATTAAAACTGAATAAAACAGGCAACCTGAGAAATCACCACACTGTGCCCTACAGGCACCATCAGTGTCCCTTTTCCAGCCTCCTCAGGTTTGCTCTGACATTGCCATCAGAACCTGCACAGATATTTTTCTCTTTAATCAGCTCTGAGGCACCACAAATGGAAGTGCAGGGAGATGGGAAACAGAGCATTCGACACTGTATCTATCTCTGCTGACTATGAACTAAAACACTGAGAGCTGAGCACTATTATCTGCCTCATCCTAAGATGTTCACACTTTCATTGAGCAAAATTAGAATTTCTAGACTTAATAATACCACTTGATTGATATGGCAAAAGAAAAAAAAAACCAAATCAAACAACTAGAACAAAAACCTCAAAGAAACTGAGAAGGAACAAGGGCCAATAACCAAACCCCCTCCATAAGTTCCAGGCCTGTTTGCTCCAGCCTTACTACCAAGCATGTTCTGTTCTCTTTACTAGGACATGATTGTTGTTCAGTTCTCTGTACTGTAGCCTGGAGCCGAATTAATCACGTAATGGTGGACATTTGAATAGAGCAAAATGGTAGCTAGCCAAGATTTTTTCTACTAGTTTCGGCTGGGTCACCTGTGAAAGGAACCAAGCTGGGTCAAGGAGAGGAAGACTACCTGGGACCCTCCTTTTCGGGATGAAGAACAGAAGGACCCCTCCACAGAATTGATGCCAGAAGAAAACACCGCCCCAGCTCTACCCAGACCCCGCCTGTAATCAATATGCAATGAGATGTTGTAATCAATTATGTTCAAATGTATAATACAGCCTCCTTTGACACCTGCCAGGTGAGCAAGCCTCTGCTTGAAGTTTTGCTGCCTTGCTTCCTGCGCAGAAATAAATACCTGCTGCTAACGGGTGCAAACACCTTCTCTTAGCAGTTATTTTTGTGGCGTTCTCGCTTATCACAAACTCGCTATTACGTTCAGCTAAACCTGTTTCTGCAGCACAGAATCTTCTGCCACAAGAGCAGAGAGTGAAATTTTCTTACACCTGGCACTCGGTGTGAGTACTGGAGCTTTCACAAGCCAGATTCTGTGTGCCCACTGCATCAGGGCTGAACTAACTCGCTGGAGCAGCACAATCAGCCCAGAGAGAGGAAATGAATCCAAAATTGGGGGAGTGGGCTGGGAATTCTATGAGATATTGGCTGGTTTTGTCCTTAGAAATCTGTCCTAAATTGTCACTATCTTTTCCTTCTTGGACAGTGCTCCATTGCCAGATGAAGCTCATGTCGAACAGCAGCTCCATCAGCCAGTTCCTCCTCCTGCCATTGGCAGACACGCGGCAGCTGCAGCTCCTGCACTTGTGGCTCTTCCTGGGCATCTCCCTGGCTGCCCTCCTGGGCAACAGCCTCATCATCAGCGCCGTAGCCTGCGACCACCACCTGCACACCCCCATGCACTTCTTCCTGCTCAACCTGTCCCTCACAGACCTGGGCTCCATCTGCACCACTGTCCCCAAAGCCATGCACAACTCCCTCTGGGACACCACAACCATCTCCTACATGGGATGTGCTGCACAGGTCTTCTTCCTTATTTTATTCTTTGGAACAGAGTTTTCCCTCCTCACCATCATGTGCTACGACCGCTACGTTGCCATCTGCAAACCCCTGCACTACGGGACCCTCCTGGGCAGCAGAGCTTGTGCCCACATGGCAGCAGCTGCCTGGGCCAGTGGCTTTCTCAATGCTCTGCTGCACACAGTCAATATATTTTCCCTGCCCCTGTGCCAGGGCAATGCCCTGGGCCAGTTCTTCTGTGAAATCCCTCAGATCCTCAAGCTCTCCTGCTCACACTCCAAACTCAGTGAAATTGGGCTCCTTCTGGTTAGTGCCTGTTTCGTGTTTGGTTGTTTCGCTTTCATAGTTTTCTCCTATGTGCAGATCTTCAGGGCTGTGCTGAGGATCCCCTCTGAGCAGGGACGGCACAAAGCCTTTTCCACGTGCCTCCCTCACCTGGCCGTGGTCTCCCTGTTTGTCAGCACTGATGCGTTTGCCCACCTGAAGTCTCCCTCCATGTCCTCTCCATCTCTGGATGTGGTGGCAGTTCTGTACTCGGTGGTGCCTCCAACACTGAACCCCCTCATCTACAGCCTGAGGAACCAGGAGCTCAAGGATGCTGTGAGGAAAATGATGACTTGATGCTCTCCAGAAGCATAAAACTGTTGTTTCTGTTGATGTCTGCATAGCATTTGGACTGGAACTCATTACAGCCCCATCCTGTTTTCTCAGCATTTTGGTGGGGGTCATGTGATAAGTTTGTGCACACTTAATTTTTTTAACTAACCTCCATTATAATCTCTTATGTTTCTTTGGAATTTGGCCCACACACTGTCTAAATAAGGATTTGTTCCACTTGAGTATTTACACAAAATAAAGGACAGTGCAGTGACTTGTTTGATCCTTCTTCTTAGGCATTCAGAAAGGACAGTTCACTGCAGGACAGTGCATGTTTACAGAGAGGAGGGGACTGTTCAGAGCTGCCTTTTCCACTTCCACACTCTCCTAAATCCTTGTGTTGGTCCAAGGCCTTGGTCCTCTGCCAAGTTGGTCACATCCTGCTGTGTGTCTGTCCTGGGATCACAGGCAGGGACAGGCAATGGGGACAGCTGGGACACAGCTGGGCTGCACAACAGCAGCTCCATCAGGAAAGGGCTTCTCCTGAGGGCAGGGCAGGGTAGGAAGGCTTAGGGCTTCCTCCGAAGTTGTTCTTAAGAACATGCCAAAGGAAGAGACATTCAAGAGGCTCCTTGTGCTGCTTTGTCCTCCCTGGCATTCAGGGTGATGAGATGATTGTCCCAGTTTGGTCCTCAAGGGACTTAGTTCTGCTTCAGGTTTTGCTTGCTGGTGACCAGTGTCCATGCAGACAGGAAATGGTTTATGATGATCCATCCTGGGTTTCTACTGCTTGTGACAGGGGTGATGGCAGGTGAATGTTTTTACAAACAGACTTGGGAGCTGACAGGAGAGCTCAGGGGAACCGCAAGGACAATTTGTGCAGGGAGTCAGCAGGAAAGTTTTGGCACTGATCATGAGCCTGTCCAACTTGGTGTGATCCAGAGATAAAATTTTAAAGTTTTAATGTGAACTGGCAAAGGGCTCTTCAATCACAGGGACTACAGTGAGTTCAGGAGAGGCATTCTTTCAAATGATTAATTTTACTCTTCATGGATCATAGGCTGGATCCAGCGCAGCCCCCAAATCCATCTCCCAGCACTGGAATAAGGCAGGGCCCCTCTAAGCACCCTCCATGGTCACACAAGAGCTTGTGTGATAGGGGGACAGTGGCAGGGACCACCATCAGCTGGCTCTGCCTCCCAGCCTGACCAGCACAGCCCAGCAGAGCCCCCCCATAGTCCCAGGCACCACAGCCCCTGTGCCCTGCAGAGCAGCATCCCCAGCTCAGGGGCTGTGGGGAGCACGGGGAGGGGCTGCAGGAATGGCTGGTCAGGCCAGCAGAGACGTGTTCCCCTGGGGAAAGGCTCTGTGGGGAGATGGGATGTGCCAGGAGAAGAGCAGGACAGCCTGTGGGTGCCTGTGAAGATGGAAACAGAAACACTTTGCTGTGGGTCCCAGCTTTGGGAAGGCTGCCCTGTCCCTGGAACTGCCTGAGGAGCTGCTGGGTCAATTCTCTCATGCTCTCCTTGGGAGCAAGTTTGGTTTTGGTGGCCGCAAAGGGCCTGGGGTGGGGAATCACTTCAGCCTTTGACTGAATGCACATTCTGACTCGCTTCCAGTTCTTGCTGTGGGTCCAGCCCCAGTAAGGATGTTCTGCTGAGTTTGTCTGGGGTGAAGACAGGGAGGGGACAGGATTCAGTGAGGGGCTAGGCTGGCTGTGCTGGGAAATGTCCTGGGGAGGGAAATTTTAGTGAAAAGCTCATGTGAGTGAGAGTGCAGAATGAGGACACACAGCAGTGTCCTTGCATGGACAGGGCTCCTGTGAGAGAGAGGAAGGACCAGCAGAGCAGGGTCTGGGCTGTGCGTTTCTTTGCTGAACATGCCAGTGAAGGAGTCCCAGGGCAAGTGTCACAGACCAGCCAATAACAACCCCAGTTTCAAGCCTTGACCTCTCACCCAACATAGAAGGTCAAAAAGCGACCAGGTCAGAACTCCATGTTTGCATTGTATGAAAAAGATACAAATGGACATTGGGTGTCTGTGATGACATCAGTGTGAGTCAGAACAAACACCATCAGTTATTCCATGTGCAATGAAGGCCTCTGGGACAGAGATTGTCTTGAGATCACTTTCATTTTAGACTAATGTTGTCTGAGAAACCCCCTGGATGCAGCACTGGGATTTGCTTCTGTGCACAGAGCTCTCTGTGTCCATCCCTCAGGCATCTCAGACGGGGGCAGAGCAGGTGACACCCCACAGGGCTGAGGTGCCTCCAGCCCCTGGCAGTGGCAGCAGGAGCCCAGGGAGACACTGCACCTGCTGCCAGGAACTGTCTCTGTGTGTGTGCAAGGGAAGGACTCGTGTCTCTGAACAGCCCTGGGAGTGTGAGCAGGGCATGAGCCCAGCTCAGGTGTGGGCACCTGTCAGAACCCTGACATTTCTGGGTGTGACTGCAGGAACAACCTCCCTGTCCCAGGGACATTCATCTCTCCAGCTTTGGATGCATTCATTACAAAAGTCCCTGTCTTCTTCATCCCTCTTTTCAGCCTTTCTGGCCTGTCCCTTTCATCCCACCCCACGAAGCAGACTGAGGAGCATCTCACCTGTGCAGTCAGAGGGGTTCTGTGAGCAGGAGTGGCAGAGTTCTGTAGAAGATTTATTTCTGCCCTTCCCAATGGCACAAGGCACATCTTAGGAGTATGAAAACACTCCCTGGAAAACTCTCCTTGCAGAGACTTTTGAAGAAAAAAACAAGGAGAGGAGAGGAGAGGAGAGGAGAGGAGAGGAGAGGAGAGGAGAGGAGAGGAGAGGAGAGGAGAGGAGAGGAGAGGAGAGGAGAGGAGAGGAGAGGAGAGGAGAGGAGAGGAGAGGAGAGGAGAGGAGAGGAGAGGAGAGGAGAGGAGAGGAGAGGAGAGGAGAGGAGAGGAGAGGAGAGGAGAGGAGAGGAGAGGAGAGGAGAGGAGAGGAGAGGAGAGGAGAGGAGAGGAGAGGAGAGGAGAGGAGAGGAGAGGAGAGGAGAGGAGAGGAGAGGAGAGGAGAGGAGAGGAGGAAAAATTAGAGATATGAAACATGTCCAAAAAATTCAGTAGCTTCTCTGAGCAATGTTTCTGCATTTGAATCATTGGTAGGAAATGTATTTTGAAAAGTAGCTGTACAAAGCTATTCCTATAGACAGTGAGTGGATCAGGTTAAGTAAATATATCTGTGGTGTTTTCAATGAAAAAAAAAAAGTTTAAAATAACCCTTACAATGCTGGCCAGGAATCCTCCAGCAATTATCAAGAGTTCTGTTCTCCAGAGGTTTCAACTATCTCCTCAAACCCACACTCTTGACTTCAGGCCATGACATCCCAGAGCAGTCACAGAGTTGGCCACTGCCCCAGAGATACCCCAGGGCAGCTCAAGGACACAAGTGTGAAAAGTCCCCCAGAGTGTCTGTGAGCCCTTCTGGAACAGGAGCTGCTGGGCAGGAAGGACCAGCTGGGGAGGGGCAGGGAATCCCCCCCTGCAGCACTGCTGGCCAGGCTGAGGAGGGTCCTCTCCAGCACAGCAGAACATCCTGTCCCCTTGGGGGCTGGGCTGTCAGGTGTGTTCCCAGGAACCCACTGGCCAAGCTGGGCAGGCAGATGCTCAGGGTTCATGAAGGACATCACAAAGCTGAGTCCATCCAGCTGAAGGATTTGGGAAGGTCAGGAGGAACTGGGACAAAAAGGATGGGATATTTGGAGGAGGGAATTGGGGCTTGGCCAACAGAGATGAAAGATTTGTGCACTTTGGCCACACCAATCCCCTGCAGTGCTCCAGGCTGGGCACAGAGTGGCTGGAGAGCAGCCAGGCAGAAAGACACCTGGGGGTACTAATTGACAGGAAGTTCAACATGAGACAACAGTGTGCCCAGGTGGCCAAGAAGGCCAGTGGGATCCTATGCTGGATCAAAAATAGCGTGGCCAGCAGGCCCAGGGCAGTGACCCTTCCCCTGGACTCTGCCTTGGGGAGGCCAGACCTTGAGTGTTCTGTTCAGTTCTGGGCCCCTCAGTCCAGGAAGGATATTGATTGAGGGGCCGGAGCGGGGCCAGAGAAGAGCAACAAGGCTGGTGAAGGGACTGGAGCACAAGTGCTGTGGGGAGAGGCTGAGGGAGCTGGGGGTGTTTAGCCTGGAGAAGAGGAGGCTCAGGGGAGACCTTACCACTGTCTAGAACTCCCTGGAGGGAAGTTCTGGCCAGGTGGGGGTTGGTCTCTTCTCCCAGGCACTCAGCAATAGGACAAGGGGACATGATGGGCTCAAGCTCTGCCAGGGGAAATTGAAGTTGGATATTAGAAAAATATTCTTTGCAGAGAGAGTGCTCAGGCATTGGAATGGGCTGCCCAGAGAGGGGGTGGATTCCCCATCCTTGAAGGTTTTAAACGCAGATTGGCTGTGCCACTGAGTGCCATGATCTGGTAAAGGGACTGGAGTTGGACCAAGGGTTGGACTTGATGATCTTGGAAGGCTTTTCCAACCCAATCTATTCTATGATTCTATGATTTTGGTGAGGTAAAATCAGGTTCAGGTAATGCTGAGAGTGTTGAAACACTGACTGTGCAAACACTCCTGATGGACCTTTACCTATAATTTGTGTACGATTGCAACTTCTGTTGGGATGTGAATATAACTTGATACTCCTCATTTCACCCCCAGCAATCTTCTCTCAGGAACCAAAGGGACCCTGGGACACTGTGGAAAGCCTTGGAACCAAGGGGCCATTCTGACACTTGGGAACCTCATGGAATCAAAGTTCCATTATGACCCTGCAGGACCTCAAGGAAACAGAAGCCCACTCTGACCCTGTGGAGCCTCATGGAATCCAGGGATCATTGTGACACTACAGGGCCTCATGGACTGCAAGGAACCCTGGGACACTGCAGAAATTCATGGAATCAAGGGGCCATGATGACACCGCAGGGTCTCATGGATTCAAAGGAATCCTGGAACATTCTGGAATCTGATGGAATCATCGTGCAATTGTAACACTACAGAAACTTATGGAACCAAGGGGCAATTTTGACCTTTCAGGGCCTCATGGAACAAAAGGGACCCTGGGACACTGTGGAAACTCATGGAAACAAGGGGCCATTGGGACACTGCAGGGCCTGAAGGAACCAAAGATATCCTGGGACACTGCAGAGCTCATGGAACCAAAGGGTTCATTGTGACTTGTAGGGCCTCATGGAACAAAAAGGGTCTTGAGACAGTTTTTAACTTCATAGAATCAAGGGGTCATTGTCACACTGTGGAACCTCAGGGAACCAGGATGCCACCTGGACACTGCAGGGCCTCACAGAACTAAAGGCATCCTGGGACAGTACCGAACACTGGAAATATTTTGGGTCTGGCTGAGCTGGAGGTCATTTACCCACAGCAGCCCTCCCAGTGCTGTGCTTTGTGTTGGGAGCTGGAAAGGTGCTGAGAACACACCAATGTTTTGGCTACTGCTGAGCAGGGCTGGCACAGCCCCAGCACTGCAACGTTCCTTCCCCAACTGAGGGCAAGGTCCTGGGAAGGGACACAGCCAGGCCAGCTGAGCCAGAGTGACCAGAGGGATATTCCAGATCATGGGATGTCAGCTCAGATATAAAAGATGAGGAAAGGAGGAGGAAGGGGTGACATTCATTGTTTGCAATGTTTGCCTGCTGAGCAGCTGCTCCATGTGCTGAAGCCTGGCTTGCTGGGACATGGCCAGACATCATTGATGATGGGAAGTAGAGAACAAACCTGGTTATTTTCCTCTTTGTTCGTGTGCAAACTTTGGCTTTTGATTTAGTAAAGTACCTTATCCCAACCCATGAGTCATTTTCTATTTTATTGTCTCTCCCCTGTCCATCTGGGAAGGGCAGTGATAGAGCAGCTTGATGGGCAGCCTGTAATTTTCCCCATTCTCATTTTGCTCTTCTTGAAGATGGGCTTGGCATCTGCCTTTTCCAAGGACCCCAGAACCTCTCAGATTGCTCTGGCCCTTTTGAGAGCACAGCCCAGAATCCCAGGCAAGGGTGATGCAGCAGTTCAGGAGCACTTGCAATGAACTGTCCAAGACCACTGAGATGAATCTCACTGGGCCAGCGGAGTTTGTTCCTGGAGTCACTCAGAAATGTCGAGGTCCAGCAAGGCATCCACCTCTGAACTGGGATTGTGGGATTCTCATGCACCCAGGGGTGATCAGAGAGTCTTTCCCTTTTACACCCATGGGGAGATCATTGCAGGAGTCACAGTCTCTCCCTGGGCTCTCACTGCCACTGCCAGGGGCTGGAGGCATCTCAGCCCTGTGGGGTGTCACCTGCTCTGCCCCTCTCTGAGATGCCCCATGGCCTGAGGGATGGACACAGGGGGAGCTCTGTGCTCAGAAGCACATCCCAGTGCTGCATCCTGTGACTTTTCCAGGGGATGTGGGGCCCAGAGTGAAGTGACCTCGAGACACTGTGTGTCCCACAGCCCTTCCCAGCATCTCCAGGATGAGCTGATGGTCTTTGTGTTCTCTTGGGTTCATCTCCCCCCACACACACTGTGCATGCTGAAGTCTCCTCTGTACAATTGCAGCATGGCCTTGTGAGCTGCTCATTTGGTGTCCTCATGGAGGGACAAACAACCTGTCAGTGGTGGGTGAGAGGCCAGTGCTGGGAATGGTGTTTGCAGGGGGTGATCTGTGACAATTGCCCTGGGGCCCCTTGCCCAGGGTGTCCAGGAAACAAAGACAAAGCCCAGACCCTGCTCTGCTGCTCCTTCAGGTGTGTCCCTGGAGGCCTGGCTGTGGAAGGGACACTGCTGTGCCCTCTCCTGCTCTCACACACTTTGGCTCTTCACTGTGCTTTTCTGCAACAGGGCAGTTTCCTGGGGCTTGACAGCCTATGAGAAGACACCAGTTCCTTACAGCCCCAGGACTTGTCACCTCCTCACCCACTCCATAGAGCTGTGGAGGTGTCCTACTGCTCTCCTGCACTCCCCATTCCACACCCCACATCACTCTGCTCCAGGAGCATCCTGTGAGGAACCAGAGATGGGTGGCAGGGCTTGGCTGTCCTGCTTGGCAAAGTCCATCAGGCCCTTTCACAGCCACGTTCCACAATCCATTTTCCACCTGTAACCAGTGACTCTGAGCTGCTGCTTCCCCAGCCCCAGGGAGGGTGTCCTTGAGGGCTCATTCCCTCCGGGGTCTCTTTTCAGTCATGACCTCAGTGGGGCTTGCTGACACTCTCAGGAACCTGAAGGTTTGATGATGAATTTTGCTTTTTTAGAGTTTTTTTCAGTTTTCAAATCTTCAGTTCAGGAATTCAGTGCCAGAGTGCTCATTAACATTCAAAACATCCTAACAAGACAAGCCTTTGGGAATAATTTAATATTAAGGCTTCAATTCTTTTATGCTTCATTAGACAGATACCAGAAGTGTATTCAAAGTGACTGTACTACAGTGACAAAAAAATGAAGAAATATAACTTTTTGTCCCATTTCCTTTTTCCTGTTTATACACTGAGAGCAGCAAACCCTAATTGATATTGTTCCCAAGCACCAGGGATGGTCTCCTTGTCTGCTCATTCCCTTCATGGTCTCTTTTCACTGATGGCATTTTAACAAATCAAACCCCTGGGAATAATTTACTTTTACATTTTCAAATCTTCTGTGGACAATTACAGAGATCTCAGAAATGCATTCAAAGTGAATATCTTATACTTTAAAAAAAAAACAAACCCACAAGCAAAAATATGTCTTTTTTGTGGCCTGTTTATTTTTGCTTGTTTATACATTATTATCAGCAATTCCCTATTGATATTGACCCAGAGCATCTCCTAATTCAGTGTGAATAGATATGAAAATCAAGACCCTTTTTGTCTGACAATCCATCTGACTTTATCCCTAATCCCCACCCCACCATTTCCCTCATCACATCCCTGGCACTCAAAGCAGCCTTGTGGAATCTGAGCTTCCTCCACTAAAGGCTGGACCTGCAGGTTTCAGTTCCTGGGCACCAACTCCCACCTCCTGTACTTGGAGAAAGAGCTGCAGGAGACACACAGGGATGTTCATGTATTGTCAGCAAACAAAACCAAAGGAAGGCACAGCTCAAAAATAGAAGAAATTCCTCTGCTGTATTTTGAGTTCACATCACTGACGTCCACTTTCCACAGCAGGCAATTT
This sequence comes from Pithys albifrons albifrons, assembly GCF_047495875.1. Classification (NCBI taxonomy): domain Eukaryota; kingdom Metazoa; phylum Chordata; class Aves; order Passeriformes; family Thamnophilidae; genus Pithys; species Pithys albifrons. The sequence goes on from NC_092464.1 coordinate 60,806,832, forward strand.
TAGACCAATGGAAAACACGTTATGTGTCAGGCACAGATCTAAAGGTCCCTCCAAACCCTCCCTTCCCCAATTCTGTCCATTTTGCTCTTTGCACAGTGAGTCACACACTGAAGTCAGAAGTTCCCTTGATCCAGAGAGGGAGGAAAATAGAGAAAGTGAATGAATTACTTGGTTGTGCACAGCTAAATCTCCACTAATCCACATATTTTGGGGTTACAGGAACTTTATTGGGCATGTTCTGCAGCATTTGTTCAGATGACAACAGGCTGGGTGGGATTGTTGGTCTGCTGGTGGGCAGGCAGGCTCTGCAGAGGGATCTGGACAGGCTGGATCGATGGGCCCAGGCCAACTGGATGAGGTTCAACAAGGCCAAGTGCTGGGTCCTGCCCTGAGGTCATAACCACCCCAAATCCCTGGCCATGCCCTGCAACTGATCCCCACAGTCTGTCCTGTGTCCTTCATCCTTCCATTTTCAAGAACTTTGAGGGACAAGGGAGCTTCATGCTCTGGGTGTGGAGCAAGATCTAAGTGCCACTGGAGTGGGAACCACAACTCATCAGGTTTGTGCTCTTTGGGAGGACCAGAAAGTGCTGAGATTTAGACCCAGAGAAAGTACCTTTTCATGGCCAAAACACAAAAATTAAAGAGGATACAATTTCTAAACTTCACAGCTCTTTGTGTAGCTTTCCTCAGCCACAGCAACCAGGATAAGCCACGTCCTTGCTGTGCAGGTCCCACAGCCCAGGGTGCTCCTGGCCTCCCTTGCTGCCAGGGCACACGGCTGCCTTCTGCCCAGCTCCTGCCCACCCACAGCTGCCTTACAGGGCTGCTCCCAGCCAGGCAGCTCCCAGCCTGTGCCATGGCCAGGGCAGTGCCCTGCAGGGGCACACACTGCCATGTGTCCCTCTGCCATTGCAGGAGGTTCCTGCCAAGACGGGCTCTCCTCCTCCCTGAAGCTTTCCCTGAGCACAGAGGCCTGAGAGACCTTTCCAGCTAAAACTCAGGCAGAGAAGCCATGGAGTCCCTCAGCCCCACAGCAGTGTCTGCTGGAATTAAATCCCCCTCCCCATCCCACAGCAGCCCTGCATTTCCCTCCTTCAGCCTTGGTCTCCAGCACAGCCACTGAGACTTTTTTGGCTCTTGATTTTTCCTGCAGCCACAAAATCCAGGGGAGCTTTGCCTTTCCCACACTCCCACGTGCTTGTCTGTGCCTGGCCTTGCAGTCAAACCCTTGCAGAGATTCCATGGCCCCTTTGAGTCCCGCTGCCCCACAGCTGGTCCCACAGCCTCTTGTGCAGACCCAGCCCAGGGAAGGAGCATCAAGATTGGGGAATGGCCCCTCTGATGGGATGCCCCATAGCCAACTTTTTCCACACCTTTCCCAGCCCCTTGAGATGCTCTGTCAGCTGTGGGGCCTCACAGACAGCCCTGCTCAGGCTCTGCCAGGCTCTGGGCCAGGAGAGGGGCTGGGCAGGGCTGGCCATTGCCCTGGGACAGCCCCTGAGCCAGCAGGAGGGGGGAGGTGGGCACAGCAAAACCCACCCCTAACCCTGGGCTGAGGAGCCAGGGCTGGAAATGACTGGAGAGAGAGGCTGGGGGGTGACAAGTGTCCTGGGCCACCTTCCTGGTCTGTTCCTGCCACCAAGGGCACAGAGCAGCCTCCTCTCTCTGGCACTTCATGTTTTCCATCCTTTCCACAGGTCCTGGCTCTGCACCACAACCCATGGGCTGAGTCCTGCACCTGCACAGTCACACGATGGGAGATGCATAGATGGTTTTCTCTTCCAGGTCCTTTCCAGCCCAGCCCAGCTCCCTCCAAGTTCTCCCACCTGCCCTGGGCTCTCTCCAGCACCAAGGGCCTCTCCCAGCACAGCCCAGCTGTGTCTGGCCCCACAGCCCTGCTCGGGGCAGGGTGCTCTGGGGAAGGCACAGCTGCAGCTGGAGCTCAGAGAGGACTCAGGCCCACTGGTGGTGAATGTGATTGGCAAGAGGAACAGGAGGCACCTGTGTGCCCTGCTTTCCTCTGCAGGAGATTCTGAGAGCTCTGCAGCCCCTCCCTGCCATGCTGTGTCCCCAGGATAGAACAAAAGCCCCAGCTCTTGTGACTGTCAAGCACTTTTCCTGCTCCAAGTACACTGTCCGTCCCAAAGCTGTGACAGCCAGAAAGCTGTTGTCGTTTTGTGTGCATTCCTGTTCCAATGAGGACAGCTAAAAAATAACAAGCTCTTGGAATACAAACTGCAGAACACTAGAGTCCAGGAAGGCTCCCCAGAACCATAAGACTTCATCCAGTTTGCAGACATCGGCCCATCTCCTGTCTTTTTGCATTTGACAAGAATTGCAGTTTCTGGGTGTTCCTTGCTGTCTACTGAAACCTGTTTTGCAACATCCATTGTTCCTCTTTCACTTGTGTTCATGAATAGGTACCTGCTCTCCCCATGGTTAACATACGGTAATCCCTTAGTTAGCAGGAACCACCCTCCATTTAGCAGTAACCCAGCCTCTAAATTATACTAACCCTATATTACACTGAAAGGTTTTACAATAAATTATTTTTGTTCTTTCCTCTGAATGACGTCCAGTTTTTTGACCTTTTCAAATGGGGCCTGAGTGTGAGGGTGAGCGCCTCAGCTTCTGATGTTTGGAAGCTGGCAGAGCAGAGCAGAGCCCTTAGGCTGAAACAGAGTAGCAGCGCCTCTGTTTCTGTCATGGTTCATGGCCAAACTTCAAAGGAGTCCCGGAACCAGTGTCCCTGCAGGAAACATGCCCGTGAGCAGCCACGAACTAGAAGTTTCAAAGAACTTTGTGTTTAATAAGTAAAGACGGAGGGAAATCTGTCTTCTGAGCAGAAGCCGATCATGATAAGTCTGCTTAAGCAGCACAGCTCAGAAGATCTGCAGTTAAAAAGCTTGTCTTTAAAATCACAACAAAACCACCCAGAACTCACTTTTAGTGACTCTGAATGGGACAATGATAAACAGGCAGGAAAATGTCCCAAGTGGTACAAGAAAGCACTTGAGTCTCTTAAAAAGCATGGGGGAAAAAAGTGGCAAGATAGCAGTGGAATTGCTGCCAGAGACCTCGGCCAGAGTCCCTGGGACCCCGGTGGCAGAGAACTAGGAGAGCCAGAGGCGGCCAGCGTGGCATCCACGCGACAGGAGCGGGCCCGGTGGCAGAGGCGGCTCCGACAGTGGCACGGCAGCTGCAAACACAGGCAGCAACCCACAAAAAGTGGTTGCAGTGTTCTGGCAGACTTGCCTCAGTGGCGGGGACACTGCATGTGAAACACATGTATTCAGCACAGCAGAGCAGGTTTTTCAAGCCACGCACCGCACTGCTGAGGTAGGCCAGGCTATGGCGCAGCTCAGAAAGAGCAACACGTGGGGCCATGCCCGGCACAGCAGGTGCCCTGGGCTGCTGCGGCACCTGCGTGGAGTGGCTGAAGCAGCAGCAGTGGCGGTGGCACGGGAGAGCCAGCACAGGCGGCAGGGTAGCAGCACAGCAGCCCCAGCAGTGGCGTGAGAACAGCGGAAGCCCCGGCAGCAGCCCCAGCACCGGCAGCAGCCCCAGCCCCGTTCCAGGAATGGTGTGCGGGTGGCACACCAGCCAGCAGCCAGCAGCAGTGGTTTGGGGCCTTTGCAAGCCACGTGGCTCACATCGCAGTTGTCATCTTAAAACCCACAAAGAAGCAGCGGGGCGGTGCCGAGCGTGCACAGTTGCAGAGACAGACGAGCAGGCTGGAGCAGTCACAAATAATGAGCTGGAGTGGAGCTGTGAGGTGAAAGACCCTTCTGAGCCATTTCTGCTCTGCCTAAAGAAGCCACGAAAACTCACTAGCTGTGACTTCAGGTGATCGTTAATGTAGGGAATTGTTTTCCTCTGTTTACCTTTTTTTTGTATCAAACAAGAGTTTTAAATCTATCTTTTCTTCTCCTACTGTAGTTTTTTCGTGTGTTAGCTGTGCTGAAGAAAGCTCTTTTGTTCTGTTGTAGGGCCCAGTTCATGTGTTAATTACCTGAAATGCTTGTCTTTCAAAGTTTTGCATATCTATAGCAAACAAGGCACTGCCAGCAAGAACCCAAATATCGCCCACAACTGCACACCCCCTCCCTTGCCAAGGGAGAGAGCAAACAGCAGCTACAGTGGCTGGGGTGGGCAGTGCCAGGGCTACAGTTACCAATCTCCTATAGAAAAAATAAAAACGGGGGAGTGGCAAGTTATCTCTGAACTGTAGGAATGTTTTATATGTTTTTGAGTTTTTATTTTAAATTGAACATATGAGAAATAAATAAATGTTTTTCTTTTCAAGCAAAGGAATTAACCAAAAGTTACTAACAAAAACAGGGAAACACGTGCATTTTAAAGGGTTTTTCTTTTTTAATACTAACCTATGGGCGTATTGTGAAGCTGTAAGGTTCCTGAACATGTTTGGGCAGGTACCAGGGAAACATGTGAGTGGGAGTCAGGTATTGGGAAATAAATGTAAATGAAGCAAACCCCCCCCATAATGTGGCGCCCATGGAGGCTGCCATTTTAATCAAGACCCTGCCTCTTAACATAAGATAACCAATAAGAGGCAAGGGAATGCCCTTTCTGTTATATGGACAGGGTGGGATTTAGAAGCCTTTAAGAGGGGGAAATCTGATTGGAGGGGGGTGCTTTTGGGGATTGGGATCAGCCAGGGCACAACAACACCTGTTTGTAAGTAAACCTTTCTGATGGTTATTTTTTGTTTCAAGGACTCTGTTATCATTGTAAAATTCAATAAATAGAGAATTTTTCTCACAAACATGATGCAGAATGTCTATATTTTACATGTTATATTCTCACCAGAACTCAAAAACCAAAGAGACATATACTTAGATGTTGCTAATGCAAGAATAAGGAACACAAATGCCAGTTTGTCATTTCATAATCATACAACACAGCAAAATATAAATTTCAGTCTGTTTGTGTGAATGTTTGAATGAAAGGGCGCCCTGAGTGAATGTGAGAATGAATGCACATGTGAGAATGTAACTACTGATAGAGCTGTCTGGTCTGTATAACTACACTATCTCACATACACATGAACACTCTCAAATAAATGTCTAAAGACACATCCTAAATTAAATAAAGTTGTTCATTTGCAGAGATGTTTAGTTTGAATAAAGGTTTTCAAGAACAAACATGGCATTTAAAAAACACCCTCAGAAAAAAAGCTTAATGTCAGAGAAAAAACACAAACACTAAAAAAGTCATCAAAGCTCTTTGTTTCATTAAAGTTACTTGTTTATATGTCGTTTTAAATAAAGCTTTTTAAAAGATTAGCTTAAATAAATATTCATGAGATTAAATTCTGAAAGAGAACAACAAAAGTGGGTTAAGGGGTTTCATTGGCTGGACAAATTAACATCAGTCCACAATTTGAAATGTTGCTTATAGTGAAATTGTTTGGAATTTTATGTTCTTTTGTAACTTGTTATGTAACCCCTATTTTGCTCTCCTGTATCCCACGAATAATCGATCAGAATTTTTCTTAAGTTTTCATTTTAAAGAAACAAAATTAGAAGGGGTGAAACTGGTGGGATACAAAACTGAAAAACTTCAGGACCCAGAAAGGCTCCCCAGTACAATAAGACTTAATCCAGTCTGCGGACACTGATGCATCTCCTCTCTTTTGCATTTCACAAGGTTTGCAGTTGCTGTATATTCCTTGCTGTGTACTGAAACCTGTTTTGCAACATCCATTGTTCCACTTTCCCTTGTGTCCATGAATAATGGATTAGCTCTCAGTACCTGCTCTCCCCATGATTAAGATGTGGTAATCCATTACTTAGCATGAACCATCCTCCGTTTAGCATAACCCAGCCTCTAAATTATACTAATCCTATATTACACTGGAAGTTTTTACCATAAATGGTCTCTGTTCTTCCCCCTGAATGAAGTCTGTATTTCTGACTGTTTCAACTGAGCGTTAAGACAAGTTAGTCACCAGAGTCCTTTCCCTGTTCCTGCTGTGTCCCCTGGGGCTGCAGAGCTCTGGTTGGCCAGTTCACAGTGAGATTTAATACTTTCTGTCTGCGGGACTCCACCCTGGACAGGATTCTGCTCCAGGGCTACATTCATTGCTGACTGTATGGGATGGGCTGTCCCTGCAGATCCTCTGTGCCCTCCTGGCAGTTCGTGATTTCCTCAAGAAAAGGACTCACCTGCCATCAGAGCCATCAAAGCTTCAGAGCCTCAGGCTTATGACATGAAGACCCTTTCCTATCTGTGTGGCCACTGGCCACCAAGATAGAACACCTGAACCAGCCCTCAGTTCCACAGCAGGACCCTGATCTCACTGCAGTGATTCCATGGAGAAACAAGCAAATCAGCGAGACTTTTGAGAGTCTGTTCCTTGGGCTTCTCCTCAAGAACAACTTTGGAAAAAGACCAAAATCTTCAGGAACTGCCCAGAGGGAATCCCCCTTTCATGATGGAAATGTTATAGGGCCCAGCTCTGCCTCTGAAGGGCCCATGGCCTGTCCTTGCCCGTGGTCACAGCAGTGACACACAGCAGGACAGTGGCTGAACTTCCAGCGCACTCAGGCCTTGGACAAGGACAATAAAGGAGAGGGTGGAAGTAGAAAAAGAGCAGGTCTAAAAGCCCAAGAGCTCCCTGGCACTGCTGCTGTACCAGGTTTTTTTCCCCTCCAGCTCTGCACACAGGCATTGCCCTCCAGATTCAGGGGTTATTGAAAGAAGAATCTGGAAAAAAGAACTTAGATACTTTATTATACTCAGAGACCATGATTTCTCATGGACAAAGTAACAAAGGGAGGATGTTTGGAAAATAAGTCCCTGCATGAAGTTTTGTTTTATTTAAGTCAACACAGAGCATAATTCCTCATTTACACAATTTATAGGTCAAAATAAGGGGGTAGACAGTGACTTAGATACATGTGAAGAAAAATATTCAGGGTTAACACCATTAACAGAAGAAAAAAGAAGGAAAGCATCGACCACCACTATCAAAAGCTTTGTAAGGAAAGCTGAGCTTACAAGGCATTACACGATGAATGTTGAGCTGAAAAAAACAGGCCATTTATTGGTCCTGAAAAGCATCCAGTCATCATTTTGCTCAGGGCATCCTTGAGTTCCTGATTCCTCAGGCTGTAGATTAGGGAGTTCAGTGTTGGAGGAACCACCGAGTATAGAACTGCCACCACCACATCCAGAGATGGGGAGGAGGGAGGAGACGGAGAGTGACTTCAGGTAGGAAAACACAGCAGTGCTGATAAAGAGGGCGACCACAGCCAGGTGAGGGAGACACGTGGAAAAGTCTTTGTGCCGTCCCTGCTCAGAGGGGATCCTCAGCACAGCCCTGAAGATCTGCACATAGGAGAAAACTATGAAAATGAAACAACCAAAAACTGAAGAGGCAGTAACCACAATGAGCCCAATTTTCCTGAGGTAGGATTGTGAGCAGGAGAGTTTGAGGATGTGAGGGATTTCACAGAAGAACTGGCCCAGGGCGTTTCCCTTGCACAGAGGCAGGGAAAATGTATTGACTGTGTGCAGCAGAGCATTGAGAAAGCCACTGGCCCAGGCAGCTGCTGCCATGTGGGCACAAGCTCTGCTGCCCAGGAGGGTCCCGTAGTGCAGGGGTTTGCAGATGGCAACGTAGCGGTCGTAGCACATGATGGTGAGGAGATAAAACTCTGTCATGATGAAGAACAGAAAGAAAAACACCTGTGCAGCACATGCTGTGTAGGAGATGGTTGTGGTGTGCCAGAGGGAGTTGTGCATGGCTTTGGGGACAGTGGTGCAGATGCAACCCAGGTCTGTGAGGGACAGGTTGAGCAGGAAGAAGTGCCTGGGGGTGTGCAGGTGGTGGTCGCAGCTACGGTGCTGATGATGAGGCCGTTGCCCAGGAGGGCAGCCAGGGAGATGCCCAGGAAGAGCCAGAAGTGCAGGAGCTGCAGCTGCCACGTGTCTGCCAGTGCCAGGAGGAGGAACTGGCTGATGGAGCTGCTGTTGGACATCTACTTCTTTTTGACAATAAGGCCTATTTGAAAAAAAAAAAGACAGGTAAAATTTCAGAGAACAAACTCCATTTTTCACAGAGTTCACTCCTTACTAAAATGCATTTTCTTTCACTGGTTTGTGTGTGCTTATGGTTCTGTGAGGAGCAAGAGCTCTGCCCATGTGCTGCCAAGGACTCAGTTTTCCCTTGTTACAGTGAGAGCATGGAGCTGATTTGTGAGAGCTCAGAACATCACAGGGTGTGGGGTGATAAGCTGATAAGGCCTGATGGGTTGAGAGACACATCTCAGCCCCCCTGGGGGGGTGCTCCCCACAGAAGACAAAAGCAAGGCAAACTGATAAGATTAACAAAGGATGGAGTGTTAAGAAATAGCATGGCCTTCTTTCTTTCTTCAAAGGCCCACCTCACCTCAGGGCATCTGCATCCCCCCCAAACACAAACACCTGGAGAAGAAAAAAAAGATATAAAAGAAGTGCAGTTAACTGCAACTTGGTGAGAAAAACTTTCCACCTCTGGGAGGGCAACCTGAGAGCTACCCTGTCTTCCCCACTCCATCAATATTGCAGGGATAAGCCACAGAATTCTTACTTTATTTTTCTTATACCTTATTAGCTGTAATTTGCTATAACTCACTGGGTGTATGCGGGTTAATGATATATATTTTTCCTGTTGCTTTTCCTTTTGGGTTATTGAGTGTGTTTACTGGTGGTGTTGAACTGTTGTGTCTCTGTTTAGTTACCTTCTGTCAGTTAAGTTTGCTATGGGAGTGATTTACTGCTGGGTGGTCCTTGAAATGTGTGTGGTGCCGATATCTTTGGGGGGGTATTTTGTACAATCCTGCAGCTAAATGTTATTGTTACAAATATATTTGTAAATCTAATCGTGGAAGTAGTTATGCTAAGGTTTACGGGGTTTAACTGGGCCTGAGGTGGGGTAACTTGAAATGGTAGTGGGGTCCTAGAAACTGTTGGGAATTTGCAAGGAACAGCAGGACAATAATTAAAGGGATTAGTGAAGTAATAGAACCTGAGGAAGAAAACAAACTGTTGCTTAAAGATAAGATTAGAATCAACATATGTAAGGGGTTTTGCAAATGGTTTGGTGATGGGAGTCTAATTAACCAGTATCCTGTGTTAGACGAGCATGGTAGATTTTTAACCCTTGAAGACGGATATCAATTGTATATGTATAATCTATGTAACTGATTTATGGACGAGGTCGTGTGTCTTTGTGCACGTATAACGCTGTAGAAAAAGTATAAAAACTGTCTTCAAGAATGGCTCGTTGGAATCCTGGCTTAGGACACTAGTCCCCAGGTTTCCCGCGCCCAGCAAATAAAGCACCGCATAAACTGATACTCTGTCGGTTTGTGTTCCTGTGAACGGGCAACAGTTTTCTGGCGCCCAAATGTGGGGCTCCGAGGGCTGCTGGGGCGGTTCGCGTCCTGATCCACTCCAAGCCGACACTGAGCATTTTCCTCAGGGAGTCATCAGTTCGTGCCCGACCCCGCGCCTGTCGGACAACTACATAGAGGTGAGCCCGAAGGTGCTTTATTTTGAAAGGGGGGTGGCTTTATTCTGAAAGGGGGTGGTAAGATTGGTTTGTTGGTATTGGAAGCCTGGGCACCGGCCGTAAGACACGTACATAGGAACCGTGCAGGTCCGGTACTTGCCATTTGATAGCGACTAGAATTGGCAAGTTGGGGATATAGGTTGGTGGTTAGTCGCAGCGTCGTACGTATTTCTGTTATATATGTTGTCATTCTGGAGCTGTGGGATAACGTCTTCTAATGATAAGGATATTCCCGAGGATTCCCCCCTCGAGTGTTTGTTGAAGCACTGGAAAACGGAGAATTTTGAACAAAGGATGAAGAAAAAGAACTTGATTGATTACTGTAATCATGTTTGGCCAGAATATGAAATGGGGGGAATGCAATGGCCGCGGAATGGTACAATAACTACGGAGATTATCGCTCCTTTGATGGGTTTCTTAAGGGAAAATGATAAATGGGATGAGATACCTTACTTAGATTTGTTTTATCATTTAAAAGGAAAAACTGAATGGTTAAAAGAATGCGGTATGCTGGTTTTGGAAACTATTAATAATGAATGTGTGGGTTGTAAAGAGCGAAAGTTGTGCTTTATTGAGGCCCCGGAGGAAGACGTGTCGTTGTTGGTCTCCCCTAGTGCACCTCCGTGTCCCTCTCTTGAAAGCCTTAAAATAGGAAAAGAAAAGACCTCTGCTCCCTCCTCTTCAGACGAAGAGTCGGAGTTAGATAATAGGGGTGATGTACAAAGAACCCCATTAGCTGGACGCACACGCCGGGGAAGGCATAAGGGGAAGGAGGGGGACGTGCGACCTAAATTGATGGCGCCTCTACGGGAGGCCGTGGGGGCAGATGGTGGAAGGGTTATAGTTAAGGTCCCGTTTTCACCTAGCGATTTGATGATTTGGAAACAGTCAGCCGGAGCTTATCAGGAGAATCCGGAGAAGGTTGCACGGGTGGTAAAAATAGTTATTAAGGCGCAAAACCCGGATTGGAATGACCTGCAAGTCTTATTAGATACTCTTATGGATTCTACTGAAAAGGAGATGGTGATGAAAGTTATGACTGACCGGGCTAGGGACATGATAAGGGCTCAGGTAACCCATAGTACGGTTAATGAGTTAGTGCCGAGGGATGACCCAGGATGGAATCCTAATACAGCCAGGGGATATGAGGCGCTTAAGAAATATCAGGAGTTGTTGGTTGAAGGAATTCGGAATGGCATTCCTAAAACAATGAATTGGTCGAAATTGTATTCGGTTTGACAGGAAAAGGGGGAATCTCCGTCAGCATTTTTGGAGAGGTTGAAGGATACCGCTCGAAAATGTACTAACTTGGATGTAGAATCAGAAACTGGTAAACTCCAGTTGGCTTTAATATTTATGGGACAGTCTCAGGAGGATATTAGGAAAAAGCTGCAAAAATTAGAAGGAGAAGAAATGTGGAATTTGGAAAAGCTGTTAGAGGTGGCATGGAAAGTATATAATAATAGGGAAAAGGAGACGACAAAGAAACAGCAGGCAGGCATGTTGGCTGTATTGAAACAGGCTACGAGTGGTAGTGGGGGAAATTTTAGAGGTAGGGGTCGCGGAAGAGAACGTGGTGGATTCGGGAGAGGGGATTTCGGTAACCAAGGAATGAATGTTCGTGGAATATTGGGGCCTAATCAATGTGCACTTTGCAAAGGGTTGGGACTTTGGAAGAATGAATGCCCACTTAATCAGGGTATACAAATGGTTGGGGGTCCTTTTAACAATGGAATGACCTCAGTAAATACTATGGGGAATGGAATGAATCCATTTGTGGGAAATCCACAAGGTGTCGCTCAAGCATTGACGATGAGAAATACTCAGAATCAAAGTTGACTAGACCGGGATCTTAAAGTCATAATGGAAATAGAGGGGGAACCTATGGAATTTAGAGTGGATACTGGGGCTAGTTATTCGGCAGTAAACGAATTACGGGGAGTTTTGAGTGAATCGAAAGTACTGGTTGTTGGGGTGTCTGGGGAAGTAGAGGAAAGGACATTCCTGTGGCCGCTTGATACTAAATTTGGGGGGAAAGAATTTGATCATCAATTTTTATATATGCCGAACAGCCCAGAGTCACTACTTGGAAGAGATTTGCTTTCGGTTTTACAAGCAAGAATAATATTTGATAAGGATAGGGTAAAATTGGAAATACCAGAAGAAAACTTAGCAAAAATGTTTATGATTAAGGAAGTAGAACCAGAGATGATACCAGAGGTGATAGAGCAGGCTGTGGCTCCGTGGGTTTGGGAGACGGGGATCCCTGGTAAATCAAAAGCGGCTGAGCCGGTAGTAGTAAAACTGAAGGAAGGAGTGCAACTGGTAAGGGTGAAACAATACCCAATAAGGCTTGAAGCAAGAAAGGGAATAGCTCCAATGATTGATCAGTTTGTGAAGTTGGGAATATTAAGGGAATGTGAATCAGAATATAATACCCCTATTTTTCCAGTAGTAAAGCCGAATGGAAAATACAGACTGGTGCAGGATTTAAGGGCAGTTAACGCAATCACTAAAGATATATATCCTGTGGTAGCTAATCCGTATACGCTGTTAACATCTGTTTCTGAGAAATTTTAGTGGTTCACAGTAATTGATTTAAAGGACGCCTTCTTCTGCATCCCTCTGGCACCCGAAAGCCAACATATCTTTGCATTCGAATGGGAAAATCCAGACACGGGATGGAAGTGCCAACTTACTTGGACTAGACTGCCTCAAGGATTCAAATCGTCACCTACTATATTTGGTAATCAGCTAGCCAAAGAATTGGAAGAATGGAGAACTACTCAGGTAAAAGATTCACCTTTTTTCATATGTAATTCTACAATACGTAGATGATATATTCCTGGGAGCCACAGAACGAGAACTCTGTTGTAAACTGACTATTGATCTATTAAACATGTTGGGGCAAGCAGGATACCGAATTTCTAGGGAAAAGGCACAGTTGGTAAAACAGAAAGTTATCTACCTGGGTTGTGAAATTTCCCAAGGGGTACGTCGATTGGGAACGAACCGCATAAAAGCAATCTGTGACATTCCGGTGCCTCGTAATCACCATGAGTTAAGATCTTTCCTAGGAATGACTGGATGGTGCCGGCTGTGGATCCCTAACTATGGACTAATGGCTAAACCATTGTATGAGGCTGTAAAGAAGCAGGTGTTTACATGGGAGCCAGCAGAAGAAAAAGCGTTTCAAGAATTGAAACAAGCCCTTAAGGAAGCGCCGGCCTTGGGACTGCCCGACCTGACCAAGGATTTTCAATTATATGTGCATGAGAAACAGCAGCTGGCGTTGGGAGTCCTCACCCAGAAACTGGGGTCGTGGAAGAGGCCGGTGGGGTATTTCTCTAAACAGCTGGACGCAGTGAGTGCTGGTTGGCCGGGGTGCTTGAGGGCAGTGGTGGCTACCATGATACTGATACAAGAAGCTCGCAAATTGACTTTGGGAAAACATATGACAGTCTATGTGCCCCACATGGTGATTACTGTGTTGGAACAAAAGGGGGGACATTGGCTCTCCTCAAGTCGTATGCTCCAATATCAGGCCCTGCTAAGGGAGCAGGACGATATCGAATTAAAGCTAACCAATCACCTTAACCCGGCAGAATTTTTGATGTCTACTCAGGAGGAAGGGAAATTGGAGCACGACTGTGTCGAAGTGATTGAACAGGTTTACGCCAGTCGCAAGGACTTAAAAGATGAACCATTACCGGACCCTGATTGGGAACTATTCACAGACGGATCCAGCTTTGTGGAAAACGGCACCAGGTATGCTGGATATGCAGTGGTCACCCTGCAACAGATAGTGGAAGCAAAAGCACTACCACCGGGTACCTCAGCGCAAAAAGCTGAAATTTGGGCTTTGGTGCGAGCTCTAATTTTAAGCCAAGGAAAAAGGGTGAACATTTGGACCGATTCTAAGTATGCCTTTGGAGTAGTGCATGTGCATGGAGCCCTGTGGAAAGAGCGTGGACTGCTTAATTCACAGGGGTCTTCAATAAAATATCGGGAAGAAATCCTCCAGTTGTTGGAAGCAATTTATAAGCCTACCACAGTAGCAATCATGCATGTTAAAGGGCATCAAAACGATTCGGGGAAAGAATTTCAAGGTAATCAACAAGCAGACCAGGTGGCACGCCACGTTGCCCGGGAGGTATGGACTCAGATGGCATTATTACCAACCCGGGAAAACCCTGCTGCATCTTATATGGAGACAGTGCCTCATTATTCTCCAGAGGACGAGAAACTTGCACAAATGATGTGTGCATGGAAGAATATCAAAGGATGGTATGTAACCCCTGTTGGTCAAGTGATACTGCCGGTAAAAATCATGAAGCAGGTGCTTGAAGTGGAACACAATAAGTGCCATTGGGGTGCAGAGGCGTTAGTAAAATTTTTAAGGAAAGAAATATTCTCAAACCAGATGTTAACATTAGCAAAGAGGATCAATGCCATGTGTGTGGTATGTATTAAAAACAATCCAGTGGTAAGGAAACAGGTAAAAATGGGAATAATTAGCATGGGACCACAGCCTGGGGATTATTGGCAGGTGGATTTTTCTGAGCTCCCAAAGGCTCAGAATTTTAAATATTTACTGGTTTATGTTTGTACCTTTTCAGGATGGCCAGAGGCCTTCCCCTGCAGGACCAATCAGGCAAAAGAGGTGGTTAAAACGTTGTTAAAAGAGATCGTTCCGAGGTTTGGAGTGCCCTTAGGAATTTCATCAGATAGGGGACCCCACTTTGTGGCTGGGATTGTTCAGGATCTTTCTAGAGTTTTGGGAATTTCCTGGGATTTACATACCCCTTGGAGGCCTCAGTCTAGCGGACAGGTAGAACGGATGAATCAAACATTGAAAAATCAAATTACAAAAATTTGCCAAGAAGCAGAAATCCAATGGCCGCAGGCATTGCCTTTAGCTCTGCTAAGAATCAGAATTAAACCCAGGGAAAAAGTGGGAGTTAGCCCATATGAGATTTTGTATGGGAAACCCTATCATGCTGCTACATATCAGGGGGACCCTCATTTAACTGGGGATCAAATGTTGCTTAATTATGTTTTGGCTCTGAATAAAACTCTTACAGCAATCAGAGGGACGTTGCAGTGGAATCGACCTTTACCCCTGGAGAATCCAGCACACGATATTCTTCTGGGTGACCAGGTGTATGTGCGAAAGTGGTCTGAGGAGCTGTTGAAGGAGAGATGGGACAGACCTCACCAAGTGATCATGACTACATATACCACCGTCAAGGTTCAAGGGATCGACAACTGGATCCATTACACCAGGGTGAAAAAGGTTCCTCTGAAATGGACAGTAGAATCACTGTCACCCACCCGATTAATATTGCGAAGTCAGCCCTAATATTGTGGTGGTGGATTGTTCCGGTGGGAGGAGTGGTAACGGTTGAAGTTCCAAGATCTTATGTAACTGTACGTGAAGGGAACGCTGTCAATCTAACATGTTTTTTTTTTTTGTGACCAGAGAGTTGGTTTCCGAGAAATTAAAGCTAGATGGAAGGCTCGATGGGATGGGGCCGATGATGATCAAGAATTGACTTCAAAATTGACTTGGGATGAAAGGATGTGAAGGGGCATTTCTATCATGGATATACCAAAAGCTACAAAAATGTGATCGGGACACTATACATGTACAATAACAATTCAAAGTAGTAGGGACCAGGGAAATGTAGAGTTACGGGTGATAGGTTCCTCTGATCAGGAACCTGTCACTGACTCCCCGAATTCGGGGTTAGGTTTGGAAAAGGAATATGGACATCATGAAAACTTAGTGATAGGTCTAATTAGAGATTTTGGTTTGATACAAAATGTATCTCAGATTACCTCCTGTTTACCTATGCCCCGGACTGCAAGTGATCCTATTCCGTGGGGGATAATCCCCGTAACCGTTATGCGATTATCAGGCAAGGATTTTTCATGGACATGTCATAAAGTATTTGGAAAAGTACCTCAACCAGAATCGAAAGGGGCTGATATATGTTTGACTAAACGGGTAATGACAGAAACAGAGTGCAAAAGGAAACCTACGTATTATGTATGGCTAAGGGACACAGGTAGATGTTATATCGAACCCCCTTTTGATGAACCCTGTGATCACGCCCGTACTGGGGCACCACGACAAAATATAAAATGGGAAAAACAACAATATACTATAGAATGCCAGAATGTTACTCATGATGTCGATACCTGGAAAAAGTGGAAAACTACTTGGGGTTCTAGTATCTCGGAGCATTATAGCTATATTGGCAAGGTGCAGTGGTGTATACAGTGGACAGGAACAGAAGATCAGTCACACCTAAAGGTTTTTACCACTGAAACCTCTTCCAGGTATTTTCATACGCAGCTAGAAGAATGGAATTGTACGCAAGTATTTACATGGGACACTCCGGAGGATCAGATAGGACTTGTTCCTGTAAAAATGGTATTAAAGTGAGGATGTGAGTGTAGAGGATACATACATTATATTACTATAGAACAGGAAGAGAAGGCTGTTAATTGTAAGTACTCAACTGTACATAGCCCGGGAAATCTAGTATGGGTACTAGGACACGGGCAGTGGACAACTCACTTGCCCTTAGATGGACTGATTACACAAATTACTTTAGGAATTCCTACATTATGCCCTTTTTGGAAGGAATCAAAATTAACTAAGGAAGAAAAACAACTACGAAGTAGACGAAGTGTGGATCAGGATTTACAGGACTTAGGATTAGATAAAGAAGGTTGGCATGAACCCTCAGGGGGAGTTAAATTTGGGTGGGCTCTAGAATCTTTGTTTGCACCAGTTGCCTCCTATCGGAATAGGGAGATGTTGTATAAATTAATGGGTCAAACTGAAAGATTGGCAGCAGTAACCAGGAAAGGATTCAAAGCTATAAATATCCAATTGCAGGCTACTTCTAGGATGTCTTTACTGAATAGAATGGCTTTGGACATGATAATTCTCAAAGAACATGGTGTTTGTGGGTATTTGCATGGTAGAAATGAGCACTGCTGTATACACATCCCAAATGTTACTCAAGATGTCGAGAATGACATTCGCCAATTGGGACAAATCGAAAATAAGGTACATGAGGTAAAAGAAGAAGCAGAACATAACTGGATTGGACAAATCTTTAGTTCCCTAGGAATCCAGGTCTCTGGTTGGCTCTCCTCGATTATACAGTATGGAATATTAATCGTAATAATTGTTGTGGCAGTTTTAATTGTTTATAAGTGTCTTTTAGGAATGATTCTAAAAGAAGGTCAGCACACACGCCAAGTGATCAAGGCTGTCACTTGGAAAGAAATGATTATACCGGAAGCTTTGAAGCCTAATATGTCAGCTCCTCCGCCCTATTCGGAGGCAACTATTTGAATGATTGAGCATCGTTGCAAAAAAGAAGCTCGAAGGATGCTCAAAAGGGGGGAGTTGTTACAAATATATTCGTAAATCTAATCGTGGAAGTAGTTATGCTAAGGTTTACGGGGTTTAACTGGGCCTGAGGTGGGGTAACTTGAAATGGTAGTGGGGTCCTGGAAACTGTTGGGAATTTGCTAGGAACAGCAGGACAATAATTAAAGGGATTAGTGAAGTAAATAGAACCTGAGGAAGAAAACAAACTGTTGCTTAAAGATAAGATTAGAATCAACATATGTAAGGGGTTTTGCAAATGGTTTGGTGATGGGAGTCTAATTAACCAGTATCCTGTGTTAGACGAGCATGGTAGATTTTTAACCCTTGGAGACGGACATCAATTGTATACATATAACCTATGTAACTGATTTATGGATGAGATCGTGTGTCTTTGTGCACGTACAACGCTGTAGAAAAAGATATAAAAGCTGTCTTCAAGAATGGCTCGTTGGAATCCTGGCTTAGGACACTAGTCCCCAGGTTTCCCGGGCCCAGCAAATAAAGCACCGCATAAACTGATACTCTGTCGGTCTGTGTTTCTGTGAACAGGCAACATTATCACCAGCTAAGTAACCCATATCAGTTATTGCCACATATTTGTATTAATAAATGTTATTTCAGGAGCTGTTGTGAGAAAGGTTCTTTTCTCTGGTTACTATTAAGTGTGGTTCTCATAGGGGAGTCAGAAATCTTTCAAGCCTGTGTTCTGTCCAGATTTTGGCGGGCAGTGCTGGGTTCATAAAGTTTTGATTACTCCGAGGTCGCTTATAGCTATTTCTCCCTGGCTGAAGTGTGGCTTCATATCAGAAATCAGAACCCCTTCCAAAGTGTGGGCTGTTCAGTAGTTGGCAGACAGTGTTGGGGTACATAAGGATTTGATTGTCTGGAAGCGCTTACAGCTAATAACTTTTAATTAATACAGTTAAGACTAGAAATCTTTGTATTAAGAAGGAAGGATGTGCAGTGATTGATGTCACTCAGATGGATCTGCACCACGGAATGTCCGGGGTCCTCACTGAAATTCCCCTCCTAAACCGGCCCAAATTTGACTCCTGGGGAGCTGCATTGTGTCAGACACAGCCCCTGTGCCTGCCCACGGTGTCAATAAAGGCACTTTGGCTCACAGTGCGGCCCTGGGTGGGTTGCTGTGACTCAGCCCCACAAACCAGGGCTGTGCCCTCGGGCGCTCGGAGCTGCACCAGGGGGATAAAGGCCCCCTGGCCCCCCCGGTGCCCCCAGCAGCGGCTCTGCCCCCCAGAGCAGGGCTGTGCCCCCCAGAGCAGGGCTGTGTCCCAGACCCCAAGGCCCATCCCGGGCTTGGGGCTGAGTGCAGAGCAGGCGGTGAGCTGCTGGATCTGTCTCGGGGCTCAGGGGACAAGGGGGTGTCACAACAGTGGCACTAACAAGAGAGGAGTGGTGTGTGTCAGTCCCTCCCACTCGCTCTGTCCCTCCCCACTGCAGCCTTTCTGCCAAAGCCCCGAGGATGCTGTGCCGGGCCCTCCATCCCACGGCCCGGGATAAGGGAGATTCCAGCCCCTCCTGGGCTTTCCTGCACTGAAAGAGCCGCACCGGGGGGGTCTCTGCTGCCCCACGTCACCCAAAGAGCTGCCCCCAGGGCCGCAGTTTGGGGCAGGACTGAGGGCTCAGGGACTGCCAGAGCAGATCTGAGCTGGGAGGGAAGCACAGAGACTCACATGTGGGAGTATCCCAATAGAAACGAATTATCCCAAAATATCCCTGAATTCATTCCACAGTAACTCTGATCCCTCCCCCAATATAGGAATTCTCCCAGAATAACTGAAACCTCCTGGAATACTTGATTCTTCCCCAAAAATCCTTTGATTCTTCCCCAAATACTCCAAAAATACCTGAGGTCTCCCAGATATTTCTGAATTATTCTAAAATACCCCTGAACTCCCCCAAATCCCCCTGAACCCTCAAACAACTCTCAATCCTCCAGAAATACATCAAATCTCACCAAAAACTTCTCAATTAGCTGCACTCCCTTAAACTGCCAGAAAAGATGCAAAGACCCCCCAAACACACTCAGAGCCCACCAAAGTCCCCACCAAACCCCCTTCTGGGGGGACCTTTCAGGGCACTGGTGGTGTTGGGACCCTCCTGGCTGTGGGTGAGCAGCTCTTGGGTGAGCAGGGTGGGGGTGCGAGGAGGGGATGGTGGGAAAGGTCTGAAAGGAAGGGGATAAAAGGGGTGGTTGGATCCCCACAGTGGGCGGGAGGGGAGTAGGACCCCTCTGAAAACAGAGTGGGGCTGGAAACTGAGGACCGGGGACAATGGAAAAAGGGATGGGAGAGGTCAGAAAAGTGGGGAAAAAGGGAGGGTTGGACCCCAAAACTTATCAGGGCGTGGATGGGCAATAGGGGGATGAGTTGTAAGGGGTGGGAGAAGAGGGAAAGTGTGAGCTGTGACCACCAAACTGATCTTGGCAGGGGCTGGGGATTGAGGAGGCAAAGGGAAAAGGGAGGAATAGGCAGAAGGGTGGAAAAGGGAGGGGGGGGGATGCTTGGCAGGATGAACAGTCCCATGGGGGTCTTTGGGTAGAGGGGGGATTGGAAAAGGGGGCTCCGGGGTGGCTCTCTGAGCTCCCAACCTGCTGTGTGGTGCTGGGGCTGCTGAAGAGGGGGGGCACCCTGGGGCAGGGGGGAAAATGGAAGGCTTAGGGTTTTATTTATTATTACAAGTGATCAGATAAAAGATGTCAATCAAAATTATTTACTACACAATATAAATGCTAAACCTACCAGCAGTATAGTGTGAGACAGGACAGTGCACCATCCTAGAGCAACTGATGAAGCAATTCTACCAAAGCTATCACAAAAGAAAGAATTATTAAGTAGAGATCAATGGAACTCACCCAGCCCAAGGGACCTGGGGAGATCTCTGCTCTCAGCCTCGAGGAGTGACCTTGGTGGGGGTTCCCACCCTAAGGGAGGAATCTCCACACACACACCCCAGAAAGGGATATGTTGGAAAAACCTGCCCCTGTGAAAGGGGATTTGACCTTTAGAGTATAAAGGGATTGACTGACAGCCATTTGACTCCTGGGGTTGCCTCACCATCAGGATGTTAATCTGGGGTTGAAACCAGAGTGGAGTCCCCTCAGCCAACCACTGATACATTTGCAAACAGGGCATTGTTTGCTTGGACATTCCAATGAGGGATGTCCTGGCACAGGCCTAAAGCCATCAAATCCCCTCATCCCAATTGATTTTCAAGGTCAGGTCTGTGTCCTGATGGATGTTCCTCCCACTCTGTTCACCCAGGAGCCTACAGGGAACCAGGAGGATGAGGAGACCACCAGCCAGGTGTTTTCCCAATGTGAGTCACCAGGAATGTTGGTCACCAAGACTCTACCCTAAGTGGGTCACCAGGTCTTTACCCAACATGGGTTACCAGGTCTGTGCTCAATGTGGGTCACTGTGGATCATTCAACATTGGTACTCTAATGGGTGATGGAGCTGGAGCAGCAGACAAAGCTCTTCCCGCAGTTGGGGCACTCTATGGGCTTCCCTTATTGGTGGGTCCGTTGGTGTTGGGTCAAGGTAGAGCTCTGGGTGAAGCTCTTCCCACACTCGTCACACCTGTATGGCCTCTCCCCAGTGTGGATGCGCCGATGGGTGACGAGGTGGGAGTTGTGTCTGAAGCTCTTCCCGCAGTCGGTGCAGTGGAAGGGCCTCTCGTCTGTGTGTGTGCGCTGATGCTTGAGGAGATTGGAGCTGGTGTGAAACCTCTTCCCGCACTCGGAACACTCGTAGGGACGTTCCCCGGTGTGGAAGTGCCGGTGGGTGACGAGATAGGAGTTGAGTTTGAAGCTCTTCCCGCAGTCGGTGCAGCGGAAGGGCCTCTCCCCGGTGTGTGTGCGCTGATGCACCAGGAGATATGAGCTGCTGTGAAACCTCTTCCCACACTCGGAACACTCGTAGGGAGGTTCCCCAGTGTGGATGAGCTGGTGGGCAACGAGGCGGGAGTTGTATTTGAATCTCTCCCCGCAGTCAGTGCAGCGGAAGGGCCTCTCGTCTGTGTGTGTGCGGTGATGCAGGAGCAGATTGGAGCTGGTGGGAAACCTCTTCCCGCACTCAGAACACTCGTAGGGCCTCTCCCCAGTGTGGATGCGCCGGTGGCTGACGAGGTTGGATTTGTGGTTGAATCTCTTCCCGCAGTCGGTGCAGCAGTAGGGCCTCTCCCCGGTGTGTGTGCGCTGATGCACCAGGAGATATGAGTTGGTCTGGAACCTCTTCCCACAGTCGGAGCACTCGTAGGGCTTCTCGCCAGTGTGGATCTTCTGGTGGCTGATCAGGCTGGAGCTGCATCTGAAGCTCTTCCCACATTCCCTACACGTATAGGGCCGTTCCCCAGTGTGGATGTGCTGGTGGCAGATCAGGTGGGAGCTCTGGCTGAATCCCTTCCCACATTCCAAACACTTGTAGTGCTTCTCCCTGGTCTGAAGCTGCTGCTGCACCATCAGGTCAGAGCTCTGGCTCAAGCTCTGTCCGCCTTCCAAGAACAGGCTTGGGTGTTCCTCCTCACAGCACACTGGGCTGGGTTTGGAGCTTCTCCTCCTGGGGCATCTCTGCGGCTTTTCCTCCCCACTCACTTCCTGTACCCTGAAGTCATTCAAAACAGCCTCTTCCAGTAGGTTCTGCTGGGGGGATTTGTCCTCCATGCTCTCGGTGCTCAGCTCGGGGCCTGGGACAGGAAGGAACAAGGACACTCAGGGCATTTGCCTCCGGCCCACAGGGAAAGCCAAGGACATCCCCCCAAACCCGGCCCCGGCAGGACGGCGTCGGCAGCGGGGTTGTCCTGCAGCTGGGGCCATGCTGGGCTGGAAGATGCAGCACAAGAGAGGGGCAAAGGGGCACTGACTTCCTCCTCACCTGCCTGGGGGTCCTGGGGCATCTTCCTCTTCCTCACAGCCTCCTCCTCCATCCTGACAAGCTTTGGGAAGGAGAAATCCTGTTTTCTGGGGCAAAACAAGGTGTGAGTGCCTTGGGTTGGGGGTTCCTCCTCCCAAAGACCATCTCTAGAATTTAACAAGATTCTTGTGTCCAGAAAAATCTCCAAAATTCCAAGATTCAGCCCAGAAAATACTGAAAGGAACTCCTCCTCTCTGGCCTCTCCATTTTGGGGTTTTGGGGGTCCTCCCTGTCCTGGCTGCTGGGGGTCTCCTGTCTGTTCAGGGTCCTCCCTCTCCAGGCTGCCGGGGCTCCAGAAACCCCTGCTCAGCCATTCTCAGGTTTCCTGTCCTCACACCCCTTAATTCTGTGACTCCAGGACAACCCTGACCCCCCTTTCCCACCCAACCCACACTCCCTTTTCCTTTAACCTGCCATCCCCTGGACTCCCCTTTTAGGGGCACAGGGACTCCCTGGACCCACCAACTCCCTCTCCCCACCCCAGTCCTGCCTGTCCTTCACCTTGGCACCCTCCTGATCGCCCACTCCCCGGCACTGGGATCCCCCTGCACCCCCTTATCCTGCACCCACACTCCCCTGCATACCCTTTCCTGGCCATTCCACCTCTTCCAGCCCCCACACCTCCTGTGCTGTTTTGGTTTTTTTCACTCTGGGTCCCCTGGAACCCCCACTCCTGAATTTCCCAGACCACAGACTCCCCCTTCCCTTTTTGGAACACTGGGGGTCCACTTGAATCGGTTTCTCTGGACACTCTGGATCTCCCTATCCCATGATTCCCCTTTCCTCGACCCCTGGACCCCCCTTTCCTGGGCACAGATTCCCCTGGACTCACCAATATCCCATGTCCAAACTGCTACATCCCCCCTTCCTTGGATCTGTGGACCCCTGAAAACCCCCTTCCCCAGCTCTGTGTCCCCCCTGCACAACAAAAGATTCAGCCCCAAAAAAGCCTCCCAGAAGTTCCTGCTCTCTGGTCTCTCCACTTTGGGCTTTGGGGGGTCTCCCCTAACGGGCTTGCTGGGGGTCCTACAGGTATTGGGGGTCCCCCCTCTCCAGGTTCCCTGTTTTAGTGTCCCAGGGGGGTCTCTGAGCACCCCGAGCAGAGACTCAGGGCAGAAGCCGCCCCTGGGACCCTCGGCATTCCTTGGAGGGGTTTGGAGGGCCCTGGAGTTGTTTTGGGAGGTCTGGGAGGGAGTTTTAGGGGTATCCTGGGATAGTTGGGGTAGGTCTAGAAGCGGTTTGGGGGACCTGGTGTGGTTTGGAGGGACTGGGAGAAAGACCGCGGGGGGTCATGAAGTAGCCTGGGGGTCCTGGAGAGGTTTAGAGTGGTCTGGGTGGGGGTCTGGGAGGAGGTTGAGAGAATTTGGGCAGGTTTGGGTGCCCTAGGAGGTATGGTGAGTCCTGCGATGGTTTCGGGGGTCTGGGAGCTGAATTTAGGTAAGTATGGGGGCATTTTAGGGGTGCTGGGCAGTTTAGACGGTCTGGGAGAGGTTTGGGGGGTCTGGGAGGGGTTTAGGAGATCTCTGGGGTGTTTGGGGCGGCCCGGGGTGTTTCAGGGGCTCCGGAGAGTTCAGGACCGGATTTGGGGCATCCTGGGGCTCCAGGGCAGTTTGGGGGGTCCCAGGCGGTGGGTTAGGGTGGTCTCAGGGGTATTTTCGGGGGGGATTTGGGGCGTTCTGAGGCGCATCCCGGGGTGGGGGGAGGGGCTTACCCGGCTCCTTCACCGTCACGGCCAACACGGCCCCGGGGGGGTCCCAGGGGGTCTGTGGGGGGTGGGCGGGCCGTGAGGGACCCCCAAAACCCGCCCCGACTCCCCGAATACCCCAAAATGCTCCGAAACTTTCCGAAATTACCCCAAACTCGCCGCCATTGCTCAACTCTCCCGGCAGCGCCGTCGAGTCCCGCCCTCCGTCTCCGACGCCTCTGATTGGGCGGTGCGCCTGCCCGTCACCCCTGCAGCCAATCAGTGTTCAGGAATGCAGCGGGCGGTGACGGGACATGGAGTCAGCGCCATTTTGAGCCTGTCCCGTACTACATCTCCCGTCAGGCACCGCGGCTCGTTCTGGCCAATCACAGGCGGGACTACAACTCCCGCCCCCCCCCCCCGCCCCCCCGGACCCAATCCGGTCGGTCCCACCCCCATTGCAGCCCCCCAACTGCCCCCCGGACCCCAAACTGCCCCAGAAGGGCCCCAGAACCCCCAAGTGCTCCCCCAATACCCACTCAGGACCCCCAGAACACCTCCCTGGACCCCCAAGTGACCCCCAAGTTCCTTCAGAACTTACAAGTGACCCCTAAAACCCTCGCTGGACCCCCAGATTCCGTCCCTGGACACTCGAGTGACCCCCCAAGGGTCCCCTCGGACACCCAAGTTCTTTCCCAGTGCCCCAAAAATGCCCCTCAGACCCCAATGGGACCCCCAAGTGCCCCCCAAGTGCCTTCCAGGCCCCCAAATCCACTCCAACCTCCCAAAGCCCCCCAGCCCCCCCTTCCCATGGGCCCTTTCCCGGGATTTGGGGCTCCAAAGGGACACCTGGGGGTAAGGGGGAATTTGGGGGCACTTGGGGGGCTGGTGAGTTGGGGAAGGGATTTTGTGTGGAATTGAGGGAATTTAGAGTGGAATTCAGTGGATTTGAGGTGAAATTAGGAGACGTTGGGTGGAATTAAAGGGATTTGGGATGGAACTAAATAATCCTTATGTGAAATTAAGGGGATTTCTGTGGAACCTTCAGGATTTGGGATGAAATACTTGGGATTGTAAGAGGGATTAAGGTATTTTTGAGTGGAGGTCAGAGATTTGGGGTAGAATTAGGGATATGCTGGGTAGAAATAAGGAATTTTTGCAAGTACTTAAGAAGATTTGAGGTGGAAATACAGAAATTGAGACATTTTGGGTCAAATTAAAGTAGTTTTTGGTGAAATATATGGGATTGGGGAGGTTATAGATGGAATTAAGGGAACTCTGGGCAAAAATAATGGAGATCTTCAGGAAAATAAAGTGGATTTGGGGGTAAATGAGAGGAGTTTTATGTGGAATTAATAGAAGTTTGGGTGGAAGACACGGGAGATCTGGGGCAAAATCAGCAGGACTTTGATGGGTTTATAGAGATATGAGTTGGAATTAAAGCAACTTGGAGTAGAATCATTGTGGTATAAGGTGAAAATCAGGGTATCTTTCGGTGGAATTAAAGGAATTTTGAGGGTAATTATGGGATTTTGAGTGGAATCCTGGGGATTTGGGGTAAAACTTGGGGGGATTTGAGGTGAAAGTCCGAGGATTCTCAGAGGGATTAAGGGACTTCTGTGTGGAATTAAGGGATTTGGGGTGGAATCAGGAGGCTTGATGCCACCAGAAGTAGTGATGGGAAAGAGCAGGTGAGATTTTTGGGGTGTAAAGTCAATAAATCCACTGTTCCCAATGAATTCCCAATATCTGTCTGTGTCCTGATGGATGTTCCTCCCCCTGCACTCACCCAAGTGCCCACAGGGAACCAGGAGGGTGTGGAGTCCTCCAGCCAGGTGTGCTCCCAGTGTGGGTCAATGGGAATGTGGGTCCCCAGGTGTGTTCCCAACGTGGGTCAGTGGGAATGTGGCTCACCAGGTTGTTCCCAGTGTTCCAGGTTCAGGAGGATTCCCAGCACAAATTAAAAGACAAAGAACCACAGCTGAGGTAACAAAGCAGATATATTGGTGAGCAAAGCAAAAGGATCCTGTTCCTTGGCACACAAACAGCACATCCCCAGCCCTGCAATCTCCCCAGGCCAATGGATCCTGTTCCTTGGCACACAAACAGCACATCCCCAGCCCTGCAATCTCCCCAGCCCGCGGGGCAGGAGCAGCAGGTGCAGCAGCACTGGCGCCAGGGCAGGCAGGCACTGCCCCTTCAGGCCGTGCCCTGCACCAAACCAGGCCCAGCGGGGCCTCCTCACCCCCAGCCCAGCCCACCCCTCCTGTCCCCTCTCTCTGCAGGGCAGCTTTGCCAGCTGCAGCACCAGCCCCTGCGTGCCCATCGCACCAGCCCAGGCTGCAGCAGCTCAAGGGGTGACTCCGGAACAACAACAGCTCTGCCCTTTATTGTCCCTGGGGCACAGGCCAAGCTCTCACCACTTCCAGCTCACACTGATGGCTCTTTCTCCAGGCCTGAGTTCTCCACAGGCAAACTCTGCAGTGTTTTCTCACACCAAATCAACAAGCACAACCACAGACCAAACATGACAGGCCCAGACACGTCTCTAGTCCCTGACACAAAACCTCCTCAGAATACAAACCTTCCTCTGCTTCTGGTGTTTGAGAGGATAAGGCTTAGCCCCAGTCTGTTCTATTTCCATGCATTGCAGTTTGTCACATGATTATGGAGCACAAACACAGGCTGGGTGGAGAATGGATTGAGAGCAGCCCCAAAGAGGAGAAGGACTTGGGGGTGTTGATGGATGAGAAGCTCAGGCAGCCCTGCTTGGCTGGGCAGGGAAGCCACTGGCAAGAGCCCAGTGGTCCCTGAGCATCCCAGCACGGGCAGTGGCTCCTCTGGGCCAGCGAGGGGTTGAGAGAGGGGTCTGGGGCAGTGTCAGAGCCCAGAGGGACCCCCCAGCAGAGATCAGATGGTGTAACTCCAGTGTGCTGGTTGGACCTGCTGGCAGCTGCCTGTCTCTCACTGAGAACTTGCTGGGCTCTCCCTCATCCAATCTCCTTTCAGAATGGGATTTAGGGAATAGATCTGAAGCCTCCCCGCAGGGTCCCCTTTACTCCTGCAGCCCCTGACGCTGCAGGTGTGACAATGATGGGCTGAGCAGCATTTTCGGGCTCCCATGGAACCACAGGAACATCCATCTAAAACAGGCAGTTCACAAAGGCATTTCTGGAACAGATCTGATTTTTGTTATTAAAACTTTATGCTGTATAAATTTAGTTTTTCATTTTTTCCCCATCGCTACTGGTTGCCACCTGAATTTTATCAGTAAAATTGCAATTGTCTCTTTTGATCACAGCCACCCACAGTGCATTTGTGACAGTGAACTCAGTGTTTCTGTCTCAGGTGTAGCGATCAGCAGACACTGGAATGCCCACAAGCCCCTGAGCACTAAGTCAAGGACAATTAGGGCCATCCAGGCCTCATTTGCAGCACTCAAACACAGCCCTGTTGCTGATGCTCTTGAAATAGAATAAAATTCCAGAGGCCACCCCAGAAATTGCCTCTGTACTGTCAAATAAAATAAAAATACCCACCCTCCCCCTCCTAGATGGACCTCTGACCAACAGTTCCTGCCCACTCCTGTGCTGGTTGCTCCTGAGTCACCTTGCTGGCAGGTCCTAAACAGATCTTTTCAAGGGTTCCTTCTTTAACAAATTAAATTCTGACACCTTTGTTCTCACCAGAGATGTGTGAGAAAGGGCAGTGCTGGTGCCAGTCGGGGCAGGGCTGAACACTGGGGTGACTTGGCAGCTCCCTCTGCACCGTGTGTGGCACCTGCATTCCTTTGGGAAATATTTCTGTCTCCAAATGGAACACAACAGTGGCCTTTTGGACATGCTGCCC
This sequence comes from Pithys albifrons albifrons, assembly GCF_047495875.1. NCBI lineage: Eukaryota > Metazoa > Chordata > Aves > Passeriformes > Thamnophilidae > Pithys > Pithys albifrons. The sequence goes on from NC_092464.1 coordinate 60,834,296, forward strand.
CCAAGGGGGTAACTCTGAACATTTGGAATAAAACAAAGACCCCTCCCAAGAGCCAAGCAAAGCTTGTAGCTGTTTCCTAAAAGCATCATGTGTGGTGCCCCCAGTTGTGTCTCTGGGCAGGTCTGGAGGGGCTGCTTTGTGCAGGGCAGCCCTGGGGGCCCATTGCCATGGGCAGGGCTGCACTCTGGGGGTCGGGGCTTTGGTTCTTTGGTGTCCAGGGGCCAGGGAAGGATGGGGAGGGTGGGCTGTGCCATCCCAGAGCAGCTGCTCCCACGGGCAGCTCTGCAGGGATGGACAGGAGGGGCTGTGCCATCCCAGAGGAGCTGCTGCCATGGGCAGCTCTGCAGGGATGGAGAGGAGGGGCTGTGCCATCCCAGAGGAGCTGCTGCAATGGGCAGCTCTGCAGGGATGGAGAGGAGGGGCTGTGCCATCCCAGAGGAGCTGCTGCCATGGGCAGCTCTGCAGGGCCCAGCAGGGCAGCTCAGTGTGGGGGTGATGCTGAGGGGCCCTCAAGGGAACCAGCACTGGGGGTGTCTGAGCAGGGGCAGCACAGGGGGTGGGGAGGGCCCTGGTCCTGCTGTCAGGGGCAGCAGTGGGGTGTTCCCTTAGGATTTTATGGATCTGTAGATTTTATAGAGCTATGGAGTTCCTTACCTTTAAAGTAGGAACTGGCAGCTTCTCAGCCCTGAGCTACATTCCTGCATTTTCTGTCTTAAGGCTCAGAGAGCAACTAGAACATATTCTAGTCCAAATAAGGTACCATTTAATCCTAGCAACACAGGTCCAGAAACCAGGCTGGCTGTGCCACAGCCTGGTCACTGTGATTACCTCCCTCTCCTGCAAAGTTACTGCCAAAGTCAGCAAAGGGGTGACAAAGAAGGTTTTGTTGCCATGGTTACAAGCACCATTTTTTCTAGGGTTTTACTGTCAGTTTACTTTGAAACAGCCCAAAAAGGAAGTGAAAAGACTCCCAAAGGAAGGATGGCTAATCTAATTCTAATAGTATTGTCAAAACCCCAGACAATACAGAGATTGTTAATTATTGTATTTCAGGTGTCTTTCATTGTGTCCTGGGTTGAGCTGGCAAAATGCCAACTGTCCAGGACAGAGTGAAAAGGGTTCCTCCTCCCCCCAACCAGCTAAGGGGTAAAGAAGAGGGAGAGAGGAAAAAAAAACTTCCAAAGCCAGCTTTATGCTGAAACTAACTACTTGTATTTATACAGAGAAGAGAAAATTAAGAGGAAACTACAATGTAACACACACTTACACAAGTCATGTATAACAAGAAATAGCTTCCCACTTCCCAGTAAACACAAATTCTACCATTTTAACTACAAATCATTCTAGAGAAGTTGGTTCTTCAGAGACAGACTTAAGCAGAGAGAAAAGCTAGGAACAAATATTTTACTTCCCTCAGATAACATGATGTTAAGCCGGCGCTCTGGGCTTGGGCCTCCCCATCCCTCCTGGGACAGCAGAGTGTCTTGCTGGCACCACAGCTGTGAAGCAACTGAACTGAGCCACACCCACACACCAGCTCTTACCCCTTTTGAGATGATGCAATATGGTATGGAATACAATATTATTGGCTAGAAGAAGTCAGGTGTTAGCTAGCTCAGCCCAGCTCAAGTCAGCTGACAATTTCAGGCCTAATCTGAACTTTAAAGCCTAATTTAGGCCCACCTGGCTAAACCCATAACACATTGCGTTCCAGATTTTTACTGTTAGTTTGATTATTTGTGAACCTCCTTACACTGAACTGAGTTTTCCTTTTACAGCTGATTCATGAAGAAGATAAAGCAGCAATAGAATTGAAAGCTTGTATTGTTTTGTGATATTCATTGTTTTGCAGTGTTCATGTTTTGTATATATTTTGTCCCAATAGTTTTGCAGCATTTTGTGAACACCATTGGGAATATTCCTGTCTCCTCTCTGATTGCTGCAACTTGTGAAAAAGCCTTCCCTGAATTCAGTTTGAGAGTCAACACAAAATTTCATGTGATTGTAAGATCAAATTCATCTACCTTGAATTTGTCTCTCAAATGTTTTGTCATCTACTCAAACAGTGTGTGAGCTCACAGAAGCCTCACAGAGGAAGAGACCTGTGTTAAAAAGCACCAAGTGTTTGTTTGCCACACTGCAGCTGAAGAATTAGTTTTGTGGACTCTCCCATGGGCACTGCCTCACATCCTGTTTGCAGTCTTGGAGATAAATTGGTACCATCATGGTTTCCAATGGTTTGTTTAGTTTGTACCCAGCTGAAATGAATGCCCTGACTGGCTTTAATGTAATACCCAGTTACTGTGGTGTCTATCGCAGACACCAACATGTGAAAATGCCAAAGTCAGTGGCCAATTGGATACTGACTGGTGTGCCACGATAACACACACATGAGCATTTTGGTATGCATGGGGATGCTTTTCTAGCATGGAGGCAAGAGGGCCCTGCACAGCCACTGCAGGAGACAGAGAGAGGGTTGAGCACAGTCAGAGGGCAGACTGTGGCAGGAGGGTTTGCTCTCCATGAGGCCTGGAATCTGTTCAGAGAAGGCAAGCTCTCTGTGGGAAGCAATTCCGAGGACCAAGATGTTGTTTGATGTTGCATCAAGCTGGGTACTGGGGGCAGGGTGTGCATCTCTCTGTGTGCTTTCCATCCTCTGTACACCTCAAACCCTGTAAGTAAAGAACTCCTCTCGACCCTACCCAGGGAACGTGTTTTGGAAAGTTTTTTCCAGAAATTCCAGGCAACGGGGAAAGGCAGAATGGCCTCATCTTTGTTGGCCACAAGGGGTGAGGTGACAACCTGAACAGGAAGGGAGCAGGCAAGATTGGGAAATGGTGGGGATGGGAATTGACAAGGGAGAGGGCAGAGGAAAGGGAAAGGGATCCCAAGACACAGTGGAATGTCATGGAATCAAAAGGATATTGTGAATACAGAGGAACCTCATGGAACTGAAGGAACCTTGAGATGTGGAACCTCATGGAATCAAGGGGCCAGTGTGACACTCTGGAGCCTCATGGAGTCAAAGTTACCCTGAGAGACTGTGGAACCACATGGATATGGATGGTCAAACAGAGGAGCTTCCTGAAATCCTGAATTTGACACATGTTGAAAAGTCTGAGCATGACCTGATCAGCTGGGACAATGGAACACTTGTCATAAAATGTCCCTGTTCCCTCATGGGATCACACTGAGATGTTTTCAGGATGTACATTAACAGCAAGGGCAGAACTGTTGCCCTCCCACCCTCTTGGCACTGTCAGCATTCTGTCCTTTGGGCTGCACATTTCATCTGCCTCAACTTTCACCTCTTCCCACCTGTCCTGCCTGAACTGCCCATGGCTGAAGGCCCCTTCCCAGCAGCCTGTCTGCACAGCAGCACTTGCCAGTGCTCTCTGCATTTCCCTTCCCCTCACTCTTGGGTTGCTCACACACCTCTCAAAGACCAACTTTGGGCTTTGAGCTTCATGGAGTTAAAAGTTTGCCTGTCCCCCAGTAATTGGTCTAATTCTGTCTTCAGACAGCTTTGTATTTGTGTTTGTTTCATTTCTTTTCTCTCTAATACATTTCATGCATGGTTATGCTTTGGGGAAGGTGAAGCCCAATGGTGGCATCTTGGACCTGGCACAGAGTTGAGGTGTGTGTTTGTTTACAATGGTGAAACTTAGGAGGTTTAGATTGCTGCAAAAATAGAGGAAAAATCCCTCTTGCCTGTGTTCAGCCAGTTCTCAGAGCAAAGCAGGTCCCAGTTGACTGATGAGAGACATGATGGTGCTGGGAAGGTGTGGAGCAAGGTTGTCCCCACTGTCAGACCTCAAGGGATCGCTCTCCAATTAGTCCAAACCTTTTCAGGTGGAAACGTGGGTCCATACCAATCAGAGAATGCTGCAATCACCTTTTCTCTAAAAAGAAAAGTAATTATCCATATCATTTAAAATAGAAATGCACATTTATTAGAAGCTCTTTGAAATATTTCTCCAAAACTGTATTAGGCATCGTTCTTAATTAACTCTCCTTGATTAGAGGAACAACTCAGAAAGAGTCATCATGTGTTAGGACTTGCTTTATCTTAACAAGCCCCATGGTGCATTTGGTGCTGAGCCCTTGAACCTCAGGTACTGAGAGGAGATTGCACAAACCTTTCCATAAGTCAAAGTGACAAGAAAATCACAAAGTATCTCAAAGCACTAATGGGTCCCACTGAGGGCCATTCCCAATACAGGCTCTTCACTGACTGGTAGGAGGAGATAATTGGAAGCCTTGATTGAATAAACCTCTCATAGACTCAGTTTCGAAAGGAAAGGGAAAGTATCTTAATAAATATTGAGTCCCTTGATGCATTAACAAGCCTCACTGTGGGCTGTTACTGACAAAGCCTCTCAAGGGACTAATTAAAGCAGATCATTGCAGGCCATGATTTCACAAACCTCTCATAGACTGGGTGTGAAAAAGAAATACATCAATAAGCTTTGAGTACCTTGAAGCATTAATGAGCCCCACTGAGTGTTGATACTGACTAAGACTCTCAAGGGACTCATTACAGCTGATAATTGGAGGCCTTAATTGAACAGACCTCTCAGAAACTCCAAACCAAAAGCAAAAGTCAAAGTACTTTGAAAAACCTGCAGTCCATTGGAGCTTTAAGGAGCCCCCCCAAGGGCCATTCCTGACAAAGCCTCCCCAGGGACTCACCCCAGCAGACCCTTGGAGGCCACGACTGCAGGGAGGCAAAGGCTCTGGGCAGCAGCTCAGGTGCTGAGCAAAGCCTGGCTTGGCTGGAGGCAGCAGAAAGGCCCAGCCCTGACCCCCAGCCTGGGGAAGGCACATCCTGTCCCTCACACCTTGCTCAGGGCTCTGCTGGGGGCACTGGCATGGGGGGTGATGCTGAGGGCAGGACAAGAGGTAACAGTGCCCAGCTTTCCTGGAGCTGTGCCAGGAGGCCACGATGCCCCAGAGCCTCAGCACAGCAGGTGTGCTCACAGCCCTTGGTGGCACAGACAATGCTGTGCCCAAGGAGACAAAGACTTGGGATCTCTTGCACTTCTGTCCCAGTCACTTGATGTCCCTCTGGGAAGGAACAAACCACCTCTCAGAGGTGGGTGACAAACCAGTGCTGGGAATGGTCATTGGGAGGGGCTGGTCTGTGATGGATATCCCGGGACACCTTGAGATGAAAACAAGGCCAGTCTGGGCCACTCTCCATGGGAGGCTTTTCCCACTTGTCCCTCTAAACTCACCTCAGTCTCTAACACAGACAGCTCCTGGCATCCCCCTTTTCCACTCCAGAGATCCAGAGGGTTCTGCACTCCTGTGCCCTTATGCCATCAGTGTGCACTGGGCACCAGTGTCTACTAAAGCTTTACACCTCTGTGGATCTGCTGTGCCAGGCCATTGAATCCACACAGTGCAGTGTGCCTGGTCATCCCCTTCCTCCTCCTGGCCAAAGGCAGGGACCCTCTATTCCTGTTCCTGGCCAGAGTATTCACTGTCTGACCTCTGTGATGCCAGACCAGAAGTCCTGTTACCAGGATCAAAAGAGTTGAGTTTAGTCCTTTTATGCCTGGGAGATTTCTGATTGTCTTCTTGTGTCCCTGCAGCAACTACATGGACATCCTTCTTGGCTGACCCCTTCTCCACAGCTCTCTTCTCTCTCAGTTCACCTCCATGGGCTCCCAGCTCAAAGGTGGGTTCAGCATCCCATTTCCTCACGTCTCCCTCTGGTCACGCAGAAAGAACCAGAGTTCACCACGTGGCCTGTGCTTGGGATTCCCTTTCCCTCTTGCTGGGGCATGAGAGGACTGATCTCCTGGGCTGCCCCTGAGAGCTGAACTGCTGGGCCGTGGGGATGAGGAAGTGCCCAGAGTTTCTTCTACATTTCAGAGCCAGGAGGGTGCCATCTCCTGGTGTATCCCTTTGGGGGGAATCCAATGCCATCAGGCTGTTGGAACGTGATCCAGGAGTGCTTTGAACCTCCTCATGCCCATTGTGCAAGGAACATCCTCTGAGTCTTTAGGGGTGTTTTCACTTTTTAGGTCACTATAGATGATTTCCAGCACTGCTAATTCCCTCAAGTACTGGATACCTTTGTTTCCAGAGCTCCACTTTCCTGGGGAGTTCACGACATCTTCCTGAAATGGATCTCTTGCCCTCACGCTTGAAAGGAGTCATCTCCAGAGACTGCAAATTTCTCCTTCTTTTCCAATTCCTCTTTCAATTTCCTAATCTTTGACAAAGGAATCTCAGCTTTTAGCCTTCATGACCTTGCAACTGCTCACTATCAGCCCCAGTATCCCAGCATGGAAGCAGCCAGATGGAAATCCACTCACCTGGCTGGCAGCTGGAGTCTTTTCACAAGTTTGAAAGTTCTGATGAGTTCGGGGACCAGGTAACTTTGGTTTCCTGTTTTCATTTGTGTCACTCCTTTCAATTTCTTTGTTGAAAAATTGGCTTCTTGATCTGCCCCCTCCCCTCCTGATTCTCTTTCTCTTGTCCTGCCCTCAGCATCACCCCCCATGCCAGTGCCCCCAGCAGAGCCCTGAGCAAGGTGTGAGGGACAGGACGTGCCTTCCCCAGGCTGGGGGTCAGGGCTGGGCCTTTCTGCTGCCTCCAGTCAAGCCAGGCTTTGCTCAACACCTGAGCTGCTACCCAGAGACTTTGCCTCCCTGCAGTCCAAGGGTCTGCTGGGGTGAGTCCCTGGGGAGGCTTTGTCAGGAATGGCCCTTTGGGGGCTCCTTAAAGCTTCAGGGGCTGCAGGTTTTTCAAGGTGCTTTGGGTTTGGGTTTTGACTTGGAATCTGTGAGAGGTTTGTACAATCATGGCCTCCAATGATCTCTTGAGGGTCACAGGACTGGGAGGGAGCAGGGCCAGGACAGCTGAGCCCAACTGGCCCAAGGGATGTTCCCTTTGATGCAGGGCTGTGCTCAGGGTGTTAATGGGGGGTTGGTCAGGAAGGGCTGATCTGTGTCTGGGCTGGGCTGGGCATTGGGCACTGAGTGGTGAGCAATGGAGCAATGGTGTTGTGCTCCACATGTGCTTCTTGTGGGGTTTGTTTGTTATAGTTCCAGCTTTTATTACTGCTATTGTTGTCATGGGTAGCAGCAGTGTGTTCACTGAGGGTAACACAGAACACTCACCAGATCATTTTCCCTGTTTCCTGCTGTAGCCCCTGCAGTTACAGGGCTCTGTTTGCTGGTTCATACACAGATTTAGAGCCCCTGGAGAACAAGCAAACAAGGAGCCTCTATAGTGTCTATCCCTTGGCATGTTCTTGAGAGTGACTTTGCAAAAAGCCCTAAGACTGCATGTCCTGAGCTAAGGAGAAGCCCTTTCCTGATGGAGCTGCTGTTGTGGGGCCCAGCTGTGTCCCAGCAGTGCCCATGGCCTGTCCCTGCCTGTGAGCCCAGGATGGACATGCAACAGGTCTGTGTCCCAGCTGGCAGAGGACCAAGGCCTTAGTCCAGCCCAGGGGCTCTGCAGGAGAGTGTACAAGTGGAAAGAGAGCAGGTCAGCAAAGGCCCAGTGCTGGTGCTCCCTGGCAGTGCTGCTGTGCTGGGACTCTTTTGCCCATCTCTGCACACATGGAACTGCCCAGTAGGTGCCTGAAAGTCTCAAATCAAAAACCCCTAACCAGCTAGGCAGGGCTGTTGCAAGAGAGTTTGTTTAAAAATACAAATAGCACAATTACTCAGGTACAGATTTAAAAAAGTAAAATTAATGAAAATAAAAAATTCATTAGATGAGAGGATGAATAATTTAATTGAGCACACCATTATGACAAAAGGAACCCACTGACCACCAAGACAAACCTGGGAAGGCAAGCTGAGCCTGTCATGAGTTTTATTGTGAACACTGTGCAGAAGAAAACTGGCAGGTTCTTGCTGCTGAAAAGCATCCAGTCATCATTTTCCTCAGGGCATCCTTGAGCTCCTGGTTCCTCAGGCTGTAGATGAGGGGGTTCAGTACTGGAGGCACCACCGAGTACAGAACTGACAGTGCCAAATCCAGGGATGGGGACGAGATGGAGTCAGGCTTCAGGTAGGAAAATGTGCCATTGCTGACAAACAGGGAGACCACGGCCAGGTGAGGGAGGCACATGGAAAAGACTTTGTGCCGTCCCTGCTCAGAGGGGATCCTCAGCACAGCCCTGAAGATCTGCACATAGGAGAAAACTATGAAAATGAAACACGCAGATGCTAGACAGGCACTAACCAGAAGGAGCCCAAGTTCCCTGAGGTAGGAGTGTGAGCAGGAGAGCTTGAGGATCTGGGGGATTTCACAGAAGAACTGGCCCAGAGCATTGCCATGGCACAGGGGCAGGGAAAATATATTGGCTGTGTGCAGCAGAGCATTGAGAAAGCCACTGGCCCAGGCAGCTGCTGCCATGTGGGCACAAGCTCTGCTGCCCAGGAGGGTCCCGTAGTGCAGGGGTTTGCAGATGGCAACGTAGCGGTCGTAGCACATGATGGTGAGGAGGGAAAACTCTGTAACGACGAAGAAGACAAAGAAAAAGACCTGTGCAGCACATGCTGTGTAGGAGATGGTTGTGGTGTCCCAGAGAGAGTTGTGCATGGCTTTGGGGACAGTGGTGCAGATGCAGCCCAGGTCTGTGAGGGACAGGTTGAGCAGGAAGAAGTGCCTGGGGGTGTGCAGGTGGTGGTCGCAGGCTACGGTGCTGATGATGAGGCCGTTGCCCAGGAGGGCAGCCAGGGAGATGCCCAGGAAGAGCCACAAGTGCAGGAGCTGCAGCTGCCGCGTGTCTGCCAATGGCAGGAGGAGGAACTGGCTGATGGAGCTGCTGTTGGACATTTGCTGTTTCTTGGTGCGAGGACCTGTTCTTGGGGGAAAAGACAGGGAGAAGTCAGAACATGCTTCTTTGAGCTAAACCGTGGCAAGTCAGGGTAGACATTTCTTAGATAAATCAAAATTATTTCCCAATACCCCTCTCCCTCCTGCACACATCCATCACTTTTCGTATTTCAGGAAACTTCTTCTGATCTATGGCTGGAGCCCTGCTTGGTGCTCACTACATTTCCCATGAGGAGCAGCCCCTCTGCCCACTGGCTGTGAGGGTCAGCCCTGCTCTGCTCCAGGGGTGTCATGGCCATGGTGGGGGCAGGGCCCATCCGGGTGTTCACCTGTGTCAGATGAAACTGCTCCTAGCAAAACTGCTTGTCACTATCTGCATTTCCAGTTTCTGAGAAGAATCAGGATTTCAGAAGACAGTTTCAGAGTTTTTTGGTGTTTTGTTTCTGACTCCCCTCATCTTCCCTGTGGAGTTTTCCTGGATGTCCGAACCCCTCACCATGTGTGCTGCCCTCAGGGAGAGCAGAGCAGGTCCTGACAGGCAGGATGATTGTCTCTGGCTTAGTGCAGAGTGAGGCGAGTTGCTCTGTCCCTCTGCCTTGTTCCAGCTGCCCTGGACTTGAACCTTCCTCAGACAGAGAGTGATCACACTCCCATTTTTGTTTGAAAGGCCACCAGACACAGTTGAGAGCAGAGAGATCTATCAGATAGCACTCAATGTCTCAGCCTGGCTCAAGGTCTCAAAGACACACGTGGCTCATCTCACCAATCCAAGAGGATTTCCTGGGATGGGCACAGCATCTCTGCCCCTCTGCACTGGGGATTTCAGATAACACAATTGTGTTGAGGGTGATTTGCATTCTTGAGGGCAGCTCCCAGCTTGGAAAGACATCTCAGAGAAGAGCCAAGTGTCCTAGTGATGGGGTCTGATTTTGGGAAAAATACCTCACTCTCCTGGCCCACAAACTTCACTACCAATAGCCCCACAGGTCAGAGGAAAATTGGAATGTCTCATTCCCAGGCACCCACCTGCCTGAGGGTGATCACAGGATCAGTGATTGACACTGTAACTTGAACTCCCATTGCCAGTGAACCTGACTGAGAGAAGGAGGAAACAACTCCAGCAACATGAGGAAGTTGAGGAAAAAGGAAATGCACACTGAGGGTCCAGCTGGGAGAAGCCAGGGCAGAACCAGGTGGGCACTCAGGGCAGTGTCACCCTGAGCCATCTGTGCCACCTCCCAGACACCAACAATGCCAGGTAGTTCTCAGCCCCTGTGCAGCTCCTCAGTGTTCCCTCTGCATGACAAACCACCAGGCATGTGGCTTGAGAGCTGGATAGAAATCCCTCCTTTCACGTTCTCCTTGAAGTATCCCCTGGAAAATATCCCAGAGTACTCTGGTACTGTAAGCAGTCCTCACCTATGAAACTCTCACTTGATAGCTGAACAAACCTGCCCTGCCCTGCCCTGCCCTGCCCTGCCCTGCCCTGCCCGGGTTTGCTCTTTCCACCCACAGCCTCTCCCCCAGCATTGAAGGAGCTCCTCGGGCCAGCTGAGAGCTGCCCCTGGCAGGTGGCAGAGCTCCTGCCCTGGCACAGCACCCTGGGGTGCAGGATCCTGCTCTGCAGGACAGTTTGGGACAGCCTGGGTGGCACAGTGGCGGTTCAAACCCTACAGCCATCCCTGGGAGAAGGGAACCCTGCTGGGTTGTCCCTGGGATGGTGCAGCAGAGAGTCCCTGCTTTGCAGCCCGTCCTCCTCTTCAGCACCAGAGAAGCTGTGATATCCCACATTAGAGACCCCCCAGGCTGTGGGATGTGCCAGCATTGGGAGATCTTCCCACAGACTGCACATACATTGCCCTTCATGCAGACTTACCGTGTGAGAGCCTGGAAAGATTCCTCTTCTGTGGATCTTCCTCTTAAATTTCCTCACACCCCAGACTGTGTGTAACCTCTCTCTGCCCTGCTTTTCTGCCCTCGGTGTGTGCAGGCAGTGCCCTGAGCCCTGCTGGGCTGTGCACAGGAGCTGCTCCTGGGCAGAGCTGTCTCTCTGCAGCGCTGCCCGCTTGCCAGGAGCTCCCTGTGTGCCAGGAGCCCGGCCCAGCTCAGCAGCACAGCAACAGCCCAGAGCATTTAATGGCCCTCTGGGGGGTTTGGTGCTGAGTCCCTGAACATCAGACCCTGAGGAAAGGTGCAGGAACCTCTTGAGAAAGCAAAGTCAGAATCAAACTTTAAAGTTTCTTTTGTTGTTAATGGGTCCCTCTGAGGGACATAACTGAGAAAATGTCCCCAGATTCCAGTTAGAAAACACAGACAATGATGACAAATATGGACTAGGAAAGAAAGGTCACTCTGATGCTGAGGAAAGTAAGAAGCCTTTCATTAACTCAAAGGTCCCAGCCCTGGGAAGGGAGATCCTGTCTCTCCCTCATTCCTCGGGGCTCTTCCTTGGATACCGGGGTGTGGCATGGGAAAAACCAGGGGCAGGAGGATGGGGTGGCACCTCCCAGGCTGCTGAGCAGGGACAAGGAGGCAATGAGGCCCCAGGACTGCAAGGCTCACTTGTCTCCTCATGCCATCAGGGGCACACACAGCAGCCATGGCCAAAGGCCTGCACAAGTTGGCTCTCTTGGGGTCTTTCAGCTTCTGCACATCCCTGTCTCCTCTCCAGCCCAGGCTGTCCTACGGTGTCCATGCCCTGCCCCTTTCCCTGCAGGCTGTCGGCATCCCCCGGCTGCCCCACCTCGCTGGCCCCTTCCTGCACTGACATCTCTCCCTCCTCCCTGGCTCTGCCTTGGCACACAAAGCCTTGGGCTGATCCAGACTCCTTCTTGGTGATGCTTTGTATCAGAGCACTTGTCTTGAAGAGAAATTTCTTTCTTCACATGTCCAGTCTGGACCTTCCCAGATGCCATTGGTGACATTATTTCTTTCTCATTCTATTTCTGACCACAAAAAGAAAAGCTCCACCATCTCTGACACCACCACTGGGACACTGTGGTACCTCATGGAATGAACGGCCCAGTGTGACACTGCAGAGTCTTATTGATACAATGGATTCATTGTCACTCCGTGGAACTTCATGGAATCAAGGGGTCATTTAAGGAATTCTAGAGGGGTGATTGAATCACTTTTCCTCAGAAGTTTTAATGATGGCAAATGAGATCTACTTATATAAATTGCATTATATATTATGATAAATGAGCAGACAGAAAAGTAGACAAGTGAACAGATATTTTCTTAAATATTTAATACACTGTGGAAGAGCTAAAAGCCTCCTAGTAGAGTATATTATAGCATAAAATAGTGCAGTGCACTGTGTCAAAACAATTATTTTAATGCAGTTGATCAAAAGCAGCAAAAAGAATCAATCATTTAAAAGGGACTGATGTAACTCTCACACAAATAAAGAGGGCAGATCTCTCGCCTTCTCTTAATCCCTGGGCAGTGACCATGAAGAGCCATCCCTGCTTCATGGGAGAAGCTCCACATGCTTCAAGGCAGTCTGTGGAAGGATCTGCCATATGGAAGTTGGACTGAGCTTTTATAGTTACACTGTCAGGGATTGCTGGTCACATGTTTCCTGGCCAGTGAGCAACTTCTCTGTCAGATCCTGTTCCAAAAAGCAGGATGGGCATTTGCAGTTTGGTGAACCAGGCTGGTTTTAGCAGAATTCAACACCAAATCAGCCCCTTGGTGCCAGCAGTAACTCAGCCCAGAGAGCCTGCATTGTTTGCATTCTCTGAGTGGATTCTGGGCCTGATCAGGGCAGAACATCCTGCCATGGTCCATAAGGCTCTGCAGTGTCACAATGGCCCCTTGATATTATGAGGTTCAAAAATGATCTGAGGTTCCTTTGGTTCCAGGAGTCCCCACAAGTCACAAAGGCCTCTTAGTTCCATGAGGTTCCACAGTGCCCCAGGGTCCCTTTGACTCCATAAGGCTCTTCAGTGTCAAAATGGCCTCTTGATTGCAGGAGGTTCCAGTCTCCCAGGGTTCTTTCAGTTCCATTAATCCCTGCAGTATCACAATGGACTTTTGATTCCATGGTGTTCAGCAGCGGCCCCAGGGTAGTTTGGGCTCCATAACTCTCTGCAATGTCACAAAGGCCCCTTCATTCCTGGAGGTTCCAAAATATCTCAGTTTTCCTCTGGATACATGAGGCCCCATTTGTCACGATTGCCCTATGATTCCATGAGGTTCTGTTGTCTCATAATATCCCTTGAGTTCCAGGAGGTTCTATGCTGTCACAGTGTCCCTTTGGTTCCCGGAGGTTCCACACTGTCCTTGCTGGAACACACCTGGTTGGATGTTGCCCCTCCTGCAGAGCTGCCTCCAGCCCTGGGCTCTCAGCACAGCAAGGACATGGAGCTGTTGGAGTCAGTCCAGAGGAGACCACCAAGATGATCAGAGGGATGGAGCAGCTCTGCCATGAGGGAAGGCTGAGAGAATTGGGATTGTTGAGTCTGGAGAAGGGAAGGCCTTGGGGTGACCTAATTGTGGTTTTCCAGGACCTGAACGGAGCCAACAAGAAAGATGGAGAGAGACTTTACAAGGGCCTGGAATAACAGGACAAGGGACAATGGCTTCACACTGATAGAGGGAAGGGTTAGATGAGATATTGGCAAGAAATTCTTTACTGTAAAAGTGGTGAGGTCCTCGCAAAGGTTGTTCTGGAAAGTTCTGGCTGCTCCATCCTTGGAAGTTGTTCAAGGCCAAGTAGAATGTGGCTCTGAGCAACCTGGTCTAGTCAAAGTTGTTCCTGCCCCTGGGGTTGGAACGAGATCCTCTTTAAGGTCCCTTATGACTCAAAGCATTCTGTGATTCTGTGGCTGGTGGGTGATGTGGTGGTCAGGGCTGTCTTGGGCACAGAGACCATGAAATAATGGGGATTTCCATTGTGGGTGAAGGAAGGAGGGGCACCAGCAGAACTGACACCTTGGACTGACAGCTGACAGACTTTGGCCAGTTTGGGAAACTGATGGATGGAGTCCCTTGGAAGTCAGTTCTGAAGGAGAAAGGAGTGCAGGATGGATGCAGGTGTTTTAAGAAGGAAATCTCAAAGCTCCAGGAGCTGTGCCTCTGTGGCCTGACACAAGCCAGGGGGCAAAAAGTATGGCCTGGTGAAACACAGACCATGGGGCTGGATGTCAGGAAAAAAGGAGAGTGTGTCACCTCTGGAAAGAGGGGCAGAAAACTTGGGGGAACTACAAGGATATGGTGAAGTTATGGAGGGGGGAAATGTGAAGGGCCAAAGACAAACTGGAACTGAATTTGGCCACTGCAGTTAAAAGACAGCAAAAAAATGTGTCTCTGAATCCATGGGCAGCAAAAGGAGGGCTCAGGAGAGTCTCCATCCTTTGCTGGATGCAGAGGCAGCGCAGGGTCAGGGCAGGAGGAAAAGGCTGAGGGAATTAATGCCTTTCTTGTCTCAGTCTTTTAACACCAAATGCAGTTGTCCTCAGGATACCCAGGTCCCAGGGCTGGAAGGTGGTGATGGGGAGCTGAGTGAAGCCCCCATCATCATCATCATCATCATCATCATCATCATCATCATCATAGTCATGGCCAGGCTTCGCAAACGAAGATTTGGGAAGGGCACTACCCACGCTTGCTGTAAGTGTACTGGTGGCTAAAAAGGCCGATACGGGATAGGCAGGTCCGGTCACAAAAGGCACAGGGGAACGTCTCCCCAGGTGACCTTGGCAAGGAACGGTTCTGTCTGCGTTGTCTTTTCTCCTCAAGTCTGACTCTCTGTGCATTCTCAAAGGAAGCAGCAGCGTCGTGAATGGTGTGTCTCCATGAATCCCGATTGGAGGCCACAGTGGACCATTGGGGCAGTCAATATGGCCAAGGCTGAGCTGTTGTTTCAGGCAGTCCTTGTATCTCCTCTTCGGGGCTCCTCTCTTGCAGCAGCCGGTGGCGAGTTCTCCATAGAGCACAATCTTCAGGCGGCAGTGGGTGATCCTCCATCCTGGAGACGTGCCCTGCCCAGCACAGCTGCGTTCTCAGCAGCATGGCCTCCATACTGGTGACCCCTGCCTGTTCAGAACAGACACACTGGTCACGTAATCAGACCAGTGGATGTTTAGGATTGAACGGAGGCAGCGCTGATGGAAGCGTTCGAGGAGCTGCAGGTGGTGGCGGTAGATGACCCAGGATTCACACCCATAGAAAAGAGTAGACAGTACAATGGCTCTGTAGACACTGATCTTTGTACTTTTCTTCAGGTGTTTATTGGACCAGACTCTTTTATGGAGTTTTCCGAAGGCTCTGTAAGCCATTGCTGGCCTGTTGTCTGTCTCTTTGTCGATCTTACCATCTGAGGAAATGATACTTCCCAGGTAGATGAACTGCTGGACTGACTTAAGCTCTGAATTGCCTATGGTGATGTGAGGATGATGGAAGACTTCTTGAGGTGCAGGTTGGTAGAGAACTTCTGTCTTCTTCAGGCAGACTTTCAGCCCAAAAACTCAGCAGCCTCTGCAAAGCAGGATGTTAAGCTCTGCAGAGCTGCTTCTGTGTCAGCAACGAGGGCGGCATCGTCAGTTGACACCTTTGGTTATTGGAAAGGGCTCAGAGAGTGCATCGCCATATTCCAACTTGCGAGTGTTAGTTTGAGCACACCTTTGCAGGCAGGTGTCTGCCTTTGAAATCTCTTTGTTTTTGTTTGACCGCATGGAAGATGCCGGTTGGCCGCGATTATCCAACCGGGTGTGGAGATGAGCTTTGGTTAGGCCACCTTTGCTAGGCCCCTCTCCGTGTGGAGCAAGCAGTGCTGTCCCTAGAAAAGGCTGCTTGGTCATTCAGGATGCTGCCGCAAGAGACTGTCATCTCTGGGATCAGTCTCTAATGACCCATATCCTGAACCACCTGCATGCAGGGTTGGGTCTGCGGCTTCCAGCTGCTTCCTATCACCTGCCATTTCGACCCTCACCTGTCGCTACAGGGCTTTGCAATGTGGGTGAACCCTTCAGGCCTGCGCAATGGATTTTTTAGGTGAGGCACAGCGTGCGCAGAACTGGCCCCACCCTTTACTCCTGAGGTTCATCTGCCACGGCCTAGCGAGCTTGGACGGTGAGAGCGAATACCTCAGGACGTAGGTTTGGTTAGAGTATCCTTCTCTAAATGGATGGCCTTACAGGGCTAAGCGAGCTCCATCTGCCTGGGTTTGGGGTTGGAGTTGTTCTTCTCCTAGGATGGTTGCCAGACGGCTGGCGAGCCCATCCTGCCCGTGGACACACTTTGTCTGACCCTTCAGCTGAGACCTATCTGGCATGGGAGACCCTACCGGCGGCACAAACCACCGCCAGCATCGCTCTCAACCTCATGAGGGCATGCAAGCTTCTCCCCCATGACAAGGGATTGTCCCCGGAGAAGGTCTAGTGTGTAATAAATGGGCATTCACTCGATCACAGTGATCCAGTTCCTCTGTGGTTTATTTATTGTTTACTTTAATTCCCCACCCCAGGACTTTCACAGACCCCAGAGCCAAACTTGCTCCCCAGGGGAGAGTGAGAGAATTGACCCAGCAGCTCCTCAGGCAGCTCAAGGGACAGGGCAGCCTTCCCAAAGCTGGGACCCACAGCAAAGTGTTTCTCTTTCCACCCTCATGGGCACCCACAGCCTGTCCTGCTCTTCTCCTGGCACATCCCATCTCCCCACAGAGCCTTTCCCCAGGGGAACACGTCTGGGCTGGCCTGACCAGCCATTCCTGCAGCCCCTCCCCGTGCTCCCCACAGCCCCTGAGCTGGGGGTGCTGCTCTGCAGGGCACAGGGACTGTGGTGCCCGGGGTCATGGGGGGGCTCTGCTGGGCTGTGCTGGTAAGGCTGGGAGGCAGAGCCAGCTGATGGTGGTCCCTGCCTCTGACCCCCTGCCACACAAGCTCTTGTGTGGCCATGGAGGGTGCTCAGAGGGGCCCTGCCTTGTTCCAGTGCTGGGAGGTGGGTCTGGGGGCTGCACTGGATCCAAAGGTGGAGTTTCACTGAGGGTAAAACAGGTCTCTTAGACTCCTTTCCCTGTACCTGATGTGTCCCCTGGATCTGCAGAGCTCTTGTTTTTCAGTTTACACCCAGATATAGAATATAATCATGGAGTGACCCCACACTTGACAGGCCTGTGCTCACTGGGCTGAATTTCCTGCTGACTCCTTGGCACAAACTGTCCCTGCAGGTCCTTTGAGTTCTCCTGGCTGTTCCCAGGTCTCTTCAATAAAACACTCTCCTGCCATCATTCCTGTCACAAGCTACAGAGACCCAGGAATGTTAATCCCAGATCATTCTCCATCTGCTTGGGCTCTGGCCATCAACAAGCAAAAGCAGATCTAATTTTCTCGAAGGCCACCCTGAGCCCCTGATCTCATCACACTGAGCCCCTGGAGAGCAAGCCAAAAAAGGAGCCTCTTTAAGAGTCCATTCTCTGTGCATGTTCTTCAGAGTGACTTTAGAAGAAGACCACAACCTGCAGGCACTGTGCTGAGGAGATCCCTTTTCATGATGGAATTGCTGTTTGAGGCCAACTCTGCCACAGAAATGCCCATTGTCTGCTGGCAGTCACAGCACTCCCACTGAAGCAGAGCAAGCACAGGACCCAAAGAATTAACACAAAACAGTCTCTGAAGCCAGCCACAGGAAATATAGCTGGATAGAAACCAGGTTTGGGAGCCATCCAAATGTGGTCTTGAGGTCCGTCCAAATCAATACGAAATATGCAGGCAATAACATGTAAGGGAGAAGCACAGCCCGAGCACAGGACATGGTGACCTGCAGGAAGAGATAAGAAATTTCAAACACAGCATTTTGGCACGATCTATATTAAAATCAGCAAAATTCAGTAGAAGTTGAAAAGTTCACCGAGGATGAGGAGGTGAAATGAGACCCCTACCAGATGAGGTAACAGGAACTCCCACCATAATATTCCTCAAAACAACGACTCCACCCCTGACTCCGCCTGGACTCTGCCTGCTCTATATATTATAACCAAGTGTTGCAATAACATCAATATGCATGTAAAAATGATGTAATCTCTCACAGAAACTGTATAAATACTCTGGCTTCACACTGCTGACTTTGGAACTCTGTTGTCCGACGAGAATCACACGGTTCCCCAACGTTGCTTCAATAAATACCTTGCTGCTGAAAGATTAAAACTCTGTCTCTAAGCAGTTTCTTTGTGCCCCTTTGGGCATCACCACACAGAAACAGCCCGACCAAACTGGCAGAGCACTCAGATCTTACACCAACATGGGGTCTTAGAAGGAGAGTGTGGAAGTGGAAAGGGAGCAACTCTAAAAAGTCCTGCTGGTCCCCAGCAGTGCTGCTGTGCTGGACTCTTTCCCCTTCTCCTCTGCACATATGAAATTGCCCTGCATCTTTATGAAGGTCCCACAGATAGGATCACAGATGAACAAGAACAGTTCAGGATAATTTATTTTCTTTGAATATAAAGAGAGCACAATTCCTCATTTACAGAGATTCTGGGTCACGCAGGAAAACAAAGAATGACAAAAGAAATTAATAAAAAAATTTATTGTGCACAACATCCTGACAAGAAGAGACAATTGACCATCACCAGAAACCTGAGAAGGCATGCTGGGCTTCTAATGAGTTACACTATGAACTCTATAGAGCAGAAAACAGACAGGTTATTGTTACTGAAAAGCACCCAGTCATCATTTTCCTCACAGCAACCTTGAGTTCCTGGTTCCTCAGGCTGTAGATGAGGGGGTTCAGTGCTGGAGGCACCACCGAGTACAGAACTGACAGTGCCAGATCCAGGGATGGGGACGAGATGGAGGGAGGCTTCAAGTAGGAAAACATGGAAGTGCTGATAAACAGGGAGACCACGGCCAGGTGAGGGAGGCACATGGAAAAGGCTTTGTGCCGTCCCTGCTCAGAGGGGATCCTCAGCACAACCCTGAAGATCTGCACATAGGAGAAAACCATGAAAATGAAACAACCAAAAGCTAAACAGGCACTAACCACAATGAGTCCAATTTCCCTGAGGTAGGAATGTGAGCAGGAGAGCTTGAGGATCTGGGGCACTTCACAGAAGAACTGGCCCAGGGCATTGCCCTGGCACAGGGGCAGGGAAAATGTATTGGCTGTGTGCAGCAGAGCATGGAGAAAGCCACTGGCCCAGGCAGCTGCTGCCATGTGGGCACAAGCTCTGCTGCCCAGGAGGGTCCCGTAGTGCAGGGGTTTGCAGATGGCAACGTAGCGGTCGTAGCACATGATGGTGAGGAGGCAAAACTCTGCTCCAATGAAGAAAATAAGGAAGAAGAGCTGTGCAGCACATCCTGTGTAGGAGATGGTTGTAGTGTCCCAGAGGGAGTTGTGCATGGCTTTGGGGACAGTGGTGCAGATGCAGCCCAGGTCTGTGAGGGACAGGTTGAGCAGGAAGAAGTGCATGGGAGTGTGCAGGTGGTGGTCGCAGGCTACGGCGCTGATGATGAGGCCGTTGCCCAGGAGGGCAGCCAGGGAGATGCCCAGGAAGAGCCACAAGTGCAGGAGCTGCAGCTGCCGCGTGTCTGCCAATGGCAGGAGGAGGAACTGGCTGATGGAGCTGCTGTTGAGCATGAGCTTCCTCTTCAGTATAGCATCTGTCCAAGGAGAAAAATATAGTAACAAGTCACAGTACATGTTTCAGAAAAAAACTCTTCCAGTCCTTATGTAACACCCTCAAATCACCTCTTCTTTTTCACAAAAACCCTTTAGCTGGTCCATTTGAGGACTTGTGTTGATGCCTGGCTCAGAAAGCTCCAGGGAAAACGGAGCTCTGCTGATGTTCTGGTATACTCAGTTCTGTCCTACAACAAAAGATAAATAGGAACTGAGACTGATGTTAGTTTTAAGCCACCCATGGTACTAAAAAGCTTCTCAACATTGTCACTCCCATTTCACCCTATTGCAGAGCAGAGCTGTGGGGGTATAGTTTTGTTTGTTTGCTTCTATTTGCTCCAACACAAGTACTGAAAGTTTTAAGGCAGGAATCCTTGGTATTTATACTTCTATCTAAGAGACAACTTGTGTGTCCTGTGAGTCAAAGAGATCATCCATTCCTTCAATGCTTGGCAAGATCCATCAGCCCTGCTCTCATCTGCCCAAGGCTGTCACCTCTCTGTTCTGCAGGGCAAAGGCACCCAGGGGTTCCCCTGAGGAGAAACTGGACACTGCTGAGAACTGGTGACTCCAGTTTCCAAGCGCACATCTTCAAACTCCTCATCCTGTCTCATCCTACAGAAGAGAGATATCTCAGCTCTCCCCTCCCAGCAGGGGCACAGAGGGCTCATTGCAGCTGCCTGCACACACCTTGCAGCCCCACTGTCATGGCCTCAGTGCTGAGGGGCTGTGGGGGACACAGGGCTGCAATGGCACAGCTCTGCCCCTCAGGAAGGCATCCTGCAGGACAACAGGATCATCCAGGGAAAGAACTGAATGTCCTAAAGATGTTACATCCTGACTGGAGAGTCCAGGAGACCCATTGCCCAGAGCTCCCACCTGAGCAGGGAGCAAAGGTAGCATGAAGAGGAAGGGAATATAGAGAAATTCCTCCACACTCCTATGGAGACCCTACAGAGACAATCAGATGACCAAAGGGAAGGACTCTGCTGGGTGGTGGATGAGATCAGTGGCTTGTTCTCGGCAGAAATCTGCAGAGCAGGAATGGCCCAGAGCTGCTCTAGCCCCCCTGCCACAGCATTTCAGCAGCAGCTCCCTCTCACTCCCTGTCCAGGGCTCTACTGCCTGGAGCTGTCCCTGCCAGCAGCTGCTTCCCTGGCAGTGCTCCCAGAGCCCATCCCAGCCCTGGGTGCTCAGCTCTGCCCTGCAGAGCCCTCCCAGCACAGGGCACTGCCCAGGGACAGCTCTGCCTGTGCAGGATCTGCTGGCAATGTCAAAGCAACCCTGAGGAGAATGGAAAAGCAGCACTGATGATGTGTGTACCTGGCAGATTTCTAATCCTCCCAGGTTTATTCATCAGTAGGTGTAAACGATTTGAAATGGAAGTGCCACGTCCTGAAATGAGAAATTAATTTCTACTTTTTATGGGCCAGATAGCCCACAAAAAAAAAGGTAAGAACAGGATAATTCCCTTTGAAGCAGCCTCTGCCTTTTTGTGCTTCTTGAAAAATATCCTGTGAAATCTCCTGCACTGCTGTCCAGCTCTGAGCACCTTCAAACCACAGAGAACCTTATTCACATAAGGACCCAGCTCTCAGGCATGGCTCCCCCACAGCCCTTCTCCCCAGCCCTGTGAGCAGCTCCCCAGGCTGGCTGAGAGCTGATCCTGGCAGGCAGCAGAGTCCCTGCCCCAGCACAGCACCCTGGGCTGCAGGACCCTGCTGTGCACCACAGCCCTGGGCACCCCTGGCTGCAGCCCCGGGCTCCACAGGTATTCCAAAGTGTCCCCCAACAGCCCCCTCCTCACACATCCCATCAGCTGGGGCTGGGCCAGCTTTAGGAGATACCTCCAGGAGCTGCCCCTACATTGCCCTGCACCCACAGACTCACCGTGTCCAGCACTGCAAAGATTTCTCCTCCAAGAGCTCTGAGTCATCCTCCCAGTGCTGAGCCCCTTTAAGCTCTGTCTGTGCCCTGCTGGTGTCCCTGAGCTGCCCTGGCAGTGCCCTGAGCCCTGCTGGGCTGTGCACAGGAGCTGCTCCTGGGCAGAGCTGTCTCTCTGCAGCGCTGCCCGCTTGCCAGGAGCTCCCTGTGTGCCAGGAGCCTGGCCCAGCTCAGCAGCACAGCAACAGCCCAGGGCATTTAATGGCCCTCTGGGGGGTTTGGTGCTGAGTCCCTGAATATCAGGCTCTGAGGAAAGTTAAAGTGAGATTCAAACTGTAAAGTTTCTTGTAGTGCAAATGGGTCCCACTGAGGGACACAACTGAGAAAACATCCCTAGGATTTTTTTGGAGCAGAAACATGGAGGCAGTGGTGACAGGTCAGAGAATCACAGGATCATCAAGGTTGGAAGAGACCTTCAAGATCTTCTAGTCCAACCGTCATTCAGCACCCCCATAATCACCCCTAAATTGTATTCCAAGGTGCCACATCCAAACACCACCTGAGCACTTGGAGATACCATCACCACCCTGGGCTACTTATTTCATTGCCTAAGCTTCCTTTCAGTGAATAAAAGTTTTATTTAATATTTAATCTGAACCTCGACCTATGCAATTCAAGTCTCTTTCCTCTTTCTGTCCCTATAGGTTTGGCAGAAGAGAGGGAGAATCCCCTCACTAAGACCTCCTTTTGGGTGTTTGTAGAGGAGCAACAAGGTCCTCCCTGAGCCTCCTCTTCTCCAGACTGAAAAACGCCAGTTCCTCATCCAACATGTTTTCCAGACCCTTCCCCAGCTCGGATCCCTTCTCTGGACACACTCCAGGCCCTCAATGTCCTTTTTTTCAGTGAGGGGCCCAGAACTGGACACAGCACTGAAGGTGCGGCCTCATCAGTGTCCAGTGCAGAGGGACAGTCCTGCCCCAGTCCTGCTGGCCACATTATTCCTTACACTGGCCAGGATGTCTTTGGCCTTCTTGTCCACCTGAGCACACTCTGGCTCATACCCAGCTGCTCTCAAGCAGCACCCCGAAGTCCCTCCCTGCTGAGCAGCTCTCCAGCCACTCTGCTCACAGCCTGAAACATTCCATGGGGTTGTTGTGACTCAAGGACAGGATCTGACTCTTGACCTTGTCAATCCAGCCTGTCCACATCCCTCTGCGGAGCCTTCCTGCTCTCCAGCACATCCACAATCACACCCACCTTGGTGTTGTCCACAAATTTACTGAGGGTGCACTCCATCCCCTTATCCAGATCATTAAAACAATGTCAAACAGGACCGGCTCCAACATTCAGCCCTGGGGAATCCCACTAGTGACCAGCCCCACATGGATTTAGTTCCATTCCCCACCACTCTCTGGGTCATCAGTCAGTTTTTCACCCAGCAAACAGTTCCCTCATCCCAGCCATGAGCAGCCAGTTTCTGCAGGAGATGCTGTGGGAGGTGGTGCCAAAGGCTGTACTGAATTCCAGAGAGACACATCCACAGCCTTTCCCTCATCTCCTGAGCGGGTCATTTTGTCATGGAAGGGGATCAGGTTGGTCAGCCAGGACTTGCCTTTCCCAAACCCACACTGACTGGGCCTGATCCCTTGATTGTCCTGTTTGTGCTGTGTGGTGGCACTCAGGATGATTTATTTGCTCCATGGACTTCTCTGGACCCAAGCTCAACCTGACAGGCCTCAAGTTGGCTGGAACTCCATCCAACCCTTCTCATAAATGGGCATCACAGTTGCTGATTTCTTGTCAGCTGGGACTACTCCAGTTCACCAGAACTGCTGGGCACTGAGTGAAAGTGGCTTGGCCAGCTCTTTCTCGAGCTCCCACAGTACCCTCAGGTGCATCTCATGTGGGCAGGGACTTGTGGGGTTCTCATTGACACAGCAGGTCACTGACCATTTCTCTCTGGGGTATGGGGGCTTCACTCAGCTCCCCATCACCACCTTCCAGCCCTGGGATCTGGGTATCCTGAGCACAACTGCATTTGGTGTTAAAAGACTGAGACAAAGAAGTCATTAATTTCCGCAGCCATTTCCTCCTCCCCTGACCCTGTGCTGCCTCTGCATCCAGCAAAGGATGGAGACTCTCCTGAGCCCTCCTTTGGCTGCCCATGAGTTCAGAGACACATTTTTTGCTGTCTTTAACTGCAGTGGCCAAATTCAGTTCCAGTTTGTCTTTGGCCCTTCACATTTTCCCCCCTCCATAACTTCACCATATCCTTGTAGTGTCGCCCCCAGGTTTTCTGCCCCTCTTTCCAGAGGTGACACACTCTCTTTTTTTTCCTGACATCCAGCCCATGGTCTGTGTTTCACCAGGCCACACTTTTTGACCCCTGGCTTGTCTCAGGCCACAGAGGCACAGCTGCTGGAGCTTTGAGATTTCCTTCTTAAAAAACCTGCATCCATCCTGCAC
The DNA here is from genome assembly GCF_047495875.1 of Pithys albifrons albifrons. Lineage (NCBI taxonomy): Eukaryota > Metazoa > Chordata > Aves > Passeriformes > Thamnophilidae > Pithys > Pithys albifrons. The sequence goes on from NC_092464.1 coordinate 60,858,071, forward strand.
TCCTTTCTCCTTCAGGACTGACTCCCAAGTGACTCCATCCATCAGTTTCTCAAACTGGCCAAAGTCTGTCAGCTCTCAGTCCAAGGTGTCAGTTCTGCTGGTGCCCCTCCTTCCTTCACCCACAATGGAAATCCCCATTATTTCATGGTCTCTGTGCCCAAGACAGCCCTGACCACCACATCACCCACCAGCCACAGAATCACAGAAGGCTTTGGGTCATAAGGGACCTTAAAGAGCATCTCGTTCCAACCCCAGGGGCAGGAACAACTTTGACTAGACCAGGTTGCTCAGAGCCACATTCTGCTTGGCCTTGAACAACTTCTAATGATGGAGGAGCCAGAACTTCTCTGAGCAACCTGTGCCACGGCCTCACCACCCTCACCAAAAAGGATTTCTTACCAATGTCTCATCTAACCCTTCTCTCTATCAGTGTGAAACCAATATCCCTTGTCCTGTCTCTCCAGATCCTTGTAAGCAGTCTCTCTTCATCTTTCTTGTTGGCTCCCTTCAGCCACAATTAGGTAACCCCAAGGCCTTCCCTTCTCCAGGCTGAAAGATCCCAATTCTCTCAGCCTTCCCTCATGGCAGAGCTGCTTTATCACTCTTATGATCTTGGTGGTCTCCTCTGGACTCACTCCAAGAGCTCCATGTCCTTGCTGTGCTAGGACCCCAGAGCTGGAGGCAGCTCTGCAGGTGGGGCAACATCCAACCAGGTGTGTTCCAGCAAGGACAGTGTGGAACCTCCTGGAACCAAAGGGGCCATTGTGACACCACAGAACCTCTTGGAACCAAATGGGACATTGTGACATCAAAGAACCTCCTGGAACCAAAGGGGACATTGAGACACTTTAGGCCCTCATGGGAACAAAGGAATCCAGGGAGACTGTGGAACCTCATGGAATCAAGAAGTCATTGTGACACTCCAGGGCTTTTGGAACCCAAGTAAACCTGGGACACTGTGGATCCTCATGGAGCCATGGGGCAATTGTGACATGTGGGAACCAAAGTAATCCTCAGATATTTTGGAACCTTTTGGAATCAAGGGCCATTGTGACACTTCAGGGCCTCATGGAACCAACGGAACCCTGGAACATTTTGGAACCTCATGGAATGAAGAGGTCACTGTGACACCTGAGGCCTCATCAAACCAAATGAACTCAGGGACACTGTGGAACCTCTTGGATATGAGGGGCCATTGTGACACTGCAGGGCCTCAGGGAACCCAGGGAACACTGAGACATTTCAGAACCTTATGGAACAAGGGGCTGTTGTTACACTGAGGAGCCTGATGGAATGAAGGGACTTTGTGACACTGCAGGGCATCATGGAGCCAAAGGGACTCTGGGGCACTGTGAAGCCTCATGGAATCAAAGGCCCCTGTGACATTGCAGGGATTAATGGAACCAAAGGAACCCTGGAGACTGGAACCTCACGGAATCAACAGGGCATAGTGACTTGTGAAGAGCCTTATGGAGCCAAAGGGACCCTGGGGTGTAACCGTGGGAGGCGGGTTTTTGGACCTGCCGAGACGACTCCACAGGAGTTAGCAGCAACAGGCTCCTTTATTCATACGCACACACACTAATATACATCTTTAAGACTGTAACCTTCCGCAGGTGCTGACACTTTGGCACTGATTATTGGCTAACAATGTTGTTTATATTACAAAGCTTCTCATAATTGGCTGACCATGCACATCTGCTGAGAAAGTCAGCAGCAGCCATTTCTGATCTCATTAATTAGTTCTTAAGGCTACAGCACTAATTTACATAGGCAGTTCAGCATATGGCTTGCTTTTTAGGTGAAATACCATAAAAAATTCCAACACAAAGCAGCCTGGGCAGCAGGGGAGGGGGATTCTGCCCCTCTGCCCTCTCAGGTGAGACCCCACCTGCAGTGCTGCATCCAACTGTGGGCTCCCAGCACAGGAAGGACTTGGGCCTGTTGAAGTGAGTCCAGATGAAGCACCAGGATGATCAGAGGGATGGAGCAGCTCTGCTGTGAGGAAAGGCTGGGAGAAGAGAACCTTTGGGATGACCTGATTGTGGCCTTCCAGAACCTGAAATAAGACAACAAGAAAGATGGAGGGAGACTATTTACCAGGGCCTGGAGTGACAGGAAAATAGGCAATGGCTTCACACTGACAGAGAGTAAGTTTAGATGAGGTATTACGGAGAAATTCTTCCCTGTGAGGGTGCTGAGAGTCTGGCACAGGTTTCCCAGAGAAGCTGTGGCTGCTCCATCTCTAGTGTTCAAGACCAGGCTGGGCAGAGCTCTGGGCAACTTAGTCTAGTGGAAGTTGTGCATGTCCATGTCACTGAGGTTGTACCCAGGTGATCTTTTAAGGTCCCTGAAACTCAGGACATTCTATGGTTCTGAGTTACTTCAGGCATCTGTAACAGACCCCAACATCTTGACCAAGCTGGGGAAAATATACACCTTCCAAAAAGGGAAATTAAAGGGAGTATTGCAGAAAGACCCACCAGGTCCAGCCCCATAGAAAGGGATGCAATGGCTGAGAGGGACTCCAGGTGCCGGGAGTCAGCCTGTTACCTGGAGGGGATGTGCTCCCATTCTGTTCCTCACCACGAGGTCTCCAGGGAGCCCAAAAAGAGCCACACAGAGACCACAGGAGAGGAATGAGAGAGTTTATTGATAAAGGGTAGGTGTATATAAAGGTTTTGGGGGACTCAAAATACCACCAATAGTGAGCAAGAGGGGATTTGGACTAATACCAGTAGAAATCCAAGGTTAACAACCAAGAGAAAAGAGTAAATAAGAACCAATAAGAAAACTTGAAGCTTCCTCCAGGACACTACATGCATTCCTGAGTGACGAGGTAACGGTTATCTTGTGGGATTTTGGGAAGAGGACAGTGACTAGGCAAAAGAGAACAAAAGAATCCATGTTGTAATATGCATTTATACAACAGTACAAGTTCTGCTTTTAAGGCATTTGGGCAAGCTTTTTCATCTTCTTCACAAGTCCATTTCTGACAAGAGTTCTTCCCTTCCAGACACTGCAGATCCATTGGCACAAAGGGCAGCTGATATTTCTTGTGCTGTGGGTGCAGAAGGCAATGGATTGTGCATCAGACCACTCAGGGAGGCTTTTCCCAAGCTGTGTTCTCACAATGGCAGCTTTGGTTAAATTCTGCTGAGTGCTGGATGAAAGTGATTTAAGGCCCAACACACAACTTGTCATTAATTCAAGCAGTTCATTAAAAGGTTAATTAAAACCATTCCTACAATATAATCAGAGACAAGACAGGGGCAGAGGGAAGGGGAGGCCAGGCATGGGGATGTGGCTGGAATGTGATGGTTATGAGGTCACTTCCACTGCAGCAGCCTGGGTGGCCCTCAGGAGACATTCTGGCCAGGGAGCATTGTGAGGTCATCCAGCACATCAGGGAACCCACACAACAAAAAATTGCCATCCTTGGGGAGCTGAAGGAGTGGGGCAGGTGGGAGAGCCCCCCAGGTTCTGATTCTGGGGGCAGCTCTGTCACACAGCCCCACCAACCCTGGCAGGCGGGAAGGCAGCCTGGGCTCGTGGCCACCCTGCTCTGCACTGGCCCTTCAACTGGGAAAAAGTCTTTTCCTCATCTCCAGGCTGAGCATTCCATTTCCCTCAACATCCCTTGTCTTTCATCCTCTTCGCATGCCAGCTCCAGCCAAGCCTTCCTTTCCTTAAAAAACAAAATCCCCACATCTAATTTTTGTCTTTGCAAACTGTCCTTGCTGTCACCTCCTGGCAGTGGCTTCATGGCCCCTGTCACAGCCAGCCCTGTCCCTGCACTGACCCAGCTCTGCTGCCCCACAGATGCTGCATCAGGAAAGGAAGGCCCATGGGGAGGGAAATGCACAGGAACTCATCCTGGAAGGGACCCTGGGAGGTTTCTGGACGAAACCAAAGCACAGTTGAGTGCGGAAAAGGACACAAGGATGGGCTGTTTGTGTCCTCTGCCATGTCAGGAGAATAGGCAGAGCTGCAGAGACACCCAGACAATGTGGATCCCTCAGGAGATGATCTCAGACAGGGGCTCCCAGGCCTCTGCCAGTCACTGGTTACTCTGGTTTGATGTTCCCTGGTGGTTCCACCCACCCCCACCCCCACCAGTGTTCTGTGCACACACACCAGTCTCACCAGTGTCCGGACCCTCAAAAGACTCAAGACCTGATGGTTTGTGGCTCCCACTCTAGAGATTGGCACTTGGATGTCCCCCCACACTCATAGCACAGAGATCCCTTGTCCCAGAGATTTCTTAGCAATAGAGGGATTAAGAAAATGGGAAAGATTGTGGGATCAGTTGCAGGACATGGTGAGGGAAAGGTACTGACCAGTCACCTCTTTGCACATGCTTTGCTCCTTTCATACCCTTTTCTCTATATTTTCTCATGCCTCTTCCTCCACATGTCACTTCATTCATTTCCTAGACATCCCATGGCACATCTTGCATAATTCCTAAATGCACCTTCTGGCTGCCCAACGTGAGTTACAGGACCTGAGTGAGAAAACCCTCAACCTCAGCTGCAAGGCCATCCTGGGGGCTGTCACTGATCACTTGGGAAGCCTTTCATGTAGAGATGTTGGAAATCTCTGTTAGTTCCTTTGTAACTTTTGAGTTTTGAAAGGTTCATCCAAAGTCATTGAAATTCATGTCCCTAAAAGGACTGTTTTTCCATTTTCATAAAGTGTTGGGGATTAGGTCACATTAAAATGCCAACATGGTGCATGTCGGTATTTGCAACCCTGTGGAGAAGGAGTTGGGGATATAGGAAAAAAGAATGATAAACTGTTTGGGTTGGAAGAGACCTAAAATAGCCATAAGTCAAAGTGCACTTCAGTTGCTCAGGGACACCTTCCACAAGTTTAGGTTGTACAAAATTCCAAACCTTGGGCAGCTCCATGGATGGGGTTTCCACTTACTCTGTAACCTGGCCCAGGTTCCTGCCACCCTCAGCACAAAATATTTCTTCCTGACATCCAATGGAAATCTCCCCTCATTCAGTTCCAGTTCCTGTGCCTTGTTCTGCCAATACAACCTTTGGCAAAAAGTGTCACTCTGTCTCTCCTGCACTAAGAGCACCACATTTTCATGGCTAAATACCAGAGATATCGTATGAAGGGGTTTGGAAGCCTCCAAGCCCTGGGCCCAGTGTGGTGGAGACTGAGGAAAGAACAGGAGAAGCCTGAGAGGCCTTGAAGGGAAAGTGGGGAGGTCCAGACTGCACACAAGGAGAAAGGAATTCCTGCCCAAGGGCAGTGCTGTGGTGCAACACATCCCCCTGAAGGAGTCTGGATCAGTCCAAGGCTTTGTGTGCCAAGGCAGAGCCAGGGAGGAGGGAGAGATGTCAGTGCAGGAAAGGGCCAGCGAGGTGGGGCAGCCGGGGGATGCCGACAGCCTGCAGGGAAAGGGGCAGGGCATGGACACCGTAGGACAGCCTGGACTGGAGAGGAGACAGGGATGTGCAGAAGCTGAAAGGCCCCAAGAGAGCCAACTTGTGCAGACCTTTGGCCATGGCTGCTGTGTGTGCCCCTGATGGCATGAGGAGACAAGTGAGCCTTGCAGCCCTGGGGCCTCATTGCCTCCTTGTCCCTGCTCAGCAGCCTGGGAGGTGCCACCCCATCCTCCTGCCCTTGGCATTGCACATCCCACATCCCAGTGCCCCAGGAAGAGCTCAGAGGAATGAGGGAGAGACAGGATCTCCCTTCCCAGGGCTGGGGGTCATGGCTGTGACCTTTAGGTTAATGAAATGCTTTTTACTTTCCTCAGCATCAGAGTGACCTTTCTTTCCTAGTCCATATTTGTCATCATTGTCTCTTTGTTTTCTAACTGGAATCTGGGGACACTTTCTCAGTTATGTCCCTCAGAGGGACCCATTAACAACAAAAGAAACTTTAAAGTTTGATTCTGACTTTGCTTTCTCAAGAGGTTCCTGCACCTTTCCTCAGGGTCTGATGTTCAGGGACTCGGCACCAAACCCCCCAGAGGGCCATTAAATGCCCTGGGCTGTTGCTGTGCTGCTGAGCTGGGCCGGGCTCCTGGCACACAGGGAGCTCCTGGCAAGCGGGCAGCGCTGCAGAGAGACAGCTCTGCCCAGGAGCAGCTCCTGTGCACAGCCCAGCAGGGCTCAGGGCACTGCCTGCACACACCGAGGGCAGAAAAGCAGGGCAGAGAGAGGTTACACACAGTCTGGGGTGTGAGTAAAGCTGAGAGGAAGATCCACAGAAGAGGAATCTTTCCAGGCTTTCAGAAGGTAAGTCTGCATGAAGGGCAATGTATGTGCAGTTTGTGGGAAGGTCTCCCAATGCTGGCACATCCCACAGCCTGGGGGGTCTCTAATGTGGGATATCACAGTGTCTCTGGTGCTGAAGAGGAGGACGGGGTGCAAAGCAGGGACTCTCTGCTGCACCATCCCAGGGACATCCCAGCAGGGTTCCCTCCTCCCAAGGATGGCTGTAGGGTTTGAACCCTGGCTGTGCCACCCAGACTGCCCCATACTGTTATGCAGAGCAGGGTCCTGCACCCCAGGGTGCTGTGCCAGGGCAGGAGCTCTGCCACGTGCCAGGGGCAGCTCTCAGCTGGTCTGGGGAGCTCCCTCAGTGCTGGGGGAGAGGCTCTGGGTGGAAAGAGCAAACCCGGGCGGGGCAGGGAAGGGCAGGGCAGGGCAGGGCAGGTTTGTTCAGCTATCAAGTGAGAGTTTCATAGGTGAGGACTGCTTACAGAACCAGAGCACTGCAGGATATTTTCCAGGGGATACTTCAAGGAGAATGTGAAAAGAGGGATTTCTGTCAAGCTCTCAAGCCACATACCTGCTGGTTTGTCATGCAGAGGGAACACTGAGGAGCTGCACAGGGGCTGAGAACTACCTGGCATTGTTGGTGTCTGGGAGGTGGCACAGCTGGCTCAGGGTGACCCTGCCCTGAGTGTCCACCTGGTTCTGCCCTGGCTTCTCCCAGCCGGACCCTCAGTGTGCATTTCCTTTTTCCTCAACTTGCCCTTGTTACTGGGGTTGTTTCCTCCTTCTCTCAGTCAGGCTCACTGGGAATGGGAGTTCAAGCTACAGAGTCAATCACTGATCTGTGATCCACCTCAGGCAGGTGGGTCCCTGGGAATGAGACATTCCAATTTTCCTCTGAGCTGTGGGGCTGTCAGTAGTGAATTCTGTGTGCCTGGAGAATGAGGTGTGTTTCCCAGAATCAAACCCCATTGTCAGGACACTTGGCTCTTCTCTGAGATGTCCTTCCAAGCTGGGAGCTGCCCTCAAGAATGCAAATCATCTTCATAGCACAATTGTGTTATCTGAAATCCCCAGTGCAGAGGGGCAGAGATGCTGTGCCCATCCCAGGAAATGCTGTTGAGTTGGTGAGATGAGCCACGTGTGTCCTTGAGACCTTGAGCCAGGCTGAGACATTGAGTGGTCTGTGATGGATGTCTCTGCTCTCAACAGTGTCTAGTGGAATTTCAGACAAAAATTGGAGTGTGATCACTCTCTGTCTGAGGAAGGCCCAAGTCCAGGGCAGCTGGAAGAAGGCACAGGGACAAAGCAACTCCCCTCACTCTGCACTAAGCCACAGACATTGTCCTGTTTGGGAAGCCCTGCTCTGCTCTTCCTCAGGGCAGCACAAATGCTGAGGGGTTCTGCCATCCAGGAAAACTCCACAGGGAAGATGAGGGGAGTCAGAAACAAAACACCCAAACCTCTGAAACTGTCTTCTGGAATCCTGAAATATTCTCAAAACTGGGAGTGCAGATGCCCATGAGAACTTTTGCTTTAGGAGCAGTTTCATCTGACACAGCTGAACACCAGGATGGGCCCTGCCCCCACCATGGCCATGACCCCCCTGGAGCAGAGCAGGGCTGACCCTCCCAGCCAGTGGGCAGAGGGGCTGCTCCTCATGGGAAATGTAGTGAGCACCAAGCTGGGCTCCAGCCATGGATATGAAGCAGTTTCCTGAAAAAGGAAAAGTGGGGAGTGTGAGCAGAAGGGAAAGGGGTATTGGGACATGGCTGTGATTATTCTCAGAAATATCTCATCTGATTTGTCACTGTTATTTCCTCCTTGGACAGTGCCTCACCTCTAGAAGCAGCAAATGCCCAACAGCAGCTCCATCAGCCAGTTCCTCCTCCTGCCATTGGCAGACACGTGGCAGCTGCAGTTCCTGCACTTGTGGCTCTTCCTGGGCATCTCCCTGGCTGCCCTCCTGGGCAACGGCCTCATCATCAGCGCCGTAGCCTGCGACCACCACCTGCACACCCCCATGCACTTCTTCCTGCTCAACCTGTCCCTCACAGACCTGGGCTGCATCTGCACCACTGTCCCCAAAGCCATTCACAACTCCCTCTGGAACACCACAACCATCTCCTACATGGGATGTGCTGCACAGCTCTTCTTTCTATTCTTTCTTATTGGAACAGAGTTTTCCCTCCTCACCATCATGTGCTACGACCACTACGTTGCCATCTGCAAACCCCTGCACTACGGAGCCCTCCTGGGCAGCAGAGCTTGTGCCCACATGGCAGCAGCTGCCTGGACCAGTGGCTTTCTCAATGCTCTGCTGCACACAGCCAATACATTTTCCCTGCCCCTGTGCCAGGGCAATGCCCTGGGCCAGTTCTTCTGTGAAATCCCACAGATTCTCAAGCTCTCCTGCTCACACTCCTACCTCAGGGAAATTGGGCTTCTTGTGGTTAGTTTCTGTTTAACTTTTGGTTGTTTCCTTTTCATAGTTTTCTCGTATGTGCAGATCTTCAGGGCTGTGCTGAGGATTCCCTCTGAGCAGGGATGGCACAAAGCCTTTTCCACGTGCCTCCCTCACCTGGCCGTGGTCTCCCTGTTTATCAGCACCGGCACATTCTCCTACCTGAAGCCTGACTCCATCTCCTCCCCATTCCTGGATCTGGCACTGTCAGTTCTGTACTCGGTGGTTCCTCCAGCACTGAACCCCCTCATCTACAGCCTGAGGAACCAGGAGCTCAAGGGTGCCCTGAGGAAAATGATGACTGGATGCTGCTCAGCAGCAAGAACGTGCCAGTTTTCTTCTGTACGGTGTTCACAATAAAACTCATGACAGGCTCAGCTTGTCTTCCCAGGTTTTCCTTGGTGGTCAGTGGGTTCTTTTTGTCATAATGTTGTGCTCAATTAAATTACTCCATTCATCCTCTTATCTAAATCACTGTATTGTTTATTAATTTGAGTCTTTAAATATTTCCTTGAGTAATTGTACTATCTTTATATTTAAACAAAATAAGACTTTTGCAGTTGCTTTGCATACCTGGGATTTTTCCTTTGAGACTTTCAGGCACATGCTGGGCAGTTTCCTGTGTGCAGAGATGGGCGAACATGTCCCAGCACAGCAGCACTGCCAGGGAGCACCAGCACTGGGCCTTTGCTGACCTGCTCTCTTTCCACTTGTACACTCTCCTGCAGAGCCCCTGGGCTGGACTAAGGCCTTGGTCCTCTGCCAGCTGGGACACAGACCTGCTGCATGTCCATCCTGGGCTCACAGGCAGGGACAGGCCATGGGCACTGCTGGGACACAGCTGGGCTCCACAACAGCAGCTCCATCAGGAAAGAACTTCTCCTTAGCTCAGGACATGCAGCCTTAGGGCTTTTTGCAAAGTCACTCTCAAGAACATGTCAAGGGATAGACTCTATAGAGTCTCCTTGTTTGCTTGTTCTCCAGGGGCTCTAAATCTGAGTGTGAACCAGCAAACAGAGCTCTGTAACTGCAGGGGCTACAGCAGGAAACAGGGAAAATGATCTGGTGAGTGTTCTGTGTTACCCTCAGTGAACACACTGCTACCCATGACAACAATAGCAGTAATAAAAGCTGGAACCATAACAAAGAAACCCCACAAGAAGCACATGAGGTGCACAACACCATTGTTCCACTGCTCACCACTCAGTGCCCAATGCCCAATGCCCAGCCTAGACACAGATCAGCCCTTCCTGGCCAACCCCCCATTAATACCCTGAGCACGGTCCTGCATCAAAGGGAACATCCCTTGGGCCAGTTGGGCTCAGCTGTTTTGGCCCTGCTCCCTCCCAACTGCCTGTGACTCTGAGAATATCATTTGAGGACATCATTGAACAAAGATCTCACAGATTCCAAGTCAAAACCAAAACCCAAAGCACCCTGAAAAACCTGCAGCCCCTGAAGCTTTAAGGAGCCCCTCAAGGGCCAATCCTGACAAAGCCTCCCCAGGGACTCATCCCAGCAGACCCTTGGAGGCCACGACTGCAGGCAGGCAAAGGCTCTGGGCAGCAGCTCAGGTGCTGAGCAAAGCCTGGCTTGGCTGGAGGCAGCAGAAAGGCTCAGCCCTGATCCCCAGCCTGACGAAGGCACATCCTGTCCCTCACACCTTGCTCAGGTCCTTGTCAGGGGCACTGGCATGGGGGGTGATGATGAGGGCAGGACAAGGGGTGACAGTGCCCAGCCTTTCTGGGGCTGTGCCAGGAGGCCACGCGGCCCCAGAGCCTCAGCACAGCAGGTCTGCTCACAGCCCTTGGTGGCACAGAGGGGACAAAGACTTGGGATCTCTTGCACTTCTGCCCAGTCACTTGATGTCCCTTTGGGAAGGAAGAAACCACCTCTCAGTGGTGAGTGACAAACCAGTGCTGGGAATGGTCATTTGGAGGGGCTGGTCTGTGATTACTGTCCCAGGTTTCTTTTGTTCCCATGAGCCTCTAAAGTGCCTCAGTGGGCTCCTTGATTCCAGAACATTCTGCAGCGTCCATGGTCCATTCTTGCTTTGAAAGGTTGTGCCATGTCGCAATGTCCCTTTGGTTCCATGAGGTTCTGTGGTGTCACAATGTCCCTTTGGTTCCAGGAGGTTCTGTGGTGTCACAGTGTCCCTTTGGTTCCAGGAGGTTCTGTGGTGTCACAATGTCCCCTTTGGTTCCAGGAGGTTCCACACCGTCCTTGCTGGAACACACCTGGTTGGATGTTGCCCCACCTGCAGAGCTGCCTCCACCTCTGGGGTCCCAGCACAGCAAGGACATGGAGCTGTTGGAGTGAGTCCAGAAGAGACCACCAAGATGATCAGAGGGATGGAGCAGCTCTGCCATGAGGGAAGGCTGAGAGAATTGGGCGTTGGAGTGACCTAATTGTGGCCTTCTAGTGCCTTAAGGGAACCAACAAGAAAGATGGAGACTGTTAACAAGGGCATGGAGTGACAGGACAAGGGACAATGGCTTCACACTGATAGAGGGAACAGTTAGATGAGATATTAGGAAGAAAATCTTTACTGGGAACGTGCTGGGGCCCTGGCTCAGGTTGCTCAGAGAAGTTCTGGCTGCCCCATCCCCGGAAGTTGTTCAAGGCCAGGTTGGATGAGCAACCTGGTCTAGTTGAAGGTGTCCCTTCCCGTGGCAGGGGATTGGAATTAGATGATCTTTAAGGTCCTTTCCAACCCAAAGCTTTCTATTATTCTGTGACTGGTGGGTGATGTGGTGGGCAGGGCCATCTTGGGCACAAAGAATAGGAAATAATGGAATTTTCCATTCTGAGTGAAGGAAGGAAGGGGCAGCAGAACTGACAGCTTGGACTGATAGCAGGGAGACTTCGCACTGTTGAAGAGATTGATTGAAGGAGTGTCTTGGGGGTCAGTCCTGAAGCAAAAAGCATTCTCATGGCCAGGCTTTGTGAACAAAGATTTGGGAAGGGCACTACCCACGCTTGCTGCAAGCTGCTGGTGGCTAAAAAGGCCGATACGGGATAGGCAGGTCCGGTCACAAAAGGCACAGGGGAACGTCTCCTTTGGCCATATTGGCAAGGAACGGTTCTGTCTGCGTTGTCTTTTCTCCTCCAGACTGACTGTGCTGCATTCCCAAAGGAAGCAGCAGCGTCGTGAATGGTGTGTCTCCATGAATCCTGATTGGAGGCCACAGTGGACCATTGGGGCAGTCAATATGGCCAAGGCTGAACTGTTGTTTCAGGCAGTCCTTGTATCTCCTCTTCGGGGTTCCTCTCTTGTGGCAGCCGGTGGCGAGTTCTCCATAGAGCACAATCTTCGGGAGGCAGTGGGTGATCCTCCATCCTGGAGACGTGCCCTGCCCAGCACAGCTGCGTTCTCAGCAGCATGGCCTCCATACTGGTGACCCCTGCCTGTTCAGAACAGACACATTGGTCACGTAATCAGACCAGTGGATGTTTAGGATTGAACGGAGGCAGCGCTGATGGAAGCGTTCGAGGAGCCGCAGGTGGTGGCGGTAGATGACCCAGGATTCAGACCCATAGAAAAGAGCAGACAGTACAATGGCTCTGTAGACACTGATCTTTGTACTTTTCTTCGGGTGTTTATTGGACCAGACTCTTTTATGGAGTTTTCAGAAGGCTCTGTAAGCCATTGCTGGCCTGTTGTCTGTCTCTTTGTCAATCTTACTGTCCAAGGAAATGATGCTTCCCAGGTAGGGGAACTGCTGGACTGATTTAAGCTCTGATTCGCAAGAGAAGTGTAGGGAATGGAACAAAGGACTCCATGCAATTTTCCTTGACCTCACCAAAGCTTTTGACACTGTGAGCAGAAAAGGGCTGTGGCATATCTTGGAATGTTTAGGATGTCCCCCAGGTTTCTCCAAATGATCATCCTGAGGATCCTGAGGATCAGGGTGGACAAGTCAGATCTGGTGATGCACTCTCTGAGCCCTTTCCAATAACTAGTGGTGTGAAACAAGGTTGTGTTCTTGCACCAACTCTATTCACAATCTTCTTCAGCAGGATGCTCCAAAGAGCCACGGCAGAGCTCGATGAAGAAAACGGCATCTCCATCCGATATCGTACCGATGGAAGCCCATTCAGCCTGAGGCGACTGCAGGCCCACACCAAGCCCCTGAATCACCTTGTCCAGAGCTGCTTTTTGCTGACGGTGCCGCCCTCGTTGCTGACACAGAAGCAGCTCTGCAGTGCTTCACATCCTGCTTTGCAGAGGCTGCTGAGCTTTTTGGGCTGGAAGGCAGCTTGAAGAATACAAGCTGCACCTCAGGAAGTCTTCCATCAGCCCCACATCACCGCAGGCAAATCAGAGCTCAAGTCAGTCCAGCTGTTTGTTTTCTCTATTGCAAAATTTAACCCCAGAACTGCTCCAGCAACCCTCTGTGTGAGCATGTCCTGCAGCACTGTGTATTCCTCCTGCTAATCCCCTGGGAGGGAACTTCTTTGTGATTATTCCCTGTCTATTTAGTGGCACACAAACTGCCCATCTTTGTGGCTCTTAGGGCTTAGTTATGTTATTACAAGCCAGTAATAGAGCATAGAATGAACTTGTGTAAAGCAAAGAAATATCAAGTTTGGCCAGTCTTGCCTTCCCCACCTCCTCTTTCCCACCTGTGTCCATCCCCCACCCAGACATGGGGCTTTTCCCATGGGTTTGGCTCCAGACTCCAGCACTGGGACCAGTTTGGGGCCAAGCAGGTTTGGGGATGGGTTTATTCTCTTTATTTCCCCACATTTCCCACTCTGGCGCTGGCACAGAGTTCAAGCCCAGTTCTCACCAGTTCACCCCTGGTGCTTCTGATGGTCAGTGAAACTTCCAGGGCCTTGCACCTTTCCTGGCTTGTGGTCCAGTTGCCCTCAGCCTCCGAAAAGTATCAGCATTTTCCTTGGAAACCAGGCCACATGTCTGGGCACACACAGCAGAATTCCAGTTGAGGGAAATGGCATCTCCAAGGAATGAAATAGAGAAAGCTGAGGGAGACACATGGGCAGCCTGAAAAAGCAGGAAAATGGGATTAATTTACTGGGGTTTTTCCTTGCAGCTGCAAGACAGAAACGGGGGATAATAATCTTGTGATGGAGTGAGGAGCAGATGCCTGGACCACAGTTTAGGGAAAAAAGGGAGTCACCCCAAAAGGGTGCTTTGCCTGGGGAGCCTGCCTTGATGCTGGGGAAATTCTGGGATTCTCCCATCCCCTAAAATGGAAGTGCCTGGCCCGGATCCTCCCAAGGGGGTGCCTGGGCGGGACTCACCAGTCAGGGCCACAGCCAGGCTGAAGCTGAGGCTTCCCAGGAACACACTCAGAGGGAGAAGAACACGCACCGGGTGGGATGTTTGCCAGTCTGACCCTGGGGAAGGGAAGAGCAGAACAAGGCTGGGCTGGGTCCTCTCCCCTCTGCTTTGGCCTCCCATGCTGGATCCTCAGTCCATCCTGAGCCCCATCCAGGACAGGGACCCTCTTGAGGCTCAGGAGGGCAAAAGAGCTGAGGCGGGTCCTTCACAGGTACCAAGGTGTGTCTGAGGACCTGGAGATGAATCTTCAGCCTCCAGAGGTGACCACAGCCTGGAATTTGAGTGCTCCACACCAATCCCAGGGCTCCATCCCCATCCCACTGGTGCTTCCCAAGAGAGAGATGCTCTTCCCACCCCCTGCCCTCGCCCAGGGCATTGGTTTTCCCAGCATTGCCCCATTTGGACTGTTCCTCTGGATCACTGCAGGGGTTCAACGCTTCCTCTTGGCCTGAACAATTTGTCTCCTGGGTTTCTTTTCCCTTTGTGGCAGAGAAGCCTCAGAGCCCAGGGCTGGCGTTCCCGGCCCCTGCAGGTGAATCCTCTGGGGTGCCTGTGCCAAGGCAGAGGCTGAGGAGACGTGCAGGCAGCTGAGCCCCCGCGTGTGCCACATCCCATGGAGCCAGCACAGCCTGGCTGGGGCTCTGCAGCCCCTGGGCTGCAGGGGCAAGAGGCACCTCGGGAAGCCCTGGCAGGGCAGGGTTTGCCCTGAGCTGAACAGGCATTGCCGGGAGGAGGTGGCAGAAAGGACAGAGGGAGGGGAAAAGGCAGGGGAGGGAAAGAGAGGGGAGGGAGAGAGATTGAAAAAGATCAAGAGGCAAAAAAGACAAAGAGAGAATAAAAAAAGACAAGTTTAAATTTTAAATAAATAGAGAAGTCACTGTCTGCTCACAGTTCAAAGGGAGCTGAAGTGTTTGCGAGGGCACAGGAGCCTGTTCAGGGTCAGGAGCTGCTTTTTCCAAGAAGAAGGAAACACCTGGAAGGATCAGAGTAAAGTTTGTGCTTTGAGACCCCTTTCCCAGAACCTGCAGGAGGGAAAGAGCTGAGCCTGAAATAACAAGTGTTCTTTTGAGCTTTAATGTCTCGTAGATGCTTCCAAGCTTGTTTAGCTTTGTTTGCCAAGATGTGGAAACGGTAAAAAGCTTTGCCAGTTGGTGCTGGATTTGTGAAGCAGCCCCGGGCCAGCTCTGCAGTAACAAAGAATCGATGTCTGTCCCGAGCGTGTCACTCTCGGCCTGTCACACCCGGGAAGGAACGCGATGTTTGCGGCCACCCCCGAGGCACAAACTCGCTCCGAGCCCGCCGGGGGGTTTGAGGGAAGGAGGAGCCCGTGGGGAGCCGCTCCCTGTGCGGGGTCTCGGGAGGGGACATGGGGGGACACGGGGGGATACGGGGGGGAACAGGGGGACACAGCCCATGACGAGGGGACACGGGGGGACACTGGGACCGAGCCTCCCAAGTCCCGCTCCTGCCCCCCCCACCTGCAGCGAGCCCCGAGCCCCAGCAGGGCTGCAGCCCCCAAACCAGCTGGAACCTGGGGGCGGGAGGGCAGCCCTGAAGCCAGGCTTGCTATAGTGGGACTTGCTGAGAGCGACTTAGAAGGGTTTGTTTGTAAGGAACTGGCCTGAATCCTTGGAAAAGACAAATGTTTTCTATCTGTTTTTTCTATCGAAGATACGCAGGAGACAGGAATTTCTGAACAAACTGCACAAATACCATAAAACATATATTTATTTAACAATGCAAAGTTTAGATAAAGAAAACCTTGAAGAAGATTAATCCTACAGCTGTGAGAAATAAAACAAAAGACCTCTCTGTGACGGAGGCTGCAACCAGTAAACTATGTCTAGTTAGAAAAGAAATGCATAGACACAAGACATTCAGTCTTTTAACCATTTGCCTAAGCCCTAAAAATGTGTGTCTCAGGTGATTCACAAGATGTTTGTGTAGCTTGGAAGGATGTGCAGTGATTGATGTCACTCAGATGGATCTGCACAACGGAATGTCCGGTGTCCTCACTGAAATTCCCCTCCTAAACCGGCCCAAATTTGACTCCTGGGGAGCTGCATCATGTCAGACACAGCCCCTGTGCCTGCCCACGGTGTCAATAAAGGCACTTTGGCTCACAGTGCGGCCCTGGGTGGGTTGCTGTGACTCAGCCCCACAAACCAGGGCTGTGCCCTCGGGCGCTCGGAGCTGCACCAGGGGGTTAAAGGCCCTCCGGCTCCCCCGGTGCCCCCAGCAGCGGCTCTGCCCCCCAGAGTGGGGCTGTGCCCCCCAGAGCGGGGCTGTGTCCCAGACCCCACGGCCCATCCCAGGCTTGGGGCTGAGCGCGGAGCAGGCGCTGAGCTGCTGGATCTGTCTCGGGACTCAGGGGGACAAGAGGGTGTCACACCAGTGGCACAAACAAGAGATGAGTGGTGTGTGTCAGTCCCTCCCCCTCGCTCTGTCCCTCCCCACTGCAGCCTTTCTGCCAAAGCCCCAAGGATGCTGTGCCGGGCCCTCCATCCCACGGCCCGAGATAAGGGAGATTCCAGCCCCTCCTGGGCTTTCCTGCACTGAAAGAGCCGCACCGGGGGGTCTCTGCTGCCCCACGTCACCCAAAGAGCTGCCCCCAGGGCCGCAGTTTGGGGCAGGACTGAGGGCTCAGGGACTGCCAGAGCAGATCTGAGCTGGGAGGGATGCACAGACAGAGACTCACATGTGGGAGTATCCCAATAGAAACCAATTATCCCAAAATATCCCTGAATTCATTCCACAGTAACTCTGATCCCTCCCCCAATATAGGAATTCTCCCAGAATAACTGAAACCTCCTGGAATACCTGATTCTTCCCCAAAACAACTTTGATTCTTCCCCAAATACTCCAAAAATACCCAAGGTCTCCCAGATATTTCTGAATTATTCTAAAATACCCCTGAACTCCCCCCAAATCTCTCAAACAACTCTCAATCCTCCAGAAATACATCAAATCTCACCAGATACTTCTCAATTAGCTGCACCCCCTTAAACTGCCACAAAACATGCAAAGACCCCCCAAACACACTCAGAGCCCACCAAACCCCCTTCTGGGAGGAACTTTCAGGGCACTGGTGGTGCTGGGACCCTCCTGGCTGTGGGTGAGGAGCTCTTGGGTGAGCAGGGTGGGGGGTGGGAGGAGGGGATGGTGAGAAAGGTCTGAGGGGAACAGGATAAAAGGGGTGGTTGAATTCCCACAGTGAGCGGGAGGGGAGTGGGACCCCTCTGAAAACAGTGGGGCTGGAAACTGAGGACTGGGGACAATGGGAAAAGGGATGGGAGAGGTCAGAAAAGTGGGGAAAAAGGGAGGGTTGGACCCCAAAACTGATCAGGAGGTGGATGGGCACTGGAGGGATGAGTTGCAAAGCGTGGGAGAAGAGGGAAAGTGTGAGCTGTGACCCCCAAACTGATCTTGGGGGGGGGCTGGGGATTGAGGGGACAATGGGAAAAGGGAGGAATAGGCAGAAGGGTGGAAAATGGGGATTGGGCTGACAGGATGGACAGTCCCATGGGGGTCTTTTGGCAGAGGGGGGATTGGAAAAGGGGGCTCTGGGGTGTCTCCCTGAGCTCCCAACCTGCTGTGGGGTGCTGGGGCTGCTGGAGAGGGGGGGGCACCCTGGGACAGGGGAATAATGGAAGGCTTAGGGTTTATTTATTATTACAAATGATCAGATAAAAGATGTCAATCAAAATTATTTACTACACAATATAAATGCTAAACCTACCAGCAGTATAGTGTGAGACAGGACAGTGCACCATCCTAGAGCAACTGATGAAGCAATTCTACTAAAGCTATCACAAAAGAAAGAATTATTAAGTAGAGATTAATGGAACTCACCCAGCCCAAGGGACCTGGGGAGATCTCTGCTCTCAGCCTCGAGGAGTGACCTTGGTGGGGGTTCCCACCCTAAGGGAGGAATCTCCACACACACCAAGAATGGATATGTTGGAAAAACCTGCCCCTGTGAAAGGGGACTGGACCTTTAGAGTATAAAGGGATTGACTGACAGCCATTTGACTCCTGGGGTTGCCTCGCCATCAGGATGTTAATCTGGGGTTGAAACCAGAGTGGAGTCCCCTCAGCCAACCACTGACACATTTGCAAACAGGGCATTGTTTGCTTGGACATTCCAATGAGGGATGTCCCGGCACAGGCCTAAAGCCAACAAATCACCTCATCCCAAAGGATTTTCAAGGTCAGCTCTGTGTCCTGATGGATGTTCCTCCCACTCTGTTCACCCAGGTGCCTACAGGGAACCAGGAGTATGAGGAGACCACCAGCCAGGTGTTTTGCCAATGTGAGTCACCAGGAATGTTGGTCACCAAGACTCTACCCTAAGTGGGTCACCAGGTCATTACCCAACATGGGCCACCACGTCTGTGCTCAACGTGGGTCACTGTGGATCATCCAATGTGGGTCCTCCGAAGGATGATGGAGATGGAGCAGCAGACGAAGCTCTTCCCGCAGTTGGGGCACTCTGAGGGCTTCCCTTATCGGTGGGCCCGTTGGTGTTGGGTCAAGGCAGCGCTCCGGGTGAAGCTCTTCCCAAATTCATCACAGCTGTGGGGCCTCTCCCCAGTGTGGATGCACCGGTGGGTGACGAGGTGGGAGTTTTGTTTGAATCTCTTCCCGCAGTCAGTGCAGCAGAAGGGCCTCTCCTCTGTGTGTGTGCGCTGATGTGAGAAAAGTTGTGAGCTGGTCCTAAAATTCTTCCCACACTCGGAACACTTGTAGGGCTGTTCCCCAGTGTGGATCCTTTCATGGCGGATCAGCTCAGAGGTGCAGCTGCAGCCCTTCCCACATTCCCCACATGTGTAGGCCCATTCCCCACTGTGGATCATTTGGTGGCGGATCAGGTGGGAGCTGATGCTGAAGCTCTTCCCACATTCCAAGCACTTGTAGCGCTTCTCCCTTGAGTGAAGTCGCTGCTCCATCACCAGGTCAGAGCACCTGCTCAAGCCACGGCCACCTTTGGGGCACTGGGTTGGTTTTTCCTCCTCATAGCACACAGGTCTAGCTTTGGAGCTTCTCCTCCTGGGGCATCTCCATGGCTTTTCCTCCCCACTCACTTCCTGCACCCTGGAGCTGTTCAAAACGGCCTCTGCCAGCAGGTTCTGCCGGGGGGATTTGTCCTCCGTGCTCTCCGTGCTCAGCTCGGGGCCTGGGGTAGGAAGGAACAAGCACAGGCAGGGCATTTGCCTCCGGCCCACAGGGAAGGCCAAGGACATCCCCCCAAACCCGGCCCCGGCAGGACGGCGTCGGCAGCGGGGTTGTCCTGCAGCCGGGGCCATGCTGGGCTGGAAGATGCAGCACAAGGGAGGGGCAAAGGGGCACTGACTTCCTCCTCACCTGCCTGGGGGTTCCGGGGCATCTTCCTCTTCCTCACAGCCTCCTCCATCCTGACAAGCTTTGGGAAGGAGAAATCCTGTTTTCTGGGGCAAAACAAGGTGTGAGTGCCTTGGGTTGGGGGTTCCTCCTGCCAAACACCATCTCTAGGACTTACTGAGCTTCTTGTGTCCAGAAAATTCTCCAAAATTCCAAGATTCAGCCAAGAAAATACTGAAAGGAACTCCTCTCTGGCCTCTCCATTTTGGGGTTCTGGGGTCCCCCCTGTCCTGGCTGCTGGGGGTCTCCTGTGTGTTCAGGGTCCTCCCTCTCCAGGCTGTCGGGGCTCCAGAAACCCCTGCCCGGCCATTCTCAGGTTTCCTGTCCCCACACCCCTTAATTCTGTGACTCCAGGAACACCCTGACCCCCCTTTCCCACCCATCCCACACTCCCTTTTCCTTTAACCTGCCATCCCCCTTTTAGGGGCACAGGGACCCCTGGACGCACCAACTCCCTCTCCCCACCCCAGTCCTGCCTGTCCTTCACCTTGGCACCCTCCTGATCGCCCACTCCCCGGCACTGGGATCCCCCTGCACCCCCTTATCCTGCACCAATACTCCCCTGCAAACCCTTGCCTGGCCATTCCACCTCTTCCAGCCCCCACACCTTCTGTGCTGTTTTGGTTTTTTTCACTCTGGGACCCCTGGAACTCCCACTCCTGAATTTCCCAGACCACAGACTCCCCCTTCCCTTTTTGGAACACTGGGGGACCCTTTCAATCCCTTTCTCTGGACACTCTGGATCTCCCTACCCCATGATTCCCCTTTCCCCGACCCCTGGACCCCCCTTTCCTGGGCACAGATTCCCCTGGACCCCCCATTTCCCTTCTCTAAACTGCTACATCCCCCCTTCCTTGGACCTCTGGCCCCCTGAAAACCCCCTTCCCCAGCTCTGTGTCCCCCCTGCACAACAAAGATTCAGCCCCACAAAAGCCTCCCAGAAGTTCCCCCTCTCTGGTCTCTCCACTTTGGGCTTTGGGGGTCTCCCTTAACGGGCTTGCTGGGGGTCCTACAGGTATTGGGGGTCCCCCCTCTCCAGGCTCCCTGTTTTAGTGTCCCAGGGGGGTCTCTGAGCACCCCGAGCAGAGACTCAGGGCAGAAGCCGCCCCTGGGACCCTCGGCATTCCTTGGAGGGGTTTGGAGGGCCCTGGAGTTGTTGTGGGAGGTCTGGGAGGGAGTTTTAGGGGGATCCTGGGATAGTTGGGGTAGGTCTGGAAGAGGTTTGGGGGACCTGGTGTGGTTTGGAGGGATTGGGAGAAAGACAAGGGGGGGTCCTGGAGAGGTTTAGAGTGGTCTGGGTGGGGGTCTGGGAGGAGGCTGAGAGAGTTTGGGCAGGTCTGGGTGCCCTAGAAGGGGGTTTGGTGAGTCCTGCGGTGGTTTGGGGAGTCTGGGAGCTGAATTTAGGTGAGTATTGGGGGCATTGTAGGGGTCCTGGGCAGTTTAGACGGTCTGGGAGAGGTTTGGGGGGTCTGGGAGGGGTTTAGGAGATCTCTGGGGTGTTTGGGGCGGCCCGGGGTGTTTCAGGGGCTCCGGAGACGGGATTTGGGGCATCCTGGGGCTCCAGGGCAGTTTGGGGGGTCCCAAGCGGTGGGTTAGGGGGGTCTCAGGGGTATTTTCGGGGGGGATTTGGGGCGTTCTGAGGCGCATCCCGGGGTGGGGGGAGGGGCTTACCCGGCTCCTTCACCGTCACGGCCAACACGGCCCCGGGGGGGTCACGGGGGGTCTGTGGGGGGTGGGTGGGTCCTGAGGGACCCCCAAAACCCGCCCCGAGTCCCCGAATGCCCCGGAAATGCTCCGAAACTTTCCGAAATTACCCCAAACTCGCCGCCATTGCTCACCTCTCCCGGCAGCGCCCTCGAGTCCCGCTCTCCGTCTCTGCCGCCTCTGATTGGGCGCTGCGCCTGCCCGTCACCTCCTGCAGCCAATCAGCATTCAGGCATGCAGGGGGGCGGTGACGGGCATGGAGTCCGCGCCATTTTGAGCCTGTCCCGTACTACATCTCCCGTCATGCCCCGCGGCCCGCTCTGGCCAATCACAGGCAGGACTACAACTCCCGCACCCCCGCGCCCAATCGGGTCGGTCCCACCCCCTTTGCAGCCCCCCAAATGTCCCCCGGACCCCAAACTGCCCCAGAAGGGCCCCAGGACCCCCAAGTGCTCCCCCAATACCCACTCAGGATTCCCAAATCACCTCCCTGGACCCCCAAGTGACCCCCAAGTTCATCCAGGACTTACAAGTGACCCCTAAAATCCTCTTTAGACTCCCAGACTCCGTCCCTGGACACTCGAGTGATCCCCCAAGGGTCCCCTCGGACACCCAAGTTCTTTTCCAGTGCCCCATAAATTCCCCTCACACCCCAATGGGACCCCCAAGTGCCCCCCAAGTGCCTTCCAGGCCCCCAAATCCACCCCAACCTCCCCAAAGCCCCCCAGCCCCCCCTTCCCATGGGCCCTTCCCTGGGATTTGGGGCTCCAAAGGGACACTTGGGGGTCGGGGGTGATTTGGGGGCACTTGGGGGGCTGGTGAGTTGGGGAAGGGATTTTGTGTGGAATTGAGGGAATTCAGAGTGGAATTCAGTGGATTTGAGGTGAAATTAGGAGAGTTTGGGTGGAATTAAGGGATTTGGGATGGAACTAAATAATCCTTATGTGAAATTAAGGGGATTTCTGTGGAACCTTCAGAATTTGGGATGAATTTCTTGGGATTGTAAGAGGGATTAAGGAATTTTTGAGTGGAGGTCAGAGATTTGGGATGGAATTAGGGATATGTTGGGTAGAAATAAGGAAATTTTGCACGTAGTTAAGAAGATTTGAGGTGGAAATAAAGAAAGTTGAGAAAATTTCGGTGAAATTAAAGTAATTTTTAGTGAAATATATGGGATTGGGGAGGTTATAGATGGAATTAAGGGAACTCTGGGAAAAAATAATGGAGATCTTCAGGAAAATTAAGTGGATTTGGGGGTAAATCAGAGGAGTTTTATGTGGAATTAATAGAATTTTGGGTGGAAGACACGAGAGATTTGAGGCAAAATCAGCAGGACTTTGATGGGTTTATAGAGATATGAGTTGGAATTAAAGCAATTTGGAGTAGAACCATTGTGGTATGAGGTGAAAATCAGGGAATCTTTCGGTGGAATTAAAGGAATTTTGAGGGTAATTATGGGATTTTGAGTGGAATCCTGGGGATTTGGGGTAAAACTGGGGGGATGTGAGGTGAAAGTCCAAGGAGTGTGTTTGTTTTCAATGGTGAAACTTATGAGTTTCAGATTGCAGCAAAAATAGAGGAAAAATCCCTCTTGCCTGTGTTCAGCCAGTTCTCAGAGCAAAGCAGGTCCCAGTTGACTGATGAGAGACATGATGGGGCTGGGGAGGTGTGGAGCAAGGTTGTCCACACTCTCAAACCTCAAGGGATTGCTCTCCAATTAGTCCAGACCTTCTTAGGAGAGAACCTGGGCCAATATCAATCAGAGAATGCTGCAATCACCTTTTCTCTAAAAAGAAAAGTAATTATCCAAAGCACTTAAAATAAGAATACACATTTTTAGAAGTTCTTTCAAACCTGTTTTCCAAAACTGTATGAGGCATCTTTCTTAATTAACTCTCCTTGATTAGAGGACAAACTCAGAAAGAGCCATCATCAGATCTTGCTTTATCTTAACAAGCCCCGTGGTGCATTTGGTGCTGAGCCCTTGAACCTCAGGTCCTGAGAGGAGATTGCACAAACCTTTCCATATGTCAAAGTCAGAAGAAAATCACAAAGTATCTCAAAGCACTAATGGGTCCCACTGAGGGCCATTCCCAATACAGGCTCTTCACTGACTGGTAGGAGGAGATAATTGGAAGTTCTGATTGAACAAACCTCTCATAGACTCGGTTTCAAAAGGAAAGGGAAAGTACCTTAATAAATGTTGAGTCCCTTGAAGCATTAACAAGCCTCATTGTGGGCTGTTACTGACAAAGCCTCTCAAGGGACTAATTAAAGCAGATCATTGCAGGCCATGATATTGCAAACCTCTCACAGACTGGGTGTCAAAAAGAAGCACCTCAATAAGCTTTGAGTACCTTGAAGCATTAATGAGCCCCACTGAGTGTTGATACTGACTAAGAATCTCAAGGGACTCAATACAGCTGATAATTGGAGGCCTTAACTGAACAAATCTCTAAGAAACTCCAAACCTAAAGCAAAAGTCAAAGTACTTTGAAAAACCTGCAGTCCCTTGGAGCTTTAAGGAACCCCACAGGGCCATTCCTGACAAAGCCTCCCCAGGGACTCACCCCAGCAGACCCTTGGAGGCCACGACTGCAGGGAGGCAAAGGCTCTGGGCAGCAGCTCAGGTGCTGAGCAAAGCCTGGCTTGGCTGGAGGCAGCAGAAAGGCCCAGCCCTGACCCCCAGCCTGGGGAAGGCACATCCTGTCCCTCACACCTTGCTCAGGGCTCTGCTGGGGGCACTGGCATGGGGGGTGATGCTGAGGGCAGGACAAGGGGTGACAGTGCCCAGCCTTCCTGGGGCTGTGCCAGGAGGCCACGAGGCCCCAGAGCCTCAGCACAGCAGGTCTGCTCACAGCCCTTGGTGGCACAGATGATGCTGTGCCCGAGGGGACAAAGACTTGGGATCTCTTGCACTTCTGGCCCAGTCACTTGATGTCCCTCTGGGAAGTCAGAAACCACCTCTCAGAGGTGGGTGACAAACCAGTGCTGGGAATGGTCATTGGGAGGGGCTGGTCTGTGATGAGTTTCCTGGGGCACCTTGAGCAGAGTGTCCAGAAAACAAGGCCAGTCTGGGACAGACACAATGTGGGGCTTTTCCCACTTCTCCCCTCCTAAACTCACCTCAGTCTCTAACACAGACAACTCCTGGCATCCCCCTACCACTCCAGAGATCCAGAGGGTTCTGCACTCCTGTGCCCTGATGCCATCAGTGTGCACTGGGCACCAGTGTCTACTAAAGCTTTACACCTCTGTGGATCTGCTGTGCCAGGCCATCGGATCCACACAGTGCAGTGTGCCTGGTCATCCCTTTCCTCCTCCGGGCCAAAGGCAGGGACCCTCTATTCCTGTTCCTGGCCAGAGTATTCACTGTCTGACCTCTGTGATGCCAGACCAGAAGTCCTGTTACCAGGATCAAAAGAGTTGATTTTAGTCCTTTTATGCCTGGGAGATTTCTGATTGCTTTCTTGTGTCCCTGCAGCAACTACATGGACATCCTTCTTGGCTGACCCCTTCTCCACAGCTCTCTTCCCTCTCAGTTCACCTCCATGGGCTCCCAGCTCAAAGGTGGGTTCACCATCCCACTTCCTCATGTCTCCCTCTGGCCATGCAGAAAGAACCAGAGATCACCACGTGGCCTGTGCTTGGGGCTCCCTTTCCCTCTGGCTGTGACAGGAGAGGACTGATCTCCTGGGCTGCCCCTGAGAGCTGAGCTGCTGGGCCATGGGGGTGTGGAAGTGCCCTGAGTTTCTACTACATTTCAGAGCCAGGAGGGTGCCATCTCCTGGTGTATCCCTTTGGAGGGAATACAATGCCATCAGGCTGTTGGAATGTGATCCAGGAGTGCTTTGAACCTCCCCATGGCCACTATGCAAGGAACATCCTCTGAGTCTTTAGGGGTGTTTTCAATTTTTAGGTCACTATAGATGATTTCCAGCGCAGGTAATTCCCTCAAGTACTGGATACCTTCATCTGCAGAGCTCCACTTTCCTGGGGAGTTCACGACATCTTCCTGAAATGGATCTCTTCCCCTCACGCTTGAGAAGAGTCATCTGCAGAGACTGTAAATTTCTCCTTCTTTTCCAATTCCTCTTTCAATTTCCTAATCTCTAGCAAAGGAATCTCAGCTTTTGGGCTTCATGACCTTGCAACTGCTGACTATCAGCCCCACTATCCCAGCATGGAAGAAGCCAGATGGAAATCCACTCACCTGGCTGGCAGCTGGAATCTTTTCACAAGTTTGAAAGTTTTGTTGAGTTCAGGCACCAGGTAACTTTGGTTTCCTGTTTTCATTTGTGTCACTCCTTTCAATTTCTTTGTTGAAAGATTGGCTTCTTGATCTGCCCCCTCCCCTCCTGATTCTCTTTCTCTTGTCCTGCCCTCAGCATCACCTCCCATGCCAGTGCCCCCAGCAGAGCCCTGAGCAAGGTGTGAGGGACAGGATGTGCCTTCCCCAGACTGGGGGTCAGGGCTGGGCCTTTCTGCTGCCTCCAGCCAAGCCAGGCTTTGCTCAGCACCTGAGCTGCTGCCCAGAGCCTTTGCCTCCCTGCAGTCGTGGCCTCCAAGGGTCTGCTGGGGCGAGTCCCTGGGGAGGCTTTGTCAGGATTGGCCCTTGGGGGGCCTCCTTAAAGATTCAGGGGCTGCAGGTTTTTCCAGGTGCTTTGAGTTTTGCTTTTGGTTTGGAGTCTGTGAGAGGTTTGTTCAATCATGGCCTCCAATGATCTTCTCAGGGTTCCAGGAATGGGAGCAGGGCCAGGACAGCTGAGCCCAACTGGCCCAAGGCATGTTCCCTTTGATGCAGGGCCGTGTTCAGGGTGTTAATGGGGGGTTGGTCAGGAAGGGCTGATCTGTGTCTGGGCTGGGCTGGGCATTGGGCACTGAGTGGTGAGCAGTGGAGCAATGGTGTTGTGCACCTCATGTGCTTCTTGTGGGATTTTTTGTTATAGTTCCAGCTTTTATTACTGCTATTGTTGTCATGGGTAGCAGTAGTGTGTTCACTGAGGGTAACACAGAACACTCACCAGATCATTTTCCCTGTTTCCTGCAGTAGCCCCTGCAGTTACAGGGCTCTGTTTGCTGGTTCACACTCAGATTTAGAGACCCTGGAGAACAAGCAAACAAGGAGCCTCTATAGAGTCTATCCCTTGGCATGTTCTTGAGAGTGACTTTGCAAAAAGCCCTAAGACTGCATGTCCTGAGCTAAGGAGAAGCCCTTTCCTGATGGAGCTGCTGTTGTGGAGCCCAGCTGTGTCCCAGCAGTGCCCATGGCCTGTCCCTGCCTGTGAGCCCAGGATGGACATGCAGCAGGTCTGTGTCCCAGCTGGCAGAGGACCAAGGCCTTAGTCCAGCCCAGGGGCTCTGCAGGAGAGTGTACAAGTGGAAAGAGAGCAGGTTAGCAAAGGCCCAGTGCTGGTGCTCCCTGGCAGTGCTGCTGTGCTGGGACTCTTTGCCCTTCTCTGCACACATGGAACTGTACAGTAGGTGCCTGAAAGTCTCAAAGGAAAAATCCAATGATCTCCAATGACCTCCTCAGACACACAAGGCTACTGCAAGAGAGTTTATTTTGTTTAAATATAAAGATAGCACAATTACTCAATTAAAGATTGAAAGAGTTAAATTAAAAAAAGAGACAGTGATTTAGATGAGAGGATGAATAACAAAATTTCATTGAGAACAACCTTAGGAAAAAAACCAAACACTGACCACCAAGAAAAACCTGGGGAGGCAACTGAGCCTGTCATGAGTTTTATTGTGAACACTGTACAGAAGAAAACTGGGAGGTTCTTGCTGCTGAAAAGCATCCAGTCATCATTTTCCTCAGGGCATCCTTGAGCTCCTGGTTCCTCAGGCTGTAGATGAGGGGGTTGAGTGCTGAAGGAATCACTGCGTAAAGAATTGACACCACCAGGTCCAGGGATGTGGAAGAGATGGTGGGAGGCTTCAGGTAGGCAAACATGGCAGTGCTGAGGAACAGGGAGACCACGGCCAGGTGAGGGAGGCACGTGGAAAAGGCTTTGTGCCGTCCCTGCTCAGAGGGGATCCTCAGCACAGCCCTGAAGATCTGCACATAGGAGAAAACTATGAAAATGAAACAACCAAAAGTTAAACAGACACTAACCACAATGAGCCCAAGTTCCCTGAGGTAGGAATGTGAGCAGGAGAGCTTGAGGATCTGAGGGATTTCACAGAAGAACTGGCCCAGGACATTGCCCTGGCACAGGGGCAGGGAAAATGTATTGGCTGTGTGCAGCAGAGCATTGAGAAAGCCACTGGCCCAGGCAGCTGCTGCCATGTGGGCACAAGCTCTGCTGCCCAGGAGGGTCCCGTAGTGCAGGGGTTTGCAGATGGCAACGTAGCGGTCGTAGCACATGATGGTGAGGAGGGAAAACTCTGTTGTAATGAACAACATAAAAGAAAAGACCTGTGCAGCACATCCCATGTAGGAGATGGTTGTGGTGTCCCAGAGGGAGTTGTGCATGGCTTTGGGGACAGTGGTGCAGATGGAGCCCAGGTCTGTGAGGGACAGGCTGAGCAGGAAGAAGTGCATGGGGGTGTGCAGGTGGTGGTCGCAGGCTACGGCGCTGATGATGAGGCCGTTGCCCAGTAGGGCAGCCAGGGAGATGCCCAGGAAGAGCCACAAGTGCAGGAGCTGCAGCTGCCGCGTGTCTGCCAATGGCAGGAGGAGGAACTGGCTGATGGAGCTGCTGTTGGGCATCTGCTGCCTCTGGAGGTGGGGCACTGTCCAAGAAGGGAATAACAGTGACAAATCAGATGAGATATTTCTGAGAATAATCACAGCCATATCCCAATACCCCTTTCCCTTCTGCTCACGATCCCCACTTTTCCTTTTTCAGGAAACTTTGCTTCATATCCATGGCTGGAGCCCTGCTTGGTGCTCACTACATTTCCCATGAGGAGCAGCCCCTCTGCCCACTGGCTGTGAGGGTCAGCCCTGCTCTGCTCCAGGGGGGTCATGGCCATGGTGGGGGCAGGGCCCATCCTGGTGTTCAGCTGTGTCAGATGAAACTGCTCCTGAAGCAAAAGTTCTCATGGGCACCTGCACTCCCAGTTTTCAGAATATTTCAGGATTCCAGAAGGCAGTTTCAGAGGTTTGGGTGTTTTGTTTCTGACTCCCCTCATCTTCCCTGTGGAGTTTTCCTGGATGTCAGATCCCCTCAGCATTTGTGCTGCCCTGAGGAAGAGCAGAGCAGGGCTTCCCAAACAGGACGATTGTCTGTGGCTTAGTGCAGAGGGAGGGGAGCTGCTCTGTCCCTCTGCCTTCTTCCAGCTGGCCTGGGCTTGGGCCTTCCTCAGACAGAGAGTGATCACACTCCCATTTTTGTCTGAAATTCCACTAGACACTGTTGAGAGTAGAGAGATCCATCACAGACCACTAAATGTCTCAGCCTGGCTCAAGGTCTCAAGGACACACATGGCTCATCTCACCAACCCAACAGCATTTCCTGGGATGGGCACAGCATCTCTGCCCCTCTGCACTGGGGATTTCATATAACACAATTGTGCTATGAAGGTGATTTGCACTCTTGAGGGCAGCTCCCAGCTTGGAAGGACATCTCAGAGAAGAGCCAAGTGTCCTGACAATGGGGTTTGATTCTGGGAAACACACCTCATTCTCCAGGCACACAGAATTCACTACTGACAGCCCCACAGGTCAGAGGAAAATTGGAATGTCTCATTCCCAGGGACCCACCTGCCTGAGGGGAATCACAGGATCAGTGATTGACTCTGTAGCTTGAACTCCCATTCCCAGTGAGCCTGACTGAGAGAAGGAGGAAACAACCCCAGCAACATGAGCAAGTTGAGGAAAATGGAAATGCACACTGAGGGTCCGGCTGGGAGAAGCCAGGGCAGAACCAGGTGGACACTCAGGGTAGTGTCACCCTGAGCCAGCTGTGCCATCTTCCAGACACCAACAATGCCAGGTAGTTCTCAGCCCCTGTGCAGCTCCTCAGAGTTCCCTCTGCATGACAAACCACCAGGCATGTGGCTTGAGAGCTTGATAGAAATCCCTCCTTTCACGTTCTCCTTGAAGTATGCCCTTGAAAATATCCTTCAGTGCTCTGGTTCTGTAAGCAGTCCTCACCTATGAAACTCTCACTTGATAGCTGAACAAACCTGCTCTGCACTGCACTGCCCTGCCCTGCCAGGGTATGCTCTTTCCACCCACAGCCTCTCCCCCAGCACTGAGAGAGCTCCCCAGACCAGCTGAGAGCTGCCCCTGGCACGTGGCAGAGCTCCTGCCCTGGCACAGCTCCCTGGGCTGCAGGACCCTGCTCTGCAGAACAGTTTGGGGCAGCCTGGGTTCAAACCCTACAGCCATCCCTGGGAGGAGGGAACCCTGCTGGGATGTCCCTGGCATGGTGCAGCAGAGAGTCCCTGCTTTGCAGCCCGTCCTCCTCTTCAGCACCAGAGAAACTGTGATATCCCACATTAGAGACCCCCCAGGCTGTGGGATGTGCCAGCGTTGGGAGATCTTCCCACAGACTGCACATACATTGCCCTTCATGCAGACTTACCGTGTGAGAGCCTGGAAAGATTCCTCTTCTGTGGATCTTCCTCTCAACTTTCCTCACACCCCAGACTGTGTGTAACCTCTCTCTGCCCTGCTTTTCTGCCCTCGGTGTGTGCAGGCAGTGCCCTGAGCCCTGCTGGGCTGTGCACAGGAGCTGCTCCTGGGCAGAGCTGTCTCTCTGCAGCGCTGCCCGCTTGCCAGGAGCTCCCTGTGTGCCAGGAGCCCGGCCCAGCTCAGCAGCACAGCAACAGCCCAGGGCATTTAATGGCCCTCTGGGGGGTTTGGTGCTCAGTCCCTGAACATCAGACCCTGAGGAAAGGTGCAGGAACCTCTTGAGAAAGCAAAATCAGATTCAAACTTTAAAGTTTCTTTTGTTGTTAATGGGTCCCTCTGAGGGACATAACTGAGAAAGTGTCCCCAGATTCCAGTTAGAAAACAAAGAGACAATGATGACAAATATGGACTAGGAAATAAAGGTCACTCTAATGCTGAGGAAAGTAAGAAGCATTTCACTAACCCAAAGGTCACAGCCGTGACCCCCAGGGCCTGGGAACGGACATCCTGTCTCCCCCTCATTCCTCAGGGCTATTCCTTGGTCACTGGCATGTGGGATGCGGAATACCAGGGCAGGAGGATGGGGTGGCACCTCCCAGGCTGCTTAGCAGGGACAAAGAGGCAATGAGGCCCCAGGGCTGCAAGGCTCACTTGTCTCCTCATGCCATCAGGGGCACACACAGCAGCCATGGCCAAAGGCCTGCACAACTTGGCTCTCTTGGGGCCTTTCAGCTTCTGCACATCCCTGTCTCCTCTCCAGCCCAGGCTGTCCTACGGTGTCCATGTCCTGCCCCTTTCCCTGCAGGCTGTCGGCATCCCCCGGCTGCCCCACCTCGCTGGCCCCTTCCTGCACTGACATCTCTCCCTCCTCCCTGGCTCTGCCTTGGAGCACAAAGCATTGGGCTGATCCAGACTCCTTCTGGGTGATGCTTTGTATCAGAGCACTTGTCTTGGAGGGAAATTTCTTTCTTCAAATGTCCAGTCTGGACCTTCCCAGATGCCATTGGTGACATTATTTCTTTCTCATTCTATTTCTGACCACAAAAAGAAAAGCTCCACCATCTCTGACACCACCACTGGGACACTGTGGAACCTCATGGAATGAACGGCCCAGTGTGACACTGCAGAGTCTTATTGATACAATGGATTCATTGTCACTCTGTGGAACCTCATGAAATCAAGGGGTCATTTCAGGAATTATAGAGGGGTGATTGAATCACTTTTCCTCACAGGTTTTAACGATGGCAAATCAGATCCACTTATATAAATTGCATTATATATTATTATAAATGAGCAGACAGAACAGTAGACAAGTGAACAGATATTTTCTTAAATATTTAATACACTGGAAAAGCTAAAAGCCTCCTAGTAGAGTATATTATAGCATAAAATAGTGCAGTGCACTGTGTCAAAACAATTATTTTAATGCAGTTGATCAAAAGCAGCAAAAAGAAACAATCATTAAAAAGGGACTGATGTAACTCTCACACAACTAAATAGGGCAGATCTCTCTCCTTTCCTTAACCCCTGGGCAGTGACCATGAAGAGCCATCCCTGCTTCATGGGAGAAGCTCCACATGCTTCAAGGCAGTCTGTGGAAGGATCTGCCATATGGAAGTTGGACTGAGCTTTTATAGTTACACTGTCAGGGATTGTTAGTCACATGTTTCCAGGCTAGTGAGCAGCTTCTCTGTCCAATGGTGCTTCAAAAAGCAGGATGGGCATTTGCAGTTTGGTGACCCAGGCTGGTTTTAGCAGAATTCAACACCCACACAGCCCCTTGGTGCCAGCAGTAACTCAGCACAGAGAGCCTGCATTGTTTGCATTCTCTGAGTGGATTCTGGGCCTGATCAGGGCAGAACATCCTGTCATGGTCCATAAGGCTCTGCAGTGCCACAATGGCCCCTTGATTCTATGAGGTTCAAAAATGTCCTGAGGTTCATTTGGTTCCAGGAGTCCCCACAAGTCACAAAGGCCCCTTGGTTCCATGAGGTTCCACAGTGCCCCAGGGTCCCTTTGGCTCCATAAGGCTGTTCAGTGTCAAAATGGCCCCTTGATTGCAGGAGGTTCCAGTTTCCCAGGGTTCTTTCAGTTCCATTAATCCCTGCAGTATCACAATGGACTTTTGATTCCATGGTGTTCAGCAGCGGCCCCAGGGTAGTTTGGGCTCCATAACCCTCTGCAGTGTCACAATGGCCACTTCATTCCAGAAGGTTCCAAAATATCTCAGGGTTCCTCTGGATCCATGAGGCCCAGTTTGTAACAATTGCCCTATGATTCCATGAGGTTCTGTTGTCTCATAATATCCCTTGAGTTCCAGGAGGTTCTGTAGTGTCACAATGTCCCTTTGGTTCCAGGAGGTTCCACACTGTCCTTGCTGGAACACACCTGGTTGGATGTTGCCCCACCTGCAGAGCTGCCTCCAGCTCTGGGGTCCCAGCACAGCAAGGACATGGAGCTGTTGGAGCGAGTTCAGAGGAGGTCACCAAGATGATCAGAGGGATGGAGCAGCTCTGCCATGAGGGAAGGCTGAGAGAGCTGAGATTGTTCAGCCTGGAGAACAGAAGGTCTTGGGGTGACCTAATTGTGGTTTTCCAGGACCTGAAAGGAGCCAACAAGAAAGATGGAGAGAGACTTTACAAGGGCCTGGAGTGACAGGACAAGGGACAATAGCTTCACACTGATAGAGGGAAGGGTTAGATGAGATAGTAGGAGGAAATTCTTTACTGTAAAAGTGGTGAGGCCCTGGCACAGGTTGTTCAGAGAAGTTCTGGCTGCTCCATCCTTGGAAGTTTTTCAGGGCCAAGCAGAATGTGGCTCTGAGCAACCTGGTCTAGTCAAAGGTGTTCCTGCCCCTGGGGTTGGAACAAGATGCTCTTTAAGGTCCCTCATGACCCAAAGCATTCTGTGATTCTGTGGCTGGTGGGTGATGTGGTGGTCAGGCCTGTCTTGGGCACAGAGACCATGAAATAATGGGGATTTCCATTGTGGGTGAAAGGAGGGGAGCCAACAGAACTGACACCTTGGACTGACAGCTGACAGACTGCAGGTGTTTTAAGAAGGAAATCTCAAAACTCCAGGAGCTGTGCCCACGTGGCCTGAGACAAGCCAGGGGCAAAAATTATGGCCTGGTTAAACAGAGAACATGGACTAAAACTCAAAAGGAAAAAGAGAGTGTGTCACCTCTGGAAAGAGGGGCAGAAATCTTGGGGGAACTACAAGGATATGGTGAAGTTATGGAGGGGGAAAATGTGAAAGGCCAAAGACAAACTGGAACTGAATTTGGCCACTGCAGTTAAAGACAGCAAAAAATGTGTCTCTGAATTCATGGGCAGCAAAAGGAGGGCTCAGGAGAGTCTCCACCCTTTGCTGGATGCAGAGGCAGCACAGGGTCAGGGCAGGAGGAAATGGCTGAGGGAATTAATGCCTTCTTTATCTCAGTCTTTTAACACCAAATACAGTTGTGCTCAGGATACCCAGATCCCAGGGCTGGAAGGTGGTGATGGGGAGCTGAGTGAAGCCCCCATAACCCAGAGAGAAATGGTCAGTGACCTGCTGTGTCAATGAGAACTCCACAAGTCCCTGCCCACATGGGATGCACCTGAGGGTACTGTGGGAGCTGAAGAAAGAGCTGGCCAAGCCACTTTCACTCATTGCCCAGCAGTCCTGGTGAACTGGAGAAGTCCCAGCTGAAAAGAAATCAGCCAAAGTGACACCCATTTGCAGGCAAGGCCAGAAGGATCTGGACAACTGCAGGCCTGTCAGGCCTGACCTTGGTGCCAGGGAAGTCCATGGAGCAGATCATCCTGAGTGCCATCAGACAGCACAAACAGGACAACCAGGGGATCAGGCCCAGTCAGTGTGGATTTGGGAAAGGCAGGTCCTGGCTGACAAACCTGATCCCCTTCTATGACAAAATGACCCACTCAGGAGATGAGGGAAAGGCTGTGGATGTGTCTCTCTGGAATTCGGTCAAGCCTTTGGCACCACCTCCCACAGCATCTCCTGCAGAAACTGGCTGCTCATGGCTGGGATGAGGGAACTGTTTGCTGGGTGAAAAACTGTCTGATGTTCCAGAGAGTGGTGGGGAGTGGAACTAAATCCAGGTGGGTTGGTCACTAGTGGTGTTCCCCAGGGCTCAGTGTTGGGGCTGGTCCTGTTTAACATCATTATTGACGATCTGGACAAGGAGATGGAGTGCACCCTCAGTAAATTGGTGGACAACACCAAGGTGGGTGTGATTGTGGGTCTGCTGGAGGGCAGGAAAGTTCTACAGAGGGATGTGGACAATCTGGATCAATAAGACCAAGTGTCAGATCCTGACCTTGGGTCACAACAATCCCATGGAATACTCCAGGCTGGAGGCAGAGTTGTTTGAGAGCTGCTCAGCAGGAAAGGACTTGGGGGTTGTTATGGGCTCACCTAGGTGGGCCTAGATTTGGGCTCTGAAGTCTGGACTAGGCCGAAGCTGTCAGCTGACTTGAGCTGGGCTGAGCTAACAGCTGACCTCTTCTAGCCAGTAATTTTGTATTCCATACCACATTATGACATCATCTCCAGGGAAGTAGGAACCAGTGTGGGAGTGGTTAAGGCAGTCGCTTCTCAGCCCTCCTCTTGGGAGGACGCACGATGCTGTCCCAGGGGGGATGGAGAGGACCAGGCCCACCACTGGCTCACAGGGTACCTCAGGAAAGTAAAATGTGTTGTTCTGGGTCTCTCCTTTGTGCTTGAGTTTGTCTCCCTGGGGAATAAGTTCTTTCTTAAGTAATGTGTTCATTGAGAAATGGGGAATGTGTTGTTGCAGACTTGTGTGAGTGTATATTTGTACTCTCTTTTAATTCTCCCTTCCTTCCTGTAGAAATATATGTAGTTTTAGTATAAACGTGGTCTGAAGTGGTTTTCTCCTTTCCCCTCTCTTTTCCTCCCTTCCCTTAGTGTTAGGAGGGAGGCTTTTCTCTCTGGACTTGGGGGAGGCTGGCAGCTGCTTATCTCAAACCAAGACAGGGGTGCTGCTGGAGAGCAGCAGAATATGAGTCAGAGTGTGCCCAGGTGGGTGCAAAGGCCAAAGGGATCCTGGCCTGTGTGGAAAATAGTGTGGCCAGCAGGACCAGGACAGAGATTGTCCATCTGCACTGGTCACAGGTGGGGCCCCACCTCAAGTCCTGTGTCCAATTCTGGGCCTCTCACTGCAAAAAGGACATTGAGGGCCTGGAGTGTGTCCAGTGAAGGGAGTGGAGCTTGGGAAGAGTCTGGAAATAATGTGTCATGAGGAATGGCTAAAGGAAGTGGTGTTCTGGAGTCTGGGGGAGAAGATGCCCAGACAGGACCTCATTGCTCTCTACAAATACCCAAAATGAGGTTTGGGTGGGGTGGGATTTTTTCCTAATCTATCAAGGCTGTAGTGACCAGATGAGAGGAAATGACCCTTAAATGCCTCAGTTGAGGTTCAGGTTAGATATTAAAAAATATTTTTTCAATAAGTATATAGGCATTTGAATAAGTAGCTCAGGGAGGTGGTGGTGTCCCTGGAAGTGTTCACATGGCACCTGGATGTAACACTCTGGGAAGTGGTTTAGGGGTGATTATGGCGGTTTTTCATTCAGAGTTGGACAAGAGGATCTTGAAGGTCTATTCCAACACTGATGGTTCTGTGATTCTGTGACCTGTCATCACTGTTTCCAGGTTTGTGCTTTTACAAGATACTGGAGATGTTTTCTCGGTTGGATTCCTCAGTGGGACCCATTAGCACTACAAGAAACTTTACAGCTTGATTCTGACTTTGGTTTCTCAGGAGGTTCCTCAGGGTCTGATGTTCAGGGACTCAGCATCAACCCCCCCAGAGGGCCATTAAATGCCCTGGGCTGTTGCTGTGCTGCTGAGCTGGGCCGGGCTCCTGGCACACAGGGAGCTCCTGGCAAGCGGGCAGCGCTGCAGAGAGACAGCTCTGCCCAGGAGCAGCTCCTGTGCACAGCCCAGCAGGGCTCAGGGCACTGCCTGCACACACCGAGGGCACAGCAGAGAACAGGCAGCCTGGGCTGGGACAGTGCTGAGATCTCACTACAGGAGAAACCTCCACAGTATTTGAATGAAGAATTCTCTGGCTATAGGAAAGTTAATCTTCCCTTCCTGCAAGGATCTCCTAAAGCTGGCACATCCCACAGCATCCAGGATCTTTCAGAAGGACTCCCACAGTTCTTCAGTGGAGAGGAGGTGGCCATATGGCAGAGCAGGGCAGGACCTGCAGGCATTAAAGACAGACAAGGGAAGTAAGAAACAGTTTAAAGTTGTCCTGGAGTGGGAGGAGAGGTGAGAGCTCATCAGGAGAGGAATCTTCACAGCCCTTTGCCAGGGTAAGTCTCTGGCTGCAGACCAGTGCAGGTGAGTTCCTAGAAGTGTCTCTTACACCTGCCAAATGCTACCACTGAGAAGACCTGCCAGGATGGCTCTCCCGGATTTCCTGGTGTGGAGCATCAGAGGCACAGGGCAAGAAGGTTCCCTTCTGGCAGGAATGGCAGTGGGATGTGGCAGAGGGTGGGGGTGCAGCCAGGGGTGCCCAGGGCTGTCCTGCAGGGCAGGGTCCTGCAGCCCAGGGCTCCGTGTACTGGGGCAGGGGCTCTTCTGCCTGCCAGGGACAGCTCAGCCTGGCCAAGAAGCTCCCCATGGCCCTGCCGGGAAGAGGTGTGGGTGGAAGGAGTGACCCCCTCCTGGCAGGCCAGGGATGAGCAGGGCAGGGATGAGCAGGGCAGGGAGGGTCCTTCAGCTGCAATGGCTCTGGGCTTCTCTCACCTTCAGCTGACCTCCTGCCATGTCCAAGGGCACTTCTCAGGAAACACATCCACTCAGAACACCTTCCCCTCCCCAGACACCTCAGCTTGTCTGGGATCTGCTCTCCAGCCCCTGCACAGGCAGAGCTGCCCCTGGGCAGTGGGGTGGGCATGGGCTGTGTGAGCACTGGAGGGAGCTGAGCTGGGCACAGGGAGGTGGCTGCTGGCAGGAACAGCTCCTCCCAGCAGAGACAGGCAGGGAGGGAGAGGGAGCTGCTGTCACAAATGCTGGGGAGGGGCATGTGGGCACCTCCCTGCTGGCTCTGTGGCACAGACACCTTCCCCTGACCAACTCCTCCCTGGGCTCCTTTCCCAGCCTAAGCAGAGCCTCTGCCCTCAGGCCCGTGGGGCTCAGGTGTGCATTGCCCTGCAGCAGCCAGAGCCCAGGGAAGGATAAGCCTCTGATTTCCATCTATCTCTGTGTGTCCCTCCTCCCTTGGCAGGGCCATTGTGGCATTTCACTGCCATCCCCTGTTGCCTTTGCTGTCCTTGTTCTCACCATTGGCTTTTCTGAGCCCATATAGGGCGGTTGGGGATGGCAGATTCCTGTTCAGACACAAACCCTTTTGGACCTGTGGGAGGAAAATGTCTGTGGGAGCAAAGTGACCAAGTGCCCTCCAGGCAACTTTTGGACATTCAGCTGCTTCCCTGGGTGTCCTGCAGGGCTGCAGGGTGCACTCTAGAAGGGCAGAGGTCTCCCAAAGTGCTGCCTTTGATCCCCATGCAAAAACACCTCTGTGCTAAATCCATGGAAAGGCTGATTGGCAACTGCAAGGATTGCTCTGAGTCTCAATTTGGGAGCAGAGGGATGAAAGAGGTGAGGAGTCTGTCACTCTGCTCTTTGACCCTGGATTCCTGGATTCCTCTGCTCTCAGCAGTGTGCAGTTTTGTTTTAGGAGAACAGTCCAGCATGATGCTCATCCAGCTCCAAGCTGTCAGCCCAGGGCAACTGAGAACAGCTCTGATAGGCAGAGCAGCTCTTCTCTCTGCCCTAAGGGAGCCTTCCTTTGACCCTCAGGACCCACATGACTTACCTGCAGTGCAGTAGAAATTTCAGGGATTTCAAACATCCACAACAGCGGCTAAATGTAGTGGGTGCAATTAGATCAACAAACACAAAGAATTCCTTAAAATCAATTCTAAATTTGGACAAAATTTGAACAGCTCTTTGATGAATCCCAAGTCCATTTAATTTGAGATCACTCTGCATTTCAAGTTCCCCCTCTCTGCAGAGCAAAGACTTCTCGGGAGCCAATTACAGGGTCCCTGCTCCCAATGCCCCCATCAGGCAGAAAAGACCAGAGCTCAGGAGAGGGGGATGCAGAGAGGGCTTCTTAAGAAAAAAAGACCCTGAATGTAGAGTTGCCATGACACATGCAATATGTTTTGCTGATGACGTCTGGCCTAACTCAGTTCTGCTTTTTCATTCTCCACAGATAACCATACCCTGAGGCAACACATGTCCAACAGCAGCTCCATCAGCCAGTTCCTCCTCCTGCCATTGGCAGACACGCGGCAGCTGCAGCTCCTGCACTTGTGGCTCTTCCTGGGCATCTCCCTGGCTGCCCTCCTGGGCAACGGCCTCATCATCAGCGCCGTAGCCTGCGACCACCACCTGCACACCCCCATGCACTTCTTCCTGCTCAACCTGTCCCTCACAGACCTGGGCTCCATCTGCACCATTGTCCCCAAAGCCATGCACAACTCCCTCTGGGACACCACAACCATCTCCTACATGGGATGTGCTGCACAGGTCTTTTTCTTTTTGGTGTTCATAACAACAGAGTATTGTGTCCTCACCATCATGTGCTACGACCGCTACGTTGCCATCTGCAAACCCCTGCACTACGGGACCCTCCTGGGCAGCAGAGCTTGTGCTCACATGGCAGCAGCTGCCTGGGCCACTGCGTTTCTCAATGCTCTGCTGCACACAGCCAATACATTTTCCCTGCCCCTCTGCAAGGACAATGCCCTGGGCCAGTTCTTCTGTGAAATCCCACAGATCCTCAGGCTCTCCTGCTCACAATCCTACCTCAGGGAACTTGGGTTTATTGTGGTTAGTGCCTGTTTAGCTTTTGGTTGTTTCATTTTCATAGTTTTCTCCTATGTGCAGATCTTCAGGGCTGTGCTGAGGATCCCCTCTGAGCAGGGACGGCACAAAGCCTTTTCCACGTGCCTCCCTCACCTGGCCGTGGTCTCCCTGTTTCTCAGCACAACTGTGTTTGCCCACCTGAAGCCTCCCTCCATCTCCTCCCCATCCCTGGATCTCACCCTGTCAGCTCTGTACTCGTTAGTTCCCCCAGCACTGAACCCCCTCATCTACAGCCTGAGGAACCAGGAGCTCAAGGATGCTCTGTGGATCACAATGACTGTACTTTTTCAGAAGAAATAAACTGTTCCTTTTTCTTCTGCAGAGCATTCAGAATTTAATGCATTTCATGTCTCAGCCTTAATTTTTTTTATTCGGTATTTTATTCTTTTGTGCATTTTCTTGTTCTTTTTCTACTTTTATAATAGTATTCACAAATGTATGTCATTACTCAGAATTTCTACATCAATATGTACCATTCTTTCGTAATGCAAAGAGTTTCAAACGGTTTGTTCTCTTTTCATTTGAGTTAAATAAACACCCTGCCCTGCTTTCTGTGTGTCCAAGATTCATTTGCCCCCTGACTACAGCATCAGTGCCTGTGTGCAGAGATGGGGCGAAGAGACTCCCAGCACAGCAGCACAACCAGGGACAAGGGCACTTGCTCCTTCCACATCTGCTTTTTCCAACTCCACACTCTCCTTTCCAGCCCTGCTGGTGGTGCCAGGCCTGATTTCTCTGCCAGCTTGGTAACATCCTGCTGCATGTCCATCCTGGGATCACAGGCAGGGACAGGCCGTGGGCACTGCTGGGACACAGCTGGTCTGCACAACAGCAGCTCCATCAGGAAAGGGCATCTCCTGAGGGCAGGGCAGGAAGGTTTTGCTCTTTCTCCAAAGTCACTGTCAGGAAGGTGCCCAAGGAAGTTCCCCGGGAAAGCAAATCCCAGTGCCCAGTTGCAGAGTGTGAGTGTGCAGGATGTGGGCACGCAGCAGTTTGCTTACACAGCCAGAGCTGCTGGGACAGACCTGAAGGACCAGCAGAGCAGGACCTGGGCTCTGTCTTTGTTCCATGGACAGCCTGGGAAAGTATTCCTGGGCAGGTGACCCTGCAACTCCCATTACCAGCACTGGCCTCTCACTCCACCTACAAGAAGTTGGTTGTTTCTCCCTGGAGGGATATCAAGTAACCAGGTCAGAAGTCCATGTTTGCTTTGTACTGAGTTGACTTCAACATGTGAATTGTGTGTGGGGGGGAGATGAACCTCAGTGAGTAGAAACAACATCAGCTATTCCTGGGGGTGGGACAGGCAGTGTTGTGAGGTCACTTCACTTTGAGAGTCACATCCTCAGGGAAACCCCCTGGATGCAGCCCTGGGATGTGATTCTGAGTGCAGAGCTCCCCATGTCCATCCCTCAGGCCATGGGGCATCTCAGACGGGGCAGAGCAGGTGACACACAGCAGGGCTGAGGTGCCTCCAGCCCCGGGCAGAGGCAGCAGGAGCCCAGGGAGTCACTGCACCTGCTGCCAGGAGCTGTCTGTGTGTGTGCAAGGGAAGGACTCGTGTCTCTGAACAGCCCTGTGTGTGTGTGAGCAGGTAATGAGCCCAACTCAGGTGTGGACATCAGTCAGAGCCCTGACATTCCTGGGTGTAAATTCTGGAACAAGCCCCAAGATCCCAATCAGCTTTCTCCCACCTGCCTCATCCAGTTCACTGCAAACGCCCCTGTCTGTTCTGTCCCCCTGCCCTCCCTTCTGGCCCGTCCCTTTCCCTGCCCAGCAGCAAACCAGCCTGGCTGGGCAGCATTTCCCCTGTGCAGGCAGAAAGGGCTCTGCAGGCAGCAGCAGCTTTGCCCTCCAGCAGGCAGCATTCCTGCCCTTTCCCAGAGCACAGAGCACAGCTGGGCAGTGGGATGCAGCCAGAGGCACACACACCTCCATGGGTCACCCCTCTGAGCTGCCTGCACAGCTTCAGTGAGCACCCAACAGAGAAACAAATGCTCTCAGTCACAGGTGTCCAAGCAGGGGAGAGGGGACATGAAGATTAAAGGAGATAAAGAAGGTAAAGGGAAGAATAAATATTTCCATTGATAAAAGGGACTAGGAAATTCAGACATCATCCCTGCCGTTCTTACTGGTTGAAATGAGGACTGTCCAGAACCCTCAGAAAATCTCCTCCTCCTCTCTCTCTTGATCTGCCCCATGACTGTGCTTGGGAACAGCCTCATCATGGGGCTGCTGGAGGAAAACTTTCAAACCTACTCCAGCTCCACCACCACTGCTGTAATCCCAACCTCAACCTGACCTCAAAGGAAAAGGCCAAACCAAGCATTCCAGACTCTTATTTGTACTCTAATGCCCATCCCAATCCCACATTTGTAGTATTAGTATGGAACCCCAAGCTTTAATCCTAATCCAGACCAAAAACTTGGTGTCTAAATATGAACAGTCAGTGTCAGTAAAACACCAAACCTCCCAAAACTTCTGCCTAATCCCTACCCTGAGCTCTAAACCCCAACCCGTGACCATTAACTGCCCACACACAGCCCTTGGGAGCAGGACAAGGACCTTGAGGGCCCAGAGCAGGCACAAGGTGTTGGGAGAGGAATGTGAGGTGACCTGGACCTGATCAGCTCATGGCACACAAGGAGCAGATGGGTGGCAATGCTGTGAGGAGTCAGCTGGGCCTCAGCATCTCCAGGGGGCCATGGCTGGGAAGGGGCTGCCAGGTCACATCTGTCACCTCCCTGACAGGCAGCAGCAGCCTTGGGCACCCAGAGGCAGCTGAGCCACCTGTGCACACACCCTGAGAGCTGCCCCAGCTGAGAGTCCCTCTCAGGGGCCCTGAGGAGCTCTGGGCTCTGGCAACACAAACCTGCTGGAGTTTTAGAAGGCAAAGAGGCCAGTCCTGCCCTGGGGACACAATGACCCAGAGATGAGGGCAGGGACCTGAACAGCTCTGGAGTGACCCTGAGAAGAAGGGCCTGGGCTGTGTGAGGGATGTCCTGAGGCACAGGGACTCAGGATCAAAGTTAATAAGGACAGCTGGACATGGGGCTGTCCCGGCAACAGTGTGACAAACCAGACAAGGGAGTTGTCACCTCCCTGGACTCAGCTCTGGTGTCACCACAGATGGGCTGGTCTGTCTGTCAGTGACGTTTCCCATTGTGGAGGAATGAGGAAGAACTGGA
Organism: Pithys albifrons albifrons; assembly: GCF_047495875.1. NCBI lineage: Eukaryota > Metazoa > Chordata > Aves > Passeriformes > Thamnophilidae > Pithys > Pithys albifrons. The sequence continues at coordinate 60,899,883 of NC_092464.1, forward strand.
GAGGGTCCAGAGCAGATCTGCCAAGATGGAGCTTTTCTTGGTAGTGGAATGGGAAGGAAACCCACAAAGTCAAACTTGGATGCTTCACAGTAGGGGTGTGGAAAAAGAAATGTAAGTCAAAGTGTAGTCTTGAGGTGCAAGAGGTCACCCAGAGGGTGTCGGTATCATCCCATGGCTTTGTGTTCCAGGGAAGAGCCAGAGATGGAGCAGAGACATCAGTGAGGGCACAGAAATGCTGCTGGGAGGGCTGGTGGCAAAGCAGGATGGGTGTGTGCAGCCTGCAAGGCCAGAGGAGCAGCAGGGACAGGGCAGGACAGGCTGCAGGACAGATGGCCAAGGGCTCTGGCAGGGCTGGAAGGCACAAAGGCACCCAGGCCTTTGTCCCCTGGGCTCTGGCAGGTGACTCTGCCACTGAGGCCACCAGAAGGAACTTTCTTTGGAAGTTCTGGACTTTGTTTCTTTTTCGCCCCTCCCTGAGGAGGCTGGGAGGGGTTGCACAGGTTTTGACATTTTTTGTTCCTCCCCCTCCCATCCCACTGCCCCACAAACAGCCCTGAGCCACCTGTGAGGGACAGGACCTGCTGTCCCAGGGCCTGGGGCTCAGGCCTTGGCCTTTGTGCTTCCTCCAACCAGCCCAGAGTTTTCTCAGAATTGTAGGTGCCTGCACAGAGCCTTTGTCTCCCTGCAATCAGGGCCTCCAAGGATCTGCTCTAAGGAGTCCCTGGGGAGGCTTTGTCAGTGCCTGCCCTCAGTGGGGCCCATTGGTGCTTCAAGGAACTTGGAGTTTGGCTTCTGACTTCTTGAGCAGTATTTCAAATTTTGTCTCACTACTTGAGGATCGTGGACTCATCTCCAAATACACAGTGGGGCTTACTAAAACACAGAAAAACAGTTTATTTCTATTTCTTTAATTGTTTTCAAGTCTTTAAGACTTGCACTAATTGGAGTTGTTTTGTAGTTTTGCTAAGGAGGAAATTTCAAAGTGGACTTCACAAAAAGATATTTTTTTTTAGTGAAAGAAAATGCTTTATACAGAGACATGGGATGGAAGAGGATCAGGGTGCAAAGGATTTGGATACAAAAGGGAGCAAAAGAAATTAGTAGTACTTAATCACTGACCACTTGAAGAGTTATCAAGTGAATAAATAGCATTGATTAGCAATTCTAACAGTGAATTAATTATAAATTTGCAATAACATTCACACCACACTCAATTCACACACACACAGGCAGGCAGAGATGTTTGGACACATCAATATCTGTGTGTGTAAAGGTGCCCATCCACAATTCTCCTGGTTATCAGTGAAACACTCCCATCCCATCCCTTTGTGTTTCCCAAGAGACAAGGGGGGCACCTGGAGGGGTGTGTTTGTTGAGGGGGGATCAGAATTGTCCTGGGCATCAGCGACGCTCTTTGGAGTGTTGCAAACTTGAGGGTTCCCGAGCTCCGAGAGGCTCCCAGAGGTGCCCACTGAGAGGGAGGTGCTGGGGAGCTCCAGGGACCTCCCTCAGGACCTCTGTTTGTGGGGTCACAGGGTGACTGGCTTTAGTTCTCTGCTGAATTTCCATCCTCATGTCAGTAATTACTGGAGATTCCAAAATGTTTGGGAGTTGTCCAACTTGTTCTACATATGACTAAGGTAGGGAATGTTCCAAGGCTTTCAGAGAGTGGGTGATTCTCCTGTGATCCCCACCTGTTATGGTCAGGATTGTCCCCACCTTTATCATACAGGAGCACCTGGCACAGTCAAGGGACAGTTCAGCACACACCTGGAAAAGTCAAGGGATACTCCTGGAATGAATGGGGGAAAACTTCCTGACCCAGGTAATAGGAGACCTTTCCAGGGGGGATGTGTTACTGGATCTTTGATCACCAAGGCAAGTGGTGACCAGTGGTGTCCTGGGTGTCTCCAAAGCAGCCTGGGCAGCAGGGGAGGGGGATTCTGCCCTCTCAGGTGAGAACCCACCTGCCTCCAGCTCTGGGGTCCCAGCACAGCAAGGACATGGAGCTGGTGGAGCGAGTCCAGAGGAGGCACCAAGATGATCAGAGGGATGGAGCAGCTGTGCCATGAGGGAAGGCTGGGAGAGCTGGGATTTTTCGGCTGGGAGAAGGGAACCTTTGGGGTGGCCTAACTGTGGCCTTCCAGTACCTTAAAGAACAAAATAGAAGATGGAGAGAGACTATTTACCAGGGCCTGGAGTGACAGGAAAAAGGGGAATGACTGAATCAGAAGGTTTAGATAAGGTACTAGGAAGAAATTTTTCCCTCTGAGGGTGCTAGCACAGGTTTCCCAGAGAAGCTGTGGATGCCCCATTGCTGGAGTGTTCAAGGCCAGGCTGGGCAGAGCTCTTGGGCAACCCGGTCTAGTGCAAGGTGCCCCTGTTCATGTCACAGAGGTTGGATCTAGATGATCTTTGAAGGTCCCTGAAACTCAGGACACTCTATGATTCTGAGTTACTTCAGGCAACTGAAAGAGCCCAACATCTTGACCCGACTGGGGAAAAGGTAATTTTCAAAAAGTGGAAATTAAAGACAGTAATGCAAAGACCCATAAGATCCAGCCCCATAGAAAATGACATTTCTTATGCTGTGGGTGCAGAAGGCAGTAGGTGTTGGGTTGTGCCTCAGAACACTCAAGCAGATCTAATCAATGCAGCCACAAGCCAAGGCAAACACTGAGCAGAGTGAGGGGCAGTGAGTGGGGGCCTGACATGCAGAAGGAGCAGATTGCTGGGGGAGGAACTGCCTTTCCTGTGCCAGGACCAGGGCACATCCCACGGCAGGAAAAGTCCCAGGCCAGCCCCAGCACATTGGAGGCCACGGGCACAACTGCAGAGTGACTTGGTGGCACCTCTGCCAGGGAGAGCCTGAAACCCCAAATGCATCTTGGCAGCAGCAGGTCCTGCCAGTCCATGGCCAGGAGCCCTCCCTTGCCAGCCCAGCCTGGTGGGCAGCACTGCAGAGCTGCTGGTTAAGGGTGTTCTTTCTTGCTGGGCTCTGCAAAGCCACTTCTGCTACAGGAGCCTCATGGGGAAGCAATTGGGCCCCAGCAACTTGGAGACAAGATATTAATCAAAACCTGCCCATGCTGTTGCCAAACCCCTCTGAAATGATTGGGGTAATAAAACCCCCTAACACTGCATGTTTGGTGTTAGAAAGGAAGGCATCACTTTATTCCCATTCTCTGTGTGTGTGTCCAACAGAAATCCTTTCACACAGACACCAATGCATCACAAAGAAATCAATGTTCATTGGTTCTAAATGACATAATTTTATTGAACTAATTTTGAAATAATATTGAATTAATTTTTATCTTCTATTTGTTATGGACTTCTCCCTCTCTGTGCTAATTAGTCCATATTTTTAGTCTTTTTCTCCTGTTTGGGACTTTCCATCACATCTACTAAGTCCTTGTTAGCCATCTTCTTTATCTACTGGTTTCTGCAAATGTCCTTATGGTCCATGAATTCTGCATTCCAGATGTCCAACATCAACAGTACATCTTTCTATCCCAGGCTTTGTTCATCAAAGCCTATCAAGGTTCACTTAACAAAACTTAGAGAATTAGTACTTTTCCCAAGCTGTGTTCTCACAGTGGTGGGTTAAATTCTGCTGAGTGCTGGCTGAAAGAGATTTAAGGCCCAACACACAACTTGTCTTTAATTCAAGCAGTTCATTAAAAGGCTAATTAAAACCATTATGAAATTAGAAAAGTTATATCATTTCCTACAATCTGAGCAGAGACCAGACAGGGGCAGAGGGAAGGGGAGACTCGGGCCAAGGAGATATGGCTGAAATGTGATGGCTGTGAGGTCACTTCCACTGCAGCAGCCTGGGTGGCCCTCAGGAGACATTCTGGCCAGGGAGCATTGTGAGGTCATCCAGCACATCAGGGAACCCACACAACAGAAATTCCATCTGGGGGAGGTGAAGGAGTGGGGCAGGTGGGAGAGCCCCTCGGGTTCTGATTCTGGGGGCAGCTCTGTCACAGGAAGGCAGCCTGGGCTTGTGGCCACCCTGCTCTGCACTGGCCCTGAAACTGGGGAAAAACCTTTTCCTCATCTCCAGGCTGAGCATTCCCTGTTTCCCTCAAGACCCTTTGTCTTTCATTCTCTTCACATGCCAGCTCCAGCCAAGCTTTCCCTCCCTCAAAAACAGTCCCCATATCTAATTCTTTCTTTGCAAACTGTCCTTCCTGTCACCTCCTGGCAGTGGCTTCCTGGCCCCTGTCACAGCCAGCCCTGGCCCTGCACTGACCCAGCTCTGCTGCCCCACAGATGCTGCATCAGGAAGGGATGGTCCATGGGGAAGGGAAATGCACAGGGACTCATCCTGGAAGGGACCTCAGGAGGTTTCTGGGCCAAACCAAAGCACAGTCAGTGGGGAAAGGGACACAAGGATGGGCTGTTTGTGTGCTCTGCCATGTCAGGACAAGATGTAGAGCTGCAGAGTCACCCAGACAATGTGGATCCCTCCCGGGGAATGATCTCAGACAGGGGCTCCCAGGCCTCTGCAACTCCCTGGTTGCTCTGGTTTGATGGTCACTGGTGGTTACACCCACCCACACACCCACCAGTGTTCTGTGCACACACACCAGTCTCACCAGTGTCTTGGCCTCAAAGAACACAAGACCTGATGATTTGTGGCTCCCACTCCAGTGATTGGCACTTGGATCTCCCTCCATAGCCAGAGCACAGAGATCCCATGACCCAGAAAGGTCTTGACAATGGAGAGATTGGGAAAACAGGACAGGCTGTGGGATCAGTTGCAGGGCAAGGCCAGAGAAAGACACTTAGCAATCACTTGCTTACACATAATTAGCTCTTCCATCATCTTTTTGTCTCTGTTTTCTTATGCTTGTTGCACCATGGACAGCAGTGTTCCCCCCACCATTTCCAATCCATTTTTTTTTTTCCTAAATGTCCCATGGCAAGTCTTGCACAGTCCCCAAATGCACTTTCTGGTTGCCCATCATGACTCTCAGACTCTGAGACAGAAATGGCCAACCTCAGATCAGGGTCATTCTGGGAAGCTCTGCCATTGACCACTTGGAGAGCCTTTTATGCTGGGATGTTTTAAATCTCTATTAGTTCCCATGTAACTTTTTAGTTTTGAATGATTCCTCTAAAAACCTGAAAATTCATGTCCCTAAAATGGCAGTTCTTTCACATTTATGAAGTTTTGGGGATTAGGTCACATAAAAATGCTGACAAGGTGTCCGTAGGTGTTTGCAGCCCTGTGGAGAAGGAATTGGAGATACAGGAATGAAAGAATGATGAAACAGTTTGGGTTGAAAGAGACCTAAAGGAGCCTCCAGTCCAACTTCCTGCCCATTAACGAGGGAATCCTTCCACCAGTTCAGGCTGCACAAAGTTCCTCACCTTGGACACCTCCAGGGATGAGGTTTCCACTTAGTGGGCAACCTGCTCCAGGTTCCTGCTCCCTTAATCAGAAAATATTTCTTCCTGACATCCAATGTAAATCTCCGCTTGCTGAGTTGCAGTTACTGTGCCTTGTTCTGCCAATACAACCTTTGGCAGAGTGTGTCAGTCTGTCTTTCCTGGACAAGGGGCACTGCATTTTCATGGCTAAACACCTTGGAGAGGGACCAGAGAGGGCCCATGAAGGCATTTGGAGGTCTCAAGCACATGACCAATATATAAGGACTGAAAGCCCTGGGCTCAGTGGTGTGGAGACTGAGTAGAGCACAGGAGAAGGCTGAGAGTGCTTGAAGTGCTCTCCCCTAGAGATGGTGGAGCTTTTCTTTGTAGTGAGAAACAGCATGAGAAAGAATTAATGTCACCAAGGGCAGCTGGGGAGGTCCAGGTTGGACATGAGGAGAAAGGAATTTCCCTCCAAGAGCAGTGCTTTGGTGCAACACAACACCAAGAAGTCTGAATTAGCCCATGGCTTTATCTCTCAAGAAGAGCCAAGGAGGAGGGAGAGACGTCAGTGCAGTAAAGTTCCAGAGTGACAATGAATCCATTGTATCAATAAGACTCTGCAGTGTCACACTGGGCCGTTCATTCCATGAGGTTCCACAGTGTCCCAGTGGTGGTGTCAGAGATGGTGGAGCTTTTCTTTTTGTAGTCAGATATAGAATGAGAAAGAAATAATGTCACCAATGGCATCTGGGAAGGTCTATACTGGACATATGCAGAAAGGAGTTTCCCTCCAAGACAAGTGCTCTGATACAAAGCATCACCAAGAAGGGGTCTGGGCCAGCACAAGACATTGTGTTCCAAGGCAGAGCCAGGGAGGAGGGAGAGATGTCAGTGCAGGAAGGGGCCAGCGAGGTGGGGCAACCGGGGGATGCCGACAGCCTGCAGGGAAAGGGGCAGGGCATGGACACCATAGGACAGCCTGGGCTGGAGAGGAGACAGGGATGTGCAGAAGCTGAAAGACCCCAAGAGAGCCAAGTTGTGCAGGCCTTTGGCCATGGCTGCTGTGTGTGCCCCTGATGGCATGAGGAGACAAGTGAGCCTTGCAGCCCTTGGGCCTCATTGCCTCCTTGTCCCTGCTCAGCAGCCTGGGAGGTGCCAGCCCATTGTCCTGCCCTTGGCATTGCACATCCACATCCCAGTGCCCCAGGATAAGATGTGAGAATGAGTAAGGGACTGGATATGTCTATCCAGGGGCTGGGTGTCAGGGCTTGGCCCTTTGGAATAAGGAAACATATAGAGATTTCCTAAGCATGAGAGACACCTTTCCTTGCTTCTTCATAATTGTCACCACTGTCTGCAGTTTTCTGCTCTGCCTGGAATCTGGGGACACTTTCTCAGTCTTGTCTCTTAATTGGACCCATTAGCACTACAAGAAACTTCAGAGTTTCACTCTCACTTTGACTTCTTGAGAAGTTGTTTGAAGTTACTCTGATGGACTGAGTCTGATGTAAACAACACAAACCCCCCCGAGGGCCATTAAATGCCCTGGGCTGTTGCTGTGCTGCTGAGCTGGGCCGGGCTCCTGGCACACAGGGAGCTCCTGGCAAGCGGGCAGCGCTGCAGAGAGACAGCTCTGCCCAGGAGCAGCTCCTGTGCACAGCCCAGCAGGGCTCAGGGCACTGCCAGGGCAGCTCAGGGACACCAGCAGGGCACAGACAGAGCTTAAAGGGGCTCAGCATTGGGAGGATGACTCAGAGCTCATGGAGGAGAAATCTTTGCAGTGCTGGACACGGTGAGTCTGTGGGTGCAGGGCAATGTAGGGGCAGCTCCTGGAGGCATCTCCTAAAGCTGTCCCAGCCCCAGCTGATGGGATGTGTGAGGAGGGGGCTGTGGGGGACACTTTGGAATAGCTGTGGAGCTGGGGGGTGCAGCCAGGTGTGCCCAGGGCTGTGGGGCAGAGCAGGGTCCTGCAGCCCAGGGTGCTGTGCCCAGGGCAGGGACTCTGCTGCCTGCCAGGGTCAGCTCTCAGCCGGCCTGGGGAGCTGCTCACAGGGCTGGGGAGAAGTGCTGTGGGGAAGGAGCAGCCCCTAGTAGAGAAGAGGAAGGTCCTTCTCCTGTCAAAAGTGAGCTACAGACATAAGAGCTCCTTACAACTCCAGATCAATACAGAAAACTTCCCAAGGATATTTTCATGAAATAGAGCATGAGGAGGGATACCTTAAGGATGGGGAATACTCCTTTTCTTTCAGTACCGTCTTCTGGATTGTCAGGGTATTAACTGAGACAGAAATTCATCTCTGAGCCCAGTAGGAGACTCTGAAACCTGTAAGCTTTTGCTTCTAGAGGTGAAGAAACCAGGGTCCATCAGACACGACCACAGAGTGGCTCACAGGCAGCATCAGTGTTGCTTTTCCAGCCTCCTCAGTGTTGTTCTGCATTGCCATCAGAGCCTGTAGAGGCAGAGGTGCCCCTGGGCAGTGCTCTGTGCTGGGAGGGCTTTGCAGGGCAGAGCTGAGCACCCAGGGCTGGGATGGTCTCTGGGAGCACTGCCAGGGCCCAGCCCTGGGCACAGGGAAGCAGCTGCTGGCAGGGACAGCTCCAGGCAGCAGTGCCCTGGGCAGGGAGTGGGGGGAAAGTGCCACTAAGGGATCCCTGGGACAGGGGGCATTCAGGCAGCTCTGGGGGCCCTTCCCTGCAGCTGGGCACTGTGTGCTGGGCCATGAAAATGAGGATTTCTCCAGTGGGACAGAACCTTCACCAGATGTGTGCAGAGATGGAACTTTTGCATTAAATGTGGGTTAAATCTGATGTTCCTTTTGAATGCCAGAGCTGTAATAAAAAATTTGCATATTCCAATGCAGTAGAGGAGCACTGACTCATTGGCAGAGCATTTGGTAATATTTCACACACTTATTTTAGCTAAAAACACACTGTTTTTTTCAGAGAGCTCTGCCCTTAATACTCCCTGTATTTTCCTTTTTTGAACAGACCCTGTGCTAAGAAACAACACATGTCCAACAGCAGCCCCATCAGCCAGTTCCTCCTCCTGCCATTGGCAGACACGCGGCAGCTGCAGCTCCTGCACTTGTGGCTCTTCCTGGGCATCTCCCTGGCTGCCCTTTTGGGCAACGGCCTCATCATCAGCGCCGTAGCCTGCAACCACCACCTGCACACCCCCATGCACTTCTTCCTGCTCAACCTGTCCCTCACAGACCTGGGCTGCATCCTCACCACTGTCCCCAAAGCCATGCACAACTCCCTCTGGGACACCACAGCCGTCTCCTACACGGGATGTGCTGCACAGCTCTTTTTCTTTGTCTTCTTCATGACAGCAGAGTTTTCCCTCCTTACCATCATGTGCTACGACCGCTACGTTGCCATCTGCAAACCCCTGCACTACGGGACCCTCCTGGGCAGCAGAGCTTGTGCCCACATGGCAGCAGCTGCCTGGGCCAGTGGTTTTCTCTACTCTCTGCTGCACACAGTCAATACATTTTCCCTGCCCCTGTGCCAGGGCAATGCCCTGGACCAGTTCTTCTGTGAAATCCCTCAGATCCTCAAGCTCTCCTGCTCACATTCCTGCCTCAGGGAAGTTGGCTTTATTGTGGTTAGTGTCTTTTTAGGACTTGGTTGTTTCATTTTCATAGTTTTCTCCTATGTGCAGATCTTCAGGGCTGTGCTGAGGATTCCCTCTGAGCAGGGACGGCACAAAGCCTTTTCCACGTGCCTCCCTCACCTGGCTGTGGTCTCCCTGTTTGTAAGCACTGTCATGTTTGCCTACCTCAAGCCTCCCTCCATCTCCTCCCCATCCCTCGATCTGGCACTGTCAGTTCTTTATGCAGTGGTTCCTCCAGTACTGAACCCCCTCATCTACAGCCTGAGGAACAAGGAGCTCAAGGATGTCCTGAGAAAAATGATGACTGGATGCTGCTCAGTAGCAAGAACCTGCCAGTTTTCTTCTGTACGGTGTTCAGAATAAAACTCATGCCAGGCTCAGTTTGCTTTTCCAGTTTTTTCTTTGTGGTCAGTGGGGCCTTTTTGCTATAATGTTGTGCTCAATTAAATAGTTTTATTCATCTTGTCATCTAAATCACTGTCTCATTTATTAATGCAACTCTTTTAATCTTTAATTGAGTAATTGTGCTATCTCTATATTTAAATAAAATAAACTCTCTTGCATTAGCCTTGTGTGTCTGAGGAGATCATTGGAGATCATTGGATTTTTCCTTTCAGGCACCTACTCATCAGTTCCACGTGTGCAGAGAAGGGCAAAGAGTCCCAGCACAGCAGCACTGCCAGGGAGCACCAGCACTGGGCCTTTGCTGACCTGCTCTCTTTCCACTTGTACACTCTCCTGCAGAGCCCCTGGGCTGGACTAAGGCCTTGATCCTCTGCCAGCTGGGACACAGACCTGCTGCATGTCCATCCTGGGCTCACAGGCAGGGACAGGCCATGGGCACTGCTGGGACACAGCTGGACTCCACAACAGCAGCTCCATCAGGAAAGGGCTTCTCCTTAGCTCAGGACATGCAGCCTTAGGGCTTTTTGCAAAGTCACTCTCAAGAACATGCCAAGGGATAGACTCTATAGAGGCTCCTTGTTTCCTTGTTCTTCAGGGGATCATTGTGATGAGATCAGGGTTCCAGTGAGGTCTTCAACAGACTCAGATCTGCTTCAAGTACTACTTGTTCATGGCCAGTGAGCTTGGAGATGGCAAGTCATCATTTTTAAACTCTCATTGCTATAGAGAATGTGACAGAGCTGGCTGCAGGTGAATATTTAAGTGAACCAAGTTGGGAGCTGCCAGGAGAACACAGGGGACCTGCAGGCCCAGTGTGTGCCAAGGATCAGCAATAAATGGAGGTCTGTGAGCACAGACCTGTCCAGGGTCATGTCACCCAGAGATTGTACTCTAAATCTTTCTGTGAAGCAGCAAACAGAGCCCTGTAACTGCAGGGGCTACAGCAGGCACAGGGAAACAGATCCAGTGAGTGTTCCGTGTAACCCTCAGTGAACACACACTACTGCTACCCATGACAACAATAGCAGTAAGTAAATAAACCCCACATGAGGTGCACAACACCATTGCTCCATTGCTCACCACTCAGTGCCCAATGCCCAGCCCAGCCCAGACACAGATCAGCCCTTCCTGACCAACCCCCCATTAGCACCCTGAGCACAGCCCTGCATCAAAGGGAACATCCCTTGGGCCAGTTGGGCTCAGCTGTCCTGGCCCTGCTCCCTCCCAGTCCTGTGACCCTCAAGAGATCATTGGAGGCCATGACTGAACAAACCTCTCAGGCACTCGGTGTGGGAAGGAAAACCCAAAGCATCTGGAAAAACCTGCAGTCCCTTGGAGCATTAACAAGCCCCACCAAAGGGCCATTCCTGACAAAGCCTCTCCAGGGACTTGTCCCAGCAGATCCTTGGAGGCAACAGCTGCAGGGAGGCAAAGGCTCTGGGCAGCAGCTCAGGTGCTGAGCAAAGCCTGGCTTGGCTGGAGGCAGCAGAAAGGCCCAGCCCTGACCCCCAGTCCGGGGAAGGCACATCCTGTCCCTCACACCTTGCTCAGGGCTCTGCTGGGGGTATTCGCATGAGGGAGGATGCTGAGGGCAGGACAAGATAAAGAGAATCAGGAGGGGAGGGGCAGATCAAGAAGCCAATCTTTCAACAAAGAAATTGAAAGGAGTGACACAAATGAAAACAGGAAACCAAAGTTACCTGGTCCCTGAACTCAACAAAACTTTCAAACTTGTGAAAGGAGTTCAGCTGCCAGCCAGGTGAGTGGATTTCCATCTGGCTACTTCTATGCTGGGATAGTGGGGCTGATAGTGAGCAGTTGCAAGGTCATGAAGGCCAAAAGTTGAGATTCCTTTGCTAGAGATTAGGAAATTGAAAGAGGAATTGGAAAAGAAGGAGAAATTTACAGTCTCTGGAGATGACTCTTCTCAAGCGTGAGGGCAAGAGATCCATTTCCGGAAGATGTCGTGAACTCCCAAGGAAAGTGGAGCTCTGGAAACAAAGGTATCCAGTACTTGAGGGAATTACCTGCGCTGGAAGTCATCTATAGTGACCTAAAAAGTGAAAACACCCCTAAAGACTCAGAGGATGTTCCTTGCACAGTGGCCATGAGGAGGTTCAAAGCACTCCTGGATCACGTTCCAACAGCCTGATGGCATTGTATTCCCCCCAAAGGGATACACCAGGAGATGGCATCCTCCTGGCTCTGAAATGTAGAAGAAACTCTGGGCACTTCCTCATCCCCATGGCCCAGCAGCTCAGCTCTCAGGGGCAGCCCAGGAGATCAGTCCTCTCCTGCCCCAACAAGAGGGAAAGGGAGCCCCAAGCACAGGCCACGTGGTGATCTCTGGTTCTTTCTGCATGGCCAGAGGGAGACATGAGGAAGTGGGATGGTGAACCCACCTTTGAGCTGGGAGCCCATGGAGGTGAACTGAGAGGGAAGAGAGCTGCGGAGAAGGGGTCAGCCAAGAAGGATGTCCATGGAGTTGCTGCAGGGACACAAGAAGGCAATCAGAAATCTCCCAGGCATAAAAGGACTAAAATCAACTCTTGATCCTGGTAACGGGACTTCTGGTCTGGTATCACAGAGGTCAGACAGTGAATACTCTGGCCAGGAACAGGAATAGAGGGTCCCTGCCTTTGGCCAGGAGGAGGAAAGGGCTGACCAGGCACACTGCACTGTGTGGATTCGATGGCCTGGCACAGCAGATCCACAGAGGTGTAAAGCTTTAGTAGACACTGGTGCCCAGTGCACACTGATGGCATCAGGGCACAGGAGTGCAGAACCCTCTGGATCTCTGGAGTGGCAGGGGGATGTCAGGAGCTGTCTGTGTTAGAGGCTGAGGTGAGTTTAGGAGGGGACAAGTGGGAAAAGCCCTCCATTGTGTCTGGCCCAGACTGGCCTTGTTTTCTGGACACTCTGCTCAAGGTGCCCCAGGACACTCATCACAGACCAGCCCCTCCCAATGACCATTCCCAGCACTGGTTTGTCACCCAACTCTGAGAGGTGGTTTGTTCCTTCACAGAGGGACATCAAGTGACTGCGCCAGAAGTCCAAGAGATCCCAATTCTTTGTCCCCTCAGGCACAGCATCGTCTGTGCCACCAAGGGCTGTGAGCAGACCTGCTGTGCTGAGGCTCTGGGACCTCGTGGCCTCCTGGCACAGCCCCAGGAAGGCTGGGCACTGTCACCCCTTGTCCTGCCCTCAGCATCACCCCCCATGCCAGTGCCCCCAGCAGAGCCCTGAGCAAGGTGTGAGGGACAGGATGTGCCTTCCCCGGGCTGGGGGTCAGGGCTGGGCCTTTCTGCTGCCTCCAGCCAAGCCAGTCTTTGCTTAGCACCTGAGCTGCTGCCCAGAGCCTTTGCCTCCCTGCAGTCGTGGCCTCCAAGGATCTGCTGGGATGAGTCCCTGGGGAGGCTTTGTCAGGAATGGCCCTTGGGGCCTCTTTAAACCTTTAGATGACCTCAGGTTTTTCAGAGTACTTTGGTTTTGCTTTTGATTTGGAGTCTCTGAGAGGTTTGTTCAATTAAGGCCTCCAATTATCAGCTGTAACAAGCCCCTTGAGATTTTTGATCAGTATGAAGACTCAGTGGGGCTTGTTAATGCTTCAAGGTACTCAAAGCTTATTGAAGTATTTCTTTTTGACACCCAGTCTGTGAGAGGTTTGTGAAATCACGGCCTGCAATGATCTGCTTTAATTAGTCCCTTGAGAGGCTTTGTCAGCAACAGCCCACAGTGAGGCTTGTTAATGCTTCAAGGGACTCAACATTTATTAAGATACTTTCCCTTTCCTTTTGAAACTGAGTCTATGAGAGGTTTGTTCAATCAAGGCTTCCAATTATCTCCTCCTACCAGTCAGTGAAGAGCCTGTATTGGGAATGGCCCTCAGTGGGACCCATTAGTGCTTTGAGATACTTTGTGATTTTCTTCTGGCTTTGACTTATGGAAAGGTTTGTGCAATCTCCTCTCAGGTCCTGAGGCTCAAGGGCTCAGCACCAAATGCACCAGGGGGCTTGTTAAGATAAAGCAAGTCCTAACAGATCATGGCTCTTTCTGAGTTTGTCCTCTAATCAAGGAAAGTTAATTAAGTAATTTCCCTACTACAGTTTTGAAGAAAGATTTCAAAGAGCTTCTAACAAAGTGTATTTCTATTTTAAATGATATGGATAATTACTTTTCTTTTTAGAGAAGAGGTGATTGCAGCATTCTCTGATTGATGTTGACCAAGGTTCCCTCCTGAAAGGTTTGGACTAATTGGAGATCGATCCCTTGAGGTCTGACAGTGGGGACAACCTTGCTCCACACCTCCCCAGCCCCATCATGTCTCTCATCAGTCAGCTGGGACCTGCTTTGCTCTGAGAACTGGCTGGACACAGGCAAGAGGGATTTTTCCTCTATTTTTGCTGCAATCTGAAACTCATAAATTTCACCATTGAAAACAAACACACTCCTCGGACTTTCACCTCAAATTCCCCCAATTTTACCCCAAATCCCCAGGATTCCACTCAAAATCCCATAATTACCCTCAAAATCCCTTTAATTCCACCAAAAGATACCCTGATTTTCACCTCATACCACAATGGTTCTACTCCAAGTTGCTTTAATTCCAACTCATATCTCTATAAATCCATCAAAGTCCTGCTGATTTTGCCCCAGATCTCCCGTGTCTTCCACCCAAAATTCTATTAATTCCACATAAAACTCCTCTCATTTACCCCCAAATCCACTTAATTTTCCTGAAGATCTCCATTATTTTTGCCCAAAGTTCCCTTAATTCCATCTATAACCTCCCCAATCCCATAAATTTCACCAAAAATTACTTTAATTTCACCTAAAATTTCTCAATTCTCTTTATTTCCACCTCAAATCTTCTTAACTACGTGAAAAATTTCCTTATTTCTACCCAACATATCCCTAATTCCACCCCAAATCTCTGACCTCCACTCAAAAATACCTTAATCCCTCTTACAATCCCAAGTATTTCATCCCAAATCCTGAAGGTTCCACAGAAATCCCCTTAATTTCACATAAGGATTATTTAATTCCATCCCAAATCCCTTAATTCCACCCAACCTCTCCTAATTTCACCTCAAATCCACTGAATTCCACTCTGAATTCCCTCAATTCCACACAAAATCCTTTCCCCAACTCACCAGTCCCCCAAGTGCCCCCAAATCCCCCCCGACCCCCAAGTGTCCCTTTGGAGCCCCAAATCCCGGGAAAGGGCCCATGGGAAGGGGGGGCTGGGGGGCTTTGGGGAGGTTGGGGTGGGTTTGGGGGCCTGGAAGGCACTTGGGGGCACTTGGGGGTCCCATTGGGATGTGAGGGGCATTTATGGGGCACTGGGAAAGAACTTGGGTGTCTGAGGGGACTCCTGGGGGTCACTCGAGTGTCCAGGGATGGAATCTGGGGGTCCAAAGAGGATTTTAGGGGTCACTTGTAAGTTCCGAAGGAACTTGGGGGTCACTTGGGGGTTCAGGGAGGTGATTTGGGAGTCCTGAGTGGGTATTGGGGGAGCACTTGGGAGTCCTGGGGCCCTTCTGGGGCAGTTTGGGGTCCGGGGGGCACTTGGGGGGCTGCAATGGGGGTGGGACCGACCCGATTGTGCGCGGGAGGGGGGGGGGGGGGGGGCGGGAGTTGTAGTCCCGTCTGTGATTGGCCAGAACGGGCCGCGGGGCATGACGGGAGATGTAGTAGGGACAGACTCAAAATGGCGGGGACTCCATGTCCCGTCACCGCCCCCCCTGCATTACTGAACGCTGATTCGGTGCAAGCCGTGACGGGCGGACGCGCCGCCCAATCAGAGACGGCGAAGACGGAGGGCGGGACTCGACGGCGCTGCCGGGAGATTTGAGCAGTGGCGGCGCCGTAGGGAGGTTTGGAAGATAATTGGGAACATTTAGGAAACATTCGGGGACTCAGGGCGGGCTTTGGGGATCCCTCACGACCCGCCCACCCCCCACAGACCCGCAGGATCCCCCCGGGGCCGTGTTGGCCGTGACGGTGAAGGAGCCGGGTAAGCCCCTCCCCCCACATCAGGATCCGCTTCGGGGCCCCCCAAAATCACCCAAAAAATCCCTGAGATCCCCAAACTGCCCACCTGGGACCTCCCAAACTGCCTCGGCCCCCCAGGATGCCCCAAATCGCATTCTGAACGCTCTGGAGCATTTGAAACACTTCGGCCCCCCCCAAACGCCTCAGAGACCCCCTAAACCCCCTCCTAGACCCCTCAAACCTCTTTCAGAGCGTCTAAACTGTCCAGAACCCACCGAACTACCCTCAGGCTATCCTGTATTTCCTCCCAGACCCCCCAAACCACCGCAGGACCCGCCAAAATCCCTCTCTGAAGCAACCAGACCTGCCAAAATCCCTCAACCTCCCCCCAGACCCCCACCCAGACCTCTCCAAACTGCCCCAAGACTCCCAAACTACCTCAAACCCCTCCTAAATTCTCTCCCAGTCTCTCCAAACTGCCCCAAGGCCCTCAAACTACTTCCAGAACTCCCCAAACTAGGCCAGGATCCCCCTAAACCCCCTCCCAGAACCCCCATACTGCTCTCAGATCCCCCAAAACCATCCCTGGGTCCCCCAAACCTTTCCCAGAACCCCCACACTGCCATCAGACACCCCCATACCACCCCAGGACCCCCCAAACCCTTCCCTCCAAAGTACTTCTGGACCTCCAAACTGCCGTCAGACCCTCCAAAACAACCCTAGGACCCCCCTAAACTGTCCCAGGACCCCCAAACTGCCCCAAGAGGCCCCTAAAACACCTCAGGAGCCCCAAACTGGGATCTGGAAGTGACAGCTGAAACAGAGAGAACTGAAGCTAAGTGAGACACGTGGGCAGCCCAAAAAAACTTGAAAATGGGGTTTATTTGTTGTTTTTTTCTGCAAGATCAAAGGGGGAAATTGGGGATGATGCTCTTGGAAAAGGGAACGGTGTGAGCGAGTGAGGAGCAACCTCAGTGTGGGGAACAAAGGGAGTCATCCCCAAAGGGGCTTTGCTTGGGGAGCATCCCTGGATGCTGGAAAATCCTGGGATCCTCCCATTCCCCCAAATGGAGGTGCCTGGCACAGATCCCCTAAAACCCCAAACCATCAAGATTTGGCCAAAACCCCCTCCAAAATATGCAGATTCAGACCAAAGGAATTCAAAGCACCAAAATTCACCTCCAAATTTGCTCTCTCTGATCTCTCCACTTTGGGGTTCTGGGGGCCCCCCCCTGTCCAGGCTGTTGGGGGTGCCTTGTGTTTTGGGGGCCCCTCTCTGGGGTTCTGCCTTTTCCAGGCTGCTGGAGATCCTGGGAATGCCAGGGGTCCCCACTCCGTGATGTGACCCCTTTGGGGTTCTGGGATTCCCCCTCTCCAGGGTCCCAATTAGGGATGCCGAGGGTGCCAGAGGTCCCCTATGCCCTGACTCTCTGCTCACGGTGCTCGGGAATCCTCCTGGGATCCCAAAAAGGAGACCCCAGAAATGGGGCACCCTCAGGACCCCTGGCATGCTGGGGAGGGGGGAACCTATCCCCAAACTGGGGGACCCCAGAGAGGAGGGACCCCAAGAAACCCAAAGTGGGGAGAGCAGAGAGGAGGGACCCCTTTGATTCCCAGGACCCCCGGCAGCCTGGAGAGGGCAGGGACCCCAGAGAGGGGGAACCCTCAATCGACGTGGGACCCCCAGCGGCCAAGACAGGGGAGACCCCCAGAACCCCAAAGTAAAGAGACCAGAGAGAAGAAACTCCTGAGAGAGGTTTTTTTATTACTTAATCTTACTGTTTTGGAGGGTTTTAAGGGCACAAGATGCCTGGTGAATTCCAGAGATGGACTTGGGCAGGAGGATCCCCCAACCTTATTTTTGCCCCCAAACCAGGATTTCTCCTTCCCAAAGCTTGTCAGGATGGAGGAGGAGGCTGGGAGGAAGAGGAAGGTGCCCCGGAACCCCCAGGCAGGTGAGGAGGAAGTCAGTGCCCCTTTGCCCCTCCCTTGTGCTGCATCTTCCAGCCCAGCATGGCCCCGGCTGCAGGACAACCCCGCTGCCGACGCCGTCCTGCCGGGGCCGGGTTTGGGGGGATGTCCTTGGCCTTCCTTGTGGGCCGGAGGCAAATGCCCTGCCTGTCCTTGTTCCTTCCTGCCCCAGGCCCCGAGCTGAGCACGGAGAGCACGGAGGACAAATCCCCCCGGCAGAACCTGCTGGCAGAGGCTGTTTTGAATGGCTCCACAGACCAGGAAGTCACCGGGAAGGAAAATCCACGGAGATCTGCCAGGAGGAGAGTCTCCAAAACTAGACCTGGGTGCTCTGAGGAGTTAAAACCAACCCAGTGCCCCGAAGGTGGCCGTGGCTTGAGCAGGTGCTCTGACCTGGTGATGGAGCAGCAACTTCACTCAAGGGAGAAGCGCTACAAGTGCTTGGAATGTGGGAAGAGCTTCAGCTTCAGCTCCCACCTGATCCGCCACCAAATGATCCACAGTGGGGAATGGGCCTACACATGTGGGGAATGTGGGAAGGGCTGCAGCT
Source organism: Pithys albifrons albifrons (assembly GCF_047495875.1). NCBI lineage: Eukaryota > Metazoa > Chordata > Aves > Passeriformes > Thamnophilidae > Pithys > Pithys albifrons. The sequence goes on from NC_092464.1 coordinate 60,917,804, forward strand.
GCAGCTCTGAGCTGATCCGCCATGAAAGGATCCACACTGGGGAACGGCCCTACAAGTATTCTGAGTGTGGGAAGAGGTTTCAGACCAGCTCAGTTCTCCTCAAGCATCACCGCACACACACAGACGAGAGGCCCTTCTGCTGCGCTGATTGCGGGAAGAGATTCAGACACAACTCCTACCTCGTCACACACCGGCGCACCCACACCGGGGAGAGGCCTTACACGTGTGAGGAGTGTGGGAAGAGCTTCACTGACAGCTCTACCTTGACCAAACACCAACGAACCCACCAATAAGGGAAGCCCTCAGAGTGCCCCAACTGCGGGAAGAGCTTCGTCTGCTGCTCCAGCTCCATCACCCATTGGAGTACCAATGTTGAATGATCTACAGTGACCCACATTGAGCACAGACCTGCTAACCCATGTTGGGTAAAGACCTGGTGACCCACTGTCCTAGTTCAGCAGGAGGGACCAGCTAACCCTGTGTGGGGGTGATCAAAGCTGTGTATTCTACCCCCTCTATTCATTCCCCAAGGTCAATGGACCATTAGCAGCAGCTGCCCAGGGAGCACTTCACACCCAGCCTGAGGGGGGCGGAGCTGCCAATGGGCCATCAACAGCTCAACACCCCCTGGCTCCCAGAGTTAATCACCCATTGTGTGAGTCCCCGCCCAGGGGGAGGGACTGAGAGCTCCCTGAGGGTACATAAGGGGTGGGTAAGAAGACCTCGGGAACCTCTCGTCGCATCCAGAGCAGCAGCAGGACCTTGACAGGAGGAGATCCCCGCTCTCGCCCAGACCACGGCCCTCGCCTGCACCAACAGGTTTTTCTTTTCCTTTTGCTCTGGACTTGGGGGAACCACAGGGGTCTCAGCAGAAGGGCAAACAAACCCCCTTGGGTTTGTGCCCCAGGACACTGGGTTATACTGCTGGGGTTTTGTGAGTTGAAAGCAATTTCCCTTGTGTGTCAGTGTTGCTATTGTAATATTATTATTAAATTTTAGGTCTGACTTATAATCTCTCTCGTGGTGAGTTCATTTCCCCTGCTGGTTCACCTTTAAACCAGCACATCTTTTTGGCGCCCAACGTGGGGCCACGAGAGAGAAGTCAGAATTACAATTTCATTTTGTGTATTTGGATACAGAAACTCCCTGACTACCATGTTGCTTGATGTATTCATGTGGATGGTGTATCTGGGCCTGTTCATATTTCGACACATGGGGAACCATGTGCCTATTTTGATGCTCTCCTTAATACCAGGTAGAAGGATCAAAATTGCTTTATTAATATACTATGTTTATGTTGTCATAACATCAGAAGCAATGAATTTCATTGTGAATGTATATTCAGTCTGGTGTGCCTGTCCTGGTTTGGGTTGTTACCTCTGGGGTCTCATTAAAAATAGCACCCAGACTGTGGGGAAAACAGGCGGAGATGGTTACTTCCACCTTTTCACCTCTGCTACAACAATCATTGAAAATATTGAGCTTCCTTTTGATGTTAGGGACAGCATAATCCTACTGTTAGAGCTGTTAGTGTTGCTTTGTCTCCTCTGTACTGTATACACCATGTTTAGGGTCAGAACTGGGCTCTCTAAGGAGACTTGCTGGAGGCCTGCCCTGGGAGCGGATGATGTTGAGTGGCACGGGAAGTGGGAAGATATGGGCCAGTATTTGGAGACCTTCTCTCCTCAAATGATCTGGAAATTCACCCCAGAACAACTGCAGGACCCTGCCAAAATGCTAAGCTATGTGAAAGGAAGATGCTCTGGTAGTCCCAGAGATGTGCAGCTCACAGCAACCTGCTGGGCCCTGGCCACTGCCTACCGCACACTGCTTGGTGTGGTACAGCATCATCAGGAGGAGGAGAAAAGGAGCAAATCCACCCAAAGGCACCATGTCCACCCAAACCACGGCTGAGCCAGAGAGGAAGAGAGATACATCAACCAGCGCCATGTCCACCCAAACCATGGCTGAGTCAGAGAGAAGAGACACATCAGCCAGCACCATGCCCACACAAACCACAGCTGAGCCAGAGAGAAAGGGAAACAAATCAACCAGCACCATGTCCACACAAACCATGGAGGAGCCAGAAGGACAACAGAAACCGATAGCAGTTGCGCCTGTCCAGAAAAGAAAATCAAAGACCAAATCAGTTCGTATAGTGAATGACGAGGAAGAGTCAGGACCTTCATCTCAAGCAGAAGAAATGGAGCCAGAAATAATCACCCGGTCCCTATCCCTGGGAGAGCTGCGTGAGCTCCGGAGAGAGTTCACACGACAGGCAAATGAGTCCATCTTGACCTGGCTACTTCGAATCTGGGATGCTGCAGCCAATGACACAATTCTAGATGGGAGTGAGCAAGGCAGCTGGGATCCCTTTCTCGAGATGTTGTCATTGATCAGGGCATTGGAAAGAGACAGGAAACTCTCAGCCTCTGGCGGCGACTGTTGTCAAGCGTGAGGGAGAGATATCTTTGTAAGGAGGACCTCCACGTACAGCAAGGACAGGGGAACACGATGGAACAAGGTATCCGGTGCTTAAGGGAATTAGCCGTACTGGAGATAATCTTTTCAGAGGATGAGAGATTCCCTAAAAGTCCAGATGGTGTCCAGTGCACATCCCAGATGTGGTTAAAATTTGCACGACTTGGGCCAGAAATGTATTCTCGCTACCTTGCAACATTGCAGTGGAGAGAGGGAGAAGACAAGGTGGGTGCACTGGTCAGCAAACTCAGGATTTATGAAGACACTGTCACTGCTCCATTACGAGCCCACGTCTCAGCTGTGGAAACAAAACTGGCTGAACTAGAAGAGAAGATTAAGGAAGGACTCTTCCATATCTCTCCAGAACAAACGAGAGTCTCTGCCATCAGAAGCAGGCGTCTTCCAGCTAAGGAGAAAGGGTACACTCCACGCGGCAATCTGTGGTTTTACCTCCATGAGCATGGAGAAGATATGAGGAAGTGGGATGGGAAACCCACCTCTTCCTTAGCAGCTCGGGTACGTGAATTGCAAAGAGGCACAACTAACACAGGGAATTCTTCAAGGTTGAAGGCTGCTCCGGTCTCTCGTGGGCAAGGCTCCAGACAGTATAGGAATGATGATGTTATGCCCGATCCTCTTGAAGGAACCTCCCGGTCATATTCACAGGGAGAGCGCAGTGAATACCATGACCACAACTAGGGGGGCCCTGCCTCTAGCCAGGTAGAGGAGAGGGACAATCGGCTTTATTGGACTGTGTGGATTCGGTGGCCTGGCTCATCAGACCCACAGAAATACAAAGTTTTAGTGGACACTGGTGCATAATGCACGTTGATGCCATCAGGATACGTCGGGGCAGAATCCATCTCTATTTCTGGGGTGACAGGGGGATCCCAACAGCTGAGTGTACTGGAAGCTGAAGTCAGCTTGACTGGGAAGGAATGGCATAGACACCCCATTGTGACTGGTCCAGAAGCCCCATGTATCCTTGGCATAGACTACCTGAGGAATGGATATTTCAAAGACCCAAAGGGACTGCGTTGGGCCTTTGGCATAGCTGCTGTGGAGACAGAGGAAATCAGACAGCTGAGCACCTTGCCTGGCCTCTCAGAGGACCCTTCTGCTGTGGGACTGCTGAAAGTTGAAGAACAATTGGTACCGCTGGCCACAGCCACAGTGCACCGTCGGCAATACCGCACTGACCGAGACTCTGTGACCCCCATACACAAGATGATTCGTGAGCTGGAGAGCCAAGGGGTGGTCAGCAAGACTCACTCACCCTTTAATAGCCCCATATGGCCAGTACGAAAGTCCAGTGGAGAGTGGAGGCTGACGGTGGATTACCGTGGCCTCAATGAGGTCACACCCCCCCTGAGTGCCGCTGTGCCGGACATGCTGGAGCTTCAGTATGAGCTGGAGTCCAAGGCAGCCAAGTGGTATGCCACCATCGACATTGCCAATGCCTTTTTCTCCATTCCGTTGGCAGCAGAGTGCAGGCCGCAGTTCGCTTTCACCTGGAAGGGAGTGCAGTACACCTGGAATCGACTGCCCCAGGGGTGGAAACACAGTCCCACCATCTGCCATGGACTGATCCAGACTGCATTGGAAAAGGGTGAGGCTCCAGAACATCTACAGTACATCGATGACATCATTGTATGGGGGAACACAGCAGGGGAGGTTTTTGAGAAAGGAAAGAAGATAATCCAGATTCTCCTAAGAGCTGGTTTTGCCATTAAACGAAGTAAGGTCAAGGGACCTGCTCAGGAAATTCAGTTCCTAGGAGTGAAGTGGCAAGACGGGCGTCGTCAGATTCCAACAGAGGTGATCAACAAAATAGCAGCTATGTCCCCACCGACCAGCAAGAAGGAAACTCAGGCTTTCCTAGGCGCCGTGGGCTTTTGGAGGATGCATATCCCTGAGTACAGTCAGATTGTAAGCCCTCTCTACCTTGTGACACGGAAGAAAAATGATTTCCAGTGGGGCCCTGAACAACAACAAGCCTTTGAGCAGATTAAACAGGAGATTACCCATGCAGTAGCCCTTGGGCCAGTCAGGACAGGACAGGATGTGAAGAATGTGCTCTACACTGCAGCCGGGGAGAATGGCCCATCCTGGAGCCTCTGGCAGAAAGTACCTGGGGAGACTCGAGGACGACCGCTGGGATTCTGGAGTCGGGGATACAAAGGATCTGAGGCCAGCTACACCCCAACTGAGAAAGAGATCCTGGCAGCTTATGAAGGAGTTCGAGCTGCCTCAGAAGTGATTGGCACTGAGGCACAGCTCATCCTGGCACCTCGACTACCAGTGTTGGGCTGGATGTTCAAAGGAAAAGCTCCTTCTACCCATCACGCCACTGATGCCACATGGAGTAAGTGGATCGCTCTGATCACGCAGCGAACCCGGATAGGGAATCCTAATCGCCCTGGGATTTTGGAAATCATCACCAACTGGCCGGAAGGTGAGAGTTTCGGATTGTCCTCTGAAGAAGAAGAGGAGCAGGTGACACGAGCTGAGGAGGCCCCACCATATAACCAGCTACCAGAAGAGGAGAAGCGATATGCTCTCTTCACAGATGGCTCTTGCCGCATTGTAGGGACAAGCCGGAAATGGAAAGCAGCTGTATGGAGTCCTACACGTCGAGTTGCAGAAGCGACTGAAGGACAAGGTGGATCAAGTCAGGTTGCAGAGCTGAAAGCTGTTCAGCTGGCTTTGGATATCGCTGAACGAGAGAAGTGGCCAAGACTCTACCTTTACACTGACTCGTGGATGGTGGCCAATGCTCTGTGGGGATGGCTGGAGCGCTGGAGAAAGGCCGGCTGGCAGCACAAAGGGAAACCCATCTGGGCGGCTGAGATGTGGCAGGACATCGCTGCCCGGGTAGAGAAGCTGAGTGTGAAGGTCCGTCACGTAGATGCTCATGTACCCAAGAGCCGGGCTAATGAGGAGCATCGTAACAACGAGCAGGTGGATCGAGCTGCCAAGATTGAAGTCTCTCAGGTAGATCTGGATTGGCAGCATAAAGGTGAATTGTTTCTAGCCCGATGGGCCCATGATGCCTCTGGTCATCAAGGCAGAGATGCGACATACAGATGGGCTCGTGACCGAGGGGTGGATCTAACCATGGACAGTGTCTCACAGGTTATCCATGACTGTGACACATGTGCTGCCATCAAGCAGGCCAAGCGGGTGAAGCCTCTATGGTATGGTGGACGGTGGTCGAAATACAGGTATGGGGAAGCCTGGCAAGTTGATTACATCACACTTCCCCAAACACGCCAAGGCAAGCGCTATGTGCTGACCATGGTAGAAGCAACCACTGGATGGCTGGAGACATACCCCGTATCTCACGCCACTGCCCGGAATACCATCCTGGGCCTTGAGAAACAAGTCCTGTGGAGACACGGCACCCCAGAGAGAATAGAGTCTGACAACGGCACCCACTTCAAGAACAGCCTCATAGACACCTGGGCCAGAGAGCACGGCATTGAGTGGGTGTATCATATCCCCTACCATGCTCCAGCTGCCGGGAAAGTTGAGCGATGTAATGGACTGCTGAAAACAACCTTGAAGGCGTTGGGTGGGGGAACTTTCAAACACTGGGAGCTGCATTTGGCAAAGGCCACCTGGTTGGTCAACACTCGGGGCTCCATCAATCGAGCTGGCCCTGCCCAATCAGAACTCTTGAATACTGTAGATGGAGATAAAGTCCCTGTGGTCCATATGAGAGGTATGTTAGGAAAGACTGTTTGGGTGAGTCCCACCTCAAACAAAGGCAAACCCATCCGAGGGATTGTCTTTGCTCAAGGACCTGGTTGCACTTGGTGGGTAATGCAAAAAGATGGAGAAACACGTTGTGTACCACAAGGGGACCTAATTTTGAGCGAGAAGAGTTTGTAATGTTTCATTGCATATATGTATATATATATATGTATAGGTAAAAAGGGGGTTAATTTGGGAATGACTAGATAGAGTAGAATAAGGGGTGGATAATGTCCTAGTTCAGCAGGAGGGACCAGCTAACCCTGTGTGGGGGTGATCAAAGCTGTGTATTCTACCCCCTCTAATCATTCCCCAAGGACAACGGGCCATTAGCAGCAGCTGCCCAGGGAGCCATTATCACCTTCACACCCAGCCTGAGGGGGGCGGAGCTGCTAATGGGCCATTAACAGCTCAACACCCCCTGGCTCCCAGAGTCAATCACCCATTGTGTGAGTCCCCGCCCAGGGGGAGGGACTGAGTGCTCCCTGAGGGTACATAAGTGGTGGGTAAGAAGACCTCGGGTACTTCTTGTCGGATCCAGAGCAGCAGCAGGACCTCGACAGCAGGAGATCACCGCTCTCGCCCAGACCACAGCCCTCGCCTGCACCAACAGGTTTTTCTTTTCCTTTTGCTCTGGACTTGGGGGAGCCACAGGGGTCTCAGCACAAGGGCAAACAAACCCCCTTGGGTTTGTGCCCCAGGACACTGGGTTATACTGCTGGGGTATTGTGAGTTGAAAGCAATTTCCCTTGTGTGTCAGTGTTGTTATAATAATATTATTATTAAATTTTAGCTCTGACTTATAATCTCTCTCGTGGTGAGTTCATTTTCCCTTGCTGGTTCACCTTCAAACCAGCACACCTGTGTACTGATGTGTATTTTGTGTGTGCTTCCCTGTGTGCTGACCCCTGTACACCTTATGTTGAACACTGTGATACACACATTGCACTCTCGAGTAGTGCTGTATCACCCTCGGGCTACCCCTGATCACACGCTGGCACGTAAGGGGGTACTTTTAATTTATCTGATCAATGGAGCATAGAAGGGTGAGAAAGTACTTACACCGTGCTGGGAATCCAGGCAGAGTAACTGTGTAACACTGGATGTTCTCTATTATCAAGGCTCTCTGTTCCTCTCTGACTTGGCTGAGCCTCAGGATAGATACAAATACCCCGGGAACACAATGGTGAAGGTCTTACAGTGGGGTGAGGAAGCTGATGATGGGAGGAAGAATAGATGGGCAGGGGTCGTACGACCACTACCCAACAGGCGACATGCACAGACTGTTGCCACTTATGCAATGAACAGGCGGTGTTTGGCTGCCTCCCAGGCATCACCTTACACTGTGTCCTGGCCCTCTGCAGTATGATGGATGGCTGATAAACAGGGACACAGGAGTGGGGGAGCTGAGCCACACCCACCCTTGCACCCAGCCCGTGTTGGCTCCACGGGGACGCCGCTGAGCATGGATGGCGTCCCGCTGCTGCCGGGCCTGGCAGTGCTGGCCTGTCTGCTCGAGGGAGCATCGGGGATAGGGAGCAACCGCTGCAGCATCAACTATTTTGTATCCTTTTATTGAGTTTTAAAGTATTTTATCTTTTTATTCTCTTTTGTGTTAAGTATTTTATCCTTTTTATTCTCTTTTGCTAGTTGTTATTGCAATAAATGCTGTTTGTGGTATTTTATGACTGTGATTATCTTAATTCCAGACATATCTCCAAAATGAACTGGTACAAACTCCTGTCTGTTGAAACTCTTCCCAAAAAGGGATAGTCCATTGTAGGAATTTTCTACAGAGGCACTGATAAGCTGTACTAGTGAGGGATAGAATGAGCTCTTAGAGCTGCAAGGGCAACAGCTTCAGGTGGGAACACGCAGCTGTTCCAGGTGGGAACACACAGCTATTCCAGGTGGGAATACCTGGCAGGTCCAGGCATGAACACATGGTTGCTCCAAGTGGGAACATGCAGCTGTTCCAGGTGGGAACACGCAGAGCTCCAGGTGGGAAGCTGCAGTCACTCCAGGTGGGAACACGCAGCTGTTCCAGGTGGGAACACGCAGCTGCTCTGGGCTGCAGGAGCTGGGGGAGCTCCCATGGCAGGTTCACAACCAGAGAGGGGCAGAGCCGGGAGCGGCATCACCTTTTACTCTTCCCATTCCCGAGCAGTTCCCGTGGGACCGTCCCCTGCTCCACTCGCCCCTGCCCTGTCCGTGATTGGCCCCAGCCCGGTCCCATTATTGGCGTGTGTGCCCTCATGGTGGTTTGCGGGATTACAGGAGATCCCAAACTAAAACCTGGGACACCTCCACCTCTGGGGTCCACATCCCTGTTCCCATTCCCATTCCTGGTGTTTCCATCCCAGTCTCATTGTCTGCTGCTTTCCCATTCCTGTCCCCATTCCAATTCCTGTCATCCCCCTTCCCATTCCTGCTGTTCACAACCTGCTGCCAATGGCCACAATCCCATTTCTGGTGTCCCAATCCCTGTCCCCATTCCCATTCCCATTCCTGGGGTTCCTATCCCAATTCTGATGCCCCACTCCCAGTTCCTGGTGTCTCCAACCTGCTCCCAGTGTCCCCATCCCTGTCCCCATTGTGTCCCTGTTCCCATCCCTGGTGTTCCCATCCCATTCCTGGTGTCTCCACTCCCAGTTCCCAGTGTCACCAAACTGCTTCCTGTGTCCCCATTCCTGTCCCGAGTGTCTCCATATCCCTATCCCATTCTTCATGTCCCCACTGCCATTCCTGGTTCCTAAAGAGGAATTGCTGGATGCCAAAGGAGGGAAGAAGGATTTATTGCCAAAACAGGAGACTTAATTGAAGCACTGGGAATAATTGTGGTTCTTGATTTTCAGACATGAAAAAGCAGGAAGTTGATCCATTGGGAAGAGGCACGGGGGTGCCAGGGTGGGTGAGAGATGCGGGATGAGCTCTGCCAGCAGCTCCTGGCCTTCCCCAGGAAGAGGGAAGGGGCTGGATCCAGCTCCATGGATTGCTCAGGTGGTGATTCCTGCTGGGATGAGAGTAGGGGACAGAGTCACCATGTCCCTGTCCTCATCCCATGGGATCGATCCAGCTGTGGAAGACCATGGAGAGCAGGAGCTTCTCTGGAATCCATCATCATCTTGCTCCATCCATCCCACTCAGTCCCACTCTGGAATCCCATCTGTCTCACTCCATCCATCCAGACTGATATCGCTCCATAATCCATCCCTGATCTCACTCCCTAATTCTTTCTGATTTCACTCTGGAATCCTGCCCTGATCTGGAATCCCATCCCAATCCTTCTCCATCCATTATGTCCCGATTCCCCTTGGAATCCCACCTGGATCCCACTCCATACCTGCTGGGGAGCCATCGGTTTATGCGTCTACTCCTGTGGAAAAAGATCTGTGAGATTCTGGCCTGGATCACACACCTGGATCCATCCTGGGATCCATCATGGGATCCACAAAGAGAGGATCTGGATTTGTATCCAGACACTCTGCTGGTACTCACTGTTGGGTGTCGCGTTGTATCCCTTCTTCTCCCTCCTCCCTGTGGAAATAAAGCGGGATCAGCACCTCTGGCACAGGATCCCTGGAATGCCACCAAGTGGATCCGTGCCTGTTCCCCACCCCCATCCCGTGAGTTACCGGATTGGAGCTTCCAGACAGCGAATCCCATGAGGCTGATGATGATGATGGCAGCGATGACGGACAGGGCGACCACCACTGGGGTGGAATTCCAGATGGATTCTGGCTCTGGGAAGAGTGGAAGTGTGAGGAGGGGAAGGGGAACCCCCATCTCACTGCTCCGCATTCCCAAATGCCCTGTTCCCAAATTCCCAGTTCCCACATTCCACATTCCCAGCCTCACCCCAGGCGAAGATCCCGGGCTCCGGCATCCCGGCGTGCTCCACCCGGCACCGGTACTGCTCCCACTCCCCCGGCAGAGCCTCGATCCTGGCCCAGCTGTGGAAGGTGCCGTCGCTGTTGGGAACGATCCCGCCCCACTCTGTCTCCTGATCCCGGATTTCATCCCCTTTCATCCAGCTGATCCCGATGATCCCAGGGTAGAATCCATAGGCATGGCAGGACAACGTCAGGATCCCGTGTTCCTCTTTGCCGGAGACATGGACGTCAGGGGGCTCTGGAATGGGATAATGGTGACATCCAACCATGGAATTCCCATGAGCATGGGGAGATGATGTGATCTGCCCATGGAATTCCCATGGCAATGCGATGGGGTTGAGATCCATCCATGGAATTCCCATGCAAATTACTACATTCCCAAGTCCTCCATTCCCAAATCCCACATTTCAATGGGAATTCCATCCCCACCTTTGCGCTCCAGCGTCTCCCGCCCGTATCCGATGTATTTCCGGAGCCATTCTGGACAGATGTGTCCCAGGTAATTTGTCCACTTCTCTGCCACGAACCCTTCGTGTTCCCATTTCCTCTTGGTGACCTGGGCAGCGCCGTCGGCCGCCACGAAGCTCTTGGATCCCAGCTCGAAGGAGATGAAATCCCGCCCGTCGTAGCCGTACCGGAAGGATCCACGGACGGTCCCATCAGACAGGACATCACAGCCAACAACCCGCTGCCAAGTGTGGAGACCTGGGGGGGGAAACGGACCCACAGAGACACCCCCTGGAATTGTGTTCCAGCCCCACAGAACCCCACCCAGAGTGGGATGGAGTCTTATCCCAGCCCCTTGGATCCCCATGGATTCCCACCCAGCCCCACAGGTAACACCCCAGCCCCACAGATCTCATCCCAGCCCCACAGGTCCCACTCCAGCCCCACAGATACCATCTCAGTCCCACAGATCCTCCCTGGCTCACAGATTCATCCCAGACTCACAGATCACATCCCAGACCAACAGATCCATATCCCAGCCCCACAGGTCCCATCTCAGCCCCACAAATCCCAATCGAATCCTACAGATCCTATCCCAGACCCACAGATGCCTACTAGACCCACAGATCTCATCCCAGCCACACAGATCCCCCCCAAGCCTCAGAGATTCCATCCCAACCCTAAAGATGCACCCCAACCCTACAGATCTCCCTCAGCCCCAAAGATTCCCCCTCCAGCCCAGAGATCTCCCATAGCTCCACAGATGGCATTCCAGCCCCACAAATACATCCCAGCCCCATAGATGCATCTCAGCCCCACAGATCCCATCTCAGTCCCACAGATCCTATCCCAGACTCACAGATCCCTCCCAGTCCCACAGACCCCAACCGAGCCCCACAGATCCTGCCCCCCGCTGCCCCACAGACCCCCTCCAGCCCAGAGATCTGCCATAGCACCATGGATTGCAACCCAGCCCCACAGATCCCATCTCAGTCCCACAGATCCCCTCCAGCCTCAAAGATCCACCTCAGTCCCACAGGTCTGCCCCAGACCCACTGATGGCCCTCAGCCCCTCATATCCCCCCAGCCCCACAGATCCCAGCCCAGCCTCTCATATCCCCCCCCCAGCTCCACAGATCCCAGCCCAGCCCCACAGATCCCCTCCCCCGACTTACAAACCCCATCTCCAGCAGCACAGATGCCCCCCAGACCCACAGATCCCAGCACAGCCCAAGATCACAGCACAGCCCCACAAATCCCCTTGACCTTCAGATCTAAGCCCAGACCCAAAGACCTCCCGAGACCCACAGATCGTCCCCAGCCTCAAAGATCCCCCTCCAGCCCACAGATCTCTCATAGCACCACAGATCCCATCGCAGCCCCACAGATGCACCTCAACCCCACAGACCCCATCCCATACCCACAGATCCCCCCCATTCCCAGCTGCCCCCACTCACCCCCACTCTGGTTGTACCGGCCCCGCAGTGTCTCCAGGTCATCGGCAGTCACGTGCTGGTTCCTCTTGTTGATCTCAGTCTGTCCATCCCAATATTCCAGCTCGGGTCCCTTCTCCATCCACAGCGTCTGTGGCTCCACCTGGCCCCGCTCGCTGTCGTAGTGGGTGATGGGGATCCCATCCAGGAACCCCATTTCCATGAACTGAGGGACTCCCGGGCTGGGCTTCGACACTGCCACGAACTGGTACCGCAGGGAGTGGAGAACTGGGGGGACATAGAGAGTTGGGGGCCTGGGGGATCACAGGTAAAAGAAAGGGGGAACTGGGAGAGGCAGGAAGGGGCTTTGGGGATCCCAGGGAAGTTGGTGCAGGGAATGTCGGTGCCGGGGTAGGGGGTGCAAGGGGGTCCCACTGCACAGGACTGGGGGCTCAGGGGGGTCCCAGAGTCAAGGAAAAGGAGGGTACAGGGATTGGGAGAGGTGGAACAGGGAGTCCAAGAGGTACCTGTGTCCAGGAAAGGGGGATCCAGGGGCCCTCAGGGTCAGGGAAAGGGAATCACAGGGTGGGGAGACCCAGAATGCCCAAGAAACAGAGTGCAGGGGGTGTTGGTGCAGGATAAAGGGGTGCGAGGGGGTCCCTGTGTACGGGAATGGAACCTCAGGGGGGTCTTGCTGCCATATAGGGGGGTGTAGGAGGGTGCTCGTGCCCAGGAATGGGAGTACAGGGGGGTCCCAGTTGCAAACAAAGGGGCTTAGGGGGTCTGGGTGCTGAATAAGAGGTGCAGGGAGTCCCCATGCCCAGGAATGGAGGTTCAGGGGGGTCCCAGTGTCAAGGAAAGGGCAGTGAGGGCACGGGGAGATGTGTGATGGAGGTTCAGGGGTCCCTGTGCCCAGGAAAGGGCAGTCCAGGGATCCCCAGTGTTGAGGAAAGTGGGGTCTGAAGGCTGGTAAAGGCAGGAATGGGGGTCCAGGGGGTCCCAGGATCAAAGAAAAGGGGTGCTGGGAGAGGAAAAATGGCTGGAAAAGGGTGCGCAGGACAATACTGGTGCAGGATAAGGGGGGTTCAGGGGGGTCCTGGTGCTGAATAAGGGAGGATCCAAAGGGATACAAGGGTAAAGGAATGGGGGGTGCAGGGACTGGGAGACATGGAATAGGAGGTCCAGGGGGTCCCTGTGCCCAGGAAGGGGGGAGGGGGGGAAGGGGTCCAGGGGTCCCCAGTGTTGAGAAGAGGAAAGTCATGAGAAGGAGAGACCTGGGATGGCTGGGAATGGGGGTTCTGCAGGTCCTTGGTGTAGAGGAAAGGAGGGGCTGGGAAAGGCTGGAGTGCGGGTCAGGGGGTCTTAGGATCAAGGAAATGGAGGATCTGGGAGAGGTGGGATGGCCAGGAAAGGGGGTGCAGGGGGGTACTGGTACAGGATAATGGGGTACAGGGGAGTTATGGTGCTGGATGGGAGGTTGCAGAGGGTCCTGGTGCCAGGGAATGGAGGTGCAGCGGGGCCCCAGTGCCCAGGAATTGCAGCCAGGGGGGTTCCAGTGCCTGGGACCCCCTGCAGGAACAGCAGGGAGTGGAGAACTGGGGGAACTGTAAGATTGGCGGGTTTGGGAGGTCCAAAGGTCAAGGAAGTGGGACTGGGAGAGCCAGGAAAGTCGGGAAAAGTCCAAGGTTCAAAGAAAGGGGGGGGGCATAGGACTGGGAAAGGAGAGACAGAGGGCCTAGAGGGTCCCTGTGCCCAGGAAAGGGCAGTCCAGGGGTCCCCAGTGTTGAGGAAAGTGGGGTCTGCGACCTGAGAACGGCAGGAATGGGGGTTCAGGGGGTCCCAGGGTCAAGAAAAAGGGAGGATCAGGGGGCTGGGAGAGGCAGGATGGCTGGAAAAGGGATTGCAGGGGGGTATTTGTTCAGAGTAAAGGGGTTCTGGGGGGTCCTGGAGCCGGGGATGGGGTGCAGGGGGGGCCCTTGTTCGGAAATGGGGGTTCAGGTGGTCCAAGTAAGGAATAAGGTGGTTCAGGGTGTCCCAGTGCCCAGGAATGGGGGCTCAAGGGGTTTCCTGTGCCCGGGAATGGGGGTTCAGGGAAGTCTCCTTCCCAGGAGTGGAGATTTAGGGAGGATCAAGGGGGTCCCCATGTCCAGGAATTGCGGTTCAGGAGGTTTCCCGTGCCCAGGAATGGGCGTTCAGGGGTCCCGGTGCTGGACAAGGGTGTTTAGGAGGGTCCCGGTACTGCGGGAGGGAGTTTGGGGAGAGGGGTTCCAATGCCCAGGAATAGGGGGTTAAGGGGGTCCCGGTGCCCGGGAATGGGGGCTCAGGGATTTCTCTGTGCCCGGGAATGGGGGCTCAGGGGGGTCCCGTTGCCCAGGAATGGGGATCCAGGGCATCCCAGTGCTGGATAAGGGGGTACAGCGCGGTCCCCGTGCCCACTGAATGGGGGCTCAAGGGGTCTCCCGTGGACAGGAACGGGGTTTCAGGGGGGGCCTCCATCCCGGGAATGTGGTTTGGGGGGTTCCCTTCCCAGGAACAGAGGTTCAAGAGGGTTCCCATGTCCAGCAATTCCGCTTCATGAGGTTTCCCGAGCCCAGGAATGGGGTTTCAGGGATATCGGTGCCAGATTAAGGGGGTTTATGGGGAGTCCAAGTGCTGCGGGAGGGGCTGCAGGAGGGTCCCAGTGGCCGGGAATGGGGGTGGAGGGGAATTCTCCTGCCCGGGAATGGGGGTTCTGGGGGGTCCCGATGTCCAGGAATGGGAGTTCAGAGAGGTTCCCGTGCCCGGAAATGGGGATTCAAGGTGTTCTCGGTGCCCGGGCATGGCAGTTCCGGAGTTCCCCGCTCCGAGGGTCCCACTTACCCTCCGTCGCCCCCCCCGGGGCCCCCAGGAGCCCCAGCAGCCCCAGGAGCGCCCCCACACCCAGCGCTGGGGCCATCGCGCTGCTCCGCTGCGGCCCCGCCCGGCCCTGACCCTGACCACGCCCCGCCCACAGAGCCGCCTCCGGCCGCACGATTGGCTGTGCTGTTTTCCTGATCGCCAATGGCAGCCCGATCCGCCTGTGACGTCATCGGTCTCCGGGCAGATCCCGGTGGCGCAGGTTGTGAGACGGGAAAGCGAAAGTATCCGAGGGAGCGCGGGGGAGGCGGGGACGGGAGAATTCCGGGGAATTCACCTGGATCCCCTTTGGGACCCCTCCTGGGACCCCTCTGGATCCCCCCGGGACACGCTGGGACCCTCCACGGCCACGAATTGCGGGACCCCCGGGCCGGGCTGGGCTGAACTCCCGCGCCCTGCGGTGAAACTCGGCCTTAAACCCGCTGGTTCGGGGGCGGGATCGGGAAAGGGCGGCGGTGCCGGGAAGGGACCGGGACGGAGCGGGACAGGCTGGGATGGACTGGGGTGGAGTGGGATAGGCTGGGGCACCGGGATACACCGGGTCCAGGACCGGGACCCAACGGGACCAGAACTGGGGAAACTGGGATCAAACTGGAAACAACTGGGACCACATTGAGGGTGACTGGGCTGATACTGGCATCATACTGGGAGTGACTGGGAGCATTCTGAGGGCAGATGGGACCATGTGGAAGGTCCCTGAGATCATGGTGGAGGGGACTGGGATCATGTGGGGGTGAGTGGGACCACACTGGAGGTGACTGGGAGCCACTGGGCTCATGCTGGGAGTGCCCTGGGCCTCGCTGGGTGGAACTGGGCGGCTCTGGCCCCCCTGGAGCTCAGGGTTGTTCTCCCCCAGGGCCCCTCGGGCCCGGCCGGGGCCGCAGTTCTGAGCCAGGGCCGAGCAGGGACCCCCCGGGTTCCACTGAAACCCCCGGCCCTGCAGAGCTCAGGGACAGGGAATGGCCAGGGATAGGGAATGACCAAGAAAAGGTAATGGCCAGGGACAGGGAAGGACCAGGGGTAAGGAATGGCCATGGGATAGGGAAGGACCAGGGGTAAGGAATGGCCACGGGACAGGGAATGCTGCAGGGACAGGGAAATGATCCAGGCACAGGGAATGGCCAGGGACAGGGATTGGCCAGAGAGATGAAATGACCAGGGATAGGGAATGGCCAGAAACTCAGAATGGCCAGAGAGAGGGAATACGCGAGGGCCATGGCATGGCTGGTTCCTGCCCTGGATGTCACCGCCCGGAACGTTCGTTCCCCCCGTGGGCAGCGAGGGGCGCCGGAGGGTCCCTGTGCCCCCCTGCCCTCAGTCCCTGCCGGCACCGCTCCGGGCCGGGTCGCTGTCACGGAGCGGCCGCTGCCCCGGGACAGGCTTGGCTGCAGAGTTTGGGGTTAAACCCGCCCCGCTGGGCCGGGGGGCAGCCCTGGACACCAGGGCTTTGCTCCTGGGGCTCTGCAGGGGCTCCCGCGGGGGCTCGGCCTCCTTGGGGCATCCCCTGCTTCGGCCTGGGCTCCTCCCGGGCTGCGGGGGGGTCTCTGCCCCATCCCGGGCTCCTCCGCAGGGCACAGTCGCTCCAGCTCAGGGGCACACGGAGCTCCAACCGGGTCGGAATAGCAGCGATTCCCTGCGCTCCCGGAGCCCGGGCACATCGCCAGGGTGGGAATGCTCAAGGGGCGGCTCCGGGAACATCGCCAGGGCTGGGAATGCTCCAGGGGCGGCTCTGGGCACATCGCCAGGGTGGGAATGCTCCAGCAGCGGCTCCGGGCACATCGCCAGGGTGGGAATGCTCCAGGGGCGGCTCTGGGCACATCGCCAGGGTGGGAATGCTCCAGCAGCGGCTCCGGACACATCGCCAGGGCTGTTTCCCGCAAACCGCGGGGGTTTCGGAGAGGGAGGCGGGTTCTGTACAAAGTGCGGGCGGGGGGCGGGCGCTCGGCTCGGCTCGGCTCGGCCCGGCCGCGGCCCCGGCGCAGGTGGGACCCGAAGGGCTCGCCCCCCGTGCCCCGCCGTGTCCCCTCCCCAGGCCCACGGAGGGAGCGGCTGCCCGAGGGCTCCTCCTTCCCTCTCGCTCGGAGCCGGGGCCGCAGCAGCGCTGGCCCGTCCCGGTTCCGCTCGGCCCGACAGGTTTGGCCGCCCCGTCCCCGGGAGTGCCCCCGGCCGGTGGGACCGGGCTTGGAGCCCCCTGGGCTGGTGGGAGGTGTCCCCGGCGGGGCACGGGTGGGGCGGGGTGGGCTTTATGGTCCCTCCCAACCCAAGCCGTGCTGGGACTGAAACACAGACGCGATCCGGGATGGACCGGGATGGGGTGTGGGATAAACCGGGATGGGGGTGTGGGCCAGATCGGGGCTGTGGGAACTGGGCTGGACCGGGATGAAGAAAATTGGGATTTGAGTTTAGTTTTCTCTTCCCATGATTGCTGTGCCATATCCAGAGAGAATTTGTGAGGGGGAAGGAGGATGTGGGACTAGAGGAGAAATAATAGGCAGATTTCTCCTCCACGTCCTGCTCCATCTCCCCTGGGCCTCCCCCTCCAGCCCAGCCTAGCCTGTGGGTCCCACCTTGGGGTCCCAGTGACCCCCCAGGTGTCTCCTTGCAGGGACACCTCAGGTAAGGGCTGAATTACTCTTTTATTTTCTGATAAAAAGTGGACATTCCTGTCGACTGTTTGGATTCCCTCTCTTTTGGTCACTGGAGAAAAGACCCTTTGAATAATTCCCACATGCACTCGTGGACTCATTTCCCTTCCCTGGGCAGCAAAACAAAAGGCCACAACTATATTGGGCTGTAATAGTTTTGAAATGCTCTTTGGGGCACAAAAATCCTGTATTTGCTCCAGACTCAGAGTCTTTGGGAGTATTTTCCATGATCAGTTTCTCTGCTGTTCCCCACTAGATCTGTTTTCTCCTCCTCTTCCTCCCTCACCTGTTTTTCACCCCAAAATGCCCTAAAGTGCAGCCTGGGGCAGCAGGAATTTGGGGGCTGAGAACAGTAAAAATCACTGCATCAATTAAACCTTATTTAAAATCAAGTGTTTAGGTGGGAAAAATTATCCATTTGGTTCCTACTTTGCAGGCACAGGTAGATGGTTCTTACCTGGAGAATATTTACCTGTGGAGGAACTGCTGGATAAGGGCTGGTAATAATTGGAATTTGTTGATGTCAGGGTTTATACATAGTTTTAATTAATATGGAAACTCTTTGCATCTCCCAGTGACCAACCAGCAGCATCCACATTCTGTGCCAGTGGATTCTTGTCCTCTTTCTCTGTTTATGTTCTTATAAATATTCTACAAACTGTTCTCATGGGGTCAGTTTTGCTTTGCTGAACCTGTTAATTTTTAACTTTGTCTTGGGGGTCGAGCATGGCCAGAGAAAGTGTTGTGAGATTGCTTGCAAAAAGTGAATTTCTGAGCAATCCAAACTGCTTTATCTCCATGAGAATCACGCTGATACTTCAGCCTGCAAGGACACACACCTGCTGTTTGTCCGGTAGGCGACGGTCACTCCTTGCAAGTGTTTTCATGAGAACGTCTCAACTGCCTTCCTGATCTCCGGACATGGACCTCAAAACATCGGGATGAGATAATGCAAACACTGGGCTTGTGAGAGATGGGCTTTTAACCAATCAGAAGTTCTAGGGTGTTGGGGTGAGACCCTTTTAGCCAATAAGATGTATCTCTAACCCTGTATAAACCGTGTGCTGTGTGAAATAAAAGGGCTTCACTATAAACTTCATAAGCTTGTTGGTGAAGTCCTTTCTCTCCACGAAAGTTTGTTTACTTTAGGGTGTGACAGATTTGGACATTTGTTGTTCCTCCCCCTCCCATCCCACTGCCCCACAAACAGCCCTGAGCCACCTGTGAGGGACAGGACCTGCTGTCCCAGGGCCTGGGGCTCAGGCCTTGGCCTTTGTGCTTCCTCCAACCAGCCCAGGGTTTTCTCAGCATTGCAGGTGCCTGCACAGAGCCTTTGTCTCCCTGCAATCAGGGCCTCCAGGGATCTGCTCTAAGGAGTCCCTGGTGAGGCTTTGTCAGTGCCTGCCCTCAGTGGGGCCCATTGGTGCTTCAAGGGACTTGGAGTTTGGCTTCTGACTTCTTGAGCAGTTTTTCAAATTTTGTCTTACTACTTGAGGATCATGGACTCATCTCCAAATACACAGTGGGGCTAATTAAAACACAGAAAAACAGTTTATTTCTATTTCTTTAATTGTTTTCAAGTCTTAAAGACTTGTACTCATTGGAGTTGTTTTGTAGTTTTGCTAAGGAGGAAATTTCAAAGTGGACTTCACAAAAACATATTTTTTTTAGTGAAAAGGAATGATTTACACAGAGACATGGGATGGAAGAGGATCAGGGTACAAAGGATTTGGATACAAAAGGGAGCAAAAGAAATTAGTAGTACTTAATCACTGACCAACTGAAGAGTTATCAAGTAATTCAATAGCATTGATTAGCAATGCTAACAGTGACTCAGTTATAGATTCACAACAACAACATTCACACCACACTCAATTCACACACACACAGAGGCAGAGATGTTTGGACACATCAATATCTGTGTGTGTAAAGGTGCCCATCCACAATTCTCCTGGTTGTCAGTGAAACACTCCCATCCCATCCCTTTGTGTTTCCCAAGAGACAAGGGGGGCACCTGGAGGGGTGTGTTTGTTGAGGGGGGATCAGAATTGTCCTGGGCATCAGCGACGCTCTTTGGAGTGTTGCAAACTTGAGGGTTCTCGAGCTCCGAGAGGCTCCCAGAGGTGCCCACTGAGAGGGAGGTGCTGGGGAGCTCCAGGGGCCTCCCTCAGGACCTCTGTTTGTGGGGTCACAGGGTGACTGGCTTTAGTTCTCTGCTGAATTTCCATCCTCATGACAGTAATTACTGGAGTTTCCAACTGCAGAGTGACTTGGTGGCACCTCTGCCAGGGAAAGCCTGAAACCCCAAATGCATCTTGGCAGCAGCAGGTCCTGCCAGTCCATGGCCAGGAGCCCTCCCTTGCCAGCCCAGCCTGGTGGGCAGCACTGCAGAGCTGCTGCTTAAGGGTGTTCTTTCTTGCTGGGCTCTGCAAAGCCACTTCTGCTACAGGAGCCTCATGGGGAAGGAATTTGCTCCAGCAACTTGGAGACAAGATATTAATCAAAACCTGCTCATGCTGTTGCCAAACCCCTCTGAAATGATTGGGGTAATAAAACCCCCTAACACTGCATGTTTGGTGTTAGAAAGCAAGGCATCACTTTATTCCAGTTGCTGGATGTGTCTGTCCAACAGAAATCCTGCCTTTCACACAGACACCAACGCATCAATTATTCACCTATTTATCAGTTTTTAGCAAACAAAGCAAGCAATGTTCATTGGTTGTAAATGACATAATTGTATTGAATTAATTTTTATCTTCTATTAGTTATGGACTTCTCCCTCTCTGTGCTAATTAGTCCATATTTCTAGTCTTTTTCTCCTGGTTGGGACTTTCCATCACATCTACTAAGTCCTTGTTAGCCATCTTCTTTATCTACTGGTTTCTGCAAATGTCCTTGTGGTCCATAAATTCTGCATTCCAGATGTCCAACATCAACAGTACATCCTTCTATCCCAGGCTTTGTTCATTGAAGCACATCAAGGTTCACTTAACAAAACTTAGAGAATTAGTACTTTTCCCAAGCTGTGTTCTCACAGTGGTAGGTTAAATTCTGCTGAGTGCTGGCTGAAAGAGATTTAAGGCCCAACACACAACTTGTCTTTAATTCAAGCAGTTCATTAAAAGGCTAATCAAAACCATTATGGTATTAGAAAAGTTATATCATTTCCTACAATCGAAGCAGAGACATGAGGGTGGCAGAGGAAAGAGGAGACTCGGGCCAAGGAGATATGGCTGGAACGTGGTGGTTGTGAGGTCACTTCCACTGCAGCAGCCTGGGTGGCCCTCAGGAGACATTCTGGCCAGGGAACATTGTGAGGTCATCCAGCACCTCAGGGAACCCACACAACAGAAATTCCATCTGGGGAAGGTGAAGGAGTGGGGCAGGTGGGAGAGCCCCCCAGGTTCTGATTCTGGGGGCAGCTCTGTCACACAGCCCCACCAACCCTGGCAGGCAGGAAGGCAGCCTGGGCTTGTGGCCACCCTGCTCTGCACTGGCCCTGAAACTGGGGAAAAAGGCTTTTCCTCATCTCCAGGCTGAGCATTCCCTGTTTCCCTCAACATCACTTGTCATTCATCCTCTTCACATGCCAGCTCCAGCCAAACCTTCCCTCCCTCAAAAAACCAAGTCACCATATTTAATTTTTTATTTTGCAGACTCTCCTTGCTGTCACCTCTTGGCAGTGGCTTCATGACCCCTGTCACAGCCAGTCCTGGCCCTGCACTGACCCAGCTCTGCTGCCCCACAGATGCTGCATCAGGAAGGGAAGGCCCATGGGGGAGGGAAATGCACAGGGACTCATCCTGGAAAGGACCTCGGGTGGGTTCTGGGCCAAACCAAAGAACAGTGAGTGGAGAAAGGGACACAAGGATGGGCTGTTTGTGTGCTCTGCCATGTCAGGAGAAGATGTAGAGCTCCAGGGACAACCAGACAATGTGGATCCTTCAGGAGATGATCTCAGATAGGGGCTCCCAGGCCTCTGCCAGTCACTGGTTACTCTGGTTTGATGGTCACAGGTGGTTACATCCACCCACGCATACACCCACCAGTCTCACCAGTGTCTGGGCCCCCAAAGAACGCAAGATCTGATGATCACTGGCTCCAACTCCAGTGGCAGGCACTTGGATCTCCCTGCAAACCCAGGGCACAGAGATCCCCTGTCCCAGAAAGTGGGGCGGTCCAGACTGCACACAAGGAGAAAGGAATTTCTGCCCAAGGGCAGTGCTGTGGTGCAACACATCACCCTGAAGGAGTCTGGATCAGTCCAAGGCTTTGTGTTCCAAGGCAGAGCCAGGGAGGAGGGAGAGATGTCAGTGCAGGAAGGGGCCAGCGAGGTGGGGCAGCCGGGGGATGCCGACAGCCTGCAGGGAAAGGGGCAGGGCATGGACACTGTAGGACAGCCTGGGCTGAAGAGGAGACAGGGATGTGCAGAAGCTGAAAGGCCCCAAGAGAGCCAAGTTGTGCAGGCCTTTGGCCATGGCTGCTGTGTGTGCCCCTGATGGCATGAGGAGACAAGTGAGCCTTGCAGCCCTGGGGCCTCATTGCCTCCTTGTCCCTGCTCAGCAGCCTGGGAGGTGCCACCCCATCCTCCTGCCCTTGGCATTGCACATCCCACATCCCAGTGCCCCATGAAGAGCCCTGAGGAATGAGGGAGGGAGAGGATCTCTCTTCCCAGAGGCTGGGGGTCACGTCTGTGACCTTTGGGCTAATGAAATGCTTCTTACTTTCTCAGCATCAGAGTGACCTTTCTTTCCTAGTCCATAATTGTCATCATTGTCTCTTTCTTTTCTAACTGGAATCTGGGGACACTTTCTCAGTTATGTCCCTCAGAGGGACCCATTAACAACAAAAGAAAGTTTAAAGTTTGATTCTGACTTGGGTTTCTCAAGAGGTTCCTGCAACTTTCCTCAGGGTCTGATGTTCAGGGACTCAGCACCAAACCCCCCAGAGGTCCATTAAATGCCCTGGGCTGTTGCTGTGCTGCTGAGCTGGGCCGGGCTCCTGGCACACAGGGAGCTCCTGGCAAGCGGGCAGCGCTGCAGAGAGACAGCTCTGCCCAGGAGCAGCTCCTGTGCACAGCCCAGCAGGGCTCAGGGCACTGCCTGCACACACCGAGGGCAGAAAAGCAGGGCAGAGAGAGGTTACACACAGTCTGGGATGTGAGGAAAGCTGAGAGGAAGATCCAGAGAAGAGGAATCTTTCCAGGCTTTCACAAGGTAAGTCTGCATGAAGGGCAATGTATGTGCAGTTTGTGGGAAGATCTCCCAACGCTGGCACATCCCACAGCCTGGGGGGTCTCTAATGTGGGATATCACAGTTTCTCTGGTGCTGAAGAGGAGGACGGGCTGCAAAGCAGGGACTCTCTGCTGCACCATCCCAGGGACATCCCAGCAGGGTTCCCTCTTCACAGACATGGCTGTAGGGTTTGAACCCTGGCTCTGCCAACCAGGCTGCCCCAAACTGTCCTGCAGAGCAGGGTCCTGCACCCCAGGATGCTCTGCCAGGGGAGGAGCTCTGCCACCTGCCAGGGACAGCTCTCAGCTGGTCTGGGGAGCTCCCTCAGTGCTGGGGGAGAGGCTGTGGGTGGAAAGAGCATACCCTGGCAGGGCAGGGCAGGGAAGGGCAGGGCAGGTTTATTTAGCTATCAAGTGAGAGTTTCATAGGTGAGGACTGCTTTCAGAACCAGAGCACTCTGAGATATTTTCCAGGTGATACTTCAAGGACAAGGTGAAAGGAGGGATTTCTATCAGGCTCTCAAGCCACATACCTGGTGGTTTGTCATGCAGAGGGAACTCTGAGGAGCTGCACAGGGGCTGAGAACTACCTGGCATTGTTGGTGTCTGGGAGGTGGCACAGCTGGCTCAGGGTGACACTGCCCTGAGTCCCCACCTGGTTCTGCCCTGGCTTCTCCCAGCTGGACCCTCAGTATGCATTTCCTTTTTCCTCAACTTGCTCATGTTGCTGGGGTTGTTTCCTCCTTCTCTCTGTCTGACTCACTGGGAATGGGAGTTCAAGCTACAGAGTCAAACACTGATCCTGTCATCCCCCTCAGGCATGTGGGTCCCTGGGAATGAGACATTTCAATTTTCCTCTCACCTGTGGGGCTGTCAGTAGTGAATTCTGTGTGCCTGGAGAATGAGGTGTGTTTCCCAGAATCAAACCCCATTGTCAGGACACTTGGCTCTTCTCTGAGATGTCCTTACAAGCTGGGAGCTGCCCTCAAGAATGCAAATCATCTTCATAGCAGAATTGTGTTATCTGAAATCCCCAGTGCAGAGGGGCAGAGATGCTGTGCCCATCCCAGGAAATGCTGTTGAGTTGGTGAGATGAGCCATGTGTGTCCTTGAGACCTTGAGCCAGGCTGAGACATTGAGTGGTCTGTGATGGATCTCTCTGCTCTCAACAGTGTCTGGTGGCACTTCAGACAAAAATGGGAGTGTGATCACTCTCTGTCTGAGGAAGGTCCAAGTCCAGGGCAGCTGGAAGAAGGCAGAGTGACAGAGCAACTCCCCTCACTCTGCACTAAGCCACAGACAATCGTCCTGTTTGGAAGCCCTGCTCTGCTCTTCCTCAGGGCAGCACAGATGCTGAGGGATTTTGACATCCAGGAACACTCCACAGGGAAGATGAGGGGAGTCACAAACAAAACACTCAAACCTCTGAAACTGTCTTCTGGAATCCTGAAATCTTCTCAAAATTGGGAGTGCAGATGCCCATGGGAACTTTGGCTTTAGGAGCAGTTTCATCTGACACAGCTGAACACCAGGATGGGCCCTGCCTCCACCATGGCCATGACCCCCCTGGAGCAGAGCAGGGCTGACCCTCACAGCCAGTGGGCAGAGGGGCTGCTCCTCATGGGAAATGTAGTGAGCACCAAGCAGGGCTCCAGCTATGGATATGAAGCAAAGTTTCCTGAAAAAGGAAAAGTGAGGAGTGTGAGCAGAAGGGAAAGGGGTATTGGGACATGGCTGTGATTATTCTCAGAAATATCTCATCTGATTTGTCACTGTTATTTCCTCCATGGACAGTGGCCCACCTCCAGAAGCAGCAAATGCCCAACAGCAGCTCCATCAGCCAGTTCCTCCTCCTACCATTGGCAGACACGCGGCAGCTGCAGCTCCTGCACTTGTGGCTCTTCCTGGGCATCTCCCTGGCTGCCCTCCTGGGCAACGGCCTCATCATCAGCGCCGTAGCCTGCGACCACCATCTGCACAACCCCATGCACTTCTTCCTGCTCAACCTGTCCCTCACAGACCTGGGCTGCATCTGCACCACTGTCCCCAAAGCCATTCACAACTCCCTCTGGGACACCACAACCATCTCCTACATGGGATGTGCTGCACAGCTCTTTTTCTTTATGTTCTTCATCGTGACAGAGTTTTCCCTCCTCACCATCATGTGCTACGACCGCTACGTTGCCATCTGCAAACCCCTGCACTACGGGACCCTCCTGGGCAGCAGAGCTTGTGCCCACATGGCAGCAGCTGCCTGGGCCAGTGGCTTTCTCTATACTCTGCTGCACACAGCCAACACATTTTCCCTGCCCCTGTGCAAGGGCAATGCCCTGAGGCAGTTCTTCTGTGAAATCCCACAGATCCTCAAGCTCTCCTGCTCAAACTCCTACCTCAGGGAAATTGGGCTTCTTGTGTTTACTGCCTGTTTAGTTTTTGGTTGTTTCATTTTCATAGTTTTCTCCTATGTGCAGATCTTCAGGGCTGTGCTGAGGATCCCCTCTGAGCAGGGACGGCACAAAGCCTTTTCCACGTGCCTCCCTCACCTGGCCGTGGTCTCCCTGTTTGTCAGCACGGGTATGTTTTCCTACCTGAAGCCTCCCTCCATCTCCTCCCCATCCCTGAGTCTGGCCCTGTCAGTTCTGTACTCAGTGGTGCCTCCAGTACTGAACCCCCTCATCTACAGCCTGAGGAACCAGGAGCTCAAGGATGCCCTGAGGAAAATGATGACTGGATGCTTTTCAGCAGCAAGAACCTGCCAGTTTTCTTCTGTACAGTGTTCACAATAAAACTCATGACAGGCTCAGTTTGCCTTCCCAGGTTTTCCTTGGTGCTCAGTGTCTTCTTTCTCTCATAATGTTGAGCTCAATTAAATTATTTTATTCCTCCTCTTATTTAATAAATTTTCTATTTTTATTAATTTTACTCTTTTAAATCTGTACTTGAGTAATTGTGCTATCTCTATTTTTAAACAAACTCTCCTGCAATAGCCCTGCCTGGCTGGTTAGGCGTTTTTATTTGAGCCTTTCAGGGATCTACTGGCCAGTTCCATGTGTGCAGAGAAGGGCAAAGAGTCCCAGCACAGCAGCACTGCCAGGGAGCACCAGCACTGGGCCTTTGCTGACCTGCTCTCTTTCCACTTACACACTCTCCTGCAGAGCCCCTGGGCTGGACTAAGGCCTTGGTCCTCTGCCAGTTGGGACACAGACCTGCTGCATGTCCATCCTGGGCTCACAGGCAGGGACAGGCCATGGGCACTGCTGGGACACAGCTGGGCTCCACAACAGCAGCTCCATCAGGAAAGGGCTTCTCCTTAGCTCAGGACATGCAGTCTTAGGGCTTTTTGCAAAGTCACTCTCAAGAACATGCCAAGGAATAGACTCTATAGAGGCTCCTTGTTTGCTTGTTCTCCAGGGGCTCTAAATCTGAGTGTGAACCAGCAAACAGAGCCCTGTAACTGCAGGGGCTACAGCAGGAAACAGGGAAAATGATCTGGTGAGTGTTCTGTGTTACCCTCAGTGAACACACTGCTGCTACCCATGACAACAAGAGCAGTAATAAAAGCTGGAACTATAACAATAAACCCCACAAGAAGCACATGAGGTGCACAACACCATTGCTCCATTGCTCACCATTCAGTGCCCAATGCCCAGCCCAGCCCAGACACAGATCAGCCCTTCCTGACCAACCCCCCATTAACACCCTGAGCATGGCCCTGCATCAAAGGGAACATCCCTTGGGCCTTTTGGGCTCAGCTGTCCTGGCCCTGCTCCCTCTCAGTTCTGTGACCCTCAGGAGAAAATTGGAGGTCATGATTCTACGAACTTCTCACCAATTCCAAGTCAAATCCAAAACCCAAAGCACCTTGAAAAACCTGCAGCTCCTGAAGCTTTAAGGAGCCTCCCAAGGGCCAATCCTGACAAAGCCTCCCCAGGGACTCGCCCCAGCAGAGCCTTGGAGGCCACGACTGCAGGGAGGCAAAGGCTCTGGGCAGCAGCTCCGGTGCTGAGCAAAGCCTGGCTTGTCTGGAGGCAGCAGAAAGGCCCAGCCCTGACCCCCAGCCCGGGGAAGGCACATCCTGTCCCTCACACCTTGCTCAGGGCTCTGCCAGGGGCACTGGCATGGGGGGTGATGCTGAGGGCAGGACAAGGGGTGACAGTGCCCAGCCAGGAGGCTGTGCCAGGAGGCCACGAGGTCCCAGAGCCTCAGCACAGCAGGTCTGCTCACAGCCCTTGGTGGCACAGACGATGCTGTGCCCGAGGGGAGAAGGAATTGGGATCTCTTGGACTTCTGGCCCAGTCACTTGAATTCCCTCTGTGAAGGAACAAACCACCTCTCAGAGGTGGGTGACAAACCAGTGCTGGGAATGGTCATTGGGAGGGGCTGGACTGTGATGAGTGTCCAAAGATGCCTTTGGTCCCACCAGGCTCTAACGTGCTTCACGAGCTCCTTGATTCCAGGACATTCTTCAGTGTGCACGGTTCCTTCTTGCTTGCAAAGGTTGTGTCATGTCATGGTGTCCCTTTGGTACCAGGAGGTTCTGTGGTGTCACAATGTCCCTTTGGTTCCAGAAGGTTCCACACTGTCCTTGCTGGAACACACCTGGTTGGATGTTGCCCCACCTGCAGAGCTGCCTCCAGCTCTGGGGTCCCAGCACAGCAAGGACATGGAGCTGTTGGAGCGAGTCCAGAGGAGACTATCAAGATGATCAGAGGGATGGAGCAGCTCTGCCATGAGGGAAGGCTGAGAGAGCTGAGCTTGTCTTGGGGTGACCTAATTGTGGCCTTCCAGGACCTGAAGGGGCCAACAAGAAAGATGGAGAGAGACTGTTTACAAGGGTCTGGAGTGACAGGGCAAGGGACAATGACTTCACACTGATAGAGGGAAGGTTAAAATGGGATATTAAAATGAAAATCTTTACTGGCAAAGTGGTGGGGCCCTGGCACAGGTTGCTCAGAGAAGTTCTGGCTGCCCCATCCCCAGAAGTTGTTCGAGGCCAGGTTTGATTGTTTTATTTTGGTTGTGCTGGACAAGATTTTGTTGTTAAACTCCAGGGTCTTTTCCCCCTTTTTTGGGTGGATTGTTTGCTAAGAGCTGTGGCTAGAGCAGAAGCATGTAGCTTTGCTTTTTCCTCCTCTTCTACCCAGGGCAATCTGGCACAGGCTTCAATTAACTGTACCAAAGTAGCTGTGACTCGTAGAGAGGCTATGAGCTGTTTGCATTGAGGATTGGCATTATTAATTACCAGATCTTTCAATAAGGCTGGTTTAATGTCAGGGGTAATATTTGGAGCAGCATCCGAAGCTTCTGTTGCTTTATCTACAAATTCCATGAATGTCTGTCCAGGTTTCTGCATTATTTGCATATAAGGTAGAGAAGGTTTTCCCTTCTTAGGCAGATTAGAGAATGTGGTCAAAGCAGCATTCTGTGATTGTTGCAAAATATGAAAATGTAATGCAGCTTGTGTTTGTGGGTCTTCATAAGCTCCTGATCCCATTAGCTGGTCTAAAGATGCTAATCTTAAGGGATGTCCAGTTTTTAAGTGTATATTTTTTGCCTGTTCCTCCGTTAACTGCTCTTTCCATTTCTGTAGAAATATCATATAAGCAGTAGGAGGTAGAATAAACTCCATTAAAGCCTTAGTGTCTGCTGGGATTAGGTTGTTGTATTTTATGAAGGCTGTGATTTGGTTTTTTACCAAGGCATTGTCATAGCCGTATTGAAAGACTACACTGTGTATTTTTTGTGCAATTTTCCAATCAAGTGGCTTCCATTTTAAGCCTTGTGTAGTGTTAATCACAGGCCCAGAAACCAGGGGTTGTAGGGAAGGTGAGGGTATACCTACTTCTGCAGGTATGGATACTAACTCTTTGTACCTTTGCTGGGTATTAAATGTGAGGTCGCGAGGTGGCTTTGTGACTCCATCTGCAGAATCTGGTACCTGGGTATCAGAAAGCTTTGAAATTAAGTTAGCAGCGTCGCGATTCCCAGCTCCCCCCACCCTGTTCCAAACAGAGGCTTCTTTTTCTTTTGCTCTCCATTCTGGGATACAGCTGGTGGGTGTGGCTGTCGGTGATGGAGGCTGCAGGTACCAGGTTGCCGGCGCAGGGAAAGTCCCTACCGGCGCGGGGGGTTCTGGTGCCGGTGTTGGCAGCTGCGGGCAGCGCGTGGCTATCAAGGAGGAGGTCCCCGCCAGCGCTGCAGAGCTTGGGTCTTGTGCACCCGGCGCCGTGGGAACTTGCTCCTGGGACGTTTGCGCTGTGGATAGCGGACAGTGAAGGGAACACCCAGGGGGAGCTCCGCTGGCTCCACTCCACCAGGGTGGAGTCTCTCCCCTCTCCATGACGCAGTTGATGGGCATATCCATCCACGCAGGAGTTGGTGGGGGTGGTACGGAAACTGATCCGCCCCAGGGGCGAGCAAATTAGGAGCCGACCACAGCCCCTGCGGGCTGCAAGGAACCCGCGCCTGGCGCATGCGCCTTGATTGGCAGGCAGTGGGGAGGGGGGTTGGGCAGTCCTTGCGCCTCGTTGCTGAATGCCCGCGCAGCCTCTTTGTTTGGCTCAGCCGCGTGGTGACTTTTCGTGGGCTTTTCAATCACGTGGTCTCTTTGTTTTCCTGGCCACGCGGTTTCTGGTCCCGCTGAAATGTCTCCCGTGGCAGTTTCCAGCCGCAACGGAGCAACTCCGGCATACCCACAGGGCGGCAGGGATCACGGCGGCGGGGCAACCCCAGCCCTGAGGTACCCGCAGGGCATTGCTGCCGCCGGTGTCATCGTCGAAGGTGGACAGACAGGGGGAAAGCTGCTTTCCCTCATCTCTCTCTTGGCTGAGGGCACCCCCCATCGCGTTTTCTCGGATTCAGGATATAAATAAAAGTCACTCATAGTTTGGAATGGCTGGATGTTTTCTGTGGCGTGTCTCGTGGGGTTCCAGGGTTGCTGCTGAGGTCCGGCCGCTCCTACAGCAACAGCCGGTGGTCTCATTTGCTGTGCATAGGCTGTTTCTTGGTAGTTGTAAGGCGGTGCAAAGACGACTTCTTGGTCCTGTTGGATGTCTGTGCTTTTTGCGGCGACGAACGGCGTGGAAAAGCTTTGATTCCATGGCTGCTGTGATTCCATCGGGTTTTCCGGAGTGGGAGCGGGCGGTGCCGCATGTGGGTACCGTGGTGGGGGTCCGACAGGTGGCACGGGCGAAGAAGGGTACCGTGGTGGCGTTTCCGCGGGCAGCACTGCCCGCGGTGGTGCAGGAGGGTGCTTAGGGGAAAAGCCGCCCTGCACAGGCAGGCTTTTTTCCTTTCTCTCCGGTAGCTCGAGGTTTTCTTGGGCTCGCTCCACTTGAAGGAGCATCTTTCTCATAGCTGTATATGATGGAATAAGCGGCAAAAATTCTTCGGGAGCAGTTTGGGCTAAATTCCACAAATCTACCCCATATTTTCCCATAATTCTATGGAAAACGTGGAATTGGCACCTGTTAAGTGCCCCCGACTAAGGCACCAGTCCAAAATTTTTTGTAATGCTTGTCTTTCAATGTTTGTTTTGGTAACATGAGCTAATTTTTCAAATTTATCAAGCAATAAGTTCATTTTAGTCAACTTGGAATTTCCCATGTTTCTTTAACTCACCGGTTTGAAGGTCGTGGTTCTTTCAGACCACGTTCTTCCAGCAGCTCTCAGGGCCACTACAAAGAACTCCTGAGTTTATGGGAGACAGAAGCTCTCAGAGGCTTCTCCACAAAGCACCCAAAAAACTGGGGCACAGCACCTCTCGGGGGCCACTCCTTAAGGTTCTAGGCAGGTCTGCAGGTAGCTTCCATGTTCTGAAACACGTCGGGGTCCGCCAAATGTTGCAGACCGGGCTCTAGTGAGATCGCACACACCAATATGTCGTACAAGCAAGATCCAAAGTTTATTCAAAAATACAGGTATATGTAACCTTAAGTGACCACACCCCAGGTACAAAGGTTTGATTCCATAGGTTGAGGCTGGAAACACGTCCTTTTAAGGTGAAAATGAAACTTATGGGCTGCTCCTTCAGACCACCAGAATCAGGGGCGGCAACAGGCTTGATTGCTCAGGTGGAGATTCCTGCTGCGACGAGAATGGGGGACAGAGTCACCATGTCCCTGTCCCCATCCCATGGGATAGATCTGCCTGTGGAGCCCACGGAGAGCAGGAGCCCCTCTGGAATCCATCATCATCTGCTCCAGCCATCCCACACAATCCCACTGTGGAATCCCACTTCTATCCCCCTCCAGCCAGCCAGCCTGATCCTGCTCCATAATCCAGCCCTGATCCCACTCCAGAATTCTTTATGATCTCACTCTGGAATCCTGCCCTCATCTGGAATCCCATCCCAATCCTGCTCCATCCACTATGCTCTGATTCCCCTCTGGAATCCCACCTGGATCCCACTCCATACCTGCAGGGGAGCCGTCAGTTCAAGCGTCTGCTCCTATGGAAAACAGAAGATCCATGAGATTCTGGCCTGGATCACACACGTGGATCCATCCTGGGATCCATCATGGAGAGGATCTGGATCTGGAAGCAGACACACTGCTGGTACTCACTCATAGGTGTTGTGTTGTATCCATT
This sequence comes from Pithys albifrons albifrons, assembly GCF_047495875.1. NCBI lineage: Eukaryota > Metazoa > Chordata > Aves > Passeriformes > Thamnophilidae > Pithys > Pithys albifrons. The sequence goes on from NC_092464.1 coordinate 60,949,177, forward strand.
CCTCTCCCTGTTCCCTATGGAAAAAAAGCAGGATCAGCACCTGTGGCACAGGATCCCTGGAATGCTGTCAAGTGGATCTGTGCCCCTTCCCAACCCCCATTCCGTGAGTTACCGGATTGGAGCTTCCAGACACTGAATCCGATGAGGCTGATGATGATGATGGCAGCGATGACGGACAGGGCGATCACCACTGGGGTGGAATTCCAGTTGGATTCTGGCTCTGGGAAGGGAGGAAGTGTGAGGAGGGGGAAGGGAACCCCCAATCCACTTCTCCACATTCCCAAATTCCCTGTTCCCACATGCCCAGTTCCCACATTCCACATTCCCAGCCTCACCCCAGGCGAAGATCCCGGGCTCCGGCATCCCGGCGTGCTCCACCCGGCACCGGTACTGCTCCCACTCCCCCGGCAGCGCCTCGATCCTGGCCCAGCTGTGGAAGGTGCCGTCGCTGTTGGGAACGACCCCGCCCCACTCCGTCTCCTGATCCCGGATTTCATCCCCTTTCATCCAGCTGATCCCAAGGATCCCGGGGTAGAATCCGTACGCGTGGCAGGACAACATCAGGATCCCGTGTTCCTCTTTGCCGGAGACATGGACATCAGGGGGCTCTGGAATGGGATAATGGTGACATCCAACCATGGAATTCCCACAAGGATGGGGTGGCAATGCGATCTGCCCATGGAATTCCCATGGCAATGGGATGGGGCTGAGATCCATCCATTGAATTCCTATGCAAATTACCACATTCCCAAGTCCTCCATTCCCAAATTCCACATTTGAATGGGAATTCCATCCCCACCTTTGCGCTCCAGCGCCTCCTGCCCGTATCCGACGTATTTCCGGAGCCCTTTTGGACAGATGTGCCCCAGATAATTTGTTATCCTCTCCGCCTCGAACCCTTCGTGTTCCCATCTCCTCTTGGTGACCTGGGCAGCGCTGTCGGCCGCCACAAAGCTCTTGGATCCCAGCTCCAAGGAGATGAAATCCTGCCCGTCGTAGCCATGCCGGAAGGATCCACGGACGGTCCCGTCAGACAGGAGGGCACAGCCAACAACCCGCTGCAGTGTGTGGAGACCTGAGGGGAAATGGAGCCACAAAGACCCCTGAAATTGTGTCCCAGCCCCACAGAGCCCCACCCAGAGTGTGATGGAGTCTTATCCCAGTCCCTTGGATCCCCATGGATACCCACCCAGCCCCACAGGTAACACCCCAGCCCCACAGATCTCATCCCAGCCCCACAGGTCTCATTCCAGCCCCACAGGTGCCCCCTAGACCCACAGATCTCACCCCAGCCCCACAGGTCTCACCCCAGCCGCACAGATCCCATCTCAGTCCCACAGATCCCCGCCAGCCCCACAGATTCATCCCAGACTGAACAGATCACATCCCAGACCAACAGATCCATATCCCAGCCCCACAGGTCCCATCCCAGCCCCACAAATCCCATTCAAGTCCCACAGATCCCATCCCAGACCCACAGATGCCTACTAGACCCATAGATCTCATCCCAGCCACACAGATCCCATCCCAGCCACACAGATTCCCCCAAGCCTCACGGATTCCATCCCAGCCCCAGAGATGCACCCCAACTCTACAGATCTCCCCCAGCCCCAAAGATTCCCCCTCCAGCCCAGAGATCTCCCATAGCTCCACAGATGGCATTCAAGCCCCCCAGATACATCCCAGCCCCATAGATGCACCTCAGCCCCACAGATCCCATCTCAGTCCCACAGAACCTATCCCAGACTCACAGATCCCTCCCAGTCTCACAGATCCCATCCCAGCCCCACAGATCCCATACCAGCCCCACAGATCCCCTCACAGCCCTAGAAATGCCCCCCAGATCCCATCCCAGTCCCACAGATCCACATCTCAGCCCCAGAGATGCACCCCAGTCCCACAGATCCACATACCAGCCTCACAGATCTCCAGTCCTAAAGATTCCCTCTTAAGCCCAGAGATCTCGAGTAGCCCCATGGATCGCAACCCAGCCCCAGAGACCCCATTCCAGCCCCACAGATCCCATCTCAGCCCCACAGATCCCATCCCATCCCCACAGATCCCTCCCAGTCCCACAGACCCCATCTGAGCCCCACAGATCCTGCCCCCCGCTGCCCCACAGACCCCCTCCAGCCCAGAGATCTGCCATAGGACCATGGATTGCAACCCAGCCCCACAGATCCCATCTCAGTCCCACAGATCCACTCCAGCCTCAAAGATCCACCTCAGTCCTTCAGATGTGCCCCAGACCCACTGATGGACCCCAGCCCCTCATATCCCCCCCACCCCCACAGATCCCAGCCCAGCCTCTCATATCGCCCCCAGCTCCACAGATCCCAGCCCAGTCCCACAGATCCCCTCCTCCGACTTACAAACCCCATCTCCAGCAGCCCAGATGCCCCCCAGACCCACAGATCCCAGCCCAGCCCAAGATCCCAGCACACCCCCACAAAACCCCCCGAACCTTCAGATCTAAGCCCAAACCCAAAGACCTCCCGAGACCCACAGATCATCCCCAGCCTCAAAGATCCCCCTCCAGCCCACAGATCTCACATAGCACCACAGATCCCATCCCAGCCCCACAGATGCACCTGAACCCCACAGATCCCATCCCAGCCCCACAGAACTCCCCCATTCCCAGCTGACCCCACTCACCCCCACTCTGGTTGTACCGGCCCCGCAATATCTCCAGGTTGTCAGCAGCCCAGTGCTGGTTCCCCTCGTTGATCTCGGTCTCTTCATCCCAATATCCCGGCTCAGCTCCCTTCTCCATCCACGGCGTCTGCGGCTCCACCCGGCCCTGCTCGCTGTCGTAGCGCACAAAGGGGATCCCATCCAGGAACCCCATGGACAAGAACTGAGGGACCCCCGGGCTGGGCTCCGACACTGCCACATCCAGGTACCACAAGGAGTGAAGAACTGGGAGGAAAAAGAGATTTGGGGGCCTGGGGGGTCATGGGTAAAGGAAAGGGGGAACTAGGAGGGCCAGGAAGGGGCTTTGGGGATCCCAGGGAAGTTGGCGCAGGAAGTCTCAGTGCCTGGGTAGGGTGTGCAAGGGGGTCCCACTGCACAGGACTGGGGGCTCAGGAGGGTCCCAGAGTCAAGGAAAAGGAGGGTACAGGGATTGGGAGAGGTGGAATAGGGAGTCCAAGAGGTTCCTGTGTCCAGGAAAGGGGGATCCAGGGGCCCTCAGGGTCAGGGAAAGGGAATCACAGGGTGGGGAGACCCAGAATGGCCAAGAAACAGGGTGCAGGGAGTGTTGGTGCAGGATAAAGGGGTGCAAGGGGGTCCCAGTGTAAGGGAATGGAAGCTCAGGGTGGTCTTGCTGCCATATAGGGGGGTGTAGGAGGGTGCCCGTGCCCAGGAATGGGAGTACAGGGGTGTCCCAGTCCCAAACAAAGGGGGTTAGGGGGTCTGGGTGCTGAATAAGAGGTGCAGGGGGGTCCCCATGCCCAGGAATGGAGGTTCAGGGGGGTCCCAGTGTCAAGGAAAGGGCAGTGAGGGCACAGGGAGATGTGTGATGGAGGTTCAGGGGTCCCTGTGCCCAGGAAAGGGCAGTCCAGGGGTCCCCAGTGTTGAGGAAAGTGAGGTCTGAAGGCTGGGAAAGGCAGGAATGGGGGTTCAGGGGGTCTCAGGGTCAAAGAAAAGGGGTACTGGGAGAGGAAAAATGGCTGGAAAAGAGCGCACAGGACAATGCTGGTGCAGGATAAGGGGGGTTCAGGGGGGTCCTGGTGCTGAACAAGGGAGGATCCACGGGGATCCAAGGGTAAAGGAATGGGGGGTGCAGGGACTGGGAGATGTGGAATGGGAGGTCCAGGGGGTCCCTGTGCCCAGGAAAGGGGGGGCGGAGGGGTCCAGGGGTCCCCAGAGTTGAGAAGAGGGACGTCATGAGAAGGAGAGACCTGGGATGGCTGGGAATGGGGGTTCTGCAGGTCCTTGGTGTAGAGGAAAGGAGGGGCTGGGAAAGGCAGGAGTGCGGGTCAGGGGGTCTTAGGATCAAGGAAAAGGAGGGTCTGGAAGAGGTGGGATGGCCAGGAAAGGGGGTGCAGGGGGGTACTGGTACAGAATAACGGGGTATAGGGGAGTTATGGTGCTGGATGGGAGGTTGCAGAGGGTCCTGGTGCCAGGGAATGGGGGTTCAGGGATTTCTCTGTGCCCGGGAATGGGGGCTCAGGGGGGTCCCGTTGCCCAGGAATGGGGATCCAGGGCATCCCAGTGCTGGATAAGGGGGTGCAGCGTGGTTCCCGTGCCCACGGAATGGGGGCTCAAGGGGTTTCCCGTGGCCGGGAATGGGGTTTCAGGGGGGCCTCCATCCCGGGAATGTGGTCTTGGGGGTTCTCTTCCCGGGAACAGAGGTTCAAGGGGGTTTCCATGTCCAGGAATTGCCCTTCAGGAGGTTTCCCGTGCCCAGGAATGGGGGTTCAGGGGTCCCGGTGGCACATAATGGGGTTTATGGGGGGTCCCAGTGCTGCGGGAGGGGCTGCAGGGGGGTCCCAGTGCCCGGGAATGGGGGTGGAGGGGAATTCTCCTGCCCGGGAATGGGGGTTCAGGGGGGTCCCGATGTCCAGGAATGGGAGTTCAGGGAGGTTCTCCGTGCCCGGACATGGCAGTTCCGGAGTTTCCCGCTCCGAGGGTCCCACTTACCCTCCGTCGCCCCCCCCGGAGCCCCCAGGAGCCCCAGCAGCCCCAGGAGCGCCCCCACACCCAGCGCTGGGGCCATCGCGCTGCTCCGCTGCGGCCCCGCCCGGCCCTGACCCGGACCAGGCCCCGTTCACAGAGCCGCCTCCGGCCGCGCGATTGGCTGTGCTGTTTCCCGATCGCCAATGGCAGCCCGATCCGCCTGTGACGCAATCGGTATCTGGGCAGATCCCGGTGGCGCAGGTTGTGAGACGGGAAAGCGAAAGTGTCCGAGGGAGCGTGGGGGTGGGGGGGGGGGGGGTTAGAACGGGGGAATTCCCGGGAATTCATCTGGATCCCCTTTGGGACCCCTCCTGGGACCCCTCTGGATCCCCCCGGGACACCCTGGGACCCTCCACGGCCACGAATTGCGGGACCCCCGGGCCGGGCTGGGCTGAACTCCCGAGCCCTGCGGTGAAACTCGGCCTTAAACCCGCTGGTTCGGGGGCGGGATCGGGAAAGGGCGGCGGTGCCGGGAAGGGACCGGGACGGAGCGGGACAGGCTGGGATGGACTGGGGTGGACTGGGATAGACTGGGACACCGGGATACACCGGGACCAGGACCGGGACCCAACGGGACCAGAACTGCGGTAACAGAAATCATACTGGGAACAACTGGGACCACACTGAGGGCAACTGGGGTCATACTGGCATCATACTGGGAGTGACTGGGAGGATTCTGAGAGCAGATGGGACCATGTTGGAGGCACCTGAGGTCATGCTAGAGGTGACTGAGGTCATATGGGGGTGAGTGGGACCACACTGGAGGTGACTGAGAGCCACTGGGCCCATGGTGAAAGTGCCCTGGGCCCCACTGGGTGGAACTGGGCGGCTCTGGCCCAGCTGGGGCTCTGGGTTGTTCTCCCCCAGGGCCCCTCGGGCCCGGCCGAGGCCGCAGTTCTGAGCCAGGGCCGAGCAGGGACCCTCCGGGTCCCACTGACACCCCCGGCCCCACAGAGCCGAGGGACAGGGAATGGCCAGGGACAGGGAATGGCCAGGGATAGCGAATGGCCCTGGGGACAGGGAATGGCCCTGGGGACAGGGAATGGCCAGACACAGGGACTGGCGGAGGACAGGGAATGGCCAGGGACCAGGAATGGACATGGACAGGGAATGTTCAGGGACAGGGAATGGCCAGGGACAGGGAATATCCAGGGACAGGGAATGGCCCCGGGGACAGGGAGCAGCCGAGGGCCATGGCATGGCTGGTTCCTGCCCTGGATGTCACCGACGGGAACGTTCGTTCCTCCCCGTGGGCAGCGAGGGGCGCTGGAGGGTCCCTGTGCCCCCCTGCCCTCAGTCCCTGCCGGCACCGCTCCGGGCCGTGTCGCTGTCACGGAGCGGCCGCTGCCCCGGGACAGGCTTGGCTGCAGAGTTTGGGGTTAAACCCGCCCCGCTGGGCCGGGGGGGCAGCCCTGGACACCAGGGCTTTGCTCCTGGGGCTCTGCAGGGGCTCCCGCGGGGGCTCGGCCTCCTTGGGGCATCCCCTGCTCCTGCCTGGGCTCCTCCCGGGCTGCAGGGGGGTCTCTGCCCCATCCCGGGCTCCTCCGCAGGGCACAGTCGCTCCAGCTCAGGGGCACACGGAGCTCCAGCCGGGTCGGAATAGCAGCGATTCCCTGCGCGCCCGGAGCCGGGCACATCGCCAGGGTGGGAATGCTCAAGGGGCGGCTCCGGACACATCACCAGGGATGGAAATGCTCCAGCAGCGGCTCCGGGCACATCGCCAGGGTGGGAATGCTCAAGGGGCGGCTCCGGACACATTGCCAGGGTGGGAATGCTCCAGGGGCGGCTCCGGACACATCGCCAGGGTGGGAATGCTCCAGGGGCGGCTCCGGACACATCGCCAGGGCTGTTTCCCGCAAACCGCGGGGGTTTCGGAGAGGGAGGCGGGTTCTGTACAAAGTGCGGGCGGGGGGCGGGCACTCGGCTCGGCTCGGCTCGGCTCGGCCGCGGCCCCGGCGCAGGTGGGACCCGAAGGGCTCACCCCCCGTGTCCCCTCCCCAGGGCCCGCGGAGGGAGCGGCTGCCCAAGGGCTCCTCCTTCCCCCTCGCTCGGAGCCGGGGCCGCAGCACCGCTGGCCCGTCCCGGTTCCGCTCGGCCCGACAGGTTTGGCCGCCCCGTCCCCGGGAGTGTCCCCGGCCGGTGGGACCGGGCTTGGAGCCCCCTGGGCTGGTGGGAGGTGTCCCCGGCGGGGCACGGGTGGGGCGGGGTGGGCTTTATGGTCCCTCCCAACCTCAGCCATGCTGGGACTGAAACACAGGCGCGATCTGGGATGGACCGGGATGGGGGTGTGGGATGGACCGGGATGGGGGTGTGGGCCAGATCGGGGCTGTGGGGGCTGGGCTGGACCAGGATAAAGCAAGTTTGGATTTCAGTTCAGTTCTCAAGGTTGCTGTGCCATATCCAGAGAGAATTTGTGAGGGGGAAGGAGGATGTGGGACTAGAGGAGCAATAATAGGCACATTTTTCTTCCATATCCTGTTCCATCTCCCCTGGGCCTCCCCCTCCGGCCCAACCCAGCCTGTGGGTCCCACCTTGGGGTCTCAGTGACCCCCCAGGTGTCTCCTTGCAGGGACACCTCAGGTAAGGGCTGAATTACTCTTTTACTTTCTGATAAAAAGTGGACATTCCTGTTGCCTGTTTGGATTTCCTCTCTTTTGGTCACTGGAGAAAAGCCCCTTTGAATAATTCCCACATGCACTTGTGGACTCATTTCCCTTCCCTGGGCAGCAAAACAAAAGGCCACAACTATATTGGCCTGTAATAGTTTTGAAATGCTCTTTGGGGCACAGAAGTCCTGTATTTGCTCCAAACTCAGAGTCTTTGGGAGTATTTTCCATGACAAGTTTCTCTGCTATTCCTCACTAGATGTTTTCTCCTCCTCTTCCTCCCCCACCTGTTTTTCACCCCAAAATGCCCTAAAGTGCAGCCTGGGGCAGCAGGAATTTGGAGGCTGAGAACAGTAAAAATCACTGCATCAATTAAACCTTATTTAAAATCAAGTGTTGAGGTGGGAAAAATTATCCATTTGGTTCCTACTTTACAGGCACAGGTAGATGGTTCTTACCTGGAGAATATTTACCTGTGGAGGAACTGCTGGATAAGGGCTGGTAATAATTGGAATTTGTTGATGTCAGGGTTTATACATAGTTTTAATTAATATGGAAACTCTTTGCATCTCCCAGTGACCCACCAGCAGCATCCACATTCTGTGCCAGTGGATTCTTGTCCTCTTTCTCTGTTTATGTTCTTATAAATATTCTACAAACTGTTCTCATGGGGTCAGTTTTGGTTTGCTGAACCTGTTAATTTTTAACTTTGTCTTGGGGGTCGAGCATGGCCAGAGAAAGTGTTGTGAGATTGCTTGCAAAAAGTGAATTTCTGAGCAATCCAAACTGCTTCAGCTCCGTGAGAATCACGCTGATACTTCAGCCTGCAAGGACACACACCTGCTGTTTGTCCGGTAGGCGACGGTCACTCCTTGCAAGTGTTTTCATGGGAACGTCTCAACTGCCTTCCTGATCTCCGGACATGGACCTCAAAACATCGGGATGAGATAATGCAAACACTGGGCTTGTGAGAGATGGGCTTTTAACCAATTAGAAGTTCTAGGGTGTTGGGGTGAGACCCTTTTAGCCAATAAGATGTATCTCTAACCCTGTATAAACCGTGTGCTGTGTGAAATAAAAGGTCTTCACTATAAACTTCATAAGCTTGTTGGTGAAGTACTTTCCAAGAAAGTTTGTTTACTTTAGGGTGTGACAGATTTGGACATTTGTTGTTCCTCCCTCTCCCATCCCACTGCCCCACAAACAGCCCTGGGCCACCTGTGAGGGACAGGACCTGCTGTCCCAGGGCCTGGGGCTCAGGCCTTGGCCTTTGTGCTTCCTCCAACCAGCCCAGGGTTTTCTCAGCATTGCAGGTGCCTGCACAGAGCCTTTGTCTCCCTGCAATCAGGGCCTCCAAGGATCTGCTCTAAGGAGTCCCTGGGGAGGCTTTGTCAGTGCCTGCCCTCAGTGGGGCCCATTGATGCTTCAAGGGACTTGGAGTTTGGCTTCTGACTTCTTGAGCAATATTTCAAATTTTGTCTTACTACTTGAGGATCATGGACTCATCTCCAAATACACAGTGGGGCTTATTAAAACACAGAAAAACAGTTTATTTCTATTTCTTTAATTGTTTTCAAGTCTTCAAGACTTGTACTAATTGGAGTTGTTTTGTAGTTTTGCTAAGGAGGAAATTTCAAAGTGGGCTTCACAAAAACATATTTTTTTTAGTAAAAGGGAATGATTTACACAGAGACATGGGATGGAAGAGGATCAGGGTACAAAGGATTTGGATACAAAAGGGAGCAAAAAAATTAGTAGTACTTAATCACTGACCAACTGAAGAGTTATCAAGTGATTCAATAGCATTGATTAGCAATGCTAACAGTGAATTAATTATAAATTCGCAATAACATTCACACCACACTCAATTCACACACACACAGGCAGAGATGTGTGGACACATCAATATCTGTGTGTGTAAGGGTGCCCATCCACAATTCTCCTGGTTGTCAGTGAAACACTCCCATCCCATCCCTTTGTGTTTCCCAAGAGACAAGGGGGGCACCTGGAGGGGTGTGTTTGTTGAGGGGGGATCAGAATTGTCCTGGGCATCAGCGACGCTCTTTGGAGTGTTGCAAACTTGAGGGTTCCCGAGCTCCGAGAGGCTCCCAGAGGTGCCCACTGAGAGGGAGGTGCTGGGGAGCTCCAGGGGCCTCCCTCAGGACCTCTGTTTGTGGGGTCACAGGGTGACTGGCTTTAGTTCTCTGCTGAATTTCCATCCTCATGTCAGTAATTACTGGAGTTTCCAACTGCAGAGTGACTTGGTGGCACCTCTGCCAGGGAGAGCCTGAAACCCCAAATGCATCTTGGCAGCAGCAGGTCCTGCCAGTCCATGGCCAGGAGCCCTCCCTTGCCAGCCCAGCCTGGTGGGCAGCACTGCAGAGCTGCTGGTTAAGGGTGTTCTTTCTTGCTGGGCTCTGCAAAGCCACTTCTGCTACAGGACCCTCATGGGGAAGGAATTTGCTCCAGCAACTTGGAGACAAGATATTAATCAAAACCTGCTCATGCTGTTGCCAAACCCCTCTGAAATGATTGGGGTAATAAAACCCCCTAACACTGCATGTTTGGTGTTAGAAAGGAAGGCATCACTTTATTCCAATTGCTGGATGTGTCTGTCCAACAGAAATCCTACCTTTCACACAGACATCAATGCATCAATTATTCACCTATTTATCAGTTTTTATCAAACAAAGCAAGCAATGTTCATTGGTTCTAAATGACATAATTGTATTGAATTAATTTTTATCTCCTTTTGGTTATGGACTTCTCCCTCTCTATGCTAATTAGTCCGTATTTTTAGTCTTTTTCTCCTGGTTGGGACTTTCCATCACATCTACTAAGTCCTTGTTACTCATCATCTTTATCTGCTGGTTTCTGCAAATGTCCTTGTGGTCCATAAATTCTGCATTCCAGATGTCCAACATCAACAGTACATCTTTCTATCCCAGGCTTTGTTCATCAAAGCATATCAAGGTTCACTTAACAAAACTTAGAGAATTAGTACTTTTCCCAAGCTGTGTTCTCACAGTGGTAGGTTAAATTCTGCTGAGTGCTGGCTGAAAGAGATTTAAGGCCCAACACACAACTTGTCTTTAATTCAAGCAGTTCATTAAAAGGCTAATTAAAACCATGATGATATTAGAAAAGTTATATCATTTCCTAAAATCTGAGCAGAGACCTGAGGGTGGCAGAGGAAAGAGGAGACTCAGGCCAAGGAGATATGGCTGGAATGTGATGGTTGTGAGGTCACTTCCACTGCAGCAGCCTGGGTGGCCCTCAGGAGACATTCTGGCCAGGGAGCATTGTGAGGTCATCCAGCACATCAGGGAACCCACACAACAGAAGTTCCATCTGGGAGAGGAGAAGGAGTGGGGCAGGTGGGAGAGCCCCTCGGGTTCTGATTCTGGGGCCAGCTCTGTCACACAACCCCACCAACCCTGGCAGGCAGGAAGGCAGCCTGGGCTCGTGGCCACCCTGCTCTGCACTGGCCCTGAAACTGGGGAAAAACCTTTTCCTCATGCTCAGGTTTAACATTCCCTGTTTCCCCCAACACCCCTTGTCTTTCATCCTCTTCACATGCCAGCTCCAGTCAAACCTTCCCTCCCTCAAAAAACCAAGTCACCATATTTAATATTTATTTTGCAGATTCTCCTTGCTGTCACCTCCTGGCTGTGGCTTCATGGCCCCTGTCACAGCCAGCCCTGGCCCTGCACTGACCCAGCTCTGCTGCCCCACAGATGCTGCATCAGGAAGGGAAGGCCCATGGGGGAGGGAAATGCACAGGGACTCATCCTGGAAGGGACCTCGGGCGGGTTCTGGGCCAAACCAAAGCACAGTGAGTGGGGAAAGGGACACAAGGATGGGCTGTTTGTGTGCTCTGCCATGTCAGGAGAAGATGCAGAGCTGCAGAGACACCCAGACAATGTGGATCCCCCAAGAGATGATCTCAGACAGTGGCTCCCAGGCCTCTGCCAGTCACTGGTTACTCTGGTTTGATGTTCCCTGGTGGTTACACCCACCCACACACCCACCAGTGTTCTGTGCACACACACCAGTCTCACCAGTGTCTGGGCCTCCAAAGAACACAAGACCTGATGATTTGTGGCTTCCACTCCATTGGCAGGCACTTGGATCTCTCTCCATACCCAGAGCACAGAGATCTCTTGTCCCAGAAAGTTCCTGGCAATGGAGGGATTAGGAAAATGGAACAGCCGGTGGAGTCAGTTGCAGGGCATGGCCAGGGAAAGGTACTGACCAGTCACCTCTTTAAACATGTTCAGCTTCTTTCATCCATTTTTGCTCTGTTTTCTCATGCCTGTTCCTCCACAAATCTCTTTGGACATTTCCTGGACATCCCATGGCAAGTCTTGCACTGTCCCTAAATGTACTTTCTGGCTGCCCATCCTGAGTCTCAGTACCTGAGTGAGAAAACCCCCAACCTCAGCTGCAAGCCTGGGGGCTCTGTCACTGATCACTTGGGGAGCCTTTCATGCAGAGATGTTGGAAATCTCTATTAGTTCCTTTGTAACTTTTGAGTTTTGAAAGGTTCCTCCAAAGTCATTGAAATTCATGTCCCTAAAAGGACTGTTTTTCCATTTTCATAAAGTGTTGGGGATTAGGTCACATTAAAATACCAACATGGTGCATGTAGGTATTTGCAACCCTGTGGAGAAGGAGTTGGGGATATAGGAAAAAAGAATAATAAACTGTTTGGGTTGGAAGAGAACTAAAATAGCCACTAGTCAAAGTGCACTTCAATTACCCAGGGACACCTTCCACAAGTTTAGGTTGTACAAAATTCCAAACCTTGGGCAGCTCCAGGGATGGGGTTTCCACTTACTCTGTAACCTGGCCCAGGTTCCTGCCACCCTCAGCACAAAATATTTCTTCCTGACATCCAATGGAAATCTCCCCTCATTCTGTTCCAGTTCCTGTGCCTTGTTCTGCCAATACAACCTCTGGCAAAAAGTGTGACTCTGTCTCTCCTGCACTAAGAGCACAACATTTTCATGGCTAAATACAAGAGATATCATATGAAGGGGTTTGGAAGCCTCCAAGCCCTGGGCCCAGTGGTGTGGAGACTGAGGAAAGAACAGGAGAAGCCTGAGAGGCCTTGAAGGGAAACTGGGGAGGTCCAGACTGCACACAAGGAGAAAGGAATTTCTGCCCAAGGGCAGTGCTGTGGTGCAACACATCCCCCTGAAGGAGTCTGGATCAGCCTAAGGCTTTGTGTGCCAAGGCACAGCCAGGGAGGAGGGAGAGGTGTCAGTGCAGGAAGAGGCCAGCGAGGTGGGGCAGCCAGGGGATGTCGACAGCCTGCAGGCAAAGGGGCAGGGCATGGACACCATAGGACAGCCTGGGCTGGAGAGGAGACAGGGATGTGCAGAAGCTGAAAGGCCCCAAGAGAGCCAACTTGTGCAGGCCTTTGGCCATGGCTGCTGTGTGTGCCCCTGATGGCATGAGGAGACAAGTGAGCCTTGCAGCCCTGGGGCCTCATTGCCTCCTTGTCCCTGCTCAGCAGCCTGGGAGGTGCCGCCCCATCCTCCTGCCCTTGGCATTGCACATCCCACATCCCAGTACCTCAGGAAGACCCCCAAGGAATGAGGGAGGGAGAGGATCTCCCTTCCCAGAGGCTGGGGTTCACGGCTGTGACCTTTGGGTTAATGAAATGCTTCTTACTTTCCTCAGCATCAGAGTGACCTTTCTTTCCTAGTCCATATTTGTCATCATTGTCTCTTTGTTTTCTAACTGGAATCTGGGGACACTTTCTCAGTTATGTCCCTCAGAGGGACCATTAATAACAAAAGAAACTTTAAAGTTTGATTCTGACTTTGATTTCTCATGAGCTTCCTGCACCTTTCCTCAGGGTCTGATGTTCAGGGACTCAGCACCAAACCCCCAGAGGGCCATTAAATGCCCTGGGCTGTTGCTGTGCTGCTGAGCTGGGCCGGGCTCCTGGCACACAGGGAGCTCCTGGCAAGCGGGCAGCGCTGCAGAGAGACAGCTCTGCCCAGGAGCAGCTCCTGTGCACAGCCCAGCAGGGCTCAGGGCACTGCCTGCACACACCGAGGGCAGAAAAGCAGGGCAGAGAGAGGTTACACACAGTCTGGGGTGTGAGGAAAGTTGAGAGGAAGATCCACAGAAGAGGAATCTTTCCAGGCTCTCACACGGTAAGTCTGCATGAAGGGCAATGTATGTGCAGTCTGTGGGAAGATCTCCCAATGCTGGCACATCCCACAGACTGGGGGGTCTCTAATGTGGGATATCACAGTGTCTCTGGTGCTGAAGAGGAGGACGTGCTGCAAAGCAGGGACTCTCTGCTGCACCATCCCAGGGACATCCCAGCAGGGTTCCCTCCTCCCAGGGATGGCTGTAGGGTTTGAACCCTGGCTCTGCCACCCAGGCTGCCCCAAACTGTCCTGCAGAGCAGGGTCCTGCACCCCAGGGTGCTGTGCCAGGGCAGGAGCTCTGCCACCTGCCAGGGGCAGCTCTCAGCTGGTCTGGGGAGCTCCCTCAGTGCTGGGGGAGAGGCTGTGGGTGGAAAGAGCAAACCCTGGCAGGGCAGGGCAGGGTAGGGCAGGGCAGGGCAGAGCAGGGCAGGGCAAGGCAGCTTTGTTCAGCTATCAAGTGAGAGTTTCATAGGTGAGGACTGCTTACAGAACCAGAGCACTCCAGGATATTTTCCAGGGGATACTTCAAGGAGAAGGTGAAACGAGGGATTTCTATCAAGCTCTCAAGCCAGATGCCTGGTGGTTTGTCATGCAGAGGGAACACTGAAGAGCTGCACAGGGGCTGAGAACTACCTGGCATTGTTGGTGTCTAGGAGGTGGCACAGCTGGCTCAGGGTGACACTGCCCTGAGTGCCCACCTGGTTCTGCCCTGTCTTCTCCCAGCTGGACCCTCAGTGTGCATTTACTTTTTCCTCAACTTGCTCATGTTCCTGGGGTTATTTCCTCCTTCTCTCAGTCAGACTCACTGGGGATGGGAGTTCAAGCTACAGAGTCAATCACTGATCCTGTGATCCCCCTCAGGCAGGTGGGTCCCTGGGAATGAGACATTCCAATTCTCCTCTGACCTGTGGGGCTGTCAGTAGTGAATTCTGTGTGACTGGAGAATGAGGTGTGTTTCCCAGAATCAAACCCCATTGTCAGGACACTTGGCTCTTCTCTGAGATGTCCTTCCAAGCTGGGAGCTGCCCTCAAGAATGCAGATCACCTTCATAGCACAATTGTGTTATCTGAAATCCCCAGTGCAGAGGGGCAGAGATGCTGTGCCCATCCCAGGAAATGCTGTTGAGTTGGTGAGATGAGCCATGTGTGTCCTTGAGACCTTGAGCCAGGCTGAGACACTGAGTGGTCTGTGATGGATCTCTTTGCTCTCAACAGTGTCTGGTGGCATTTCAGACAAAAATGGGAGTGTGATCACTCTCTGTGTGAGGAAGGCCCAAGTCCATGGCAGCTGGAAGAAGGCACAGGGACAGAGCAGCTCCCCTCACTCTGCATTAAGCCACAGACATCGTCGTGTTTGGGAAGCCCTGCTCTGCTCTTCCTCAGGGCAGCACAAATGCTGAGGGGTTCTGACATCCAGGAAAACTCCACAGGGAAGATGAGGGGAGTCAGAAACAAAACACCCAAACCTCTGAAACTGCCTTCTGGAATCCTGAAATCTTCTCAAACTTGGAAGTGCAGATGCCCATGAGAACTTTTGCATTAGGAGCAGTTTCATCTGACACAACTGAACACCAGGATGGGCCCTGCCCCACCATGGCCATGACCCCCCTGGAGCAGAGCAGGGCTGACCCTCACAGCCAGTGGGCAGAGGGGCTGCTCCTCATGGGAAATGTAGTGAGCACCAAGCAGGGCTCCAGCCATGGATATGAAGCAAATTTTCCTGAAAAAGAAAAGTGGGGAGTGTGAGCACAAGGCAAAGGGGTATTGGGAAATGGCTGTGACTCTTTCAGAAATATCTCATCTGATTTGTCACTGTTATTTCCTCCTTGGACAGTGCCCCACCTCCAGAAGCAGCAAATGCCCAACAGCAGCTCCATCAGCCAGTTCCTCCTCCTGCCATTGGCAGACACGCGGCAGCTGCAGCTCCTGCACTTGTGGCTCTTCCTGGGCATCTCCCTGGCTGCCCTCCTGGGCAACGGCCTCATCATCAGCGCCGTAGCCTGCGACCACCACCTGCACACCCCCATGCACTTCTTCCTGCTCAACCTGTCCCTCACAGACCTGGGCTGCATCTACACCTGTCGCCGCCAATGCCTAGGTGAGGACTGCACACACCAATGTGATGTAAAGCAAATCCCAAGTTTATTCAAAAACACAGGTATATATGACCTCAAGTGATCCCGCCCCAGGTGCGGTGGTCTGACTCCAATTGGTTGAGGCTGGAAACATGTCCTTTTAAGGTGAAAACGAAACTTGTGGGGTGGTCACTCAGGCCCACCTGAATCGGGCTGCAACATCTCCCCCTTTTGTTTCAAAGAACAAAGCAAAAATGCAAACAACAGAATACACATCATGCATATTGCAATTTGAACAGAAAGGCTGAAAATTTTGAAAATTGAGAAATAACATTTTGAAGATCTTAGATTTTGCTAATTCAAGACTTAACAGGGTAGTTGCAGGTTACACATCCCTACCTCCCCCTCTCTTTTCAAAATAGAACTTTTGGAAGGAGGTACAGTAACCTTTGTAAACTCACACAAACTAATACATGACTAAGACATGTATGTTTGGAATTTGCAAACTTACAACTAGTGCAAAACAAGAAACTTTTCTTTCACGCGTGAAATTGTGGTCTTTCCTGTGCAGTCGTCACTGCACAGACCACTGTAAACAAACTACAAATTTTATTAAATTTTGTGCAAAGTGTTCAAGAGTGCAGAGTGACTTAACTTAGTAAAGAAGCAAGTTCAGTCCAGCTGAACTAAATCTCCTTATGTTCAAGGTCCATTCTCAGAACTTCTGTGTGGCCATCACAGAGGTCTGAGAATGAAGCTTTGATTTTTAGTCACCTTATAGACTCCTGGTAAAGCAGCAAACAAGTGTGAATTTACAGAGAAAATTCACAAAGGCTAAACATAACTAACACTGAAAGAGACTAAGTACGCTCTCTAGAAAATGTTCAGCAGCTTAGGGGGGCAGGTATCCTTACCCCTGCAGCCTGCTGGGCAACTTGGCAGTGCAATAAGCTCAAAACTGCACTTTAACTGAAAATTTTACAGAATTTCAAAATACAGGCTAAACAACATGCTCTTGAACTAGACTGTTCTTGTTTGATTGGACAGTTAACGACTAGTCTTAGGCTACTGCTGCTTGTGGTTGCCATATGGGGAAGGCAGTGTGGCTCCAGTTTCCATGAGCTATTTGACTGGCTGCGCCCCATGGCTTGCAGCCCCTCTGGTTTTTTGGAGGTCCAGCTCCCCACCCCATGTTTGTTAGAGCAGTACCATCCTTTTTATATTTAGAATGACAATCCTGGGCTTTGTGACCAAGTCTGTGACAACGGTTACATTCTCCAGTGAACCTTTGAGTTCTGCTATATTTTGGTTGTGCTGGACAAGATTTTGTTGTTAAATTCCAGGGTCTTTTCCCCCTTTTTTGGGTGGATTGTTTGCTAAGAACTGTGGCTAGAGCAGAAGCATGTAGCTTTGCTTTTTCCTCCTCTTCTACCCAGGGCAATCTGGCACAGGCTTCAATTAACTGTACCAAAGTAGCTGTGGCTGGTAGAGAGGCTATGAGCTGTTTGCATTGAAGATTGGCATTATTAATTACCAGATCTTTCAATAATACTGGTTTAATGTCAGGGGTAATATTTGGAGCAGCATCCAAAGCTTCTGTTACTTTATCTACAAATTCCATGAATGTCTGTCCAGGTTTCTGCATTATTTGCATATAGGGTAGAGAAGGTTTTCCCTTCTTAGGGAGATTAGAGAATGTGGTCAAAGCAGCATTCTTTGACTGTTCCAAAATATGAAAATGTAATGCAGCTTGTGTTTGTGGGTCTTCATAAGCTCCTGATCCCATTAGCTGGTCTAAAGATGCTAATTTTAAGGGATGTCCAGTTTCTAAGTGTATATTTTTTGCCTGTTCCTCCGTTAACTGCTCTTTCCATTTCTGTAAAAATAACATATAAGCAGTAGGAGGTAGAATAAACTCCATTAAAGCCTTAGTGTCTGCTGGGATTAGGTTATTGTATTTTATGAAGGCTGTGATTTGGTTTTTTACCAAGGCATTGTCATAGCCGTATTGAAAGACTATACTGTGTATTTTTTGTGCAATTTTCCAATCAAGTGGCTCCCATTTTGAGCCTTGTGTAGTGTTAATCACAGGCGCAGAAACCAGGGGTTGCAGGGAAGGTGAGGGTGTACCTACTTCTGCAGCTATGGATACTAACTCTTTGTACCTTTGCTGGGTATTAAATGGGAGGTCGCGAGGTGGCTTTGTGACTCCATCTGCAGAATCTGGTACCTGGGTATCAGAAAGCTTTGAAATTAAGTTAACAGCATTGCAATTTCCATCTCCCCCCAGCATGTCCCAAACAGAGGCTTCTTTTTCTGTTGCTCTCCATTCTGGGATACAGCCGGTGGGTGTGGCTGTCGGTGATGGAGGCTGCAGGTACCAGGTTGCCGGCGCAGGGGCAGTCTCTACTGGCGCGGGGGGTTCCCGTGCTGGTGTTGGCAGCTGCGGGCTGCGCACGGCTATCGGGGAGGGAGTCCCCGCTGGTGCTGCAGAGCTTGTGTCCTGCGCGACTGACGCTGTGGGAACTCGCTCTCGGGACCCTTGCTCTGTGGGTGGCACGCAGTGAAGGGAACTTTCAGGGGGAGCTCCGGTGGCTCCGCTCCACTGGGGAGGAGTCTCTCCCCTCTCCATGACGCGGTCGATCCACGCAGGAGGTGGTGGGGGTGGCGCGGGAACTGATCCGCCCCCGGAGCGGGCGAATTCGGAGCCAACCCCGGCCCCTGCAGGCTGCGGCGGACCCGCGCCTGGCGCATGCGCTGTGATTGGCAGGCAGTAGGGAGGGGGGTTGGGCGGTCCTGGCGCCTCGTGGTCAGGGCGCGCCGTTCCTTTGTTTGATTTCGCGGGCTTTGCCATCACGTGGTCTCTTTGTTTTCCTGGCCACGCGGTTATGCCGGGCGGCTGTAGCCCTGCTGGAATGTCTGCCGCGGCAGCCTCCTGCCGCAACGGAGCGACTCCGGCGTACCCGTGGGGCGGCGGGGAGCACAGCGGCGGGGCGACCCCAGCCCCGAGGTACCCGCAGGGCATTGGCGGCAGCGGCGGCGTTGGCGGCGCCGAAGGTGGATGGGCAGGGGGAGAGAAACTCCATGGGGTTTGTCCCCCCCTCCACATGTCTTTCTCGGCTGAGGGCATTCCCCATCGCGCCTTCTCGGAGTTAGGATTTAAATAAAACTCACTCACGGTTTGGTTTCCTGCGGCGTGTCTCGTGGGGTTCCAAGGTTGCTGCTGAGGTCCGGCCGCTTCTACAGCGGCAGCCGGTGGTCTCATTCGCTGTACAGAGGCGACTTCTTGGCTTTTCGCGGCGACGAACGGCGTGGAAAAGCTTTGATTCCATGGTTGCTGTGATTCTGTCGGGTTTTCCGGAGCGGGAGCGGGCGGTGCCGCGTGTGGGTACCGCGGTGGCGTTTCTGCGAGCGGCGGTGCCCACGGCGGTGCAGAAGGATGTTCAGGGGAAAAACTGCTCTGCAGAAACTGACTTTTTTCCCTTCTCTCCGGTAGATCGAGGTTTTTACGGGCTCGTTCTACCTCTAACAGCATTTTCCTTATAGCTGCATATGACGGAATCAGCTGTAAAAATTCTTCGGGTGCAGTTTGCACTAAATTCCACAAATCTGCCCCAATATTGTCCCATAATTTTATGGAAAGCGTGGAATTGGCATCTGTTAGGTGCCCTCGACTGAAGCACCAATCCAAAAATTCCTGTAAGGCTTGTCTTTCAATGTTTGTTTTTGTAACACGAGCTAGTTTTTCAAATTTATCAAGCAATAAGTTCGTTTTAGTCGAGTTGGAATTTCCCATGTTTCTTTAACTCACCGGTTCGAAGGTCGTGGTTCCTTCAGTCCACGTTCTTTCAGCAGCTCTCAGGGCCACTACACAAAACTCCCAAGTTTAAGGGAGACAGAAGCTCTCAGGGGCTTCTCCACAAAGCACCCAAAAAACCTGGGGCATAGTAGCTCTCAGGGGCCACTTCTTAAGGCTCTAGGCAGGCCTGCAGGTGGGTTTCATGTTCTGAGACACGTCGGGGTCACCATTTGTCGCCGCCAATGCCTAGGTGAGGACTGCACACACCAATGTGATGTAAAGCAAATCCCAAGTTTATTCAAAAACACAGGTATATATGACCTCAAGTGATCCCGCCCCAGGTGCGGTGGTCTGACTCCAATTGGTTGAGGCTGGAAACATGTCCTTTTAAGGTGAAAACGAAACTTGTGGGGTGGTCACTCAGGCCCACCTGAATCGGGCTGCAACATACACCACTGTCCCCAAAGCCATGCACAACTCCCTCTGGGACACCACAACCATCTCCTACATGGCATGTGCTGCACAGGTCTTTTTTTATTTCTTCTTTATTTCAGCAGAGTTTTCCCTCCTCACCATCATGTGCTACGACCGCTACGTTGCCATCTGCAAACCCCTGCACTACGGGACCCTCCTGGGCAGCAGAGCTTGTGCCCACATGGCAGCAGCTGCCTGGGCCAGTGGCTTTCTCTACTCTCTGCTGCACACAGCCAATACATTTTCCCTGCCCCTGTGCCAGGGCAATGCCCTGGACCAGTTCTTCTGTGAAATCCCACAGATCCTCAAGCTCTCCTGCTCACACTCCTACCTCAGGGAACTTGGGCTTCTTGCTCTTAGTGCCTGTTTAGGTTTTGGTTGTTTCATTTTCATAATTTTCTCGTATGTGCAGATCTTCAGGGCTGTGCTGAGGATCCCCTCTGAGCAGGGACAGCACAAAGCCTTTTCCACGTGCCTCCCTCACCTGGCCGTGGTCTCCCTGTCTGTCAGCACTGGCACATTTTCCTACCTGAAGCCTGACTCCATCTCCTCCCCATCCCTGGATCTGGCCCTGTCAGTTCTGTACTCGGTGGTGCCTCCAGTACTGAACCCCCTCATCTACAGCCTGAGGAACCAGGAGCTCAAGGATGCGCTGAGGAAAATGGTGACTGGGAGCTTTTCAGCAGCAAGAACCTGCCAGTTTTCTTCTGTACAGTGCCCATATTAAAACTCATGACAGGCTCAGTTTGCCATCCCGGATTTATCTTGGTGGTCAGTGGGTTCTTTATGTCATAATGTTGTGCTCAAGTAAATTATTTTATTCATCCTCTCATCTAAATCACTGTATTGTTTATTAATTTGACTCTAAATATTTAATTGAGCAACTGTGCTATCTTTTTATTTAATGAAAATAACACTTTTGCAGTTGCCTTGCGTACCTGGGATTTTTCCTTTGAGACTTTCAGGGACCTACTGTGCAGTTCCATGTGTGCAGAGAAGGGCAAAGAGTCCCAGCACAGCAGCACTGCCAGGGAGCACCAGCACTGGGCCTTTGCTGACCTGCTCTCTTTCCACTTGTACACTCTCCTGCAGAGCCCCTGGGCTGGACTAAGGCCTTGGTCCTCTGCCAGCTGGGACACAGACCTGCTGCATGTCCATCCTGGGCTCACAGGCAGGGACAGGCCATGGGCACTGCTGGGACACAGCTGGGCTCCACAACAGCAGCTCCATCAGGAAAGGGCTTCTCCTTAGCTCAAGACATGCAGTCTTAGGGCTTTTTGCAAAGTCATTCTCAAGAACATGCCAAGGGATAGACTCTATAGAGGCTCCTTGTTTGCTTGTTCTCCGGGGGCTCTAAACCTGCATGTGAACCAGCAAACAGAGCCCTGTAACTGCAGGGGGTACAGCAGGAAACAGGGAAAATGATCTGGTGAGTGTTCTGTGTTACCCTCAGTGAACACACTACTGCTACCCATGACAACAATAGCAGTAATAAAAGCTGGAACTATAACAAATAAACCCCACAAGAAGCACATGAGGTGCACAACACCATTGCTCCATTGCTCACCACTCAGTGCCCAATGCCCAGCTCAGCCCAGACACAGATCAGCCCTTCCTGACTAACCCCCCATTAACACCCTGAGCACGGCCCTGCATCAAAGGGAACATCCCTTGGGCCAGTTGGGCTCAGCTGTCCTGGCCCTGCTCCCTCCCACCCCTGTGACCCTGAGGAGATCTTAGGAGGCCATGATTGAACAAACCTCTTACAGACTCCAAGTCATATCCAAAACCCAAAGCACCTTGAAAAACCTGCAGACCTTGAAGCTTTAAGGAGCCCCTCAAGGGCCAATCCTGACAAAGCCTCCCCAGGGACTCATCTCAGCAGACCCTTGGAGGCCACGACTGCAGGGAGGCAAAGGCTCTGGGCAGCAGCTCAGGTGCTGAGCAAAGCCTGGCTTGGCTGGAGGCAGCAGAAAGGCCCAGCCCTGACCCCCAGCCCGGGGAAGGCACATCCTGTCCCTCACACCTTGCTCAGGGCTCTGCTGGGGGCATTGGCTTGGGGGGTGATGCTGAGGGCAGGACAAGGGGTGAGAGTGCCCAGCCTTCCTGGGGCTGTGCCAGGAGGCCACAAGGCCCCAGAGCCTCAGCACAGCAAGTCTGCTCACAGCCCTTGGTGGCACAGACGATGCTGTGCCCGAGAGGACAATAACTTCGGATTTCTTGGACTTCTGGCCCAGTCTCTTGATGTCCCTCTGGGAAGGCAGAAACCACCTCCCAGAGGTGGGTGACAAACCAGTGCTGGGAATGGTCATTTGGAGGGGCTGGTCTGTGATGAGTGTCCAAAGATGTCTTTGGTCTCACCAGGCTCTAAAGTGCCTCACGGGCTCCTTGATTCCAGGACATTCTTCAGTGTGCACGGTTCCTTCTTGCTTGCAAAGGTTGTGCCATGTCATGGTGTCCCTTTGGTACCAGGAGGTTCTGTGGTGTGACAATGGCCCTTTGGTACCAGGAGGTTCTGTGGTGTCACAATGTCCCTTTGGTACCAGGAGGTTCTGTGGTGTCACAATGGCCCTTTGGTTCCAGGAGGTTCTGTGGTGTCACAATGTCCCTTTGGTACCAGGAGGTTCTGTGGTGTCACAATGTCCCCTTTGGTTCCAGGAGGTTCCACACCGTCCTTGCTGGAACACACCTGGTTGGATGTTGCCCCACCTGCAGAGCTGCCTCCAGCTCTGGGGTCCCAGCACAGCAAGGACATGGAGCTGTTGGAGCAAGTCCAGAGGAGACCACCAAGATGATCAGAGGGATGGAGCAGCTCTGCCATGAGGGAAGGCTGAGAGAGCTGAGATTGTTCAGCCTGGAAAACAGAAGGTCTTGGGGTGACCTAATTGTGGCCTTCCAGGACCTGAAGGGGCCAACAAGAAAGATGGAGAGAGACTGTTTACAAGGGCCTGGAGAGACAGGACAAGGGACAATGGCTTCACAGTGATAGAGGGAAGGGTAAGATGAAGTATTAGAAAGAAAATTTTTACTGGGAAAGAGGTGGGGCCCTGGCACAGGTTGCTCAGAGAAGTTCTGGCTGCCCCATCCCCAGAAGTTGTTCAAGGCCAGGTTGGATGATCAACCTCGTCTAGTGGAAGGTGTCCCTGCCCATGGCAGGGGATGGGATTTAGATGCTCTTCAAAGTCCTTTCCAACCCAAACCATTCTATTATTCTGTGACCGATGGGTGACATGGTGGGCAGGGCAATCTTGGGCACAAAGAATATGAAATAACGGAATTTTCCATTCTGAGTGAAGGAAGGAAGGGGCAGCAGAACTGACAGCTTGGACTGATAGCAGGGAGACTTTGCACTGTTGAAGAGATTGATTGAAGGAGTGTCTTGGGGGTCAGTCCTGAAGCAAAAAGCATTCTCATGGCCAGGCTTTGTGAACAAAGATTTGGGAAGGGCACTATCCACGCTTGCTGCAAGCTGCTGGTGGCTAAAAAGGCCGATACGGGATAGGCAGGTCCGGTCACAAAAGGCACAGGGGAAGGTCTCCTTTGGCCATATTGGCAAGGAACGGTTCTGTCTGCGTTGTCTTTTCTCCTCCAGACTGACTGTGCTGCGTTCCCAAAGGAAGCAGCAGCGTCGTGAATGGTGTGTCTCCATGAATCCTGATTGGAGGCCACAGTGGCCCATTGGGACAGGCAACATGGCCAAGGCTGAGCTGTTGTTTCAGGCAGTCCTTGTATCTCCTCTTCGGGGCTCCTCTCTTGTGGCAGCCGGTGGCGAGTTCTCCACAGAGCACAATCTTCGGGACGCAGTGGGTGATCCTCCATCCTGGAGACGTGCCCTGCCCAGCACAGCTGCGTTCTCAGCAGCATGGCCTCCATACTGGTGACCCCTGCCTGTTCAGAACAGACACATTGGTCACGTAATCAGACCAGTGGATGTTTAGGATTGAACGGAGGCAGCGCTGATGGAAGCGTTCGTGGAGCCACAGGTGGTGGCGGTAGATGACCCAGGATTCAGACCCATAGAAAAGAGCAGACAGTTGTCTTGGTTTGAGATAAGCAACTGCCAACCCCCCCAAGCACAGAGAGAAAAGCCTCCCTCCTAACACCAGGGCAAGGGAGGAAAAGAGACGGGAAAGGAAAAAAAACCACTTCAGATGGCATTTATACTAAAACTACATATATTTTTCACAGAAAGAAAGAGACAATTAGAAGAGAGTACTAATATACACTCACACAAGTCTGCAACAACAAGTTCCCCACCTCAACTTCTTAACGAACACACAAATTCTACTGTCCTAACTACACATTACTTAAGAACATACTTATTCCCCCGGGAGACAAACACAAGCAGAAAGAAGAGACCCAGAACAACACATTTTACTTTCCTGAGATACCCTGTGAGCCAGTGGTGGGCCTGGTCCTTTCCATCCCCCCTGGGACAGCATCGTGTATCCTCTCAAGAGGAGGGCTGAGAAGCGACTGCCTTAACCACTCCCACACTGGTTCCTACTTCCCTGGAGATGATGTCATAATGTGGTTTGGAATACAAAATTACTGGCTAGAAGAGGTCAGCTGTTAGCTCAGCCCAGCTCAAGTCAGCTGACAGCTTCGGCCTAGTCCAAACTCCAGAGCCCAAATCTAGGCCCACCTCGGTGAACCCATAACATTCTCCACCCCTTATTCCATACCATATCATGTCACTCATATCTTAGGTTCTCATGCTTAAACACTCCTCATTTTTCCAGGGCTGCTTTCCACCCCTCCATAATGTGGCTAAGAGTCCATTAGGATGGGGTAGATATTTCAGATGGGAACAAAGCAGTTCAACTCAGGTCATCTTATCTGATGGTTCATGTCTTTCAGTGGGGTTACCATCCTCTCCTCAGGAGTCTTTAGTTTCCCATTGGGGTTAAAATAGTGTTCCCAGTCAGATCCACCCCTTGCCCTCATCCACCTACAGGTGGTCTGAGTCATCATAGGCCCATCGAGCCAGGAACAACCCTCCCCCAGCCAGTCCAGGGTGTGATGTTCTTCATTGGCTCGGCTCTTGGGCACATCAGCACTGACACAACGGGTTTTCAAAGACTCAACTCAAACAGCAGTGTCCCACCACACATCAACAGCTTACACAGGCTTCTCTTCATGTCTTTCTCCTCGGTCACACAGAAGTACTGCAGTTCACCATGTGACCCATCCCCCTTAGCAGCATTCCTAACAGCTTTGGCAGCCTCGGAAGCAGCCCCAACAGCAGCACAAGCAAGCAGCAGAGGCAGAGGCAGCCCTGGCTCGCTCGCAGCCCTGGCTCGCTCGCAGCCCTGGCTCGGCTTGCAGCCTCTCACGGCTCACAGCCCCTCACGGTTCACGGCCTCTCACGGCTCGCAGCCTCTCACAGCTCACAGCCTCTCACGGCTCATGGCCTCTCACGGCTCACGGCCTCTCACGGCCTCTCACGGCTCACAGCCTCTCACAGCTCACGGCCTCTCACGGCTCACAGCCTCTCACGGCTCACAGCCTCTCACGGCTCGCAGCCTCTCACGGCTCACAGCCTCTCATGGCTCACAGCCTCTCACAGCTCACGGCCTCTCACGGCTCACAGCCTCTCACAGCTCGCAGCCTCTCACGGCTCACAGCCTCTCATGGCTCACAGCCTCTCACAGCTCACAGCCTCTCAGGGCTCGCAGCCTCCCCCGGCTCGCTCACAGCCCTGGTGGCAGCCCCCCCAGCGACCGCTCTGGCTCCTGCGGGTCGCTCAGCACTGCGGGCGCTGGTTCCGGGCGCCACATCTGTCGGGTTCTCTGCAGGGGGTTCTGCAGCTCCTCTTTTCCCCGTTCACTGGGGTCTCACAATGGCAAACACGCTTCACAGCTGTGGATAACCTTAAGAACAGTGTTCACGGTTAAATCCACCCCTCGACTTTATCCACCTACAGGGGGCCTGAGGCACCATGGGCCCATTGAGCCAGGAACACCTCCTCCCCATGCCAGTCCAGGTGAGATGCTCCTCATCAGCTCCTGGGCACATCAGCATTCACATGATGAGTCCTCAGGGATTCAACTCAACCAGCCGTGTCTTGCCACGCACGAACAGCTACATGGGCCTCTCTTTTCTGCAGTGGCTGCAGTCACAGCAGGCACCAGTCGAGCTGTTTGAACTCACAAAGACAGTGAAACAGTGAAAACGAACACTTCAGATGGCATTTTTACTAAAACTACATATATTTTTCACAGAAAGAAAGAGACAATTAGAAGAGAGTACAAATATACACACACACACAAGTCTGCAACAACAAGTTCCCCACCTCAACTTCATAACAAACACACAAATTCTACTGTCCTAAATACACATTACTTAAGAAAAGACTTATTCCCCAGGGAGACAAACTCAAGCAGAAAGGAGAGACCCAGAACAACACATTTTACTTTCCTGAGGTACCCTGTGAGCCAGTGGTGGGCCTGGTCCTCTCCATCCCCCCTGGGGCAGCATCGTGCGTCCTCCTAAGAGGAGGGCTGAGAAGCGACTGCCTTAACCACTCCCACACTGGTTCCTACTTCCCTGGAGATGATGTCATAATGTGGTATGGAATACAAACTTACTGGCTAGAAGAGGTCAGCTGTTAGCTCAGCCCAACTCAAGTCAGCTGACAGCTTCGGCCTAGTCCAGACTTCAGAGCCCAAATTTAGGCCCACCTCGGTGAAACCATAACAAAGTCCCTGGTCATTCCCTATTCCTGGCCATTCCCTGTCCCTGGATGATTCCCTATCCCTGGGCCATTCCCTATTCCCTTGCCATTCCCTGTTCTTGTCCATTCTCTATCCCTGCCCATTCCCTATCCCTGGCCATTCCCTGTCCCTGAGCCATTCCCTGTCCCTCGGCTCTGCAGGGCCGGGGGTGTCAGTGGGACCCAGGGGGTCCCTGCTCGGCCCTGGCTCAGAACTGCGGCCCCGGCCCGGCCTGAGGGGCCCTGGGGGAGAACAACCCTGAGCCCCAGCTGGGCCAGATACACCCAGTTCCACCCAGTGGGGCCCAGGGCACTCCCAGCATGAGCCCAGTGGCTCCCGGTCACCTCCAATGTGGCCCCACTCACCCCCATATGATCCCAGTCCCCTCCAGCATGATCTCAGGTGCCCTCAGCATGGTCTCACCTGCCCTCAGAATGCTCCCAGTCACTCCCAGTATGATGCCAGTATGACCCCAGCCACCCTCAATGTGGTCCCAGATTTTCCCAGAACGATCTCTGTCACCCCAGTTCTGGTCCCGGTGTATCCCGGTGCCCCAGTGTATCCCAGTCCACCCCAGTCCATCCCAGCCTGTCCCGCTCCGTCCCGGTCCCTTCCCGGCACCGCCGCCCTTTCCCGATCCCGCCCCCGAACCAGCGGGTTTAAGGCCGAGTTTCACCGCAGGGCGCGGGAGTTCAGCCCAGCCCGGCCCGGGGGTCCCGCAATTCGTGGCCGTGGAGGGTCCCAGGGTGTCCCGGGGGGATCCAGAGGGGTCCCAGGAGGGGTCCCAAAGTGGATCCAGGTGAATTCCCGAGAATTCCCCCGTCCCCGCCCCCGCGCTCCCCGCGCTCCCTCGGACACGCGTTTCCCGTCTCACAACCTGCGCCGCCGGGATCTGCCCGGAGACCGATGACGTCACAGGCGGATCGGGCTGCCATTGGCGATCAAGAAAGAGCGGAGCCAATCGCGCGGCCGGAGGCGGCTCTGTGGGCGGGGCCTGGTCCGGGTCCGGGCCGGGCGGGGTCGCAGCGGAGCAGCGCGATGGCCCCAGCGCTGGGTCTGGGGGCGCTCCTGGGGCTGCTGGGGCTCCTGGGGGATCCGGGGGGGCCGACGGAGGGTAAGTGGGACCCTCGGAGTGGGGAACTCTGGAATTGCCATGCCCGGGCACGGAGAACTTCCTGAATCCCCATTCCTTGGGCATCGGGACCCCTCTGTACCCCATTCCTGGGCAGGAGAATTCCCCTTCCCCCCATTCCCAGGTACTGCGACCCCCCTGCACCCCCTCCCGCAGCACCGGGAACCCCAGCCCCTCCTCCCCTCCTTAGCCGGCACCGGGACCCCTGAACCCCCATTCCTGAGCACGGGAAACCTCCTGAACCGCAATTCCTGGACATGCGAACCCCCTGCAACCTCCGTTTCCAGGAAGGGAACCTCCCCCAACCCCTATTCCAAGAAATAAGCCCCCCTCAACCCCCATTCCCGGCCACGGGAAACCCCTTGAGCCCCCATTCCTGGGCACTGGGACAGCCTGCACCCCCATTTCCGGCACTGGGACCCCCCCGGATCCTCATTCCTGGGACACCTTGCACCATCTTGTCCCTCACTTGGACCACTAGAACCCCCATTTCCGAAAACAGGGACCCCCCTGCACCCCATCCCCGGCTCCAGGACCCCCCGGAACCCCTTTGCTCTGAACAAATACTCCCCTGCAATCCCTTTTCCAGCCATCCTGCCTCTCACAGCCCCCTGATCCTCCCTTTTCCTTGACCCTGGGATGCCCTGAAACCCTATTCCTGCCCTTCCCAGCCCTTAGATCCCACTTTCCTCAACCCTGGGGACCCCTGGACTGCCCTTTCCTGGGCACAGGGACCCCCTGGATCCTCTCTCTCTCCTTTCCCAGTCCCGTCCCCGCCTTTTACTTGAACCTTGGACCCTTCCTGACTCTCTTGGCTCTCCCAGTTCCACTTTCTTGTCCCTTGGACCTCCCAAACCTGCCAATCTGAGAGTCCTCCCAGTTCTTCACTCTCTGCTCTTCCTGCAGAGGGTCCCAGGCACTGGAACCCCCTTGGCCACAATTTCTTGGCACTGGGACCCCCCTTCACCCCCATTCCTGGGCATGAGGACTCTCTGCAGCCCACTCATATGGCACCAGGACCCCCCTATACCTGGTTATCCTGTAGCAGTACCCCCCTGCACCCCCTTTCCTGGCCATCCCACCTCTTCCAGACCCTCCTTTTCCTTGATCCTAAGCCCCCCTGACCCGCACTCCAGCCTTTCCCAGCCCGAAGTCCCTCCTTTGGTCTACACCAAACACCTCCAGGACCCCCATTCCCAGCCATCCCAGGTCTTCCTTTCTTGTGACCTCTGTTTTCTCGTCACTGGGGACGCCTGGACCCCCATTTTCCTGGGAACAGAGACCCCTGGACCTCCCATTCCACCTCTCCCAGTCCCTGCACTCACCATTCCTTTATCCTTGGATCCCCTTGGATCCCATCTTGTTCAGCACCAGGATCCCTCTGACCCCCCCTTATCCTGCACCAGTATCACCCTGTGGCCCTTTTCCAGCCATCCCACCTCTCCTATCCCCCCTTTTCCTTGACCCTGGGACCCCCTGAACCCCCATTCCTGGGCATGGGGACTCCCCTGCATGTCTCATTCAGCACCCAGACCCCCATAACCCTTTTTTTGGGGACTGGGACCCCCTGCACATCCTTACTGAGCACTTTGACCCCCCTGTACCCCCTTTCCTGGGCACAGGCACCCTCCTACACCCCCCTGTGTACCAGCAAGACTCCCCTGAACTTCCATTCCCATACACTGGGACCCCCCTACAGCCCCTTATCCTGCACCAATACCCTCTGCACTCCCTTTCTCAGCCATTCCGGGTCTCCCCACCCTGTGACCCCCTTTCCCTGACCCTGAGGGCCCCTGGATCCCCATTTCCTGGACACAGGAACCTCTTGGACTCCCTGTTCCACCTCTCCCAATCCCTGTACCCTCCTTTTCCTTGAGTCTGGGACTCCCCTGAGGCCCCAGTCCTGTGCAGTGGGACCCCCTTGCACCCCCTACCCCGGCACTGACACTCCCTGCACCAACTGCCCTGGGATCCCCAAAGCCCTTCCTGGCTCTGTCAGCTCTCCCTTTCCTTTACCCTTGACCCCCCAGTTCCCCCAAATCTCTGTGTCCCCCCAGTTCTCCACTCCCTGTGGTACCAGCACATGGCAGTGTCAGAGCCCAGTCCGGGGGTCCCCCAGTTCATGTCTGTGGGATTCCTGGATGGGATCCCCTTTATGCGCTACGACAGCGAGCGGGGCCGGATGGAGCCACAGACGCCGTGGATGGGGAAGGGACCCGAGCCGGGATTTTGGGATGGAGAGACCAAGATTGCTGAGGTGCACCAGCACTGGGCTGCCCACAGCCTGGAGACACTGCGGGTCCGGTACAACCATAGCAGGGGTAAGTGGGGACAGCTGGGAATTGGAGAGTTCCATGGGGCTGGGCTGGGATCTGTGGGGCTGAGATGTGATCCATAGTGCTAGAAGAGATCTCTGGGCTGGAGGAGGATCTTTGGGTCTGGGATAGGATCTTTGGGGCTGGAATGGGATCTGTGGGCCTGGGGGGGATCTATGGGTCTCATGAGGATCTGTGGGACTGGGATGAGATTTGTGGGGCTGACGGACATTTTTGGGGCTGGAATGGGATCTGTTGTGCTATGAGAGATCTGTGGGCTGGAGGGGGATCTTTGGGGCTGGGGAGGATCTGTGGGTCTGAGATGGGATCTATGGGGCTGAGGTGCATCTGTGGGGCTGGGATGTATCTGTGGGGTTGGGTTGCAATCCATGGAGCTATGGGAGATCTCTGGGCTGGAGAGGGAATCTTTGGGGCTAGGGGAGATCTGTAGGGCTGGGGTGCATCTCTGGGGCTGGGATGTGGATCTGTGGGTCTGGGATGGGATCTTTGGGACTAGGAGCGATCTGTGGGGCTGGGCTGGGATTTGTGGGTCTCGGGGGCATCTGTGAGTCTGGAATGGGATCTGTGGGGCTGGGTTGGGACTTGTGGGGCATTTGTGGGGCTGGGGGTGATCTGTGGGGCTAGGTGGAAATCCATGGGTATCCAAGGGGCTGGGATGAGGCTCTGTGGGTCTCCATCACACTCTGGATGGGGCTCTGTGGGGCTGGGACACAATTCCATGGGTCTCTGTGGGTCTGTTTGCCCCCCAGGTCTCCACACACTGCAGTGGGTTTCTGGCTGTGACCTCCTGTCCGATGGGACTTTCCAGGGATCGGACCGGTACAGCTACAATGGGCGGGATTTCCTCTCCTCCGAGCTGGGATCCAAGAACTTCGTGCCAGCCAACGTTGCTGCCCAGGTCACCAAGAGGAAAGGGGAATACGAACGGATCGAGGTGGAGGAGTGGATAAAATACCTGGGGCTCACCTGTCCAGAATGGCTCCAGATATTCATCAGATACGGGCAGGAGGCGCTGGAGCGCAAAGGTGGGAATGGAATTCCCATCAAAATGTGAAATTTGAGAATGGAGGACTTGGAAATGTGGTAATTTGCATGGGAATTCCATGGTTGGATGTCACCATTATCCCATTCCAGAGCCCCCTGATGTCCATGTCTCCGGCAAAGAGGAACACGGGATCCTGACGTTGTCCTGCCACGCGTACGGATTCTACCCTGGGATCATCGGGATCAGCTGGATGAAAGGGGATGAAATCTGGGATCAGGAGACGGAGTGGGGCGGGGTCGTTCCCAACAGCGACGGCACCTTCCACAGCCGGGCCAGGATCGAGGCGCTGCCGGGGGAGTGGGAGCAGTACCGGTGCCGGGTGGAGCACGCCGGGATGCCGGAGCCCGGGATCTTCGCCTGGGGTGAGGCTGGGAATGTGGAATGTGGGAAATGGGAATTTGGGAACTGGAAATTTGGCAATGTGTAGTAGTGAGATGGGGGTTTGTCTCTCTCTCCTCACACTTCCACCCTTCCCAGAGCCAGAATCCAACTGGAATTCCACCCCAGTGGTGGTCGCCCTGTCCGTCATCGCTGCCATCATCATCATCATCCTGATGGGATTCGGTGTCTGGAAGCTTCAATCCGGTAACTCACGGGATGAGGGTGGGGAAGGGGCACAAATCCACTGGACAGCATTCCAGGGATCCTGTGCTACAGGTGCTGATCCCGCTTTATTTCCATAGGGAACAGGGAGAGGAATGGATACAACACAACACCTATCAGTGAGTACCAGCAGTGTGTCTGCATCCAGATCCCGATACTCTCCTTGATGGATCCCAGGATGGATTCAGGTGTGTGATCCAGGCCAGAATCTCATGGATCTTCTGTTTTCCACAGTAGCAGATGCTTGAACCGACGGCTCCCCTGCAGGTATGGAGTGGGATCCAGGTGGGATTCCAGAGGGGAATCGGAGCATAGTGGATGGCACAGGACTGGGATGGGATTCCAGATCAGGGCAGGATTCCAGAGTGAGATCAGAAAGAATTCTGGAGTGGGATCACGGCTGGATTATGGATCAGGATCAGGCTGGATGGATGGAGGGGGATAGAAGTGGGATTCCACAGTGGGATTGGGTGGGATGGGTGGAGCAAGATGATGATGGATTCCAGAGGAGCTCCTGCTCTCTGTGGGCTCCACAGCTGGATCAATCCCGTGGGATGGGGACAGGGACATGGTGACTCTGTTCCCCACTCTCACCCCAGCAGGAATCGCCACCTGAGCAATCCATGGAGCTGGATCCAGCCCCTTCCCTCTTTCTGGGGAAGGCCAGGAGCTGCTGGCAGAGCTCATCCCGCATCTCTCACCCACCCTGGCGCCGCCGTGCTTCTTCCCAATGGATCAACTTCCTGCTTTTTCATGTCCGAAAGCCAAGAACCACAACTATTCCCAATGATTTAATTAAATCTCCTGTTTTTGCAATAAATTCTTATCCCCTCCTTTGGCATCCAGCAGTTCCTCTTTGGGAACCAGGAATGGCAGTGGGGACATGAAGAATGGGATAGGGATATGGAGACACTCGGGACAGGAATGGGGACACAGGAAGCAGTTTGGGGACACCGGGAACTGGGAGTGGGGACGCCAGGAATGGGATGGGAACACCAGGGATGGGAACAGGGACACAGTGGGGACAGGGATGGGGACACTGGGAGCAGGTTGGAGACACCAGGAACTGGGAGTGGGGCACCAGAATTGGGATAGGAAGCCCAGGAATGGGAATGGGGACAGGGATTGGGACACCAGAAATGGGAACGGGGCCGTCGGCAGCAGGTTGTGAACAGCAGGAATGGGAATGGGAATGACAGGAATTGGAATGAGGACAGGAATGGAAACACCAGGAGACAATGGGACTGGGATGAAAACACCAGGAATGGGAATGGGAACCCCAGAGGTGGAGGTGTCCCAGGTTTTAGTTTGGGGTCTCCTGTAATCCCCCAAACCACCATGAGGGCGCACACGCCAATAATGGGACTGGGCTGGGCCGATCACGGACAGGGCAGGGGCGAGCGGAGCAGGGGACGGTCCCACGGGAACTGCTCGGGAATGGGAAGAGTAAAAGGTGATGCTGCTCCTGGCTCTGCCCCTCTCTGGCTGTGAACCTGCCATGGGAGCTCCCCCAGCTCCTGCAGCCCAGAGTAGCTGTGTGTTCCCACCTGGAACAGCTGCGTGTTCCCACCTGGAGCTGTTGCCCTTGCAGCTCTAAAAGCTCATTCTATCCCTCACTAGTACAGCTTATTAGTGCCTCTCTAGAAAATTCCCAAAGTGGACTTTATCCCTCTTTGGGAAGAGTTTCAACAGACAGGAGTTTGTATCAGTTCATTTTGGATCTATGTCCAGAATTAAGATAATCACAGTTATAAAATACCACAAACATCATTTATTGCAATACCAACTAGCAAAAGACAATAAAAAGGTGTCACGGGCCGGCGGGGACTCCTCAGTGCCGCTCATCGAACCTTCACACCCCCCGGGGCCGCTCTTCAAGGTACCGGGTGGCACAACCCCCTTATCGCAAATGTTTTATTTTGTATATTTTTTTCTGTATATGTTATTCTATTTACACCTCGTAGGTCCTGCTGTGCAGGTCCTTCAGTGACACGGGGTGGCGGAGACTCCCCGGTGCGGTTCTTTACTTGTATTTTATTCAATGTTTTGTATTTCGTTCACACTTCCCGTCCCTCGGTGCCGCCCTTCTGTCCCCGCCCAGTGATGCGGCGTTTTCGGGGACACCGAACACCGTCCGAACTCCACGGTGCCATCCCCGCCGCTCCCTCGGGGCAGCTCTTTTTAGATACGGAGCGGAGACCGCTCGGCGCAGGTTTTTATTCCATTTATTTTATTGTGTCTGATCGATTGTATTCACAGCTCGCCTGTCCCGCTGTGCAGCTCCTTCAGTGACACGGGACGGCCGGGACCCCTCCGTGCCGGTCCCCAGCCCCTCACACTCCCCGCTCCCTCGGGGCAGCTCTTTTAGATCCGGGGCGGCGGGGACCCCCCGAGTGCGGCTTTTGATTCTATTGATTTTATTCTCTGTGCTTAATTCCAGTCACCCCTCGCCCTCCCCTCGGTGCGGCCCTTTGACAACATCCGAGAGCGGGTCCCTCGGGGCAGCTCTTCGGTGACTCGGGAAGGCTCTTTTAGTGTATTTTATTCTACTTTCTATATTTTATTCCATTCCATTTTATTCCCGCACCCCACCCAGGGCGACTATTTCACCGCCGCTCCTCCTCGCCCGTCTCGCCGTGCAGTTCTTTTAGTTATCGGGCGGCGGAGACTCCCCCGGTGCGGTTCTTTTGTTTTACTTTGTTTTGTCCTCTGCATTTTATTCTGTTCCGACCTCGCCCCCATCTCCGGTGACTCCCGACAGGGCCCGTCCCGCGGGGCGGCTCGTCAGTGCCGGCCGGGCCCCCTCAGTGCCGATCTCTGTTCCATTTCCTTCATTCTCTGTTTTGTATTCGCACTTCGCCCGTCCCGCGGGGCGGCTCTTCAGTGACACGGCCTGGCGGGGAACCCTCGTAGCGGCGCCCCCAGGGCCCTTTCCCTCTCCCTCTCCCTCTCCTTTCCCCTTCCCCTTCCCCTCCCCGTTCCCGCCCGGCTCCCCCTCCCGCCCCTCCCCGTCACGACCCGGCGGTGCCGCTGCCGGAGCCGGAGCGGCTGCGACGCGACTTCCCCGCGCTCCAGGGCCCGACTGAGGGGGTCTCGCCTCAGTTCTCTTTGGTTTGTTCTTCCCAAGCTGGGGAAAACGATTTATGGTCCTTTCTTACGCAAGTCTGTTCCCTCCTCTGCTCGGCCAAAGGGATCTGGGGCTGTTTTCCCTTTTGGGGGCAAATAAAACCAATGCCCTGAGTGCTGGCAGGAGCAGCAGCCCTGCAGCCTGTGGAGCCTGTGCTGGCCTGTGCCTGTCAGACGAATAGAGAGTAATGAATCAGTGGTTAATTAACCTAATAAAGTGCTCCTAATTAGAGGGCAGGATAAAGGAGTCCCCAGGGCTTCCACTGAGCGTGTACCAGTTCCACAACACTCTTTTTGTATATTTTTTTTAAATAGACCTGACATTTCATTGATTCCAACATTTTATGAGTCTTTCAATTATATTTTATTGATTCTCGTCTCTTAGCCTTCAGAATCAACACCCTGATCTTTTATTTTCACCATTCTGGAAAGTGAGAAATACTTTTTTCCTCTTGGTACCTTGTGCTGGAACTCCTTTTCCTTTCTCCTGGTTTTCCTCCCTCTGGATACAAACCCCCCAGGCCCCATCCCAGGGGTGCAGGGACTGGGGGTCGTGTCTGCTGGGCCCCCAGATTGGTGGGGGAGAGGAACTCGAGGGGATGCTGATGGGGGTGGGCTAATGCCACCCCTTGGGTCCCCAAGGGCTGCTCAGGGTGGGCAAACTGAGGCCCGGACTGAGGGAGAAGGGGCTGGGGGGGCTTTTCTCCAGGCTCTGATTGGCTGCTGTCCCACCCCCCCATGCTGGGACCCCCAAAGGAGATTTTTTTGGGAATGCTCAGCTCCTCCTGCCCCTGCTCAGGGGGGCTGCAGGGACTTGGGGGGTCTCTCCAGGGAGCTTTGCCCCAGGACACCCTGCCTTGGGCTCTGGGGGTGGGGAGTGATGGATGCCTTGAGTCTCTCCCTTTCCCATGCCCCTTCATTGAACAGGATCTGGCATTCCAGAGCCCGAGGGGTCCTTATCGCAGCCCGCCCCTCCCCCCCCCCCCCCACTGTCCCCTCGGGGCCCTCACGGCCACCCTGGTGCTCAGCACCCACAGCTGGGGCTGAGCTGGGGCTGCTTTTCTTTGCCCTCTTGTGCTGGGAGAGAGAAGGAGCCTTTCCCTGGAGCAGAGGCCCTGTCCAGGGCTGGGAAATGGTTCTGGGTGGGGAAGGCTGGTGGGTTCCATCCCCCTGACCCACTGGGGGCCGGTGGGGGAAGGGCTGGAGGGGCCCTTGGGAGGGGTTTGGGAGCTGCTGTGCCCCCACCCAGAGGAATCTCCTGGAGCTTTGATCCAAAACAGGCCTGGGGGTGGGTGGGAGTCAATGAATCTGGGAGAGAGGAAAGGAGGGGAAATCTGTAAGGGAGAGACATTTCTGTGCCTCCATCACCTTTTTTCAACCTCTTTCCCCCCCACACTTGGTTTTCCCTCCAAAATGCCCCAAGCTGCAGCCTGGAGCAGGAGGGATTTGGGGATGGGGGACAGGAACAAAATGCTGCATCAGTGAAACCTTATTGAAAATTCCAGCATTTGGACAGGGAAAAATATCCTTTTGGGTCTTCCCTTTGCAAACACAGGCAGGGGGTTCTCACCTGGAAACTCTTTACCTGTGGGGGAAGTACCAGGTGCAGGGGCTGGGAATAATTTTATTTACTGTGGTGATTGTAAGAACACCTGCTGGGCATTGATGTGGGGGGTTTATAGAGTTTTAATAAGTACAGAAACCCTTTGCAGTTGCCACTGACTGGACAGCAGCAGCCACAGGTATTTCCACTCTGTGTCAGTTGATCCTTGTTCTATTCTAATTTTATTTTTCCTTATAAATATTACAAGGATAACTCCTATGGGATGAGTTTTCCTTTGCTGAGCAGAGCTGTGAGTGCCTGGGGGCATTATCAGCTCTCTATGCTTTATTTTAGGAGCACAGGAGCATCCTGGCAAAGCCCTGGGCTGGAGCAGGAGCTGTGCAGGCCCCGGGAGCTCAGGGTGTTGTCCGAGCTGAGGTGGTGGCAGGAGGAGCTGAGGGTGCCCCTGTCCCCTCTGTGCCCCCCCAGGGGTGGCAGCGCCTTCCCCAGCCCTTCCTCCCTGCGGGCTGGCCTTGCCCAGCTGCCAGGCTGTGGCTCCAGGCCTGGCTGGCCCCGGGAGGGGCTGGCACTGCCTCCTGCTCCGGAGCAGCGCTGGGACCCCGGGGCACGTTCATCCCCCCGGGCTCTGCCTTGCCCAGGGTGCCCTGGGCGGGAGCACAGCCGGGCTGGTGCTGAGGGTGTCCCCAGGGCAGGAGCAGCTGGGAGGGTCCCAGCCCCGTGCTCAGCACCCCCCACCCCCCACCCTGGCCTGGTTTAACCCCGGGGGCAGCTGATCCCTCCCAGCTGCTCACACACTCTGCTCCACCCTGGGCTGGGGGACACAATCCAAGGGGGAAATGCCAATCCCCACGGGCTCAGCTGGGACAGTTTAATAAGGAAACCAAACCCCATCACATGATGGAAAAAGCCACAGGGGCTCCATCCCCAGCTCATTTTCCACCCCCCAAACTCACATTTTCCTCAGATTTGAGACACTTGGACCATTTCATGAAACCACCACCAATTCCCAACCTTGTCCCCTCCTTTTCCTTCATGTTTTTGGGTGTTAAGCCCAAATTTGGGCCAGCCCTGGAACCTTCCAGCAGTTCCTGTTTATAGATCTAGAATGACTTTTTTTCTCATGTATCCAAAACCTGGGGGGAAAAAAATAGAAAAAAAATGGAAAAAAAATCAGGAAATTTCCCCAGTTTGTTTCAGCATCAAGAAAGAGGATAAAAGAGGATAATCCCAAACCCACAGGGGAGCAGGGCAAGGACTCCAACCCCTCTCCCTGAGCAGCAGCACCAACAACTGGCTGGGCCCCCCATTCCCAGCTCCCTGCCCCGCTGAGGGGGGAGGAGGAGAACTGGGAAGGAGGGAGGGGTGGGGGGAAGGGCTTGGTCGGGTTTAGTTCTCCTTCTCCTGCTCTCATTCCGGCAGTACCAATTTAATTCCCACGCCCACTGGGAGTCTGATTTGCCCGCGCTGGTGCTCGGGGAGGGATCTCTCCCGCTCCCCACGCCAAGGGCCGAGCCCTCCGTTGGATTTTCCCTGCCCTGCCCGCTGGCAGAGGGAGGGAGAGCGGCTTTCGTGGGTGCCGCCCCCAGGCAGGGCCCCCGCCCCCCCCGAGCTGTCCCGCAGCTCCCTCCTCAGCCGGCCCGGATCCATCTGCTGGCAGAGCCCGGGCAGCATCTCGGCGGCTCCGCAGGGCACTCGCTGCTCCCTGCGGGCTCCCAGGGACCCCCCCGGCCTCCCCTGTGGCCCCCGCAGCCCCTCCCTGCCCATCCCCTCGGAGCGCCGAGCCCGGCCCCGCTCGCGGCTCCCTCGGCCCTCGACAGCAGCAGCGGAGCCCGCGGGGCCCGACCCAGCGCCAGGCCCGGCCCGGCAGCGGCGGAGCGGGGGCTGCGGCGGGGGGAGCGCCCGGGGCACCGCGGCGGGACTGACCGATCCTGCCTTACCCGGCCCTGTCTGGCCCTGCCCGGCCCCATCTAACCCGGCCCG
Source organism: Pithys albifrons albifrons (assembly GCF_047495875.1). Lineage (NCBI taxonomy): Eukaryota > Metazoa > Chordata > Aves > Passeriformes > Thamnophilidae > Pithys > Pithys albifrons. The sequence continues at coordinate 60,987,483 of NC_092464.1, forward strand.
GCCCTGCCCGGGCTCTTCTGCCGATCGGGGCGGGCGGGGAAGTTCCGCCCGGGAAACGACGGGCGGGCCCAGCGGGGCGGGGCTGGAAGAAAGCGCCGAACGCCCATTGGCTGCTGTGCCTGTCACTCTTCCGTCCTGAGAGTCTATTGGTTATTTCTGCCGTCACTCCTCGCATTTCCCGCGCGTTGCCATGACAACTGCGGAGTCGGCAGGGCCCGGAGGGCAGCGGTGTCAGCGCCTGCGCAGTGACGGGGGAAGACTGGGATGTAGCGGGGGAGGGGAGGGGCGTGAGCGGTTTTTTCCCTTTCCTGTATTAGAGCTTTCCCCGTTCCCCTCCCGCAGCACCTTCTCGGGACCCCCCGCGCCGTGTGGGTCGTGACGGAGAACATGGAACGTGCATTAAAAGCAGAGCAGGGAGCACAGAGGAAAAAGAGCTGCTTCCTCCCTCCCTCCCAGTATGGTCCCATTGCAGGTCCTCTCTGGTTCTGGGCTCTGCTGGGAGCTGGAGGGGTTGGGACACTGGTCCTGGTGGGCATCGTGGTGTGGCTGCTGCAGGGACAAGGTGAGGCATCCAAAAGGGATAAACCCCCCTTGAGTCCATGGTAAAATTCCCCCAAATTCATGAGAGCCCAGCTCCAGGCAGGGATTGTGTTAGAGACTGAAACTGTCAATGATTTATGCATTCTAAGAGACTTTGCAGGCTTTTGACTTTTGCATTATACCCCTGATGGGCAGTTGGGCCTATTCCTCTAAAAGTGTCAAGCCCTGAAGAGGCAAGAAGAGCCATTACCCAGCCCTCCACATGATGCTGGCGAATATTGGGGGTTCATAGCCCGGCTGGCAACACTACTTCATGGAAAACAACCCCCTGCCTCGAGGGAGGTGCAAAAGGCATGCTGAGGGTATAAAAATGGACTGGTGACTTTCGGATTTTGGGTTCTGTTCCTTGCCCCCACCGCCTGTAGGTCTGCTGAGATGCAACGCTGGATCCCTGGGTGGTGACTATGTAACATTCTCATCTTTTCTTATCTCTTCTTTTTCCATGCTGTCCTGGATTCTTCTGTCTTTCTTCCATGTATGCATCTTTCCCCCCCACTGAGGTTATCTTCTATGTCACATTACACAGAATTGTTAAATAAACACCGATTATATAGTGTTATTTCACTTTAATCCACCCCAAAGGGAATTATTAATACCAACCTAGGGTGCCCCCGTTTCCTTTCCCAGGAGCGGGATGTAACAGGTTGAAGCAGATTCCTCCTGTATTCCCAGCAGGGAGCAGCTCCTGGGCAGTGCCAATCCCTGAGGGGCAGGAGGGGAGAGCTGCCAGCAGGGGCTGATTGATGTGGGTTTGGGGGCTGAGCAGCTGCAGGTCCCTCTCTCCACCCTGATGGTGCCTGAAAATACCCAGGGACTCCCTCTGTGTTGTCGCCAGGAGGAGTTTCCAGTGCTCCAAATTAAAATTTAAATATAAACCAGAGGGACACTCGTGGTTGTGTGGGAATAAGGGCAGCTGGTGATGGATCTTTGTCAAGAGGGAAGTTTCAGGTGGAATTCTGGGTTCCTGGATCCTTCCAAACCCCACTGGGGCTCCTCTGGGGGTGGCTGCAGATGGAGAATTTCCTCTGGGAGCACCAGTTGCTGCTGATCCCATGGGATTTGGTGTAGGCACATTGGCCATCACCCTGGATGCCAAACCTGCATCCAGAGCACAGCCAGAGCTCAGGGAAGGATTCCCATTCCCAGAGAGTGCTGCAGGAGCAGGGACCACCCTCCCCAGCAAACCTCCCCCAGGCAGAGCCCAAACTGCCTTCCACCCTCAAAGGAGGGGATATTCCCATGGGCTTCATCCCGGCATGGCCTCAACCCCCACCAGCACCTGCATCCCACAAATCCATGGGCTGTGTCCCAGGGCTTTGGCACAACCAGGAGAAGCAGTTCCCACCTCCTTAGATCTGGATCTACCTGTGCCTTCCTGCACTCAGCCCCAACCCAGCTCAACATTTTGCTCTCCAAGAGAAGATGGAATGTACAGGGCATTGAAGAGGGAGCCATTGAGCCATTCCCAAGGTCTGGAACCTTCCCTCTGGAGGCCAATCCAGTGGTGCACAGACCTCCTGTAGCACAAGAGGAAATTCTGGAGGTGGGCAAAACAAGGATCACAGGCACCTCCACCCCACTCCCCACAAGGAATTCCCAAACCTGCTCCCCCAAAACCATCCCACACTGGGGATTCCTCTCCCCAGCTCCTCCCAAGTGTCCATGGTGGCCAGGTGGGCTGGGTGGGAGAGGCAGGAGGCCCCATTCCTGTTCCATCCCATTCCTGCTCCATGAAATAAAAGCACTTGCCCCCGAGGCCAATCCCACTCTCCAGGCAGCCAGGCAGGGCAGGACTGGGGCAGGATGGGCATTTCTTAGCTGGAATCAAAGACAATGCACCCAGCAGGTGGATTATTCCAGGGGGTTTGCCAGGAGGAGGCTCTGGGGTGGCTCCTCCACCCTCAGCACTCACCCAGCAGGGCAATGAGGGTGAGGAGCAGCCCCACAACGAGCAGGGTGACCTTGATGGGCACCTTTTTGTCCCTGATGCACCTGAGGCTGAAATCTGGTGACAAACTGTGTGGAAAGAGCACAAAGAGCACCCCACACCATCCCCAGCCCCCTGTGGGCACCTTCAACACCTCCCAACACAGCCCAAAGCACATGGGGAGCTCCAGGCTCAGTTTGAGGAGTGCATCCTAATGCAGTATTGGCATTAAAGGATGTTTGGGGGCTGCATCCCCCCTATGCCCCCCTCCACCATGGGATGGGCACCATCCCCCAGACCCACAGCAGGGAAACAACTTTAACCTTCTTAATCCTTCTTTAACTTTCTTAATCCTTCCCCTCAACTTGCAAACATCTTTAATATTCTCAATCCTTCCCCCCCACTCCTCTCTGAGCTCATTTTAGCTGCCCCCAACACACTAAACTCAACCACAACTCCAAAACAAGAACTGGTTCTTACTGGTCCCTTCCTCTGCCCTCCCCTGCAGTGTCTCCTTTGCAGCAGCTGAGACATCACTTGTGGAAACCAAGTGAATTCCTGCTCAGGGTGGGAATTGAGGAGTGGGAAATGCCTGATTTGGGAAATTTTCTTTCCAGGAATATCAAGCACCATTTTCCCTTGCACGCATTTGGGTGATTTCAGCCTTCAGAGAACCAGGACTTGCTTTGTTTTCCCAGCTCACCCTTGGCTCTGCCATCTCTGTGTGCCCTGGAACGGTTTTGTCTCAAGGACTTGGACAGCTCTGAGGTGTTTTCAGCCCAAGCCCGCTGGGTGACCTCACAAGGTGTTTCAGCCCCACCTGAGCCCACCCCCTGTCTCCCCACCCTGTGCAGGGCAGCTCCTGGAGCCCCGAGGACAGGGGATGGTCCCTTTGGACCTGCCTCCCGAGGGGCTTCTGCCACCCCTGGGGGGCACAGAGGGGACAAGGGGCACCCTCAGCTCCTCCTGCCACCCCTGGGGGGCACAGAGGGGAGAGGGGCACCCTCAGCTCCTCCTGCCACCCCTGGGGGGCACAGAGGGGACAGGGGCACCCTCAGCTCCTCCTGCCACCCCTGGGGGGGCACAGAGGGGACAGGGCCACCCTCAGCTCCTCCTGCCACCCCTGGGGGGGCAGAGAGGGGACAGGGGCATCCTCAGCTCCTCCTGCCATGAGCTGATCTCAGACAACACCCCAAGCTCTCAGGGCCCAAACAGTTCCTGCTCCATCCCGGGGCTGTCCCATGATGCTCTCATGGCTGAAATATAAACCCACAAAAAGCTGATAATCCCCCAAACTCTCCCCCCACAGGCATTTTTCTAAGCCTGTTTCTTTCCTCAAGGCTGTTTTTTCTTCACTGTTTCCTGTCCCAGCCTGTGCTCAGCCCCATTATTGCTGTGACCTCCCACATCAGCACATTTTCCCATTGTGTTCATTGCTTTTCCTAAGCTCTTTTCCTGCTTTCCCTGGCCATGCACTATCCCCAAGCCAAAGTTAAAAATTAACAGGTTCAGCAAAGCAAAACTGACCCCACGATTACAGTTTGTAGAATATTTATAAGAACATAAACAGAGAAAGAGGACAAGAATCCACTGGCACAGAATGTGGATGCTGCTGGTGGGTCACTGGGAGCTGCAAAGAGTTTCCATATTAATTAAAACTATATTTAAACCCTGATATCAACAAATTCCAATTATTACCAGTCCTTACCCAGCAGTTCCTCCACAGGTAAATATTCTCCAGGTAAGAACCATCTACCTGTGCCTGCAAAGTAGGAACCAAGTGGATAATTTTTCCCACCTCAACACTTGATTTTAAATAAGGTTTAATTGATGCAGCATTTTTTTACTGTCCTCAACCCCAAATTCCTGCTGCCCCAGACTGCACTTTAGGGCATTTTGGGGTGAAAAACAGGTGGGGGAGGAAGAGGAGGAGAAAATATCTAGTGTGGAACAGCAGAGAAACTTGTCATGGAAAATACTCCCAAAGACTCTGAGTTTGGAGCAAATACAGGACTTTTGTGCACCAAAGAGCATTTCAAAACTATTACAGACCAATATAGTTGTGGCCTTTTGTTTTGCTGCCCAGGGAAGGGAAATGAGTCCACAAGTGCATGTGGGAATTATTCAAAGGGGCTTTTCTCCAGTGACCAAAAGAGAGGGAATCCAAACAGTCAACAGGAATGTCCACTTTTTATCAGAAAACAACAGAGTAATTCAGCCCTTACCTGAGGTGTTCCTGCAAGGAGACACCTGGGGGGTCACTGGGACCCCAAGGTGGGACCCACAGGCTGGGCTGGGCTGGAGGGGGAGGCCCAGGGGAGATGGAGCAGGACAGGGAGGAGAAATCTGCCTATTATTTCTCATCTAGTACCACATCCTCCTTCCCCCTCACAAATTCTCTCTGGATATGGCACAGCAATCATGGGAAGAGAAAACTAAACTCAAATCCCAATTTGCTTCATCCTAGTCCAGCCCAGCCCCCACAGCCCCGATCTGGCCCACACACCCATCCCGGTCCATCCCACACCCCATCCCGGTCCATCCCACACCCCATCCCGGTCCATCCCAGACCGCGTCTGTGTTTCAGTCCCAGCATGGCTTGGGTTGGGAGGGACCATAAAGCCCACCCCGCCCCACCCGTGCCCCGCCGGGGACACCTCCCACCAGCCCAGGGGGCTCCAAGCCCCGTCCCACCGGCCGGGGACACTCCCGGGGACGGGGCGGCCAAACCTGTCAGGCCGAGCTGAACCGGGACGGGCCAGCGCTGCTGCGGCCCCGGCTCTGAGCGAGGGGGAAGGAGGAGCCCTCGGGCAGCCGCTCCCTCCGCGGGCCTGGGGAGGGGACACGGGGGGCGAACACTTCGGGTCCCACCTGCGCGGGGGCCGCGGCCGAGCCGAGCCGAGTGCCCGCCCCCCGCCCGCACTTTGTACAGAACCCGCCTCCCTCTCCGAAACCCCCGCGGTTTGCGGGTAACAGCCCTGGCGATGTGCCCGGAGCCGCCCCTTGAGCATTCCCAGCCCTGGCGATGTGCCCGGAGCCGCCCCTTGAGCATTCCCACCCTGGCGATGTGCCCGGAGCCGCCCCTTGAGCATTCCCACCCTGGCGATGTGCCCGGAGCCGCCCCTTGAGCATTCCCACTCTGGCGATGTGCCCGGGCTCCGGGAGCGCAGGGAATCGCTGCGATTCCGACCCGGCTGGAGCTCCGTGTGCCCCTGAGCTGGAGCTACTGTGCCCTGCGGAGGAGCCCGGGATGAGGCAGAGACCCCCCCGCAGCCCGGGAGGAGCCCAGGCCGGAACAGGGGATGCCCCAAGGAGGCCGAGCCCCCGCGGGAGCCCCTGCAGAGCCCCAGGAGCAAAGCCCTGGTGTCCAGGGCTGCCCCCCCCGGCCCAGCGTGGCGGGTTTAACCCCAAACTCTGCAGCCAAGCCTGTCCCGGGGCAGCGGCCGCTCCGTGACAGCGACACGGCCCGGAGCGGTGCCGGCAGGGACTGAGGGCAGGGGGGTACAAGGACCCTCCAGCGCCCCTCGCTGCCCACGGGGGGAGGTGACATCCAGGGCAGGAACCAGCCATGCCATGGCCCTCGGCTGCTCCCTGTCCCCGGGGCCATTCCCTGTCCCCGGGGCCAATCGCTGTCCCTGGCCATCCCATGTCTCTGGCCATTCCCTGTCCCTGGCCATTCCTTGTCTCTGGCCATTCCCTGTCCCTCAGCTCTGCAGGGCCGGGGGTGTCAGTGGGACTCGGGGGGTCCCTGCTCGACCCTGGCTCAGAACTGCAGCCCCGGCCGGGCCCGAGGGGCCCTGGGGGAGAACAACCCTGAGCCCCAGCTGGGCCAGAGCCACCCAGTTCCACCCAGTGGGGCCCAGGGCACTCCCAGCATGGGCTCAGTGCCTCCCGGTCACCTCCAATGTGGCCCCACTCATCCCGATATGATCCCAGTCCCCTCCACCATGATCTCAGGTGCCCTCAGCATGGTCTCACCTGCCCTCAGAATGCTCCCAGTCACTCCCAGTATGATGCCAGTATGACCCCAGCCACCCTCAATGTGGTCCCAGTTGTTCCCAGTACGATCTCTGTTACCCCAGTTCTGGTCCCGGTGTATCCCGGTGCCCCAGTCTATCCCACTCCACCCGAGTCCATCCCAGCCTGTCCCGCTCCGTCCCGGTCCCTTCCCGGCACCGCCGCCCTTTCCCGATCCCGCCCCCGAACCAGCGGGTTTAAGGCCGAGTTTCACCGCAGAGCGCGGGAGTTCAGCCCAGCCCGGCCCGGGGGTCCCGCAATTCGTGGCCGTGGAGGGTCCCGGGGTGTCCCGGGGGGATCCAGAGGGGTCCCAGGAGGAGTCCTAAAGGGGATCCAGGTGAATTCCCGGGAATTCCGCCGTCCCCACCCCCCCCGCGCTCCCTCGGACACTTTCGCTTTCCCGTCTCACAACCTGCGCCGCCGGGATCTGCCCAGAGACCGATGACGTCACAGGCGGATCGGGTTGCCATTGGCGATCGAGAAACAGCGGAGCCAATCGTGCGGCCGGAGGCGGCTCTGTGGGCGGGGCCTGGTCTGGGTCCGGGCCGGGCGGGGCCGCAGCGGAGCAGCGCGTGGCCCCAGCGATGGGTCTGGGGGCGCTCCTGGGGCTGCTGGGGCTCCTGGGGGCCCCGGGGGGGGCGACGGAGGGTAAGTGGGACCCTCGGAGTGGGGAGCTCCTGAACTGCCATTCCCGGGCACTGGGACCCCCCTAAATCCCCATTCCCGGGCACTGGGACACCTCCCCCCCCCCCCCTTCCGCAGCCCCAGGACCCCTCTAAACCCCCTTATCCGCACTGGAACCTTGAACGTCCATTCCTGGGCACGGGAAACCTCCTGAACCGCAATTCCTGGACAGGGGGATCCCCTTGAACCTTCTTTCCCGCGAAGGGAACCTCCCCCAAACCCTATTCCCAGAAGGGAGGCCCCCTGATACCCCATTTCTGCCCACGGGAAACCCCTTGAGCCCCCATTCCTGGGCACTGGGACCACCCTGCACCCCCTTAACTCGCAGTGGGACCCCTTGGATCTCCATTCCTGGGCATTGGGACACCCTGAACCACCTTATTCCTCACTGGGACCACCTGAACCCCCATTTCCGAACCCGGGGACCCCCCTGCACCCCATCCCCGGCTCTAGGACCCCCCAGAACCCCTTTACTCTGAACAAATACCCCCCTGCAATCCCTTTTCCAGCCATCCTGCCTCTCCCAGCCCCCTGATCCTCCCTTTTCCTTGACCCTGGGACCCCCTGAATCCCTATTCCTGCCCTTCCCAGCCCTCAGATCTTACTTTCCTCAACACTGGGGACCCCTGGACTGCCCTTTCCTGGGCACAGGGACACCCTGGATCCCCTGTCTCTCCTTTTCCAGTCCCATCCCTGCCTTTTCCTTGAACCTTGAACCCTTCCTGACTCTCCTGGCTCTCTCTCCCAGTTCCACTTCCTTGACCCGTGGACCTCCCAAACCCGCCAATCTCAGAATCCTTCCAGTTCTCCACTCTCTGCTCTTCCTGCAGGGGGTCTCAGACACTGGAACCTCCTTGGCCACAATTTCTGGGCACGGGGACCCCCCTTCACCCCCATTCCTGGGCATGAGGACTCTCTGCAACCCCCTCATCTGGCACCAGGACCCCCCTATACCCGGTTATCCTGTACCAATATCCCCTTGCACCTCCTTTCCTGGCCATCCCACCTCTCCTGGACCCTCCTTTTCCTTGATCCTAAGCCCCCCTGACCCCCACTCCAGCCTTTCCCAGCCCGAGGTCCCTCCTTTCATCTGCACCAAGCATCTCCAGGACTCCCATTCCCAGCCACCCCAGGTCTTCCTTTCTTGTGACCTCTGTTTTCTCGACATTGGAGAGCCCTGGACCCCCATTTTCCTGGGCACAGAGACCCCTGGACCTCTCATTTCACCCCTCCCAGTCCTTGCACCCCCCATTCCTTTACCCTTGGATCCCCTTGGATCCTCCCTTGTTCAGCACCAGGACCCTCCCGAACTCCCCTTATCCTGCACCAGTATCACCCTGTGCCCCCTTTTCCAGCCATCCCACGTCTTCCATCCCCCCTTTTCCTTGACCCTGGGACCCTCTGAACCCCCATTCCTGCCTTTCCCAGTCCTCAGACCCCACTTTCCTCTAACCGGGGGATCCCTGGACTGCCCTTTCCGGAGCACAGGGACCCCTGAACCTCCATCACACATCTCCCAGTGGCCTCACTCCCCTTTCCTTGGCATTGGGACTCCCCTGAACCCCCTTTCCTGGGCATGGGGACCCCCCTGCACCTCTTATTCAGCACCCAGACCCCACTGAACCCCTTTGTTTGGGACTGGGACCCCCTGCACAGCCTTATTGGGCACTGGAACCCCCTGTAGCCCCATTCCTGGGCACGGGTACCCTCCTACAACCCCCTATGTGGCAGCAAGACCCCCCTGAGCTTCCAGTCCCATACACTAGAACTCTCCTGCACTCCCTTATCCTGCACCAATACCCCCCTGCACCCCCTTTCTTGGCCATTCTGGGTCTCCTCACCCTGTGATTCCCTTTCCCTGACCCTGAGGGCCCCTGAATCCCCTTTTCCTGGACACAGGTACCTCTTGGACTCCAAATCTCACCTTTCCCAATCTCTGTACCCTCCTTTTCCTTGATTCTGGGACTCCCCTGAGCCCCCAGTCCTGTGCAGTGGGACCCCCTTGCACCCCCTACCCTGGCACCGACACTCCCTGCACCAGCTTCCCTGGGATCCCCAAAGCCCCTGCCTGCCTCTCCCAGTTCCCCCTTTCCTATACCCGTGACCCCCAAGACACCCAAATCTCTGTGTCCCCCCCAGTTCTCCACTCTCTGCGGTACCTGAATGTGGCAGTGTTGGAGCCCAGCCCGGGGATCCCCCAGTACATGATCATGGGGTTCCTGGATGGGATCCCGTTTGTGCGCTACGACAGCGAGCGGGGCCGGATGGAGCCGCAGACGCCGTGGATGGAGAAGGGACCTGAGCCGGGATATTGGGATAGACAGACTGAGATCAACAAGCGGAACCAGCACGTGGCTGCTGCCAACCTGGAGACACAGCGGGATCGGTACAACCAGAGCGGGGGTGAGTGGGGGCAGCTGGGAATGAGGAGAATCTGTGTGGCTGGGCTGGGATCTGTGGGGCTGAGGTGCATCTGTGGGGCTGGGATGGGATCTGTGGGATGGGATCTGTGCGGCTATGGAGGTTCTGTGGGACGGGACTGGGCTAGGATCTGTGGGGCTGGGGGGCATCTGTGGGACGTGATGTGTCTGTGGGACTGAGATGGGATCTGTGGAGCTGGGGCGCATCTGTGGGGCTGTGTTGCAATCCATGGGGCTGTGGGAGATCTCTGGGCTGGAGGGGGAATCTTGAGGACTGGAGTTGATCTGTGGGGCTGTGATGGGATCTGGGAGCCTGGGGGGCATCTCTATGGCTCTCAGTGGATCTGTGGGGCTGGGATGCACTAGTGGGGCTGGGATGGGATCTGTGGGGCTATGGGGGATCTGTGGGACTGGCATGGGATTTGTGGGGCTGGTGAAGATGTGTGGGGCTGGGATCCAATCCGTGGTGCTACGAGAGATCTGTGGGCTGAAAGGGGATCTTTAGAGCTGGGGAGGATCTGTGGGGCTGGGAGGGATCTTTGGGGCTCGGCTGGGATCTTTGGGACTGGGAGGGATCTGTGGGGCTGGGATGGGATCTGGGAGCCTGGGGGACATCTCTATGGCTCTCAGTGGATCTGTGGGGCTGGGAACCAATCTGTGGTGCTACGAGTGATCTGTGTGCTGGAAGGGGATCTTTAGAGCTGGGGAGGATCTGTGGGGCTGGAAGGGATCTTTGGGGCTCGGCTGGGATCTTTGGGACTGGGAGGGATCTGTGGGGCTGGGACGTATTTCTGGGGCTGGATTGCCATCCATGGAGCTATGACAGATCTCTGGGCTGGAAGGGGAATCTCTGGGTCTGGGGGAGATCTGTGCGGCTGGGATGTGGATCTGTGGGGCTGGGATGTGGATCTGTGGGGCTGGGATGGGATCTGTGGGGCTGGGGTGCATTTCTGGGGCTGGGATAGGATTTGTGGGACTGGGATATGGCTCTGTGGGACTGGGATGGGCTCTGTGGGGCTGGGAGCAATCTGTGGGTCTGGGGTGGGACCTGAAGGGCTGGGGGGCATCTGTAGGGCTGGGGGCGATCTGTGGGGCTAGGTGGGAATCCATGGGGCTGGGATGAGGCTCTGTGGGTCTCCATCACACTCTGGATGGGGCTCTGTGGGACTGGGACACAATTCCAGGGGTCTCTGTGGGTCCGTTTCTCCCCCAGGTGTTCACACGCGGCAGCAGGTTTCGGGCTGTGATGTCCTGTCCGACGGGACCGTCCGTGGATCCTTCCGGATTGGCTACGACGGGCGGGATTTCATCTCCTTCGAGCTGGGATCCAAGAGCTTCGTGGCAGCCGACGGCGCTGCCCAGGTCACCAAGAGGAGATGGGAAACTGAAGGGATCGAGGTGGAGAGGCGAACAAATTACCTGGAGCACATCTGTCCAGAATGGCTCCAGAAATACGTTGGATACGGGCGGGAGGCGCTGGAGCGCAAAGGTGGGGATGGAATTCCCATCGAAATGTGGGATGAGGGAATGGAGGACTTGGGAATGCTGTAATTTGCATGGCAATTCCATGGATGGATCTCAGCCCCATCCCATTGCCATGGAAATTCCATGGGCAGATCGCATCACCACCCCATCCTCATGGGAATTCCATGGTTGGATGTCACCATTATCCCATTCCAGAGCCCCCTGATGTCCATGTCTCTGGCAAAGAGGAACACGGGATTCTGACGTTGTCCTGCCACGCGTACGGATTCTACCCTGGGGTCATCGGGATCAGCTGGATGAAGGGGGATGAAATCCGGGATCAGGAGACAGAGTGGGGCGGGGTCGTTCCCAACAGCGACGGCACCTTCCACAGCTGGGCCAGGATTGAGGCTCTGCCGGGGGAGCGGGAGCAGTACCAGTGCCGGGTGGAGCACGCCGGGATGCCGGAGCCTGGGATCTTCGCCTGGGGTGAGACTGGGAATGTGGAATGTGGGAACTGGGAATTTGGGAATGTGGAGCAGTTAAGATGGGGGTTTCCCTCCTCTCCTCACACTCCCACCCTTCCCAGAGCCAGAATCCATCTGGAATTCCACCCCAGTGGTGGTTGCCCTGTCCGTCATCGCTGCCATCATCATCATCATCAGCCTCATGGGATTTGGTGTCTGGAAGCTCCAGTCCGGTAACTCACGGGATGGGGGTTGGGAAGGGGCACAGATCCACCTGACAGCATTCCAGGGATCCTGTGCCACAGGTGCTGATCCTGCTTTATTTCCATAGGGAGGAGGAAGAGGAATGGATACAACACAAAGCGCCTATGAGTGAGTCCCAGCAGTGTGTCTGCATCCAGATCCAGATCCTCTCCATGTGGATCCCAGGATGGATCCAGGTGTGTGATCCAGGCCAGAATCACATGAATATTTTTTTCCACAGGAGCAAATGCTCCCCTGCAGGTATGGAGTGTGATCCTGGTGGGATTCCAGAGGGGAATCAGAGCATAGTGGATGGAGCAGGATTGGGATGGGATTCCAGATCAGGGCAGGATTCCAGAGTGAGATCAGAAGGAATTCTGGAGTGGGATCAGGGCTGGATTATGGAGCAGGATCGGGCTGGCTGGATGGAGCGGGATAGAGGTGGGATTCCACAGTGGGCTTGGGTGGGATGGGTGGAGCAAGATGATGATGGTTTCCAGAGGAGCTCCTGCTCTCCGTGGACATGGTGACTCTGTTCCCCACTCATCGCAGCAGGAATCACCTCCTGAGCAATCCAGCCCCTTCCCTCTTCCTGAGGAATGCCAGGAGCTGCTGGCAGAGCTCATCGTGCCGCTCTCACCCACCCTGGCACCACTGCACCTTTTCCTGATGGATCTGAAGTAGAGAAAAGCCAGAACCCAGGGGATTTTACTAAAAGCACCCAACTTTCCGGGGAGTCTCCAAGAGATAAGGTCTAATTTATGGAAGACATCTAACTCTCAGTGAAGTCATAATTAAAGGCCCATGTAGCGAAGAGGTTAATCCCAAGAAAAAAGCCAGAGCACCATGTTTGGCAAGACCCACTGCAAGAATCTGCAAGAATCAGCAAAATCAGACCGAGTTGAAAAGTTCATGAGGATGAAGAGCAAAAATACGACCACCACCAGATGAAGTAACAGGATCTCCCCTCCTAATATTCCTCAAAATGGACAGCTCCGCCCCAACTCCGCCTGCTATGAATATTATAACTAGATATTGCAATATTATAATCTTGCATGAATATGTAGGTAAAAATATTGTAATCCCTCACTGGAAATGTATAAATACTGTAGCTTCTCACTGTAGATTTTGGAGCTCTTTGTCCGATACTAATCGGAGAGTTACCCCAACGTTGTCTTAATAAATACCTTGCTGTTTATTGACTAAAACTTTGTCTCCAAACAGTTTGTTCTGCCTTTTTGGGCATCATATTCTGGCGACTCTGGTGGGACGGTCCGGCTCCATCGGTGCTGAAACCCAAGGGGCTGGGGACGCTGCAGGAGGCCCCACGACCGAGTGTGCTGTCGGACAGTCCCCCCGACCCCTGGTCTCATACACCGGTGAACAAGGACCTCTCGAAGGATCAAAAGGTATTTATAACTATATTTGAATGAAGGAATAAAGGTGCACCATCAAACTAAATCGAACAGGACGGGGAGGACGCTCCCAGGCCTGGGGTTGGAGTCCCCAGAACCTGAGTCCTAAAAGGGGTTAGAGTCCCCGATTTTAAGGTTTTTTAAGGGGTTGGAGTCCCCTCAAGGACAAGGGTTAGAGTCCCAGTAAACTTATTACTATATGTGATGTTGCTATGTATGTTGAGTGTGGCACTGATTACTGTGTTGATTTAGCTGTTTGAACCATATGTGATGTTGGTATGTATGTTGAGTGTGGCACTGATTACTGTGTTGATTTAGCTGTTTGAACCATATGTGATGTTGCTATATATGTTGAGTGTGGCACTGATTACTGTGTTGATTTAGCTGTTTGAACTATATGTGATGTTGGTATGTATGTTGAGCGTGGCACTGATTACTGTGTTGATTTAGCGGTTTGAATATTATGTATAGTGTGGTGCTAAAAGTTGTGTGGTTTTAGCTTTTTGAACTACCAAAGGAAAAAAAAAAATTCTCCTGTAAGCTATTAGATTTCGATAGTCCTGTATGGGAAAAGGCACTGAAAAGCTGACTGTAGAAGGACTTTGTTCCTCTGAGCCTCTGATAAAAATTTGTCCTATCTGTGACTGCTCCCTGTTTATGATCGCTAGATGTAATTTCTGCAGTGGCTTGATCTTTGAAGAAAGTCATTTACCAGGAGTGTCATATATAAGGTGTGACCGATGTTTCTCAGACCAAGCTCTGCACACGGTTAAGTGGGTGGAATATTTCTGTGAAAGAACTCGAGGTTTAGTGTTTATTCAAATACTTCCAGACTTGTTGTAATTTAGGGACGAGCTGCACATTGCCGAGAGACCACCTGAAAATCCTGCGGTCTACAGCGACATCTTGTGGCCTCTCCTGGTAACATCATTATATTGATCCAATATTAAGGGGGGCTCAGGGGGGAGTACGAACGAGTATGAAAGTGCGTGAAAGAGATGCAGTCTGATTGCGAAGTGAGTGCGGAGTTCCGATCTGCGTTTCCGTCTCTCCGAGAGGAAGCCGGCCAGAGACGAACGAAAACAATTGACAATCTAGTGGGAAAGTGAAGTTATATAAATATTGACAATGGGCAGTCAACTGAGCAGGGAAAGTAAAGAAATTACTTTGAAAACCCCCCCTTGGGTGCATTCTGAAACACTGGAAAGAGCTGGGAGGGGTCCCAGGAGAAAACATAAGCAAAAAGAAGTTGTTAAAATACTGTCAAGACTGGTGGCCGTTGTATACCTTAGACGAGGGAGAGAAGTGGCCCCCTGAGGGTAGCTTGAATTATAATACAATGCTGCAGCTCCTTCTGTTCCTCCGTAGACTAGAAAAGTGGGATGAGGTTATATACTGCCACATGTTCTTCACGTTGAGAGACAAACCAGAATGGCAGAAAGATTGTGGGATATATATCCCACCCCATGACCCTTTCGTGTTAGCACTGGAAAAGGATCAGAAGAAATCTAGAGAAAAAAAATGCTGTTGTGATGCCTGCAGTACTGGAAAACAATGTCTCAAATATAGAAAGAGACAAGATAGCGATAGTGAAAAGGAAAGCCTGATGGATATAAAAGACTTGATACAGAGATTTCAAATATTTGAGGCTGCCACAAAAACAAAGACAATAAAAGGTGCACTTGTAACAAGGATGGTAGAAAAGCAGGATAGCGAGAACGACACTTCAAGCGACACAGCACAGGAAGAAGATAGAACAGAAACTGCTAATGCTGTAGAAATTGGGACATTACCAAAAATCCCAAAAACAAGGAGACCAAAAGACAAAACAGACACTGAAAGCAGCAGTGACAGTGACGAATTAGAAGGCACTAGGCATTCATATCAAACCAGATCAACGAAGCGAAAAGGTAGTAAAGGGAAATCAGGAAAGAAAGCAGATAATCACTTAGTTGCGCCTCTTAGGCAAGTAATAAATCTCAAAGGAGAACAAGGAAGAATAAAGGTCCCCTTTTCATCAGGAGAGCTGGATAGATGGAAGGAGGCTGTGAAGAGTTTCAGGGAAGAACCAGAAAGCATAGCTCAGAGATTTGAGCTAATAGCTAGAAACCAAGACATTGATTGGGAGGATACGGACATGTTGTTAAATGAACTTACTCCCACTGAAAAGGAGTTGGTGCTAAATGCGGCTAGGATGCATGCAAGATCCATACAGGGAGATTTAAGAGACATTTTCCCTAGAGAAAACCCGAGATGGGATGTGAACCAACCAGAAGACTATGCAATGTTGAAACAATATTGAGAAATCATTGCAGAGGGTTTAAGGAATGCAATTCCTAAGGCAATAAATTGGGCAGCCCTATATCAAATCAAACAGGAGACAGGGGAATCGCCTACAGACTATCTAGATAGACTTAGAAAAGCAATGAGACAATATACTCCCTTGGATCCCGCTTCGGAAATAGGTATAGCACAACTGGTAGGGCTATTTATAGGACAAAGTAATCCAGACATAAGAAGAAAACTGCAAAAATTAGGTCACCCAGACGATAAAAATTGGAAAAATTGATGACGGAAGCCTGGAGAGTGTATAACAATAGAGAAGAAAAGAAACCAGCAAGGAAACCACCGCATTTGGTAGCTATGACCCAGGGATTCCCTGAGACATATGGTCAATACCCTGCAGGGCCCGGGGGCGGGGTCCCCAGACCTAATGTAGGGGGAAGGGGTCGTGGTAGCTTCATGCGAGGAAGGGGAGGTGCACAAGTATCGCAAAGAATAGGACCAAATCAGTGTTCCCACTGCCTGCAAATAGGTCACTGGAAGCGGGACTGTCCCCTTCTGGCAGTAAAGAGTGAGAATTCTGCAACCACCATGGCATATCAAAGTAATCAATGAGGAGGACCGGTGGGTTGTTCCCTGGCGGACCCACTGGTTAAAATAACGCTAGGGGAGGGTAACCAAGAACTGGATTTTTTAATTGACACTGGAGCAACGTTTTTGGTTTTAAATAAAAAATTGGTACCAAAAAGCGACGAATCTGTAAGGGTCATAGGTGCAACAGGCCAACCAGAAAAGGCATTCTTCCTAAAGCCTCTAAAGTATAAAATTGGGAAACAGATGGGAATACACCAATTCTTGTATTTACCTAACTCCCCTAAGCCCTAAGGGAGAGATTTGTTGGAGAACTTGGGAGCAGTTATTAAATTTAGTTAAGGAGAACTGGAATTTTTAATTGATGAGGATAGATGGATAGCTGCTCTTAGCTTAGCTATGAGCAGTGTTGAGCCAGAGCGAAACAATGAAAATAACAAGCGAATCATGAACGAAGTGTATCCCTTAGCTTGGGCAACAGACACACCTGGGAGGTCAAAACAGGCAATACTCATAAAGATCGAATTAATACAAGGGGCAAAGCCAGTAAACAAAAAACAATACCCACTAAGGCTGGCAGACAGAGAGGGAGTAACACCCATAATAAAGAAATTTTTAGAATTAGGATTGTTAATAGAATGTGAATCCGAATTTAATACACCTATCCTGCCAGTAAAGAAACCAAATGGAACATATAGATTGGTACAGGATCTGAGAACTGTAAATGAAATCACAAGCACTATACATCCCGTAGTGGCCAATCCATATACCCTTTTAACCAAACTGAAAGATACCTTAATCTGGTTTACAGTGTTGGATTTAAAAGATGCATTCTTTTGCCTTCCCTTAGCGTCAGAAAGTCAGAAAATCTTTGCTTTTGAGTGGGAACCTATTGAGGGAAGAAAAACTCAATTAACTTGGACGGTGTTGCCCCAGGGTTACAAGAATAGTCACACAATTTTTGGGAATCAACTGGCTAAGGAGCTGGAGCAATGGGAGTGGCCGCCAGGAGATGGCGTTCTTCTACAATACGTCGATGATCTGATCCTAGGAAATGAGAAAGAAGAAGATTGTATTCAATGGACAATTTCACTTTTACATTTCTTGGGCTTAAGTGGATACCCAGTCTCCCAACAAAAAGCACAGCTAGTACAGAAACAAGTTGTGTACTTGGGATATGAAATCTCAAAGGGACAAAGATCTCTAGGAACAGCAAGGAAAGAAGCTATATGCCAGATGCCTAAGCCAGAAACACCTAGAGACTTACGAGCCTTTTTAGGAATGACAGGATGGTGCCGGCTGTGGATATACCAGTATGGGATACTAGCAAAGCCACTATATGACTTACTCAAAGACACCAAAAAGGCTGTCGAGTGGACTCCTGAGGCTGAGGCAGCATTCAAAAGATTGAAACAAGAACTCATGAGAGCCCCGACCCTGGGTTTGCCAGATGTGACAAAGCCTTTTTGGCTGTATTCTCATGAACGCCAGGGAATGGCCCTGGAGGTGCTAGCCCAACAGCTGGGACCATATAAAAGAGCTGTGGCATACTTCTCAAAGCAACTGGACGAGGTGAGCAAAGGATGGCCTACATGTCTAAGGGCAGTGGCTGCTGTAATTCTGAACATTGAAGAAGCCAGGAAGCTCACCTTGGGACAAAAGATGACAGTGTTAGTATCTCATACTGTATCAGCAGTATTGGAACAAAGGGGTGGCCATTGGCTGTCACCCTCGAGGTTCCTGAAGTACCAGGCAATACTGATTGAATCTGATGACATAGTAATTCAGGTGACTAACATTGTCAATCCAGCTTCATTTCTAGAAGGAAGGACACCAGAGGAACCACTTGAACATGACTGCATAGAAACCATTGAAGCAGCGTATTCCAGCCGTCCGGATCAAAGAGGTACCAATCCCAGAAGCAGAGAACTGGTTCTCAGATGGCAGCAGCTTCGTGAAGCAAGGCGTCAGGATGGCCGGATATGCGGTAACCACTACAGAACAGGTAATCGAATCAAATCCTTTACCTGTGGGGACCTCTGCACAGAAGGCAGAGCTGATAGCCCTCACCCGAGCTCTTGAATTAGCAGAAGGACAATGTATAAATGTGTGGACGGACTCTAAATATGCCTTCTCTGTAGTGCATGCTCACGGAGCGATTTGGAGAGAACGGGGACTATTAACTACCCAGGGGAAAGTTGTAAAACATGCAGAAAAATCCTACGACTGCTAGAAGCCGTCCAGCTCCCGGAGCAAGTGGCCGTAATGCATTGTAAAGGACACCTGAAAGGTAACACCGTCCCAGAAATAGGTAATGGGAAAGCTGACGCGGAAGCCAAGTTAGCTGCGACAAAGGGTCAAGAGATACTAGTAACTGCATTAGTACCTGGAGAGTTGGATACTGACTTTCAACTGGAATACCGAGAAACAGATCATAAGTGGATACAGAGAAATAAGGGCAAGCTATTAGATAGTGGATGGGGTCAATTGGAAACAGGGCAGTTAATATTACCAGGAAAATTAATGTGGCAATTCGTAAAGACGGAGCATGAGAAAACTCACTGGGGTTTGGATCCCCTCTACCAGTATCTTAAAGCTAGAATAGCAGGACCAAAATTATATACTACCATAAAACAAGTGACCTCCCGGTGTGAGCGCTGCCTGAAAAACAATCCAAACACTGGAACAAAAGTACACTTGGGAGCAATTAACAGAGGGAAGTTCCCAGGGGAAATGTGGCAAATTGATTTCTCTGAACTCCAAAGAAAAGGGGGGTATTGATATATGTTAGTTTTAACTGATACATCTTCTGGATGGCCTGAAGCCTTTCCATGTAAGACATGTAAAGAGAAAGAAGTGATTAAAGTGTTACTGAATGAAATTATACCGAGGTTTGGGGTACCTAAAAATATTTCATCGGACCGGGGAACACATTTTTGTGCAAAGATTGTTAAGGCAATAAGCAAGGCACTACAAATCAAATGGCAATTACATACACCCTATAGGCCACAAGCCAGTGGGCAAGTAGAAAAAATGAATCATCTTCTTAAACAACAAATTGCTAAAATATGTCAGGAGACCAACCTGCAATGGTACCAAGCCTTGCCTATTGCCTTGATCAGATTAAGGGTAAAGCCCAGATCAAAAGAGAAGCTGAACCCATTTGAAATCCTGTATGGGCGACCCTACGCAATGCAAATTGTAAACAGTGAAGCTATAGATCAGATAGGCAACCAGTATGTATATGATTACATCACTGCGATAGGAAAACATTTTGACAAAAATGCCACTATAGTAATAGGACAGCAGTCTAAACAACCTGACAGTAAGTTGCTTCCCTTTAACCCTGGTGATTGGGTGTTTGTTCAGAATCTTTTAGGAAAACCCCTACAAGAGAGGTGGGAGGGACCATTCCAGGTATTGCTGACCACCTTCACGGCAGTCCGAATAAAGGAACAACCTACTTGGATCCATTACACACGGGTTAAGAAAGCCCCGGAACCTAAACAAGAAAACTCTCAGGAGATGGAACTGGAACGGAATCTGACTAAAATACAGAGGCAACGCTGGATAAGAGCCCTGTTACCAATAGTTGAAGAAGTTAAGCCAAACGTGAAAGCATGGGGAGTAATGTCCCTGGCTCAAAAATTAGCCCACACGGGAGGAAGGAATTGGTCGAAATCATCACAGATCAGAAAAAGAATATCAGAAAGACCAAAATATTTTTGTGGATGTGGGAAGGATGGTTCCCACTACCTCTGGTACAAAGTGCTTTGTGGTGGGTGTCAGAAAATTTGGTGGGTACACCAAAATCATTACAGAAACTATGGTACATGTGTGAGCTGTGACCGTGAATTTAACCGGGCTTTCATAGACCGCTATAGAGATGTGTTACAACAACATTGGTCACCGCTAGATGTGGAGAATTTAGATAAAATGTCAACACTAGTAGTAGAAAACATGGATCATTGGTATTTAATGAATCTAGAACACTGGACTAGGAACGCGGTGCAAAGGATTCTTAGTGAAGATAAAACCTGGGCAATAACTGAATATTGTGGGGCAGGAGTCAGGGCTTACTATTGGCAAAATTATGATGAAGAAACCTGGGAAAGAATAACGGGAATGCCTGTTTCAGGAGTAACTGTTTTTGCCCCCTCAACTCCCTGCAGCCTGGACCAGGACTTTCAAGGAATGACTCTCGACTAAAGGAAGAAGAATCCAGAATGACGATCCTTAAAGATGGATTTAACCATGCTCCTCGCAATACTTTTGGGACACTGGGTAAGTATGACTTTATCATTGCAAGAACTTGAATGGCCCTGGTCTAATGCACGAATGAGGAAGGCGCTCATGTGGTCTGAAGCGGATGATCCACAGGCTAGCTCAGACTCCGACTCGTTTTTAGCTATTTATGTCTTGCATAACAAATATACGCCATATGATTGGCAATACACCGACAGTCAAGGAAAACTAACGAGTGTAACTGGGAAAAGAGGAGAAGAGATACAGATAGGATGCAAACCTGCAAATTTGGTAAATCAGGATAAGGGACAAGTTAGACTAACCATAACCCCAAAGAAAGGATCAATCTTTACATTTAGTAAAAAGATACAACGTCTGGTATGGGTCAAAAGGGAAGGATCGGTTACGTGCTCTTGGGAAACAACAAGAAGCAGTGGGGAGGAGAAATGTGAACTCAAAATGATCTTAACTCAGTTTGTCACAGTAACTTGTATATGGTTAAATAGAAATCGAGCAGTATCGGATCAGTTTATGATCCTGGTTGCAGGGGACACCACTACTGCTTTCCCTACAAAAACTACCAAGACTGCTGCAACCTCAGTGTTTCTTAGTCCAAAATGTAGGAGGATACATAATCTGACTTTTATTGGACCACAGGTAATAAGGCATTCAAATGGGCAGAAACTGTTATTAGATCCCGCATACTCACTTAAAAGAATTCAAGTTAATGTCCAGATAAATGTTTCACAATTACAAGGGGAATGCCAGCCCTTTATTCAGCAGAGCCTCACAGGCTGGAATGCGTGGCTGGCAGCTAGATCCTATCCCCAGCGAGTCCGTAGAGATGTGACTGGATGCTTAGGGACGGGATTAGGAGTACTGAACACGATTGATCAGGAAGTGTTAGTAAATAAATTGAGCTCAGTAACTTCAAAACTGGGAGAACTCAGAGTTCCAATAAGCTCATCTATGTTGGCCTTGGCCGAAACACAATCAATAGCAGTCAAACTGTTAACCCTAGTAGCCAATCACACAATCGAGGATTTCCTTAGGATTGCAGACTATGCTGGGGATATTGGTAGGACAGTCGCACTCGCTCTCCAGTGCATCCAAACACAACAATGGGTACAGTCCGTAACTGCGGGAATTATAAGGGAAGGAGTCTCAGGAATTTTGCCTCAAGAAATAAGAGAACTAATAGCCAAAAACAAGGCCACTACTCAATTCGAAAGAGATCATCAAGCCTGGTGACACCTGGTGAATTTTACCTACAATCCCCAACATGAACAAATTGAAGCATATGTGCTCACGATTAGTGCTGCCAGAGAACGGGCTATTTTTCCTGTCCTGACTCTAGGAACAATGCACCAAAACGTATTAGTTCGACCAATTAATCATAATGTCTGGGCCAGTTTTGATTATGTTAGGGGGAAATGGATAACAGTCAGCTTAGAAACATGCATCTCTAAAGGACACTTAGGTTATGTCTGTGAGAATACCATTGTAGAGGGAGAAGACCTGTGCTTGGACACTGAAAATAGCATATGTACCTTCGAGATGGTACCCCAGAATCAAACAAACTCGCAGGTATATTATATCGGCAATGGATGTGTATGCCTTAGGACCCTCTGTGCTGAACTCACAATTGACCATTGCCGAGAAACAACTAATGGTACCAACTTTTGTGTATGTAATTTTACTCGCATTATAGGTTGTGACTTTAACGACACAGTTCCGGTAACTACCAAACAGTTGATAGAAGCAGATTATAGTCTGTATCATAATATACCACACCTGCAAATAGGTATGGATACTGAGCTTCTTAAGAAAATGCTTAGACACCCGGATATAGAAAGGCTAGTACAGGAAGTAAACAGAAATACACAACGCACCTTATGGCAAGTAGAACACGATACGGCAAAGATAAAGACCATCCTGACAAAGGTAGAGCGAGAGGGAGAACAGCATTGGTGGGATATTCTAACAGGACGTTCCCCTACTGCAACTCAGGTATTCAATTCTCTGGTGCATCCAATGATAGCTATAGCCATAAGTACCGTCCTGCTAACACTACTGAACGTGTACCTGTGGTACAAGATAAGCACCATCATTAAAAGAACCCAAACTTTGTGGATTATGATGCAAACAGCGCAGAATTCTTTTGGGCTTGGCGGAAGAATCCGCAAGCCCTAAGAAAAAGGGGGGAATGAAGTAGAGAAAAGCTAGAACCTAGAGGATTTTACTAAAAGCACCCAACTTTCCAGGGAGTTTCCAAGAGATAAGGTCTAATTTATGGACGACATCTAACTCTCAGTGAAGTCATAATTAAAGGCCCATGTAGCGAAGAGGTTAATCCCAAGAAAAAAGCCAGAGCACCATGTTTGGCAAGACCCACTGCAAGAATCTGCAAGAATCAGCAAAATTAGACCGAGTTGAAAAGTTCATGAGGATGAAGAGCAAAAATACGACCACCACCAGATGAAGTAACAGGATCTCCCCTCCTAATATTCCTCAAAATGGACAGCTCCGCCCCAACTCCGCCTGCTATGAATATTATAACTAGATATTGCAATATTATAATCGTGCATGAATATGTAGGTAAAAATATTGTAATCCCTCACTGGAAATGTATAAATACTGTAGCTTCTCACTGTAGATTTTGGAGCTCTTTTGTCCGATACTAATCGGAGAGTTACCCCAACGTTGTCTTAATAAATACCTTGCTGTTTATTGACTGAAACTTTGTCTCTAAACAGTTTGTTCTGCCTTTTTGGACATCAACTGTGTGTGGGGTGATCAAAGCTGTGTATTCTACCCCCTCTATTCATTCCCCAAGGACAATGGGCCATTAGCAGCAGTCGTGGCCTCCAAGGGTCTGCTGGGGCGAGTTCCTGGGGAGGCTTTGTCAGGATTGGCCCTTGAGGGTCTCCTTAAAGCTTCAGGGGCTGCAGGTTTTTCAAGGTGCTTTGGGTTTGGGTTTTGACTTGGAATCTGTGAGAAGTTTGTGAGATCATGGCCTCCAATGATCTCCTGAGGGTCACAGGGGTGGGAGGGAGCAGGGCCAGGACAGCTGAGCCCAACTGGCCCAAGGGATGTTCCCTTTGATGCAGGGCCGTGCTCAGGGTGTTAATGGGGGGTTGGTCAGGAAGGGCTGATCTGTGTCTGGGCTAGGCTGGGCGTTGGGCACTCAGTGGTGAGCAGTGGAGCAATGGTGTTGTGCACCTCATGTGGGGTTTATTTACTTACTGCTATTGTTGTCATGGGTAGCAGTAGTGTGTTCACTGAGGGTTACACGGAACAGTCACTGGATCATTTTCCCTGTGCTTGCTGTAGCCCCTGCAGTTAACAGGGGTCTGTTTACTGGTTCACACCCAGATTTAGAGTTTTCTCTGTGGGCGTCATGACCCTGGACAGGTCTGTGCTCACTGGCCTCCATTTATTGCTGATCCCTGGCACACACTGTCCCTGCAGGTCCCCTGTGTTCTCCTGGCAGCTCCCAACCTGGTTCACTTAAACATTCACCTGCAGCCAGCTCTGTCACCTTCTCTATAGCCACAGAGAGGTTAAAAATGATGACTAGCCATCTCCAAGCTCACTGGCCATGAACAAGCAGAACCTGAAGCAGACCTGAGTCTGTTGAAGACCTCACTGGAACTCTGATCTCATCACAATGAGCCCCTGGAGAACAAGCAAACAAGGAGCCTCTATAGAGTCTATCCCTTGGCATGTTCTTGAGAGTGACTTTGCAAAAAGCCCTAAGACTGCATGTCCTGAGCTAAGGAGAAGCCCTTTCCTGATGGAGCTGCTGTTGTGGAGCCCAGCTGTGTCCCAGCAGTGCCCATGGCCTGTCCCTGCCTGTGAGCCCAGGATGGACATGCAGCAGGTCTGTGTCCCAGCTGGCAGAGGACCAAGGCCTTAGTCCAGCCCAGGGGCTCTGCAGGAGAGTGTACAAGTGGAAAGAGAGCAGGTCAGCAAAGGCCCAGTGCTGGTGCTCCCTGGCAGTGCTGCTATGCTGGGACTCTTTTGCCCTTCTCTGCACACATGGAACTGGCCAGTAGGTCCCTGAAAGTCTCAAAGGAAAAATGCAATGATCTCCAATGACCTCCTCAGACACACAAGGCTACTACAAGAGAGTTTATTTTGTTTAAATATAAAGATAGCACAATTACTCAATTAAAGATTGAAAGAGTTAAATTAATAAATGAGACAGTGATTTAGATGACAGGATGAATATAATAATTTCATTGAGCACAACCTTAGGAAAAAAACCCAACCACTGACAAGGCAAACTGAGCCTGTCATGAGTTTCATTGTGAACACTGTACAGAAGAAAACTGGCAGGTTCTTGCTGCTGAAAAGCATCCAGTCATCATTTTTCTCAGGGCATCCTTTAGCTCCTGGTTTCTCAGACTATAGATGAGGGGGTTCAGTGCTGGGGGAATCACTGCATAAAGAATTGACACCACCAGGTTCAGGGATGGGGAGGAGATGGAGGGAGGCTTCAGGTAGACAAACATGGCAGTGCTGACAAACAGAGAGACCACGGCCAGGTGAGGGAGGCACGTGGAAAAGGTTTTGTGCCGTCCCTGCTCAGAAGGGATCCTCAGCACAGCCCTGAATATCTGCACATAGGAGAAAACTATGAAAATGAAACATCCCACAAATGGAAAAGCACTAACTACAATAAGCCCAAGTTCCCTGAGGTAGGAGTGTGAGCACGAGAGCTTGAGGATCTGTGGGATTTCACAGAAGAACTGGCTCAGGGCATTGCCCTGGCATAGGGGCAGGGAAAATGTATTGGCTGTGTGCAGCAGAGCATTGAGAAAGCCACTGGCCCAGGCAGCTGCTGCCATGTGGGCACAAGCTCTGCTGCCCAGGAGGGTCCCGTAGTGCAGGGGTTTGCAGATGGCAACGTAGCGGTCGTAGCACATGATGGTGAGGAGAGAAAACTCTGTTCCCATAAGAAAGAATAGAAAGAAGAGCTGTGCAGCACATCCCATGTAGGAGATGGTTGTAGTGTCCCAGAGGGAGTTGTGCATGGCTTTGGGGACAGTGGTGCAGATGCAACCCAGGTCTGTGAGGGACAGGTTGAGCAGGAAGAAGTGCATGGGGGTGTGCAGGTGGTGGTCGCAGGCTACGGCGCTGATGATGAGGCCGTTGCCCAGGAGGGCAGCCAGGGAGATGCCCAGGAAGAGCCACAAGTGCAGGAGCTGCAGCTGCCGCGTGTCTGCCAATGGCAGGAGGAGGAACTGGCTGATGGAGCTGCTGTTGAGCATGAGCTTCCCCTGGGTATAGCACCTGTCCTAGGAGAAAAATATAGTAACAAGTCACAGTACATGTTTCAGAAAAAACTTCTTCTAGTCCTTATGTAACACCCTCAGGTCACCTCTTCTTTTTCACAAAAACGCTTTAGCTGGTCCATTTGAGGACTTCTGTTAAGGCCTGGCTCAGAAAGCTCCAGGGAAAAAGGAGCTCTGCTGATGTTCTGGAAGACTCAGTTCTGTCCTACAAAAATAAACAAATAGGAACTGAGACTGATGTTAGTTTTAAGCCACCCATGGTGCTAAAAATATTCTCAACATTGTCACTCCCATTTCACCCCAATGCAGAGCAGAGCTGTGGGGGTATAGTTTTGTTTCTTTCCTTCTATTTGCTCCAACACAAGGAGTGAAATTTTGGGGCAGGAATCCTTGGTATTTATACTTCTATCTAAGAGACAACCTGTGTGTCCTGTAAGGCAAAGAGATCATCCTTTCCTGCAATATTTGGCAAGATCCATCAGCTCTGCTCTCATCTGCCCAAGGCTATCACCTCTCTGATCTGCAGGGCAAAGGCACCCAGGGGTTCCCCTGAGGAGAAACTGGACACTGCTGAGAGCTGGTGACCCCAGTTTCCACGTGCACATCTTCAAACTCCTCATCCTGTCTCATCCTACAGAAGAGAGATATCTCAGCTCTCCCCTCCCACCAGGGGCACAGAGGGCTCATTGCAGCTGCCTGCACACACCTTGCAGCCCCACTGCCATAGCCTCAGTGCTGGGGGGCTGTGGGGAACACAGAGCTGCAATGGCACAGCTCTGCCCCTCAGGAAGGCATCCTGCAGGACAACAGGATCATCCAGGGAAAGAACTGAATGTCCTAAAGATGTTACATCCTGACTGGAGAGTCCAGGAGACCCATTGCCCAGAGCTCCCACCTGAGCTGGGAGCAAAGGCAGCATGAAGAGGAAGGGAAAATAGAGAAATTCCTCCACACTCCTATGGAGACCCTACAGAGACAATCAGATGGCCAAACGGAAGGACTCTCCTGGGTGGTGGATGAGATCAGGGGCTTGTTCTGGGCAGAAATGTGCAGAGCAGGAAATGGCCCATAGCTGCTCTAGCCCCCCTGCGACAGCATTTCAGCAGCAGCTCCCTCTCACTCCCTGCCCAGGGCTCTGCTGCCTGGAGCTGTCCCTGCCAGCAGCTGCTTCCCTGGCAGTGTTCCCAGAGTCCATCCCAGCCCTGGGTGCTCAGCTATGCTCTGCAGAGCCCTCCCAGCACAGGGCACTGGCCAGGGACAGCTCTGCCTGTGCAGGCTCTGCTGGCAGTGTCAAAGCAACCCTGAGGAGAATGGAAAAGCAGCACTGATGATGTGTGTACCTGGCAGATTTCTGATCCTCCCAGGTTTATTCATCAGTAGGTGTAAACGACTTGAAATGGAAGTGCCTCCTCCTGAAATGAGAAATTAATTTCTACTTTTTATGGGTCAGATAGCCCACAAAAAAAAAAAGTATGAACAGGATAATTCCCTTTGAAACAGCCTCTGCCTTTTTGTGCTTCTTGAAAAATATCCTGTGAAATCTCCTGCACTGCTGTCCAGCTCTGAACACCTTCAAACCGCAGAGAACCTTATTCACATAAGGACCCAGCTCTCAGCCATCGCTCCTTCCCCACAGCCCTTCGCCCCAGCCCTGTGAGCAGCTCCCCAGGCTGGCTGAGAGCTGACCCTGGCAGGCAGCAGAGTCCCTGCCCCAGCACAGCACCCTGGGCTGCAGGACCCTGCTCTGCACCACAGCCCTGGGCACCCCTGGCTGCACCCCCCGGCTCCACAGGTATTCCAAAGTGTCCCCCAACAGCCCCCTCCTCACACATCCCATCAGCTGGGGCTGTGCCAGCTTTAGGAGATGCCTCCAGGAGCTGCCCCTGCATTGCCCTGCACCCACAGACTCACCGTGTCCAGCACTGCAAAGATTTCTCCTCCATGAGCTCTGAGTCATCCTCCCAATGCTGAGCCCCTTTAAGCTCTGTCTGTGCCCTGCTGGTGTCCCTGAGCTGCCCTGGCAGTGCCCTGAGCCCTGCTGGGCTGTGCACAGGAGCTGCTCCTGGGCAGAGCTGTCTCTCTGCAGCGCTGCCCGCTTGCCAGGAGCTCCCTGTGTGCCAGGAGCCCGGCCCAGCTCAGCAGCACAGCAACAGCCCAGGGCATTTAATGGCCCTCTGGGGGATTTGGTGCTCAGTCCCTGAACATCAGACCCTGAGGAAAGTTAAAGTGAGATTCAAACTCTAAAGTTTCTTGTAGTGCTAATAGGTCCCACTGAGCGACAAAACTGAGAAAACATCCCCAGGGTTTTTTTGGAGCAGAAACATGGAGGCAGTGATGACAGGTCAGAGAATCACAGGATCATCAAGGTTGGGAGAAACCTTCAAGATCTTCTAGTCCAACTGTCATTCAGTACTCCCATAATCACCCCGAAATCATATTCCAAGTTCCCACATCCAAACACCACCTCAGCACTTGGAGATACCACCACCACCCTGGGCTACTTATTTCATTGCCTAAGCTTCCTTTCAGTGAAAAAAAGTATTACTTAATATCTAATCTGAACCTTGACCTATGCAATTCAAGTCTCTTTCCTCTTTCTGTCCCTATAGGTTTGGCAGAAGCGAGGGAGAATCCCCTCACTAAGACCTCCTTTTGGGTGTTTGTAAAGGAGCAACAAGGTCCTCCCTGAGCCTCCTCATCTCCAGACTGAAAAACGCCAGTTCCTCATCCAACATGTTTTCCAGACCCTTCCCTAGCTCCGTTCCCTTCTCTGGACACACTCCAGCTTCTCAATGTCCTTTTTTTCAGTGAGGGGCCCAGAACTGGACACAGCACTAAAAGTGGGGCCTCATCAGTGGCCAGGGCAGAGGGACAGTCCTGCCCTGGTCCTGCTGGCCACATTATTCCTCATACTAGCCAGGATGCCTTTGGCCTTCTTGTCCACCTGGCCACATACCCAGCTGCTTTCAAGCAGCAGCCTCAAGTCTTTTCCTGATGAGCAGCTCTCAAACTACTCTGCTCACAGCCTGAAACATTCCATGGGGTTGTTGTGACTCAAGGACAGGATCTGACTCTTGACCTTATCAATCCAGCCTCTCCACATCCCTCTGTGGAGCCTTCCTGCTCTCCAGCACATCCACAATCACACCCACCTTGGTGTTGTCCACAACTTTTCTGAGGGTGCACTCCATCCCCTTATCCAGATCATTAAAACGATGTCAAACAGGACCAGCCCCAACACTGAGCCCTGGGGAACACCACTAGTGACCAGCCCCACATGGATTTAGTTCCATTCCCAACCACTCTCTGGGACATCAGCCAGTTTTTCATCCAACAAACAGTTCCCTCATCCCAGCCATGAGCAGCCAGTTTCTGCAGGAGATGCTGTGGGAGGTGGTGCCAAAGGCTGTACTGAATTCCAGAGAGACACATCCACAGCCCTTCCCTCATCTCCTGAGTGGGTCATTTTGTAATAGACGGGGATCAGTTTGGTCATGCAGGACCTGCCTTTCCCAAACCCACACTGACTGTCCCTAATCCCCTGGTTGTCCTGTTTGTGCTGTGTGATGGCACTCAGGATGATCTGCTCCATGGACTTCCCTGGCACCAAGGTCAGGCCTGACAGGCCTGGAGTTGTCCAGATCCTCCTCCTGGCCCTGCCTGTAAATCACAGTTTCTGATTTCTTTTCAGCTTGGACTTCTCCAGTTCACCAGGACTGCTGGGCAATGAGTGAAAGTGGCTTGGCCAGCTCGTTTTCCAGCTCCTTCAGTACCCTCAGGTGCATCTCATGTGGGCCCAGGGACTTCTGGGGGCCTCATTGACACAGCAGGTCACTGACCATTTCTCCCTGAGTTATGGGGGCTTCACTCAGCTCCCCATCACCACCTTCCAGCCCTGGGATCTGGGTATCCTGAGAGCAACTGTATTTGCTGTTAAAGAAAGAGGCAAAGAGGGCATTAATTTCCTGAGCCATTTCCTCCTGCCCTGACCCAGTGCTGCCTCTGCATCCAGCAAAGGATGGAGACTCTCCTGACCCCTCCTTTTGCTGCCCATGGATTCAGAGACACATTTTTTGTTGTCTTTATTTGCAGTGGACAAACTATTTCCCTGTTTGTATCTGCCCCTTCATATTTTCCCCCAACATAACCTCACAATACCCCTGTAGTCCCCCAGGTTTTCTGTCCCTCCTTCCACTCTCTTTTTTATCCCCCTGAGTTCCAAACTAAGTTGTCGGTTAAACCAAGCCCCCTTGCTTGTTTTAGGGCACAGCTTGATCCTGGAGCTTAATATTTCCTTCTTAAAGCAGGTCCAGCCTTCCTGGACTCCTCTGTTCTTTAGGACTGACTCCCAAGGGATTCCATCAATCACTCTCCCAGGCAGGCCACAGTCTGCCCACCATCAGTGCCAGGTGTCAGTTCTGCTGCCCCCTCCTTCCTCACCCAAATGGAAAATGCTGCCATTCAGTGTCTCTGTGCCCAAGATGGCCCCAACCACCACATCCCCCACCAGTCACAGAATCACAGAATGGTTTGTGTTGGGAGGAACCTTAAAGAACAGCTTGTTCCAACCTCCATCATGGGCAGGGACACCTTCCACTAGACCAAGTTGTTCAGAGCCCCATCCAACCTGGCCTTGAACAACTGCCAGGGATGGAGCAGCCAGAACTTCTCAGAGCAACCTGTGCCAGGGCCTCACCACACTCACCATAAAGAATTTCTTCCTACTGTCTCATCTAACCCTTTCCTCTATCAGTGTGAAGCCATTCCCCCTTGTCCTGTCACTCCAGGCTCATGTAAATAGTCTCTTCCCAACTTTCTTGTTGGCTCCCTTTAGGTCCTGGAAGGCCACAATTAAGTTACTCCGGAGCCTTCCCTTCTCCAGGCTGAGCAACCCCAGTTCTCTCAGCCTTCCCTCATGGCAAAGCTGCTCCATCTCTCTGATCATCTTCGTGCCTCCTCTGGACTTGCTCGAACAGCTCCATGTCCTTGCTGTGCTGGGACACCAGAGCTGGAGGCAGCTCTGCAGGTGGGGCAACATCCAACCAGGTGTGTTCCAGCAAGGACAGTGTGGAACCCCATGGAAACACCACAGAACCTGCTGGAACCAAGGGGCCCATCTGACATGTGGGGTCTCATGGAATCAAAGGAACCCTGAGAAACTGTGGAACCTCATTGAATCCAGGGGTAATTGTGACACTTCAGGGTCAAATGGTCATTGTCAAACTGCAGGGTGTCATGGAACCAAAGGAATTCTGGAGCACCACAGACCTCATGGATCCAAGGGGCCCCTGACACACTGCAGATACCTACGGAGCACAAGGAACCTCAGGACAACATGAAATACCATAGAAGCAAAAGGCCATTGTGACACTGCAGGGAGTTATGGAGCTGAAAAGGCAACCCCATTACCAGCACAGGCTCCTCATGGTCTCACTGGAGGAGATCATTGGAGGCCATGACTGCACAAACCTCTCAAAAACTCAAAGCCCAACTAGCCCTAAAAAACTGAAGCACTTTGAAGAACTAATGAGCTCCACTGAGTGTCATTACTGACAAAGCCTCTCAAGGGACTAATTAAAGCAGATAATTGGAGGCTATAATTCCATAAATCTCTCATGGACTTACTGTCAAAAAGAATACTTTAATAAACCTTGAGTATCTTGAAGCATTAATGAGCCCCACTGAGTGTGGTTATTGACAAAAGAATCTCAAGGGATTCTCTACAGCAGGTCACAGGAAGCCAAAATTGCACAAACCTTTCAGAGACACAAAGTCAAAAGCAAAACTCAAAGCAGTTTGAAAAACCTGCAGGCCCTTGAAACATTAAGGAGCACCCCCCCCCCCCTCCATGGGCCATTCCTGACAAAGCCTCCTGTCCTAGTTCAGCTGGAGGGACCAGCTAACCCTGTGTGGGGGTGATCAAAGCTGTGTATTCTACCCCCTCTATTCATTCCCCAAGGACAATGGGCCATTAGCAGCAGCTGCCCAGGGAGCCATTATCACCTTCACACCCAGCCTGAGGGGGGCAGAGCTGCTAATGGGCCATCAACAGCTCAACACCCCCTGGCTCCCAGAGTTAATCACCCATTGTGTGAGTCCCCGCCCAGGGGGAGGGACTGAGTGCTCCCTGAGGGTACATAAGTGGTGGGTAAGAAAACCTCGGGAACCTCTTGTCGGATCCAGAGCAGCAGCAGGACCTTGACAGGAGGAGATCCCCACTCTCGCCCAGACCACAGCCCTCGCCTGCACCAACAGGTTTTTCTTTTCCTTTTCCTCTGGACTTGGGGGAACCACAGGGGTCTCAGCACAAGGGCAAACAAACCCCCTTGGGTTTGTGCCCCAGGACACTGGGTTATACTGCTGGGGTTTTGTGAGTTGAAAGCAATCTCCCTTGTGTGTCAGTGTTGTTATTGTAATATTATTATTAAATTTTAGGTCTGACTTATAATCTCTCTCATGGTGAGTTCATTTCCCCTGCTGGTTCACCTTCAAACCAGCACACCTCCCCAGGGACTCCTTCCAGCAGATCCCTGGAGGCCACGATTGCAGGGAGGTAAAGGCTCTGTGCAGGCAGCTCTGATGCTGACAAAAGCCTGGCTTGGCTGGATGAAGATTCCTTCCTTCCTTTTCAGACTTCCTCCGGGTTTAGGAAATGCTGTCAGTGAGACTGGCACCCCAGAACAAGGGCTCTGTCAGATTGCTGGGAGCAAAGACAGCCTGCTCTGGGCTCCACCCATGATCTTGGCAGCACTGAGACACCTGAGAGTTAAAAATAGTAGGCTGTATCTTTGAGAACATTTGGCAACAAGCAGGGATTGCTGGTATGTGGATAACCTGCATGGAAATGTTTGCTTTGAGTTAAAGCATTAAGTTAAAATAAATGTGAGTATCTCAATGTCTTGGGTTGCAATGAGAATATTTATTTTTTATGTATATTTGTATCATTCAGTTGGTAGTTTAGAAAACAATCATGTGGTGAGTTTACTCTCATGTGAAGTCTGATTTTATATTGTAATTTTTGAATCACATCTCAATGAGACAGATAAAACTCACAGGAAAATGGCACAAGTACTGTGGGAAAATAAGCAAAGTATTAGGACCATGTGTTTGTGTGAATTCAGGTTTTTCTCTTGAAGAAATGCCCTGTGCTAATTGGACACTTTATTGCATGTTCTCTGACCTGCTTCTCATCAGTAATACCTCAGAGTTTAAGAAGACTTCTCCAAGGGTGTTGCTGCTGGCTGAGAGATGCAGCAGCATCCTCAGTCCTCACCTGGGAGAGGATATTCCCTCCCCAGGCCAAACTGAGTTTCTGAAACACCTCTCAGCTGAGTTGTCACTTCTTTAGAAGAAACCTGTGATGGAGGTGCTGCCTTGTAGCTCACACCCTGTCTGTGTGCCCTGCAGGGAGTCTCTGTGCTCTGGGAGGGTGGGGAATGCAAAGGAAAGGCTCAGCTCCCCAGGCAGCAAGAACATTGCTCTGCCTCTATGGGGGCTTGCACGGGTCTGCAAAGTGTTGCAGGGCTGGGATCGGAGGGAATGAATCTCTGGCTGGATTTGTAAGGGGTCAGGAATCCAAGTGACAGAGAAGGAAGGTTAGGAACGTTGAACTATCTGTGATTCATGCAGAAATTATAAAAGCCTGACCTGCACAGGAAAATTGGATATTGTGGGGAAATCACCCACTTTGAAGCATTTCTTCCCTAAATGACTTGAAAACTGCATTGCTGAAAAGGGGCATTGCTTGCACCAACCTGTGTCTTAACACCGTGAAAACTTTTTATTTAGACATAAACTGTTGCTTATCTGTCTTGCTAAAATGCCCTGGGGATGCATCAGAGTCACCTGATTCAGTGGAAGAGAGATGCCCCTCCCCAGGTAAAAGGGAAGGATTCAGATCTACAACAATCTCCCAAATCTTTGTGGTCTGACAGAGCACCAGGGGGTGAGCTCTTACATGTGACGAGAGCTGGGATTAATCTCTCTGCCTAAGGCCTAAGAACTGAGTCATGCCTTGCCTTGCAGTGTTAGGATTGCCTCTCCTCTCCGAGCCTTGCCTTGCTTTGTCTTCCCCATTTTCATCACTTTCCTGCTTTTTCACCCTGTTTCTACTCAATGTTCTAACATTAAATGCATCTCTTAAAGATCTGGACAAGGAATGTAAACAAGGTGGTTTTGCAAGGGGCTGGTATTTATCCATTTCCTTCCTTTTCTCTTTTATCCGCAGGCATCCTATTTAATAAAATCACCTCTTAAAAAGCAAGGCAAGATTCTCTTCTCTCTGTGGCATCGCCGGGTCCTGCAGGCTCAGGGATTCTGTTCCTCCCTCCCTCTGCAGTCCTCCCTGCAGCAAACAGCCCTGTTAGATTTCCAGCTCTCCTGCAGCCACCTGTGTGTGGTGTTTGGAGTCTTTCTCTGGCCTTCAGGTGCGTGTGGTGGCAGAGAGGCCACCAGCACCCTCAGAGCTGCTGCTTGGATTGCTCTGCAGAGGGAAAATATCCCAAAGGAGAGGCTTGGAGAACCACACCGTTGGATCTGGATTCGTTCTTCTGCCATTTTGTGACCACTCCAGCCTGCAGGGCCTGTGCTTCACTGTGCTCCTGGTCATCTACCTGGTGGTGCTGGCAGGGAACAGCCTGATTGCCCTCATCACAGTGCTGGACTGCAGCCTGCACAGCCCCATGTACTTCTTCCTGAGGAACTTGTCCTTCCTGGAGATCTGCTACACCTCAGTCACTCTGCCAAAAATGCTGGTGAGTGTCCTGAGGGCAGATGGCAGGATCTCCTTCCTTGGCTGTGCTGCCCAGCTGTATTTCCTGGTCCTGTTGGGCAGCACTGAAAGCCTTCTCCTGGCTGCCATGGCCTACGACCGCTACGTGGCCATCTGCCACCCCCTGCACACCCCCTGGCCATGAGCAGGGGGCTCTGCACCAGGCTGGTGCTGGGCTCCTGGGGGGCTGTCACACCAGTACAGGTAGGGCAGACCTACCAGCTGTTCACTTTGCCCTTCTGTGCCTCCCACGACCTTCGTCACTTCTTCTGTGACGTCCCTCCACTGCTGGACCTGGCCTGTGCAGACACATTCTGGAACCAAGTGGTGCTGCACAGCATCATCCTGGGGTTTGCAGTTCTTCCCTTCTGCCTAATAGTTCTGTCTTACATTCAAATTATCAGGGCAATTCTGAAAATCCCCTCAGTTCTGGGCAGGCACAAAGCCTTTTCCACCTGCTCCTCACACCTCATGGTGCTGACACTCTTCTATGGCTCAGCCACAGTCATCTACTTAAAGGGACACTCCAGGGATTCCAGAGATCCTGACAAATACTTTGCCTTGTTTTACACAATTGTGACTCCCATGTTTAACCCTCTCATCTACAGCCTGAGGAATAAGGAAGTGAGAATTGCCCTGAAGAAACTCCTGTGGACAAAGTGATCCCACAGTGGATCCCAAACACAACAATTCTGTCAAGTTGTTTCTGACCAATGTCATGTGAGGTAGAAATAGTGCAATTGTGGCCAGTCATCAATGAGCCCCAGAGGGTGAGACAATCCATGAGGAGGTGACTCCTCTTGGATTTGAGCAATCACTTCCTAGACCTCATGGACTATGGGCAGTGTCCCTGCATGGAATCAGCTTCAAATGCTAAAAGATATGAAGGGCAACTTCCCCTGCTGTGATGTCTTGCACTGAGATCTGTAAAGCTGGACTAATTTATCATAAAGAATAAAAAAATAATAATTTAAAAACCCATCAAGGGAACAATTCAGCACTGGAATAGCATCCCAGACACCTGTGGAGTTTCCATTTGTCAAGGTTGAGCAATGTCAGCCAGTACCTGAGCACTGCACAGTCGCTCACTCCCTTCTCATCAGTGGGATGGGGGGGAGGATCAGAAGGGTAAAAGTAACAAAACTTCTGGGTTGAGTTAAAGTCATGCACACATGAAGAGCAAAACCAGGAATTCATTCCCTGCTTCCCATGGCTGGGCAAGTGTTCAGCCATCTCCAGGAGTGCAGGGCCCCATCCTGTGTAAGGGTGACTTGGAAAGACAAACACCATCACTCCAAACTTCCTCCCACTTCACATACTGAGTGTGATGTCATATGGTCTGGGGCACCCCTGGGCTGGGAATGTGGAAATTGGAAATTGGGAATTTTGGAATGTGGAGAAGTCTCATGGGGGTTTCCCTCCCGCTCCTCACCATCCCAGACTTCCCAAAGCCAGAATCAGGATGAAATTTCATCCCTCATCTCTGCCATCATCATCCTCATCCTCATCGGATTCGGTGTCTGGAAGCTCCGAACCGGGAACACGTAGGATGGGGGTCAGGAAGGGACATGGATCACCCAGCAGCATCCCAGGGATCTCCCACCACATTTGCTGATCCCTCTTCATTTCCACAGGGAATAGAGAGAGTAATGGATACAACATGGTTCCAGTGCCACATCTGGCTCTGGATCCTCTCCATGTGGATCCTGGAATGGATCCAGGGGTCTCCAGGCTGCCAAAGAGCCATGAGGTCCCACACTGTCCCAGGGGCTCCCTGGTGACCTCCCAGGGGTCTCTGGGGGTGACAAAGAGCTGTGTGGTCAGAGGCTGTCACAGCAGTTCCATGGTGACATCCCAGGGGACTTTGGGCTGCTCCAGCACCAACCTGTCTCAGGCACTCACAGGGCCTCCAAGGGACATTCCAAGGGTCTCCAGGTTGCCAAAGGACAGGGAGGTCACAGACAGTCACAGGGGCTCCGTGGGGACATTCCAAACGTCTCCAGGCTGCCAAAGGACAGAGCGGGTACAGTCACAGGATTCCTGTCACAGGCAGAGAGGGAGCTGCAGGCATAGTCTCTTAGAAAAGGTCCCGTTCAGTCACATGAAGCAGAAAGGACCCCCAACACCACCAGAGACCCCGAGTGCCTCCCAGCACCCCCTGGGTTTCTAAAGTCCTTCTCCCAGAGGAGCCTGGAAGTGGCTGGATCCAATCCCAGCCCCAGACTTTGTCAATGGTTTCTGTGTAAAGGGTTATACAGGTGAGACTGAACCTTTGTACAACTTTGTCCTGCACAATCAAGGATGGAAAACCAGATATAGAAATGTATATGATTTACTATGGTAATGATTAGACAAAAAGATCTGACTCAGATTTATTCACTAGACAGCACAGAAGCTTTAGGAACTATTATCATACACTGCACTAGGAAGGAATATTGAAACACTTGGATTGAAGCAAAACCAATCATTAAGCAGAGAGTGATGTCACTCACCAAGACCAACGACCCTGGACAAAGCTCTTTGGCTCAGCCTCAAGGACTGACCTTGAGGGGCATCCCTGCTCCAGGCAGGAACCTCCACACACCCCCCAAGAAGGGATATGTCAGAAGACCCAATCTCTAAAATTTAGGCCTGGGCTTTTATAGTAGAAAGCGCTGGCCTGTCAGTCAGGTGTGTCCAGGTTGTGCCAGCTCAGCAGCTTTGGAGTTCTCAGGGGTGTCACTTGTTTGTTCCTTTATCCAAGGATTTCCCAGCTCTGCGACATCTTCCCCTTCCTCTCAGGATATTTCACTTTGGGAGTGTTGGTTGACTCAGGCCGCTTTCAGCTTTGTTCAACCCCAAAAGCAGGGTGACCCCCTTCTTCATTTCCCACTGGGGGCTTTGCAAACTGGGCCTTGTAGTAGTTATTTTCCCCCATTCCAGGCAGACCATCCTGCTACAGGACCCCCAAGATGCCCCTGCCCAGTTACCCACCTCTCCTTTCCCCACTATACCACTCCTTTCCCATTGTCCCAACAATCCCAAATTCCCCACACAGCTCATGTTGGGGGTGTCCCCCCCTGCTTGGTTTTGGGGTCTAAGCCCATTTCTGCTCAGTTTGGGGGTCCAAAGCCTTCCTTTTCCCCCCCTCTCCCCTCCTTTTCCTGTAAGACTTCAAACCCCTCCTCCCTCAGAGTGTGGTTTACAGCTGTCCCCGTCCCACTAAATTTGGGTGTCCCAACCCCCCTTTTCAATTGTCCCCCCAATCCCCAACCTCCTTCCCCCATTCCTGGTTTTGGGGGTTCCCACTCCCTTTGCAGCCCCACACCCAGTTTTTGCCCCCTTTTCCCCCCAGTTTCCACTGCCCCACCCACCTTTCCCCACCCCCTTTACCAAGAGCTCCTCACCCTCAACCAGGGGGGCTCCCAGCACCACCAGTGCCACCAGTATGGCCCCAGCTCCTCCCAGTCCCAGCATCAGGCTTTAAAATCAATATATATTGGTGATAAATAAAGTGTTATCCTTAAATCACACTTGGCCAGCATTTATCAAAGTTGTCTTAAGGTATTTTTGTGGCAAGAACTTGTGAAAAGTACCAGAACTTCAAGTTTTGATAAATAAACTCTGATCTGCCTCAGTGAACAAAACCTGGAAGAGAGAGATGGGTGGTTGAGGCTGAACATCTGGAATGCAGAACATACAGACCACAGGGACATTTTGCAGAAACCAAAAGATAAAGAAGAGGCTAAAAATGACCCAGTATTTATTTTGGAAAGTCCCTACCCAAGAAAAAAGATACTGAAAACACTAAAATATAATGTAAAAAGCAAGAAATCGATAACCAACAGAGGAGAGACTACTAATTAATGAAAGGGAATTATGTAATTTAGAACCAATGAACATTTGATTTATTTGTTTGCTGAAAAATGTATAAATAGGTAAAAAAGTCTTCTCTTGGTGTCTCTGTGGAAGCTGCAATTTTGTCAGTCAAAGCCAGAATAAAGGAACGTCTGACTCTTCAACACTGAAAAGATGGTGTTGAAGGTTTTATTACCCCAATGGTTTCCAAGGATTTCAGTAACATTATAAAGGCAGAGTATGGGAGAGGTGGTGCTGGACATGGGGTCAGCTGTCAGCAAGATAAATGTTTATTTAGTATTTCTATCTGCACAGGAAAACGTGTGGTGGAACCAGACCCCAGTGTCTCCACTTTTCAGGGGATGGAATGCTGATGGTTCATGGCTCCAACATTATCCAGTTGCAAAAGCAGAGGGTACTTTGCTGCCCATGGGCAAAGGAACCACCCAGGGGCAGAGGGAGTTACACCCAGCCCTGGAGGGGACAGGCTGGGCTTGGAGCCAGGGAAGGGAAGGGTTATTTTTATGCTTTTATGTCACTATAGACAGGAAACAAAACTGCTCCAAACCTACTTTACATGCAAACAAAACTGTTCTAAACCCTACATCTACATATATATTGATAAAGAAAATGTAATCTGCCCCAAGGGTTGGGTTAACAAGAACCTGGGTCAGCCTCACCTTCAGGGGGGTCAGGGCAGGTGCTGTACAAGGGGGAAGCTTCTGACAGCCGCTCACAGAACCCATCCCTGGAGACCCCTCACTACAAAATCTGGCCACACAAACCCAATGCACTGTCCAGTATGGATCACCTGGAACGTGGGTCACCAGGTCTCTGCTAAACAGGCCTCATCAAGAATGTTGGTCATCAACTCTTTACCCAACTTGTGTCGCCAAGTCTGTACCAACATGGGTCACTGTGGATCATCCAAGGTGGGTCGTCCAATGGATGATGGAGTTGGAGCAGCGGATGAAGATGTTCATGCAGCTGGGGCACT
Source organism: Pithys albifrons albifrons (assembly GCF_047495875.1). Taxonomy (NCBI): domain Eukaryota; kingdom Metazoa; phylum Chordata; class Aves; order Passeriformes; family Thamnophilidae; genus Pithys; species Pithys albifrons. The sequence continues at coordinate 61,026,743 of NC_092464.1, forward strand.
TGTAGGTCTTCCTTTACCGGTGGGTCCGTTGGTGTTGAGTAAAGTTACTTCTAAAGTTGAAGCTCTTTCCACACTCCCCACACTCATAAGGCCTCTCCCCGGTGTGGATACGCCGGTGGATGGTGAGGGTGAAGTTTCGGTTGAAGCTCTTCCCGCAGTCGGTGCAGCGGAAGGGCCTCTCCTCTGTGTGTGTGCGCTGATGTCTGAGGAGAGTTGAGCTCCTCTGATAACTCTTCCCACACTCCTCACACTTGTAGGGTCGCTCCTCTGTGTGTGTCTGCTGATGTTTGAGGAGATCTGATCTGCTCATAAACATCTTCCCACACTCCCTACACTTGTATGGTCTCTCCCCGGTGTGGTTGCGCCGGTGGGTGATGAGGGTGTCGTTGCGGGTGAAGCTCTTCCCGCAGTCCGTGCAGCGGAAGGGCCTCTCCCCGGTGTGTGTGCGCTGGTGTGTGAGGAGATGCGAGCTGGTCTGAAACAGCATCCCACACTCTGAACACTCATAGGGACGTTCCCCGGTGTGGATCATCTGATGGCGAATCAGGCTGTAGCTCTGGCTGAAGCTCTTCCCACATTCCAAGCACTTGTAGCGCTTCTCCTTTGTGTGAAGCTGCTGCTGCATCACCGGGTCGGAGCTCTGGCTCAAGCTCTGACTGCCCTCCCAGGAGATGGAGGGTTTCTCCTCTTTAGAGCACCCTGTCCTGAGTTTGGAGCTCCTCCTCCTATGGGATCTCCATGGATTTTCCTCCCCAGTCACTTCCTGTGCTGTGGAGCCACTCAAATCGACCTCTGCCACCAGGTTCTGCTGGGGGGATTTGTCCTCCGTGCTCTCCGTGCTCAGCTCAGGGCCTGGGGCAGGAAGGAACAAGGACACTCAGGGCATTTGCCTCCGGCCCACAGGGAAGGCCAAGGACATCCCCCCAAACCTGGCCCCAGCAGGACGGCGTCGGCAGCGGGGTTGTCCTGCAGCCGGGGCCATGCTGGGCTGGAAGATGCAGCACAGGAGAGGGGCAAAGGGGCACTGACTTCCTCCTCACCTGCCTGGGGGGCCCGGGGCATCTTCCTCTTCCTCGCAGCCTCCTCCTCCATCCTGACAAGCTTTGGGAAGGAGAAATCCTGGTTTGGGGAAAAACAAGGTGTGAGTGCCTTGGGTTGGGGGTTCCTCCTCCCAAAGACCATCTCTAGAACTTAACAAGCTTCTTGTGTCCAGAAAAATCTCCAAAAGTCCAAGATTCAGCCAAGAAAATACTGAAACGAACTCCTCCTCTCTGGCCTCTCCATTTTGGGGTTCTGGGGGTACCCCCTGTCCTGGCTGCTTGGGGTCTCCTGTCTGTTCAGTGTCCTCCCTCTCCAGGCTGCCGGGGCTCCAGAAACCCCTGCCTGGCCATTCTCAGGTTTCCTGTCCCCACACCTCTTAATTCTGACTCCAGGAACACCCTGACCCCCCTTTCCCACCCATCCCACACTCCCTTTTCCTTTAACCTGCCATCCCCTGGACCCACCAACTACCTCTCCCCACCCCAGTCCTGCCTGTCCTTCACCTTGGCACCCTCCTGATCGCCCACTCCCAGGCACTGGGATCCCCCTGCACCCCCTTATCCTGCACCAATATTCCCCTGCATACCCTTGCCTGGCCATTCCACCTCTTCCAGCCCCCACACCTCCTGTTTTGTTTTGGTTTTTTTCACTCTGGGTCCCCTGGAACCCCCACTCCTGAATTTCCCAGACCACAGACTCCCCCTTTTTGGAACACTGGGGGGTCCACTTGAATCAGTTTCTCTGGATACTCTGGATCTCTCTACCCCATGATTCCCCTTTCCCTGACCCCTTGACCCCCCTTTCCTGGGCACAGAGTCCTCCTGGATCCTCCATTTCCCTTCTCCAAGCTGCTATATCCCCCCTTCCTTGGACCTGTGGCCCCCTGAAAACCCCCTTCCCCAGCTCTGTGTTCCCCCTACACAACAAAAGATTCAGCCCCAAAAAAGCCTCCCAGAAGTTCCTGCTCTCTGATCTCTCCACTTTGGGCTTTCGGGGGTCCCCCCTAATGGGCTTGCTGGGGGTCCTACAGGTATTGGGGGTCCCCCCTCTCCAGGCTCCCTGTTTTACTGTCCCAGGGGGGTCTCTGAGCACCCCGAGCAGAGACTCAGGGCAGAAGCCGCCCCTGGGACCCTCGGCATTCCTTGGAGGGGTTTGGAGGGCCCTGGAGTTGTTTTGGGAGGTCTGGGAGGGAGCTTTGGGGGGATCCTGGGATAGTTGGGGTAGGTCTGGAAGCGGTTTGGGGGACCTGGTGTGGTTTGGAGGGACTGGGAGAAAGACTAGGGGTGGTTCTGAAGAGGTTTAGGGATGGTCTGGGTGGGGGTCTGGGAGGAGGTTGAGAGAATTTGGGCAGGTCTGGGTGCCCTAGAAGGGGGTTTGGTGAGTCCTGCGATTGTTTCGGGTGTCTGGGAGCTGAATTTAGGTGAGTATGGGGGCATTTTAGGGGTCCTGGGCAGTTTAGACGGTCTGGGAGAGGTTTGGGGGGTCTGGGAGGGGTTTAGGAGATCTCTGGGATGTTTGGGGCGGCCCGGGGTGTTTCAGGGGCTCCGGAGAGTTCAGGACCGGATTTGGGGCATCCTGGGGCTCCAGGGCAGTTTGGGGGGTCCCAGGCGGTGGGTTAGGGGGGTCTCAGGGGTATTTTCGGGGGGGATTTGGGGCGTTCTGAGGCGCATCCCGGGGTGGGGGGAGGGGCTTACCCGGCTCCTTCACCGTCACGGCCAACACGGCCCCGGGGGGGGTCCCGGGGGGTCTGTGGGGGGTGGGTGGGTCGTGAGGGACCCCCAAAACCCGCCCCGAGTCCCCGAATGCCCCCGAAATACTCCCAAATTTTCAGAAATTAGCCGAAACTCGCCGCCATTGCTCAACTTTCCAGCAGTGCCGTCCAGTCCCGCCCTCCGTCTGCGCCGTCTCTGATTGGGCGTTGCGTCTGCCCGTCACCGCCTGCAGCCAGTCAGCGCTCAGGAATGCAGCGGGCGGTGATGGGATATGGAGTCCGCGCCATTTTGAGCCTGTCCCGTACTACATTTCCCGTCATGCACCGCGGCCCGTTCTGGCCAATCACAGACGGGACTACAACTCCCGCCCCCCCGCGCCCAATCGGGTCGGTCCCACCCCCATTGCAGCCCCCCAAGTGCCCCCCGGACCCCAAACTGCCCCAGAAGGGCCCCAGGACCCCCAAGTGCTCCCCCAATACCCACCAGGACTCCCTAATCACCTCCCTGGACCCCCACGTGACCCCCAAGTTCTTCCAGAACTTACAAGTGACCCCTAAAATCCTCTTTGGAACCCCAGATTCCGTTGCCGGACACTCGAGTGACCCCCCAGATGTCCTCTCGTAAACCCAAGTGCCCCATAAATGCCCCCACAGACCCCCGTGGGATTCCCATTGTGTCCCAAGTGCCCCCCAGACGGCTATTCCACCCCAATCCCTCCAAAGCCCCCCAGCCCCCCCTTTCCCATGGGGCTTTTTCCCAGGATTTGGCTCTCCAAGGGGGCACTTGAGGGGCCAGGGGGGATCTGGGGCTACTTTGGGGGCTGGTGACCTGGGGAAGGGATCTGGGGTGGGGTTAAGAGATTTGAGGTGCGATTATAGGAATTTTGGTTGGAATTAAGTGTTTTTAGTGCAGAATTAAATTGGTTTAAGGTGACATTAGGAGAGATTGGGTGGAATGAAAGGAACTTGAGACGTAATTCAATATTCCTTGTGTGAAATTAAGGGGATTATAGTGGAATCTTAATGATTTTGGATGGAATACCAGGGATTCTAAGAGGGATTAAGGAATTTTGGGGTGCAACTAAGAAATTTGGGGTAGAATTAGGAATACTTTGGGAAGAAATAAGAAAATTTTAGATAGAAAAAATGAGATTTTAATTGGAAATATGAAGATTTGGGGAATTTTAGTTGAAATTAATAGAATTTTCAGTAAGATAAATGCAATTATGAAGATTTTAAATGAAATTAAATGAATTGTGAGAAATATTATTAGGGATTTTCAGTAAAACTAAGGGGATTTGGTTTAAAATTCGTGATTTGGGTAGAAATGAGAAGAATTTTATGTAGAATTAAGAAAATTTTGAATCAAATTCAGGGGATTTGAGGAAAAATCAGCAGGATTTTGAAGGGTTTATAGGGATTGGAGGTGGAATTAAGGCAACTTTGAGGAGAATCAGTGTAGTATAAGGTGAAAATCAGGGAATGTTTTGGTGGAATTAAAAGAAATTTGGGATAGAATTAAGGGAACTTTGAGTGGAATCTTTAGGGGTTTGGAGTAAAACTGGGGTGATTTGGGATGAAATTCTAGGCATTTCAGGAGACGTTCAGGGACTCTTGAGTGTAATTTAGGGTTTTCAGGAGGAATTAGAAGGTTTGATGGCACCTTAAGAGATGATGGGATGGAGCAGGTGACATTTTTAGGGGTGTAAAGTCAATAAATCCCCTCTTCCCAATGAATTCCCAATGCTGGTCTGCGTCCTGATGGATGTTCCTCCCTCTGCACGCACCCAAGTGCCCACAGGGAACCAGGAGGGTGTGGAGACCCACGAGCCAGGTGTGCTCCCAGTGTGGGTCACTGGGAATGTGGCTCACCAGGTTGTTCCCAATGTTCCAGGTTCATGAGGATTCCCAGAACAAAATACAAGACACTAAAACACAGCTGAGGTAGCAAAGCAAATTTATTGGTGAGCAAAGCCGATGGATCCTGTTCCTTGGCACACAAACAGCACATTCCCAGCCCTGCAATCTCCCCAGGCCAATGGATCCTGTTCCTTGGCACACACACAGCACATCCCCAGCCCTGCAATCTCCCCAGGCCAATGGATCCTGTTCCTTGGCACACAAACAGCACATTCCCAGCCCTGCAATCTCCCCAGAACAATGGATCCTGTTCCTTGGCACACACACAGCACATCCCCAGCCCTGCAATCTCCCCAGGCCAATGGATCCTGTTCCTTGGCACACACACAGCACATCCCCAGCCCTGCAATCTCCCCAGGCCAATGGATCCTGTTCCTTGGCACACGCACAGCACATCCCCAGCCCTGCAATCTCCCCAGGCCAATGGATCCTGTTCCTTGGCACACGCACAGCACATCCCCAGCCCTGCAATCTCCCCAGGCCAATGGATCCTGTTCCTTGGCACACAAACAGCACATCCCCAGCCCTGCAATCTCCCCAGGCCAATGGATCCTGTTCCTTGGCACACACACAGCACATCCCCAGCCCTGCAATCTCCCCAGCCCGCGGGGCAGGAGCAGCAGGTGCAGCGGCACTGGCGCCAGGGCAGGCAGGCAGTGCCCCTTCAGGCCGTGCCCTGCACCAAACCAGGCCCAGCGGGGCCTCCTCACCCCCAGCCCAGCCCACCCCTCCTGTCCCCTCTCTCTGCAGGGCAGCTTTGCCAGCTGCAGCACCAGCCCCTGCATGCCCATCGCACCAGCCCAGGCTGCAGCAGCTCAAGGGGTGACTCTGGGACAACAACGGCTCTGCCCTTTATTGTCCCTGGGGCACAGCCCAAGCTCTCACCACTTCCAGCTCACACTGATGGCTCTTTCTCCAGGCCTGAGCTCTCCACAGGCAAACTCTGCAGAGTTTTCTCACACCAAATCAACAAGCACAACCACAGACCAAACATGACAGGCCCAGACACGGCTCTGGTCCCTGACACAAAACCTCCTCAGAATTTATCCTTCCTCTGCTTCTGGGGATTGGGAGGATAAGGCTTAGCCACAGTCTGTTCTTTTTCCATGCATTGCAGTTTGTCACATGATTATGGAGCACAAACACAGGCTGGGTGGAGAACGGATTGAGAGCAGCCCTGAGGAGAAGGACTTGGGGTGTTGATGGATGAGAAGTTCAGGCAGCCCTGCTTGTCTGGGCAGGGAAGCCACTGGCAAGAGCCCAGTGGTCCCTGAGCATCCCAGCATGGGCAGTGGCTCCTCTGGGCCAGCAAGGGGCTGGGAGAGGGGTCTGGGGCAGTGTCAGAGCCCAGAGGGACCCCCCAGCAGAGATCAGATGGTGTAACTCCAGTGTGCTGGTTGGACCTGCTGGCAGCTGCCTGTCTCTCACTGAGAACTTGCTGGGCTCTCCCTCATCCAATCTCCTTTCAGAACGGGATTTAGGGAACAGATCTGAAGCCTCCCTGCAGGGTCCCCTTTACTCCTGCAGCCCCTGATGCTGCAGGTGTGACAATGATGGGCTGAGCAGCATTTTTGGGCTTCCATGGAACCACAGGAGCATCCATCTAAAACAGGCATTGCACAAAGGCATTTCTGGAACAGATATGCCTTTTTGTTATTAAAAACTTTATGCTGTATAAATTTAGTTTTTCATTTTTTACTCATGGCTACTGGTTGCCACCTGAATTTTATCAGTAAAATTGCAATTGCCTATTTTGATCAGAGCCACCCACAGTGCATTTGTGACAGTGAACTCAGTGTTTCTGTCTCAGGTGTAGTGATCAGCAGACATTGCAATGCCCACAAGCCCCTGAGCACTAAGTCAAGGAGAGTTAGGGCCATACAAACCTCATTGCCAGCACTCAAACACAGCCCTGTTGCTGGTGCTCTTGAAATAGAATAAAATTCCAGAGGCCACCCCAGAAATTGCCTCTGTACTGTCAAATAAAATTAAAATATCCACCCTCCTCTCTTAGATGGACCTCTGGCCAACAGTTCCTGCCCACTCCTGTGCTGGTTGCTCCTGAATGACCTTGCTGGCAGGTCCTAAACTGGTCTTTTCAAGGGTTCCTTGTTTACAAACTAAACCCTGAGATCTTTTCCTTCACCAGAGATGTGTGAGAAAGGGCAGTGCTGCTGGCAGTCAGGGCAGGGCTGAACACTGGGGTGACTTGGCAGCTTCCACTGCACCGTCTGTGCCACCTGGATTCCTTTGGGAAATATTTCTGCCTCCAAATGGAACACAACAGTGGCCTTTTGGACATGCTGCCCCCAAGGGGGTAACTCTAAACATTTGGAATAAAACAATGACCCCTTGTAGCTGTTTCCTAAAAGCATCATGTGTGGTGTCCCCAGTTGTGTCTCTGGGCAGGGTCTGGAGGGGCTGCTTTGTGCAGGGCAGCCCTGGGGGCCCATTGCCACGGGCAAGGCTGCACTCTGGGGGTCAGGGCTTTGGTTCTTTGGTGTCCAGGGGCCAGGGGAGGATGGGGAGGGTGGGCTGTGCCATCCCAGAGGAGCTGCTGCCATGTGAAGGGCTCAGGGATGGAGAGGAGGGGCTGTGCCATCCCAGAGGAGCTGCTGCCATGGGCAGCTCTGCAGGGATGGACAGGAGGGGCTGTGCCATCCCAGAGGAGCTGCTGCCATGGGGAGCTCTGCAGGGATGGAGAGGAGGGGCTGTGCCATCCCAGAGCAGCTGCTGCCATGGGCAGCTCTGCAGGGCCCAGCAGGGCAGCTCAGTGTGGGGGTGATGTTGAGGGGCCCCCAAGGGAACCAGCACTGGGGGTGTCTGAGCAGGGGCAGCACAGGGGGTGGGGAGGGCCCTGGTCCTGCTGTCAGGGGCAGCAGTGGGGTGTTCCCTTAGGATTTTATGGATCTGTAGATTTTATAGAACTATGGAGTTCCTTACATTTAAAGTAGGAACTGGCAGCTTCTCAGCCCTGAGCTACATTCCTGCATTTTCTGTCTTAAGGCTCAGAGAGCAACTAGAACATATTCTAGTCCAAATCAGGTACCATTTTAGTCCTGGTGACAGAATGCCCAGAAACCAGGCTGGCTGTGCCACTGCAAAAGGATGGATGGCTAATCTAATTCTAATAATATTCTCAAAACACCAGACAATACAGTGATTGTTAATTACTGTATTTCAGGTGTCTTTCATTGCTTTCCAGATTTTTACTGTTAGTTTGATTATTTGTGAACCTCCTTACACTGAACTGAGTTTTCCTTTTACAGCTGATTCATGAAGAAGATAATGCAGCAATAGAATTGAAAGCTTGTATTGTTTTGTGATATTCATTGTTTTGCAGTGTTCACATTTTGTATATATTTTTCCCAATAGTTTTGCAGCATTTTATGAACACCATTGGGAATATTCCTGTCTCCTCTCCGATTGCTGCAACTTGTGAAAAAGACTGCCCTGAATTCAGTTTGAGAGTCAACACAAAATTTCATGAGATTGTAAGATCAAATTCATCTACCTTGAATTTGTCTCTAAAATATTTAGTCATCTACTCAAACAGCGTGTGAGCTCACAGAAGCCTCACAGAGGAAGAGACCTGTGTCAAAAAGCACCAAGTGTTTGTTTGCCACACTGCAGCTGAAGAATTAGTTATGTGGACTCTCCCATGGGCACTGCCTCACATCCTGTTTGCAATCTTGGAGATAAATTGGTACCATCATGGTTTCCAATGGTTTGTTTAGCTTGTACCCAGCTGAAATGAATGCCCTGGCTGGCTTTAATGTAATACCCAGTTACTGTGGTGTCTATTGCAGACACCAACATGTGAAAATGCCAAAGTCAGTGGCCAATTGAATACTGACTGGTGTGCCACGATAACACACACATGAGCATTTTGGTATGGATGGGGATGCTTTTCTAGCATGGAGGCAAGAGGGCCCTGCACAGCCACTGCAGGAGACAGAGAGAGGGTTGAGCACAGTCAGAGGGCAGAGTGTGGCAGGAGGGTTTGCTCTCCATGAGGCCTGGAATCTGTTCAGAGAAGGCAAGCTCTCTGTGGGAAGCAATTCCGAGGACCAAGATGTTGTTTGGTGTTGCATCAAGCTGGGTACTGGGGGCAGGGTGTGCATCTCTCTGTGTGCTTTCCATCCTCTGTACACCTCAAACCCTGTAAGTAAAGAACTCCTCTCGACCCTACCCAGGGAACGTGTTTTGGAAAGTTTTTTCCAGAAATTCCAGGCAACGGGGAAAGGCAGAATGGCCTCATCTTTGTTGGCCACAAGGGGTGAGGTGACAACCTGAACAGGAAGGGAGCAGGCAAGATTGGGAAATGGTGGGGATGGGAATTGACAAGGGAGAGGGCAGAGGAAAGGGAAAGGGATCCCAAGACACAGTGGAATGTCATGGAATGAAAAGGATATTGTGAATACAGAGGAACCTCATGGAACTGAAGGAACCTTGAGATGTGGAACCTCATGGAATCAAGGGGCCAGTGTGACACTCTGGAGCCTCATGGAATCAAAGGGACCTTGGGACACTGTGGAACCACATGGATATGGATGGTCAAACAGAGGAGCTTCCTGAAATCCTGAATTTGACACATGTTGAAAAGTCTGAGCATGACCTGATCAGCTGGGACAATGGAACACTTGTCATAAAATGTCCCTGTTCCCCCATGGGATCACACTGAGATGTTTTCAGGATGTACATTAACAGCAAGGGCAGAACTGTTGCCCTCCCACCCTCTTGGCACTGTCAGCATTCTGTCCTTTGGGCTGCACATTTCATCTGCCTCAACTTTCACCTCTTCCCACCTGTCCTGCCTGAACTGCCCATGGCTGAAGACCCCTTCCCAGCAGCCTTTCTGCACAGCAGCACTTGCCAGTGCTCTCTGCATTTCCCTTCCCCTCACTCTTGGGTTGCTCACACACCTCTCAAAGACCAACTTTGGGCTTTGAGCTTCATGGAGTTAAAAGTTTGCCTGTCCGCCAGTAATTGGTCTAATTCTGTCTTCAGACAGCTTTGTATTTGTGTTTGTTTCATTTCTGTTTTGTCTAATACATTTCATGCATGGTTATGCTTTGGGGAAGGTGAAGCCCAATGGTGGCATCTTGGACCTGGCACAGAGTTGAGGAGTGTGTTTGTTTTCAATGATGAAACTTAGGAGGTTTAGATTGCTGCAAAAATAGAGGAAAAATCCCTCTTGCCTGTGTTCAGCCAGTTCTCAGAGCAAAGCAGGTCCCAGTTGACTGATGAGAGACATGATGGTGCTGGGAAGGTGTGGAGCAAGGTTGTCCCCACTGTCAGACCTCAAGGGATCGCTCTCCAATTAGTCCAAACCTTTTCAGGTGGAAACGTGGGTCCATACCAATCAGAGAATGCTGCAATCACCTTTTCTCTAAAAAGAAAAGTAATTATCCATATCATTTAAAATAGAAATGCACATTTATTAGAAGCTCTTTGAAATATTTCTCCAAAACTGTATTAGGCATCGTTCTTAATTAACTCTCCTTGATTAGAGGAACAACTCAGAAAGAGTCATCATGTGTTAGGACTTGCTTTATCTTAACAAGCCCCATGGTGCATTTGGTGCTGAGCCCTTGAACCTCATGTACTGAGAGGAGATTGCACAAACCTTTCCATAAGTCAAAGTGACAAGAAAATCACAAAGTATCTCAAAGCACTAATGGGTCCCACTGAGGGCCATTCCCAATACAGGCTCTTCACTGACTGGTAGGAGGAGATAATTGGAAGCCTTGATTGAATAAACCTCTCATAGACTCAGTTTCGAAAGGAAAGGGAAAGTATCTTAATAAATATTGAGTCCCTTGATGCATTAACAAGCCTCACTGTGGGCTGTTACTGACAAAGCCTCTCAAGGGACTAATTAAAGCAGATCATTGCAGGCCATGATTTCACAAACCTCTCATAGACTGGGTGTGAAAAAGAAATACTTCAATAAGCTTTGAGTACCTTGAAGCATTAATGAGCCCCACTGAGTGTTGATACTGACTAAGACTCTCAAGGGACTCGTTACAGCTGATAATTGGAGGCCTTAATTGAACAAACCTCTCAGAAACTCCAAACCAAAAGCAAAAGTCAAAGTACTTTGAAAAACCTGCAGTCTCTTGGAGCTTTAAGGAGCCCCCCCAAGGGCCATTCCTGACAAAGCCTCCCCAGGGACTCACCCCAGCAGACCCTTGGAGGCCACGACTGCAGGGAGGCAAAGGCTCTGGGCAGCAGCTCAGGTGCTGAGCAAAGCCTGGCTTGGCTGGAGGCAGCAGAAAGGCCCAGCCCTGACCCCCAGCCTGGGGAAGGCACATCCTGTCCCTCACACCTTGCTCAGGGCTCTGCTGGGGGCACTGGCATGGGGGGGTGAGGCTGAGGGCAGGACAAGAGGTAACAGTGCCCAGCTTTCCTGGAGCTGTGCCAGGAGGCCACGATGCCCCAGAGCCTCAGCACAGCAGGTCTGCTCACAGCCCTTGGTGGCACAGAAAATGCTGTGCCCAAGGAGACAAAGACTTGGGACCTCTTGCACTTCTGGCCCAGTCACTTGATGTCCCTCTGGGAAGGAACAAACCACCTCTCAGAGGTGGGTGACAAACCAGTGCTGGGAATGGTCATTGGGAGGGGCTGGTCTGTGATGGATGTCCCGGGACACCTTGAGATGAAAACAAGGCCAGTCTGGGCCACTCTCCATGGGAGGCTTTTCCCACTTGTCCCTCTAAACTCACCTCAGTCTCTAACACAGACAGCTCCTGGCATCCCCCTGCCACTCCAGAGATCCAGAGGGTTCTGCACTCCTGTGCCCTTATGCCATCAGTGTGCACTGGGCACCAGTGTCTACTAAAGCTTTACACCTCTGTGGATCTGCTGTGCCAGGCCATTGAATCCACACAGTGCAGTGTGCCTGGTCATCCCTTTCCTCCTCCTGGCCAAAGGCAGGGACCCTCTATTCCTGTTCTTGGCCAGAGTATTCACTGTCTGACCTCTGTGATGCCAGACCAGAAGTCCCGTTACCAGGATCAAAAGAGTTGAGTTTAGTCCATTTATGCCTGGGAGATTTATGATTGTCTTCTTGTGTCCCTGCAGCAACTACATGGACATCCTTCTTGGGTGACCCCTTCTCCACAGCTCTCTTCTCTCTCAGTTCACCTCCATGGGCTCCCAGCTCAAAGGTGGGTTCAGCATCCCATTTCCTCATGTCTCCCTCTGGTCACGCAGAAAGAACCAGAGTTCACCACGTGGCCTGTGCTTGGGACTCCCTTTCCCTCTTGCTGGGGCATGAGAGGACTGATCTCCTGGGCTGCCCCTGAGAGCTGAACTGCTGGGCCGTGGGGATGAGGAAGTGCCCAGAGTTTCTTCTACATTTCAGAGCCAGGAGGGTGCCATCTCCTGGTGTATCCCTTTGGGGGGAATCCAATGCCATCAGGCTGTTGGAACGTGATTCAGGAGTGCTTTGAACCTCCTCATGCTCATTGTGCAAGGAACATCCTCTGAGTCTTTAGGGGTGTTTTCATTTTTTAGGTCACTATAGATGATTTCCAGCACTGCTAATTCCCTCAAGTACTGGATACCTTTGTTTCCAGAGCTCCACTTTCCTGGGGAGTTCACAACATCTTCCTGAAATGGATCTCTTGCTCTCACGCTTGAGAAGAGTCATCTCCAGAGACTGTAAATTTCTCCTTCTTTTCCAATTCCTCTTTCAATTTCCTAATCTTTGACAAAGGAATCTCAGCTTTTAGCCTTCATGACCTTGCAACTGCTGACTATCAGCCCCACTATCCCAGCATGGAAGCAGCCAGATGGAAATCCACTCACCTGGCTGGCAGCTGGAATCTTTTCACAAGTTTGAAAGTTTTGATGAGTTCAGGGGCCAGGTAACTTTGGTTTCCTGTTTTCATTTGTGTCACTCCTTTCAATTTCTTTGTTGAAAAATTGGCTTCTTGATCTGTCCCCTCCCCTCCTGATTCTCTTTATCCTGTCCTGCCCTCAGCATCACCCCCCATGCCAGTGCCCCCAGCAGAGCCCTGAGCAAGGTGTGAGGGACAGGATGTGCCTTCCCCGGGCTGGGGGTCAGGGCTGGACCTTTCTGCTGCCTCCAGCCAAGCCAGGCTTTGCTCAGCACCTGAGCTGCTGCCCAGAGCCTTTGCCTCCCTGCAGTCCAAGGGTCTGCTAGGGTGAGTCCCTGGGGAGGCTTTGTCAGGAACGGCCCTTTGGGGGCTCCTTAAAGCTTCAGGGGCTGCAGGTTTTTCCAGGTGCTTTGGGTTTGGGTTTTGACTTGGAATCTGTGAGAGGTTTGTACAATCATGGCCTCCAATGATCTCTTGAGGGTCACAGGACTGGGAGGGAGCAGGGCCAGGACACCTGAGCCCAACTGGCCCAAGGGATGTTCCCTTTGATGCAGGGCTGTGCTCAGGGTGTTAATGGGAGGTTGGTCAGGAAGGGCTGATCTGTGTCTGGGCTGGGCATGGCATTGGGCACTGAGTGGTGAGCAATGGAGCAATGGTGTTGTGCTCCACATGTGCTTCTTGTGGGGTTTGTTTGTTATAGTTCCAGCTTTTATTACTGCTATTGTTGTCATGGGTAGCAGCAGTGTGTTCACTGAGGGTAACACAGAACACTCACCAGATCATTTTCCCTGTTTCCTGCTGTAGTCCCTGCAGTTACAGGGCTCTGTTTGCTGGTTCATACACAGATTTAGAGCCCCTGGAGAACAAGCAAACAAGGAGCCTCTATAGTGTCTATCCCTTGGCATGTTCTTGAGAGTGACTTTGCAAAAAGCCCTAAGACTGCATGTCTTCAGCTAAGGAGAAGCCCTTTCCTGATGGAGCTGCTGTTGTGCAGCCCAGCTGTGTCCCAGCAGTGCCCATGGCCTGTCCCTGCCTGTGAGCCCAGGATGGACATGCAGCAGGTCTGTGTCCCAGCTGGCAGAGGACCAAGGCCTTAGTCCAGCCCAGGGGCTCTGCAGGAGAGTGTACAAGTGGAAAGAGACAGTTCAGCAAAGGCCCAGTGCTGGTGCTCCCCGGCAGTGCTGCTGTGCTGGGACTCTTTTGCCCTTCTCTGCACACATGGAACTGCCCAGTAGGTGCCTGAAAGTCTCAAATCAAAAACCCCTAACCAGCTAGGCAGGGCTGTTGCAAGAGAGTTTGTTTAAAAATACAAATAGCACAATTACTCAGGTACAGATTTAAAAGAGTAAAATTAATGAAAATAAAAAATTCATTAGATGAGAGGATGAATAATTTAATTGAGCACAACATTATGACAAAAGGAACCCACTGACCACCAAGACAAACCTGGGAAGGCAAGCTGAGCCTGTCATGGGTTTTATTGTGAACACTGTGCAGAAGAAAACTGGCAGGTTCTTGCTGCTGAAAAGCATCCAGTCATCATTTCCCTCAGGGCATCCTTGAGCTCCTGGTTCCTCAGGCTGTAGATGAGGGGGTTCAGTACTGGAGGCACCACCAAGTACAGAACTGACAGTGCCAAATCCAGGGATGGGGACGAGATGGAGTCAGGCTTCAGGTAGGAAAATGTGCTGGTGCTGAGAAACAGAGAGACCACAGCCAGGTGAGGGAGGCAGGTGGAAAAGGCTTTGTGCCGTCCCTGCTCAGAGGGGATCCTCAGCACAGCCCTGAAGATCTGCACATAGGAGATAACTATGAAAATGAAACAACCAAAAGTTAACCAGACACTAACCATAATAAGCCCAAGTTCCCTGAGGTAGGAATGTGAGCAGGAGAGCTTGAGAATCTGTGGGATCTCACAGAAGAACTGGCCCAGGGCATTACCCTGGCACAGGGGCAGGGAAAATGTATGGGCTGTGTGCAGCAGAGCATGGAGAAAGCCACTGGCCCAGGCAGCTGCTGCCATGTGGGCACAAGCTCTGCTGCCCAGGAGGGTCCCGTAGTGCAGGGGTTTGCAGATGGCAACGTAGCGGTCGTAGCACATGATGGTGAGGAGGGAAAACTCTGCTGACATGAAGAAGAAAAAAAAAAACACCTGTGCAGCACATCCTGTGTAGGAGATGGTTGTGGTGTCCCAGAGGGAGTTGTGCATGGCTTTGGGGACAGTGGTGAGGATGGAGCCCAGGTCTGTGAGGGACAAGTTGAGCAGGAAGAAGTGCATGGGGGTGTGCAGGTGGTGGTCGCAGGCTACGGCGCTGATGATGAGGCCGTTGCCCAGAAGGGCACTCAGGGAGATGCCCAGGAAGAGACAGAAGTGCAGGAGCTGCAGCTGCCGCGTGTCTGCCAATGGCAGGAGGAGGAAGTGACGGATGGAGCTGCTGTTGGGCATTTGCTGTTTCTTAGCAGAGGTTCTGTTTAGAAAAGGAAAATATAGGGAGTATTAAAGGGCAGAATCTCTGACAAAGCCAATCTGTTTTTAACTAAAATCAGTGTTTCAACTATTACAAATCGTGCTGCCAAGGAGTCAATGTTCCTCTGCTGCAGTGGGATATGGAAATTTTTTATTACAGCTCTGTCATTCAAAAGGGACATGAGATTGAACCCCCCTTGAATGCAAAAGTTCCATCTCTGTACTCATGACGTAGAAGAGACAACAGATGAAGGTTCTTTTCCACTGGAGGAGTCCTCATTTTCATGGCCCAGCACACAGTGCCCAGCAGAGATGCAGGGAAGGGCCCCAGAGTGACCCAAACGCCCCCTCCCCCAGGGGTGCCTTGGGGACACTTTCCCCCCCACTCCCTGCCCAGGGCTGTGGTGCCTGGAGCTGTCCCTGCCAGCAGCTGCTTCCCTGTGCCCAGGGCTGGTCCCTGGCAGTGCTCCCAGAGCCTATCCCAGCCCTGGGTGCTCAGCTCTGCCCTGCAGAGCCCTCCCAGCACAGGGCACTGCCCAGGGACAGCTCTGGCTGGGCAGGCTCTGATGACAATTTCAGAAATCGCTCAGGAGATCAGAAAACAGACACTGATGCTGCCTGTAAGACACCATGTGCTGATTTGTTATACTGCCTGGTTTGTTCACCTCTGAAAGGGAGAGAACTAGAATTGCAGTGTCTCCCCTTAAATGAGAAATTAATTTCTACTTTTCATTGACCAAAAAAATAAACAAAAGCACAAGGCTGAAAGAGCAGCATGATTCCCTCTGAGGCAGCCTCTGCCTTCCTGAGCTTGTTGAAAGTCTCCTGTGAAATCTCCTCTTGTGCTTTGAAGCTGCAAACAGCCAAGATGCAGGAAGCAGCATATTGAGATAGGGACCCAACCCTCCAAGTCATTGCTCCTTCCCCACAGCCCTTCTCCCCAGCCCTGTGAGCAGCTCCCCAGGCCGGCTGAGAGCTGACCCTGGCAGGCAGCAGAGTCCCTGCCCCAGCACAGCACCCTGGGCTGCAGGACCCTGCTCTGCACCACAGCCCTGGGCACCCCTGGCTGCACCCCCCGGCTCCACAGCTATTCCAAAGTGTCCCCCACAGCCCCCTCCTCACACATCCCATCAGCTGGGGCTGGTCCAGCTTTAGGAGATGCCTCCAGGAGCTGCCCCTGCATTGCCCTGCACCCACAGACTCACCGTGTCCAGCACTGCAAAGATTTCTCCTCCAAGAGCTCTCAGTCATCCTCCCAATGTTGAGCCCCTTTAAGTTCTGTCTGTGCCCTGCTGGTGTCCCTGAGCTGCCCTGGCAGTGCCCTGAGCCCTGCTGGGCTGTGCACAGGAGCTGCTCCTGGGCAGAGCTGTCTCTCTGCAGCGCTGCCCGCTTGCCAGGAGCTCCCTGCGTGCCAGGAGCCCGGCCCAGCTCAGCAGCACAGCAACAGCCCAGGGCATTTAATGGCCCTCTGGGGGGTTTGGTGCTGAGTCCCTGAACATCAGACTCTGAGGAAAGTTAAACTGAGATTCAAACTGTGAAGTTTCTTGCAGTGCTAATGAGTCTCACCGAGGTACACAACTGAGAAAACATTCCCAGGATTTTTTTGAGCAGAAACATGGAGGCAGTGATGACAGGTCAGAGAATCACAGGATCATCATGTTTGGGAGAGACCTTCATGATCTTCTAGTCCAACTGTCATTCAGCACCCCCATAATCACCCCGAAATTGTATTCCAAGCTGCCACATCCAAACACCACCTGAGCACTTGGAGATACCACCACCACACTGGGCTACTTATTTCATTGCCTAAGCACCCTTTCAGTGAATAAAAGTTTTATTTAATATTTAATCTGAACCTCGACCTATGCAATTCAAGTCTCTTTCCTCTCTTTCTGTCCCTATAGGTTTTGCAGAAGAGAGGGAGAATCCCCTCACTAAAACCTCCTTTTGGGTGTTTGTAGAGGAGCAACAAGGTCCTCCCCGAGCCTCCTCTTCTCCAGACTCAAGAACACCAGTTCCTCATCCAACATGTTTTCTAGACCCTTCCCAGCTCGTGTCCCTTCTCTGGACATGCTCCAGGCCCTCAATGTCCTTTTTTTTCAGTGAGGGGCCCAGAACTGGACATAGCACTGAAGGTGGGGCCTCATCAGTGGCCAGTGCACAGGGACAGTCCTGCCCAGGTCCTGCTGGCCACATTATTCCTCATACTGGCCAGGATGCCTTTGGCCTTCTTGTCCACCTGGGCACACTCTGTTTCATACCCAGCTGCTCTCAAGCAGCAGCCCCAAGTCTTTTCCTGCTGGGTAGCTCTCAAGCCACTCAGCTCGCAGCCTGGAACATTCCATGGGGTTGTTGTGATCCAAAGGCAGGACCAGACACTTGGTCTTATTGATCCAGCTTGTCCAGATTCCTCTGTAGAGCCTTTCTGCCCTCCAGCACATCCACAATCACACCCACCTTGGTGTTTTCCACCAATTTACTGAGGGTGCACTCCATCCCCTTGTCCAAATCATCAATAATGATGTTAAACAGGACCAGCCCCAACACTGAGCCCTGGGGAAACCCACTGGTGACCAGCCCCACATGGATTTAGTTCCATTCCCCACCACTCTCTGGGCCATCAGTCAGTTTTTCACCCAGCAAACAGTTCCCTCATCCCAGCCATGAGCAGCCAGTTTCTGCAGGAGATGCTGTGGGAGGTGGTGCCAAAGGCTTGACTGAATTCCAGAGAGACACATCCACAGCCTTTCCCTCATCTCCTGAGTGGGTCATTTTGTCACAGAAGGAGATCAGGTTGGTCAGGTAGGATCTGCCTTTTCCAAACCCAGTCGGGCTGGGCCTGATTCCTTGGTTTTCCTGTTAGTGCTGTCTGATGGCACTCAGGATGATCTGCTCCATGGACTTCCCTGGCACCAAGGTCAGGCTGACAGGCCTGGACTTGTCCAGATCCTCCTTCCAACCCTTCTTGTGGATGGGCATCACAGTTGCTGATTTCCAGTCAGCTGGGACTTCTCCAGTTCACCAAGGGCTGTTGGGCAATGAGTGAAAGTGGCTTGGCCAGCTCTTTCTCCAGCTCCCTCAGCACTCTCAGGTGCATCCCATCTGGGCTCAGGGACTTGTGGAAGTCTCACTGGCAGAGCAGGTCACTCATCATTTACCCCTGGATTTTACAGGAGCTTCACTCAAACTCTCATCTCCAACTTCTAGCCCTGGGATCTGGGTATCCTGAGGACAAATTGGTTTAGTGTAGAGGCAAAGAAGGCATGAGGTCCCTCATCATTTTCCTCCTGCCCTGACCCTGCACTGCCTCTGCATGCAGCAAAGAATGGAGACTCTCCTGAGCCCTCCTTCTGCTACCCATGGATTTAGAGACACACTTTGTTTTCTTTAAGTGCAGAGCAAAACTCAGTTCCTATTTGTCTTCAGCCCTTCAAATTTTCTCCCAACATAACCTCACAATATCCCTGCACACCCCCATGCACTTCTTCCTGCTCAACCTGTCCCTCACAGACCTGGGCTGGATCTACACCACAATCCCCAAAGCCATGCACAACTCCCTCTGGGACACCACAACCATCTCCTACACAGGATGTGCTGCACAGGTGTTTTTTTATTTCTTCTTCATGTCAGCAGAGTTTTTCCTCCTCACCATCATGTGCTACGACCGCTACGTTGCCATCTGCAAACCCCTGCACTATGGGACCCTCCTGGGCAGCAGAGCTTGTGCCCACATGGCAGCAGCTGCCTGGGCCAGTGGCTTTCTCAATGCTCTGCTGCACACAGCCAATACATTTTCCCTGCACCTGTGCCAGGGAAATGCCCTGGGCCAGTTCTTCTGTGAAATCCCCCAGATCCTCAAGCTCTCCTGCTCCCACTCCTACCTCAGGGAAATTGGGCTCATTTTGGTTAGTGCCTGTTTAGTGTTTGGCTGTTTCATTTTCATTATTTTCTCCTATGTGCAGATCTTCAGGGCTGTGCTGAGGATCCCCTCTGAGCAGGGACGGCACAAAGCCTTTTCCACGTGCCTCCCTCACCTGGCCGTGGTCTCCCTGTTTCTCAGCACTGCCATGTTTGCCTACCTTATGCCTCCCTCCATCTCCTCCCCATCCCTGGATCTGGCCCTGTCAGTTCTGTACTCGGTGGTGCCTCCGGTACTGAACCCCCTCATCTACAGCCTGAGGAACCAGGAGCTCAAGGATGCCCTGAGGAAAATGATGACTGGGTGCATTTCAGTAGCAACAATTTGCCAGTTTTCTTCTGTACAGTGTTCACAATAAAACTCATAAAAGGCTCACCTTGCCTTCCCAGGTTTTTCTTGGTGGTCAGTGGGGTTTATTTTTCATAATGTTGTGCTCAATGAAATTATTTTATTCATTCTCTCATCTAAATTTATTTATTTATTAATTAATTTAATTTATTTTTTTCTCATTTATTAATTTAACACTTTCAATCTTTATTTGAGTAATTGTTCTATCTTTGTTTAAAGAAAATAAACACTCTTGCAGTAGCCTTGCTTATCTGATCCTTTTCCTTTGAGACCTTTAGGGATCTAATGGCCAGTTCCATGTGTGCAGAGAGGGGCAGAAGAGTCCCAGCACAGCAGCACTGCCAGGGAGCACCAGCACTGGGCCTTTGCTGACCTGCTCTCTTTCCACTTGTACACTCTCCTGCAGAGCCCCTGGGCTGGACTAAGGCCTTGGTCCTCTGCCAGCTGGGACACAGACCTGCTGCATGTCTAAAGTAAACAATTTCGGCGGAGAGAAAGGACTTCACCAACAAGCTTATGAAGTTTATAGTGAAGACCTTTTATTACACAAAGCACACAGTTTATATGTGGTTAGGACTACAGCTTATTGGCTAAAAGAGTTAACACACCACCACGCCAGATACTTCAATTGGTTAAAGCCTGTCTCTCACAAGTCCCATGTTTATATTATTTCATCCTGACTCTTTTCGTGCCCCTGCAGAGTCCTGTGAATTCCTACTATGTGAATTCCTGGGGAGTAACCTCCTCCCTACCAGCCAGCAGCAGCTGAGCTCTTTCCTGCTTCTGGCTGACAGCTGAGTCTCACAGGGTTTTCTGTAGATCTGAATTGCTCACTTTTGATTTTACTGTAACAACAAATCCCCTTTCTTTATTTTGAGCAATTCAGATTTATAGCATTGACTTGTGAAGTGAGTCTACAACACACTACAATAGGCAAAGCAATAAAACTAAGACAAGTACAGTGATTAAAACAATTGTTAGGCCTTCTTTCAGAAAATTGAAGAACCAACCATTAAATCTCAGCCTTTTCAACCAAGTATCAAAAGCAGATGATGTTACCATTGGCTTTTTCATATAGTCTTTTAGCTATCTTAAATCTGCATGAAAAGACACTGAATGATCTGACAAATTCATGCAGCACGTCCATCAAATTCCTCAAAACAAAGGCCTGGAGCTAAAAGTTGTGCTGAAAAAAAAGAATATCTAAAGCAACTTTAATTTGCAACAATACATGCCTAATTCTATCTACATCAGTGGCAAGACAAGGCATCTAAATTCTTCAGGTAATTATTTGACCTTTAAAGATGCATTGATCAGTCATTTCAGACCTCAGAGAACAGATACACACACACACAGTTATCCTGACAATTCTTTGTAATCGTGCCACAAAAATGGCAATAGCACTTCAGCATGGCCCTTTAGGAGAAGGCTACTGCACCTGATAGCAGCAGCACTTCAGCTTGGCCCTTGGCTGAAAGCTGCTGTGCCTGATGGTAACTGCAGCACAACTGTCTCCATCAAAAAATTCACCAAAAAAATCTATAAGTCATTTTTAGAGCAATTTGTTTAGCTACTTCATTTATCATTTGTTGATCTTGACTTGGTTTTTACTTGCAGTTCTGTCACTTGTACTACTTTATTCTTTTTCTGATGTTAATGTCACTGGTGTTCTCCCCCGATTTTTTTTCAGATCCATAAAATTATTTAGTTATTATCATCTTTCTTTGTCTCTTTCTGCTTTTTCCATAGTTTTCTCCCCCTTTTTATTTTTAGAATATGTAGTGAAAGTACTAATTGACAATACACTTATTAGCTATAAATGCAACCTTATTCTAATGACTTAAACCTTAACCAAATTAGCGTTACTCTGCTAACTCAATTAACACTTTAAATCTTAACTTATTCTGCTTAACATCTTAATTTATTAACAAATTAAACACACTATTCAATTTTACCTAAAATCCTTATTTTCTTAAGAAATTAAAAATAATATTCTATTAGCTTAACAACTTAACTACCTTAACAAAAGAAGAAACTTTATCCTATCTGCTTAACATCATTATCTGTAGCAAATGAAAAAACATTCCTGCAGGCACTGTCAGTGATGCATCAAGAAACTTAAGAAACCTTAACAGAAATATAACAACACTACACAACATTATTTCTAAAAACTGGTTATGTTGCATCAAGTCTTAAATTCATAAAAAACAGAGCTTAACATTTCTTATTCTTATCATTCTAGTGTTACCTGTGGTAAATATGCATTCTTGTATTTAAAAGAACATATCCTAACCAATCTAATGATACATAACTAAAACCATTCTCTGGTTTAATTCACTGCAGAACTCCTAAAAAGAGCTTTTTGAAAATGCCTAATACTAACAAATGGAAACACATCAATTATTATCAGCTGTTATGAATTTTGAATCCAAAGGTTCAAATTAAAAGCTCAATCAGTCACTCAGATGTTCTGGTAACTGATCTTGATTCAGTCAGAGGAAACTGGCTGTTCTTATCCATCGCTGACTTCAACCTGTGAAGACAAAAGTAGAAACTTTTCTCCAAATTATTAAAAGCTGACAACATTCTATAACTTTAAACAAAAGCTAAATTAACAAAGAAATCAGTCCAACAGATTTCTTTGAGGCTTCTCTGTTGCCCTCCGAATTGCTGGAGAAAGATGCTGCATTCTGTCTGTGCATGATGTACTGTAAGGCTGTGACACAGGGCACCAGGTGCCTGTGTCCCGCTGTCTCGAAGGCAGCTGGGCTGATGTTTGTTAGAGCGAGGTCACTCAAGCTGCTCTCTGGGTCACTGACAGGCTTGCAGACTGTCAGGAGTGTGCTGGAACCACAACAACCAGAGTCCTGTGTGAGACTACATCAGCCAGGGGTCTGTGCAAGGAGCTGATGTCGTATGCAAAGCTCCGCCTGCCCACGGTGACGTCTCCGAGGGACCCGCCTCCCTCCCCATCGGAGGGGGGGCTGTTCCCTCCCATCTCAGAGTGGCAGCGCCACTTTCAAATTTCACAGCAAAAATTCTCTCAGCATCGAAAAGCTGGAATAGGGGGGTTTCTGTGTTTGCAAGCACAGTTCTCCCAGTTCCCATGTCGCGCTGTCTTTCTGTCTTGTGCCGATTCCGGGACCTCTCGCAGGGCGGCGGGGACGGCGGGGGGGTGTGGCGAGCGGGAGGAGCTGAGGGTGCAGCGATCCCCGAAAGCGGCGGGAGCTGGACCTGCGTGGCGGTGGCCAGGGCTGGGGGGTGGAGGCGGCGGGAGCGAGAAGAGGCGGCGGGACGCGGAGCGGGGGGGGCAGTGCCCTCGCAGCCGGAGCCACAACGGAGCCACAGTGAGAGCTGGCGGGAGCGGGGGGAGAGGCGAGGCGTCCCCCAGAGCCTGCGCGCGACCTCCAGAGGTGTCCCCCAGGTCGGCCCGCAGCAGAGAGGGGGGCGGCGGGAGCGAGAGCCGATCGCGGCCAGCGCGGAAAACCGCGGCACTCCCTTCGGTTCTAATGTCCCGCAACACATCCCTTGCAAGTTTCTTCCTATCTCTGAGTTTCCCACGTAAACAGCTTAAACGCCGTAACATCGGGAAAAAAGTCTCTATCTTGTGCCCACTTTCAAAACTACTTTAAAGTCCAAAAATTATGGCAAATCCCTTTCTTAGAAAGGATATAAATGGAAGACCTTATCCCCATCTCTTCCCCAACCGCTTGCCCACCTGAATTTTTAAACAAGATTTTCCGGACGACTTTTCCTGTCGCTCCATGACGCGTCTTTTCTGTCTCAGGCTCCGCGGGGCACAGCGGTCCTGCCTGACCACCGGGGCAGTGCTCCCTCTCGGTTGGAAACTTCTCCGCCTCATCCTCGTCTCCTACTGCTTCTTCTTCAGGGTGCAGGGGTAGGGAAACGCAGCCATCCCAGGGAATATCTTCCTCATGCCCGAGGGTATCAGCCGTATTCGGGTGCCAGTTAAAGTAAACAATTTTCGGCGGAGAGAAAGGACTTCACCAACAAGATTATGAATTTTATAGTGAAGACATTTTATTACACAAAGCACACAGTTTATATGGGGTTAGGACTACAGCTTATTGGCTAAAAGAGTTAACACACCACCACGCCAGATACTTCAATTGGTTAAAGCCCATCTCTCACAAGTCCCATGTTTATATTATTTCATCCTGGCTGTTTTCATGCCCCCGCAGAGTCCTGTGAATTCCTACTATGTGAATTCTTGGGGAGTAACCTCCTCCCTACCAGCCAGCAGCAGCTGAGCTCCTTGCTGCTTCTGGCTGAAAGCTGAGTCTCACAGGGTTTTCTATAGATCTGAATTGCTCACTTTTGATTTTACTGTAACAACAACAGTGCCCCTTTGGTTACAGAAGGTTCTGTGGTGCCACAATGTCCCGTTTGGTTCCAGGAGTTTCTGTGATGTTACAGTGTCCCTTTGGTTCCAGGAGGTTCTGTGGTGTCACAATGTCCCCTTTGGTTCCAGGAGGTTCCACACTGTCCTTGCTGGAACACACCTGGTTGGATGTTGCCCCGCCTACACAGCTGCTTCCAGCTCTGGGGTCCCAGCAGAGCAAGGAGATGTGTGATGGCTGTGGTTGCCTTGCTGTTGTGGGGTGATTGGGATATTCCCAAAGGTTATTAAGATGAGGGGAGGCTTCCTGACCCCACAACCCTGGATGAGATGCTCCAGAGAGAAAGCCACACCAACGAAACAGGAACCAAAAGCCCTTTATTGAGGCGAACTGCCTCCTTATATAGAGTTGGGAACAGAACGGTGGGTGGTACCCTGATCCTCATTGGATAAGAAGAGGATCAGGATACACACCAATAACAGAACAAATAAGAGTTTAAGTGACCAATGAGAAATGAACTATAACAGCCAATCACAGAACACGGCAGGAAAAAGTGCCAGGAAAGAGAGCCCTGCAGGGGATGGTGGAAGAAGAACCTGAATAGGGAATGACTAAGAGAAAAAACAAGTGGGGAAGCCATATTAAACTTGTGATGCAGTTTATATTAAACAATTGCTGTGACCATCTCCTGGTCCTCTTCTGGAGCAGGTGCAGCCAGCTGATCATCATCGCTGGAAACCCTCCGTTTGTAGTAGTGATTCCACTGCTGATAACAGAGGTCTTCTGCCACAAACATGGAGCTGTTGGAGCGAGTCCAGAGGAGGCACCAAGATGATCAGAGGGATGGAGAAGCTCTGCCATGAGGGAAGGCTGAGAGAATTGGGATTGTACAGCCTGGAGAAGAGAAGGCCTTGGGGTGACCTGATTTTGGCCTTCCAGGACCTGAAGAGCCAACCAGAAAGATGGAGAGAGACTATTTACAAGGGCCTGGAGTGAAAGGACAAGGGGGAATGGCTTCATACTGACAGAGGGAAGGGTTAGATGAGATATCAGGAAGAAACTCTTTATAGTGGTGGTGGTGGCACAGGTTACTCAGAGAAGTTCTGGCTGCCCCATCACTGGAAGTTGTTCAAGGCAGGGTTGAATGCAAAACATGGACCAGTGGAAAGTGTCCAAACTCAGTTGTCCTCAGGTGATGGGGGTCTGAGTGAAGCCCACATAATCCAGGAGTATATGCTCAGTGCCAGTGACACCCCAGAAATCCCTGGGCCCAGACGGGATGCACCTGAGGGTACTGAAGGAGCTGGATAAAGAGCTGGCCAAGACACTTTCACTCACTGCCCAGCAGTTCTGGTGAACTGGAGAAGTCCCAGCTGTCTGGAAATCAGCAACTGTGATGCCCATCCACAAGAAGGGTTGGAAGAAAGATCTGAGATATTCCAGGCCTTTCAGGCTGACCTTGGTGGCACAGAAGTCCATGGAGCAGATCATCCTGAGTGCCATCACACATCACAAACAGAACAAACAGCAGATCAGGCCCAGCCATTGTGGGTTTGGGAAAGGCAAGTCCTGCCTGACAAACCTGATCCCCTTCTATGACAAAATGACCCACTCAGGAGATGAGAGAAAGGCTGTGGATGTGTCTCTCTGGAATTCAGTCAAGGCTTTGGCACCACCTCCCACAGCATCTCCTGCAGAAACTGGCTGCTCATGGCTGGGATGAGGGAACTGTTTGCTGGGTGAAAAACTGTCTGATGGCCCAGGGAGTGGTGGGGAATGGAACTAAATCCATGTGGGGCTGGTCACCAGTGGGGTTCCCCAGGGCTCAGTGTTGGGGCTTGTCCTGTTTGACATTGTTATTGATGATCTGGACAAGGGGATAGAGTGCAAACTCAGTATATTCATGGACAACACCAAGTTGAGTGTAACTGAGGATCTGCTGGAGGGCAGGAAGGCTCTGCAGAGGGATCAGGGCAGGTTGGATCAATTAGGTAAAGTGTCTGGTCCTGCTTTTGGGTCACAACAACCCCATGGAATGCTGGGTGCAGAGTGCCCTGAGAGCTGCTCATCAGGAAGAGACTTGGGGGTGCTCTTGAGAGCAGCTGGGTATGAACCAGAGTGTGCCCAGGTGGACAAGAAGGCCAATGGCATCCTGGCCTGTATTGATATTAGTGAGGCCAGCAGGACCATGACACAGATTATCCATCTGCACTGGGCACTGGTGAGGTCACATCTCAAGTCCTGTGTCCAGTTCTGGGCCTCTCACTGCAAAAAGGTCATTGGGGGACTGGAGCACGTCCAGAGAAGGGAATGAAGCTGGGTGAGGGTTTGGAAAAACTGCCTGAAAAAGAACAGCTGAGGGAATTGGTGTTCTTGAGTCTGGAAAAAAGGAGGCTCAAGGAGGACCTCATTGCACTCTAGAAAGACCCAAAAGGAGTTTTTGGTGTTGTGGGGCTTGGTCTGTTCTACCAAGGCTACAGTGCCAGAAAGAGATGAAATGGCCCTAAATTGTGTCAGGAGAGGTTCAGATTAGATGTTTAAAAAGGTTTTTTTTTCCCTGAGGCATTGAAATAAGTAACCCAGGGAGGTGGTGGAGTCTCTGGAAGTCTTCACATGGTGTCTGGACGTAGCACTCTAGGATTTGGTTTAGGGGTGATTAAGGTGGTGCTGACTTGACAGTTAGACTAGAAGTTCTTGAAGGTCTCTTTCAACCCTGATGGTTCTGTGATTCTGTGACCTGTCATCACTGTTTCCAGGTTTGTGCTCTAACCAGATCCTGGGGATGTTTTCTGAGTTGGATTTCTCAGTGGGACCCATTAGCAATACAAGAAACTTTACAGTTTGAATCTCACTTTGGTTTCTCAAGAGGTTCCTGCAACTCTCTTCAGGGTCTGATGTTCAGGGACTCAGCACCAAGCCCCCAAGAGGGCCATTAAATGCCCTGGGCTGTTGCTGTGCTGTTGAGCTGGGCCGGGCTCCTGGCACACAGGGAGCTCCTGGCAAGCGGGCAGCGCTGCAGAGAGACAGCTCTGCCCAGGAGCAGCTCCTGTGCACAGCCCAGCAGGGCTCAGGGCACTGCCAGGGCAGCTCAGGGACACCAGCAGGGCACAGACAGAGCTTAAAGGGGCTCAGCATTGGGAGGATGACTCAGAGCTCTTGGAGGAGAAATCTTTGCAGTGCTGGACACGGTGAGTCTGTGGGTGCAGGGCAATGCAGGGGCAGCTCCTGGAGGCATCTCCTAAAGCTGGCCCAGCCCCAGCTGATGGGATATGTGAGGAGGGGGCTGTTGGGGGACACTTTGGAATAGCTGTGGAGCTGGGGGTGCAGCCAGGGGTGCCCAGGGCTGTGGGGCAGAGCAGGGTCCTGCAGCCCAGGGTGCTGTGCTGGGACAGGGACTCTGCTGCCTGCCATGGTCAGCTCTCAGCCAGCCTGGGGAGCTGCTCACAGGGCTGGGGAGAAGGGCTGTGGGGAAGAAGCAGCCCCTGGGAGGGCTTCTTCTCTCGCTCAGTGGCTGCTGCAGGGTTTGGGACTGTCACAGTCCCCACACCAACCCCAGGCAGTTCCCAGGGCACATTTCAAGGTGTACATTAAAGCAAAGGCTACGTGAAAGAAGGATGCTGTGATTTTAGTCTTCTGACCTGACATGTCTGGCTGGACAATGGCACATACAAATTAATATCTCAGTTGAGGAGGAGGCATGGAAGCTCCAAATCTGGCTCTCTAAGAGGAGAAGAAAACAGGGACTTCTCTCCAGCAGAGCCCATCAAACATACACCTCCGGGCTGGGACTGAGGAGATGTTCCAGATCTGTTTTTGGAAGCAGCACTGGCCTGCTCTCAGCACAGCACAAATACTTATGGGTTTATTTATTCTAAGATTTATTGGTGTGAAACCAATGTGAGTGCAGCACAAGGGAAAGCTCACAGCAGATGGGAAAGAAAGATAAACACTGCATCTCTCCTGGCTCTACTCTAAGCCACAGAGAGCTGAGGCCCTTTGCCTCATGTCTTGTCTCAAGACCTTTTATATTTTCAGTCAAAGGATTGAAAATCTCTAACCCTAAAAAGAACACTCCCCAAGTATGATGTTGCAAAATACAAAATAGAGCCAAAATTATTCTAAGGACATGTTCAGCCTCTCTTCTGCAGAGTCAGCAGGACAGAGACTGAGAATTTTAGAAAAGTGGATTACATTTGACGTGTCTCATGATTCTCAGAGGTGTCATAAACCAGCTCCATTTCCCCAGTGCAGCAAGGCAAAACTGAGTACTTGGCAGCACATGGGCAGAGATCCTGCTCCTCACATCACCCTGAGCCAGCACAGACCAAAGAAGGGAAATTAAATTCCATTGGGGGAGATTACTATGGAAAAATGGATTGGCTTTGCTGAGAGGAATCTGTCTTAATTTTTCCCTGTTTCTTCCTGTGTTTGAACAGGTCCTGTGCAAAGAAATAGCAAATGTCCAACAGCAGCTCCATCAGCCAGTTCCTCCTCCTGCCATTGGCAGACACGCGGCAGCTGCAGCTCCTGCACTTGTGGTTCTTCCTGGGCATCTCCCTGGCTGCCCTCCTGGGCAACGGCCTCATCATCAGCGCCGTAGCCTGCGACCACCACCTGCACACCCCCATGCACTTCTTCCTGCTCAACCTGTCCCTCACAGACCTGGGCTGCATCTGCACCACTGTCCCCAAAGCCATGCACAACTCTCTCTGGGACACCACAGCCATCTCCTACATGGGATGTGTTGCACAGGTCTTTTTCTTTTTGTTCTTCATCGTGACAGAGATTTCCCTCCTCACCATCATGTGCTACGACCGCTACGTTGCCATCTGCAAACCCCTGCACTACGGGACCCTCCTGGGCAGCAGAGCTTGTGCCCACATGGCAGCAGCTGCCTGGGCCAGTGGCTTTCTCAATGCTCTGCTGCACACAGCCACTACATTTTCCCTGCCCCTGTGCCATGGCAATGTCCTGGGCCAGTTCTTCTGTGAAGTGCCCCAGATCCTCAAGCTCTCCTGCTCACAGTCCTACTTCAAGGAACTTGGACTCATTGTGGTTACTGCCTGTTTAGCCTTTAGTTGTTTTGTTTTCATAGTTTTCTCCTATGTGCAGATCTTCAGGGCTGTGCTGAGGATCCCCTCTGAGCAGGGACGGCACAAAGCCTTTTCCACGTGCCTCCCTCACCTGGGCGTGGTCTCTCTGTTTGTCAGCACTGCCATGTTTTCCTATCTGAAGCCTCCCTCCATCTCCGCCCCGTCCCTGGATCTGACATTGTCAGTTCTGTACTCGGTGGTGCCTCCAGCACTGAACCCCCTCATCTACAGCCTGAGGAACCAGGAACTCAAGGATGCTGTGAGGAAAATGATGACTGGATGCTTTTCATCAACAATAACCTGTCTTTTCTGCTCTATAGAGTTCATAGTGTAACTCATTAGAAGCTCAACATGCCTTCTCAGGTTTTTGGTGATGGTCAGTTGGCTCTTCTTGTCAGGATGTTGTGCACAATAAATTTTTTTATTAATTTCTTTTGTCATTCTTCGTTTTTCTGTGTGACTCAAAATCTCTGAGGAATTGTGCTCTCTTTATATTCAAAGAAAATGAATTATCCTGAACTGTTCTTGTTCATCTGTGATCCTATCTGTGGGACCTTCATAAAGCTGCAGGGCAATTTCATATGTGCAGAGCAGAAGGGGAAAGAGTCCAGCACAGCAGCACTGCTGGGGACCAGCAGGACTATTTAGAGTTGCTCCCTTTCCACTTCCACACTCTCCTTCTAAGACCCCATGTTGGTGTAAGATCTGAGTGCTCTGCCAGTTTGGTTGGGCTGTTTCTGTGTGGTGATGCCCAAAGGGGCACAAAGAAACTGCTTAGAGACAGAGTTTTAATCTTTAAGCAGCAAGGGATTTATTGAAGCAACGTTGGGGAACCGTCCGATTCTCGTCGGACAACAGAGTTCTGAAGTCAGCAGTGTGAAGCCAGAGTATTTATACAGTTTCTGTGAGAGATTACATCATTTTTACATGCATATTGATGTTATTGCAACACTTGGTTATAATATATAGAGCAGGCGGAGTCCAGGCGGAGTCAGGGGTGGAGTTGTCATTTTGAGGAATATTATGGTGGGAGTTCCTGTTACCTCATCTGGTAGGGGTCTCATTTCACCTCCTCATCCTCGGTGAACTTTTCAACTTCTACTGAATTTTGCTGATTTTAATATAGATCGTGCCAAAATGCTGTGTTTGAAATTTCTTGTCTCTTCCTGCAGGTCACCGTGTCCTGTGCTCGGGCTGTGCTTCTCCCTTATATGTTATTGCCTGCGTATTTCGTATTGGTTTGGACGGAGCTCAAGACCACCTTTGGATAGCTCCCAAACCTGGTTTCTATCCAGCTATATTTCCTGTGGCTGGCTTCAGAGACTGTTTTGTGTTAATTCTTTGGGTCCTGTGCTTGCTCTGCTTCAGTGGGAGTGCTGTGACTGCCAGCAGACTATGGGCATTTTTGTGGCAGAGTTGGCCTCAAACAGCAGTTCCATCATGAAAAGGGATCTCCTCAACACAGTGCCTGCAGGCTTAGGTCTTCTTCTAAAGTCACTCTGAAGAACATGCACAGAGAATGGACTCTTAAAGAGGCTCCTTTTTTGGCTTGTTCTCCAGGGTCTCAGTGTGATGAGATCAGGGGCTCAGGGTGGCCTTCGAGAAAATTAGATCTGCTTTTGCTTGTTGATGGCCAGAGCCCAGGCAGATGGAGAATGATCTGGGATTAACATTCATGGGTCTCTGTAGCTTGTGACAGGAATGATGGCAGGAGAATGTTTTATTGAAGAGACCTGGGAACAGCCAGGAGAACTCAAAGGACCTGCAGGGACAGTTTGTGCCAAGGAGTCAGCAGGAAATTCAGCCCAGTGAGCACAGGCCTGTCAAGTGTGGGGTCACTCCATGATTATATTCTATATCTGGGTGTAAACTGAAAAGCAAGAGCTCTGAAGATCCAGGGGACACATCAGGTACAGGGAAAGGAGTCTAAGTGACCTGTCTTACCCTCAGTGAAATTCCACCGTTGGATCCAGTGTAGTACCCAGACCCATCTCCCAGCACTGGAACAAGGCAGGGCCCCTCTGAGCACCCTCCATGACCACACAAGAGCTTGTGTGGCAGGGGGTCAGTGGCAGGGACCACCATCAGCTGGCTCTGCCTCCCAGCCTGACCAGCACAGCCCAGCAGTGCCCCCCCGTGGCCCCAGGCACCACAGCCCTTGTGCCCTGCAGAGCAGCACCCCCAGCTCAGGGACTGTGGGGAGCACAGGGAGGGGCTGCAGGAATGGCTGGTCAGGCCAGCACAGACGTGTTCCCCTGGGGAAAGGCTCTGTGGGGAGATGGGATGTGCCAGGAGAAGAGCAGGGCACGCTGTGGGTGCCCATGAGGGTGGAAAGAGAAACACTTTGCTGTTGGTCCCAGCTTTGGGAAGGCTGCCCTGTCCCTTGAGCTGCCTGAGGAGCTGCTGGGTCAATTCTCTCCTCTGGGGACCAAGGGGGCTGTGAAATGTCTGAGGTGGGGAATTAAACAATAAATAAACCACAGAGGAACTGGATCATTGTGATCAAGTGAATGCACATTTATTACACACTACACACTGTTTATATGGAGCTAAAGCCTCGTACTATTGGCTACATTGAACCTCACACCATATAACTGCAAATCCCAATTGGTTATAACCCATATCTCACAAGTCCAATGTTTATATTGTCTCATCCTCGATGTTTTCAGGTGCACCTCCAGAATCCTGTGTGAAAGTCGAGGCGGTCCCATGAGAAACCTCTGGGGAGTTGCCAACTCCTCCAAGCAGCTGTGACTGTTTATTCTTAGCTGCCTTCAGTCTCACAGGGTTGATGCAGGCTGGATCGTTCATGAGCCCATTTTCTGAAAGAAACCCCTCAACATATCCCCTCTCTTTATTTTGAGTGATCCAGGCCTGCCTCACAGACTAGTGAACTGTATTAACAACACATTGCAATATACAAGGCAAGAAAACCAAAGCAGCTACAAAAAATACAACAATTGTTAGGCCCTCTTTCAAAAAATCAAATGACCAACCATTAAATCCCAACTTTTTCAACCAATCACCAAAAGCAGATGTTGTTACAGTCAGCTTTTTCATTTTGTCCTTCAACTGTCTCAAATGTGCATAAATGGACACAGAATGGTCTGATAAATTCATGCAGCACATCTATGAAATTCCTCAAAGCTAAGGCCTTGAGGTAAAAGCTGTGCTGAAAGCAAAGACAATCCAAAGCAACTCTATTTTGCAGTAATGCACGACTAATACTGTCTGCATCAGTGGCAAGACAAGGCATCTACATTCTACAGGTAGTTCTTTGGTCCTTAAGGATGCATTGATCAGTCATTGCAGACGTCAGAGGAGACACAGAGACACACACACAGAGACACACACACAGACACAGACACACACACAGACACACACAGACACACACACAGACACACACAGACACACACAGACAGACACACAGACACAGACACAGACACACAGACACACACACACACAGACACAGACACACACACAGACACAGACACACACAGACACACAGACACAGACACAGACACACAGACACACACACACACAGACACACACACACACAGACACAGACACACACAGACACACACACAGACACAGACACAGACACACACACAGACACACACACAGACACACACACACACACAGACACTCACACACACACACACAGACACAGACACACACACACAGACACAGACACACACACAGACACAGACACACACACAGACACACACACACACACACACACAGACACAGACACACACAGACACACACACACAGACACACACACACACACACAGACACACACAGACACACACAGACACAGACACAGACACACACACACACACACACACAGACACACACACACACACACACAGACACACACAGACACACACAGACACAGACACACACAGACACACACACACACACACACACACACAGACACACACAGACACACACAGACACAGACACACACACACAGACACAGACACACACAGACACACAGACACAGACACAGACACACACAGACACACACACACACACAGACACAGACACACACACACACAGACACACACACACAGACACACACACACACACACAGACACACACAGACACACACACACACACACACACACACAGACACACAGACACACACACACACAGACACACACACACACACAGACACACACACACAGACACACACACACACACACACACACACAGACACACACACACACAGACACACACACACACAGACACACAGACACACACAGACACACACAGACACACACACACAGACACACACACACAGACACACACAGACACACACAGACACACAGACACACAGACACAGACACACAGACACACACAGACACACACACACACACACACACACACACAGACACACACACACACAGACACACACACACACAGACACACAGACACACACAGACACACACAGACACACACACACAGACACACACACACAGACACACACAGACACACACAGACACACACACACACACACTGTCAACCTGACAATTCTCTCTAATTGTGCCACAAGATTGGCAGCAGCACTTCAGCACGGGCCCTTAGCAGAAGGCTACTGCACCTGATGTTAACTGCAGCACAATTGTCACAATCACAAAAGGCACAAAAAAAATCTATCTATAGTTCATCCTTAAAGCAATTTGTTTATCCAACTTCATCTATCATTCATTCATCACTTTTTCACTTCTATTTTATTTTTCTCTTTTTATTTTCATTATTGTTCTCCCTCGGAGTTTTTTTGTGAACCCCTTTTTTTATTTTTTTCTTTTTCTCTTTTTCTTATTCTTTCTTTTTCCACTGTTCACGCTCCCTTTTTATTTTTTGAACCAGGAACAGACACTTAATTGCTGCTCTGTTCTGTAATGTAGCAAGTTTAACCCTATTTACTATCAGTACTAGTTAACAATACACTCAAAGCTATAAATGTAGCCTTACTCTAATGATTTAAACCTTTACCAAATTAACATTACTCTGCCAACTCAATTGACACTTTAACTCTTAACATTATTCTCCTTAACTTCTTAACCTCTTAACAAATTAAAAACATTATTGCAATAACCGAACATCCTTATTTGCTTAAGAAATGACAAACTATTCTATTAGCTTAACAACTTAATTTTCTTAACAAAAGAAAAAACATTGTTCTATCTGCTTAACGTCATTATTTCCTTAACAAATGAACAAACATTCCTGCAGGCATTGTCATTGGTGCACCAAAGAGCTTAAAAACCTTAACAGAAATATAATACCACCAAACAACACTTTTTCTATAAACTGATTATGTTGCATTAAGTTCTACATTCATAAGAACAGATCTTAACACTTCTAATTCTTGTAATTCTAGTGTTTCTTGCAATAAATATGCATTTCTGTATCTAAAAGAACAAATCTTAACCATTCTAATGCCATATAACTAAAACCATTATCTGTTTTAATTTACTTCGATACTCATAGAAAAAGCTTTTTGAAAATTCCTAATACCATCATATGGAAATACATAATTTACTACTGGTGTAATGGATTTGAATCTGAGGGATAGAAACTTTTCTCCAAATTATTAAAGGGTTACAATACCTATAACTTTTTAACAAGAACCAAATTAACAAAGGAATCAATTCAACAGGAGATTTCTTCAAGGCTTCTGTGTTGCTCTCTGCATTGCTCAAGGAAGGTGCTGCGTTCTGTCTTTGCATGATGTATTGTAGAGCTGTGATCGAAGGGCACCAGGTCTGTGTTTCGCTGTGCCGAAGACAGGCTGGGCTATTGCTTGTTAAAGTGAGTCCGACTGGGTTTGTTTTGACTACAATACCCAGAAGTCCTTTATGAATGGACGACATTACTCAGGAGTCTGTACAACAATCCGATGATGTAGTGCAAAGCTCCACCTGTCCGAACTACAATAACCATGAGCCTTTGCAAGACTCGTGCATGGCAGAAAGCTCGGTGACATAATGCGAGGGAGCCGCCCTCTCCCCATCGGAGGGCAGGCTGGGCCCTCCCTGCTCGGAGCGGGAATTTGCCATTTTAAACCGCGCTGCAAAAATTCTCTCGCATTGGCAAACTGGAAAATGGCTGGCAACAAACTTTTGCAGCCTCCCAGAGGAAAGAACAAAGCAAAACAGAGGCAAGAGATCAATTTTCAGCAACTTACGGCTTTCTAGCAGACTGAGCAGAAAATGTGGAGCTTGAAGACAGAATGTGACACAGCCCACGTGCTGCGAGATGGCCAACAGCTGCATTCAGGGTTATATTGTCCCTTGCAAGTACAGATTTGTGTCCCATATCCCGTTTTTTGATGTCTGTCTCTCTATTGCCAACTCTGGAAGCCCCTGCACGGCTGTAGGGGGGTTGGGGGGCAAAAATCGGCGTTCCCAAGGCTATGAGAAACAGCAATGGCAAGCGGGAGGTGGGGAGGAAGCAACATTCCCAAGGCAGCAGGAGCCGAAGCCATGGCATGGCTGGAGCAGGCGGCGAGCCCGTGGAGAGTGGGAGTGGGGAAGCGGCGGCGTTGGCCAGGGCTGGGGGGAGGAGGCGGTGGCTCTGACAGAGAACGGAGCCGGACCTGCGGTGTGCCCGGGGCGAGCAGAGAACGGTGCTGGGGGAGACGAGACCTCACAGCTGTGCAAGCCGTTGAGACAAAACCTTTCCAGGGCACACAGAGATGGCAGAGCCAAGGGTGAGCTGGGAAAACAAAGCAAGTCCTGGTTCTCTGGTTCTCTCTGGTTCTCCTCTTGTGCTACAGGAGGTCTGTGCACCACTGGATTGGTCTCCAGAGGGAAGGTTCCAAACCTTGGGAATGGTTCAATGGGTCCCTCTTCAATGCCCTGTACATTCCATCTTCTCCTGGAGAGCAAAATGTTGAGCTGGGCTGGGGCTGAGTGCAGGAAGGCACAGGTAGGTCCAGATCTAAGGAGGTGGGAACTGCTTTTCCTGGTTGTGCCAAAGCCCTGGGACACAGCCCATGGATTTGTGGGATGCAGGTGCTGGTGGGGGTTGAGGCCATGCCAGGATGAAGCCCATGGGAATATCCCCTCCTTTGAGGGGTGGGAGGCAGTTTGGGCTCTGCCTGTGGGAGGTTTCCTGGGAAGGGTGGTCCCTGCTCCTGCAGCACTCCCTGGGATTGGGAATCCTTCCCTGAGCTCTGGCTGTGCTCTGGGTGCAGGTTTGGCATCCAGGGTGATGGCCAATGTGCCTACACCAGCTCCCATGGGATCAGCAGAGACTGGTGCTCCCAGAGGAAATTCTCCATCTGCAGCCACCCCTAGAGGAGCCCCAGTGGGGTTTGGAAGGATCCAGGAACCCAGAATTCCACCTGAAACTTCCCTCTTGACAAAGATCCACCACCAGCTGCCCTTAATCTCACACAACTCTGAGTCTCCCTCTGGTTTATATTTAAATTTTAATTTGGAGCACTGGAAACTCCTCCTGGCGACAACACAGAGGGAGTCCCTGGGTATTTTCAGGCACCATCAGGGTGGAGAGAGGGACCTGCAGCTGCTCAGCCCCCAAACCCACATCAATCAGCCCCTGCTGGCAGCTCTCCCCTCCTGCCCCTCAGGGATTGCCACTGCCCAGGAGCTGCTCCCTGCTGGAAATTCAGGGGAAATCTGCTCCAGTCCCTGCCTGGAGCTGGGCTCTCATGGATTTAGGGGAGTTTTACCATGGACTCAAGGGGGGGTTTATCCCTTTTGGATGCCTCACCTTGTCCCTGCAGCAGCCACACCACGATGCCCACCAGGACCAGTGTCCCAACCCCTCCAGCTCCCAGCAGAGCCCAGAACCAGTGAGGACCTGCAATGGGACCATACTGGGAGCGAGGGAGGAAGCAGCTCTTCTTCCTCTGTGCTCCCTGCTCTGCTTTTAATGCTCTGCCTCAGCTGCAGGTCCCCCACATCCCTCTGCTCAGCGAGGAAACCTCACAAGGCTCTCTGGGAGCCCAGAAATCCCACAAGGTGCCTCTTTGTTCACTTGTCCCAGTAAAGCTGCAGAGCCTCAGAGCTCAGTCCCTCCCTCTCCTGCCCTGAGTTGCACCCAGAGGTGTCCTGGGCATGGGGAGACCCCCAAGCCAAGCCCTGGGGATGTTTGGAGTGATCCCAGAGGGGGCTGCAGGGCCCCCCAGCCCCGCTGAGCAGGTGAAGCCCTGCACGGTGTCCGTGGGCACTGGCTGTATTTTCCATCCTTCCCAAGGAAATGGGGTGAGAAGAACAAAACCTGCTGGTGCCAACACTGTGCCCCAGGCTGGGGGTGGGCAGCAAACCCTCTGGAGGGCAAAGCATTGGGGTTTGGCCACCAGTAGCTCAGGAAAAGGCACACAAGGTCCTTTTCTTCCCCAGCATTTCCTGCAGGGAAGGGATCCAGCCCCATCAGGGACATTGGCCCCTCCAAACCCGTCCCCCCAAGCAGAGCCCCCCTGGGATGGGGCAGAGGGGCCGAGGGACGTCACTCACCGGGGCCCCTCCGGGGCACAGCAGGGCTGGCACAGATGGGGGTCAGTGCCCTGTCCCTGCCCCCAGGACATTGGGATCCGGGATAACGGGGGGTTTGGCCCCTCTGGAGCAGGAGCAGAGCCCGGCAGGGGGGTGGGCTCGTGTCCCTCCAGGCTCTGAGTCGCTGTCCATGTGTCACCGCGGCCGCAGGAGCCACAAAGAGCCACTGCCGAGGGTGAAGCTGCTCCGAGGGGTGTGAAGGGGCTGTGGGGGGAGAGAGGAAGGTGCTGAAAGGGCTCCTGGAGGTACATCCCCCACCTCCTCCTCCTCTTCTTCCTCCTCCCTTTCAGTGACATGGAGTAATATAGACATTATGATGTAAATATATTACATATTATTCTATAATTATTATACTTAATAAAATATTGTTATTGTATTAGAATATTACCAACATACTATTTTAAATTATAGTTTAATTCTAATTATTTGATTATATTGTCATTGCATAATGTGCTTTATTTATTTATTTATATAGTTTAATATATATAAAATAAAATTCTAGTTTTACTAATACTTTAAGTCTAAGTATTTGATTATCTTTTCAGTATGTGATTTTTATTAGTTATTTATTTTTTCCTAGTTATCTATATATTTTTATACCTTTTATATATTTATATTTTTTATTTAATTAATTTCTTTAATAATTCATTTTTATTCACTGATAAATCCAATCTATAATTTCATTAGTTGCGACTTATTAAATGTATTCTTAATTAAATTATGCATTATTAAATTTTTGTTGATTAACTATTATCCCCCCGTGCCCTGTGCCCCCCATGTGCCAAATAACCAACCCCACTGTGCCCTGTGCCCCCAGCCCTTGGTCTGCAGAGCGTTGCCAGAGGAACAGAAACCTTTGCACAGACCCCACAAACTCAGGGAGAGGGATCAGGGCACAAAATGGGTCTGAAATGAAGCAAAGCTGCTTTTTATCCCAACAGGCCTGGGACAGTCCCACCTGGGGGGTGCTGGGTGTGTTGTTCACCCGTCTCCACCCCTGCCCTGCCCTCACTCCAACCCACACTGGCTGCAGGTTCCTGCCTGGAACAGCCTTGGGGTTCTCCTGGGAATGGAGGTGACCAGTTGTTCCAAAAATCTCTCTGGGGAGAGTTTTGTGGGATGCAAAGCCACGGAGTAAATGTGAATCCCAAATCC
Source organism: Pithys albifrons albifrons (assembly GCF_047495875.1). Classification (NCBI taxonomy): domain Eukaryota; kingdom Metazoa; phylum Chordata; class Aves; order Passeriformes; family Thamnophilidae; genus Pithys; species Pithys albifrons. The sequence goes on from NC_092464.1 coordinate 61,065,136, forward strand.
ATGGGACACTTGGACCATTTTATGACCAATTCCCAACCTTGTCCCCTCCTTTTTCTTCAACTTTTTTGGGTGGTAATCCCAGTTTAGGGCCAGTCCCAGAACACCCAGCACCATCTTTTTATAGAGGTAAAAATACTTTTATTTTTTTCCCTCATGTATCCAAAACCTGAAGGAAAAAAAAAAAAAAGAAAAGGGAAAAAAAAAGAAAAAGTAGGAATTTGCCCCAGTTTCTTCCAGTAGCAGGAAACAGGATAAAAGAGGATAACCCCAAAATCTGAGTAGGAAAAACTATGCCGTTACTTTTATTTTTTAAAAGTTTATTATAATTTCTTGTTATTATGTTTTTATATTTCATTCTAGTTTTTACTTTTCTGATTTTTTCCTTTTTTTTCCTTTTTTAGTTTGTGTTTTTTTCCATACTCTCAAGTTTATTCTTATTTTTCTTCCTCTCACAGTCACCTTTACACCCTTACAGAAGATGCTGTGCTGACCTGCCCTTCCCACAGCCTTTCTTTGGTGCTGTCAGGCCACGGATTGCAAGAAAAACCTCAACAACGATTTAAAATAAATGAGGCTTTGTGGTTAAACCCCGCAGGGGGTGATTTAGTTACAAAACACTTATTTTTGAAGGGTTTACATTAAGGAAATGATCAAAAGGGCTGGAGGGAACCGCGCTGGGTCCTCGTGGCCGCTCTGGGGTCACCTCGGGGACCCTCCGAGCAGAGCGACCCCCTCCTGCACCCCCAAATCCATATTTTTGGATAATCTGCCCTCCCCAGCTGAGGAGAAAAGCTGGAAAAGTTGGGAAAGGGCTGAAAAGCAGATGGAGCTGGAGGGTGGAGCTGCAGGAAAATTCCCCAGGAAAAAACTCCAGTAAGAATAAATCAAAATAATTATTAATTCTTTGAATACTTCTCGGTTTGGTTTTGCAGCACGTCGGGGCCAGGAGGAGCCAGAAGAGGGGTTAGAAAGACAAAATTTAATTGGGGGAGAAATACTTAATATTAAGGAGAAAATTTAATTGACGGGATTTTAATGCGGGAAGATTATTCTGACTGGAGAGGAAATTTAATTGGGGCAGAAAACCTTAATGAGGGGAGAAAACTTTACTCGGAGAGAGAAGATTTTAATTGGGAGAGAAAAGTAAGATTGGGAAGGACCCTTTAATTATGGGGAGAAAGTTTAATTTTCAGTTAGTTGTAATTAGAAAGGAAATTTTATTTCGGGGGGGAACTTTATTGGAGGAAAAATGTTTGAGTGAGAAAACGTTAATTATGGAACAAAAAGTTTAATTGGAGGCAGAAAATGAGGAAGTTTGATCATTATAATGAAACTTTAATTTCGGGGCGGGGGGTAAATTTAATCGTTCGGAGGAAACTTCTGTTTATTCTCCCTCGAATCCCGCTCGTAGAGACACAGGAGCCTCTGTGGGAGCCTGCGCGGAGTTCAGACGGCTTTGGGAAGAATTCAGGGGTATTTTGGGAGAATTCCGAAGTACTTCGGGAGCTTTCAAATATTTCGGAGCACTCGCAAGTATTTGAGGAGGTTTCTGTTATTTGGTGAGAATTCAGAGATATCGGAGAGGGAGAAATTCAGAGCTATTCTGGGAGGAATTCGGGCGTATTTTGCAGGAATTCTTCGGGGCTCTCGAGACCCGCGTGGGTCTCTGTCCGCGCTTCCCTCCCAGCTCGAACCTGCCCAAGTTGATCCAAAGCCGCTGTTGTGCCCCGAATTTGCCGCCAGCGGTTCCCCCGCTGCTCCAATCCCCGCCCGGGCTGTGGCACTGAGATGCGGCTGCTCGGCCGGGCAGGTCACGGGATAAACACTTTATTAAAAGGGATTTTAGTACATGGAGGCGATTTCCCGGCGTGTCTCGGCTCGGCGGGGCCCGAGCCGTGCTGGGGGAGCTGGTTGGGAACTGGGGGGCGGCCCCAGCGCGGTGCCCTCGGGCTGAACGGAGCCGGGTGGGAACAACCCCCCGATGCCCCCCCGGTGCCCGAGGGCTGAGCGGAGCCGGCTGGGAACAACCCCCCGATGCCCCCCCGGTGCCCTCGGGCTGAGCGGAGCCGGCTGGGCACACCCCGCTCGTCTCCGCCTCTCCAGCCGCTTCCCGGCTCAGGTTCTGCCGCCGCTCGGCCCCGGCCGGTCCCTCGGGGCGGCTCTTTGGGTGTCACGGGCCGGCGGGGACCCCTCGGTGCCGCTCATCGCCCCCTCACACCCCCCGGGGCCGCCCCGCTGATCGCTCGGGGCAGCTCTTTGAGGTACCGGGCGGCACAAACCCCTTGTCGCAAATGTTTTATTCCGTATATTTTTTCGCTATATTTTATTCTGTATGTCCTGCTGTGCGGCTCCTTCGGTGACACGGGGCACTGGAGACTCCCCGGTGCGGTTCTTTACTTGTATTTTATTCAATGTTTTGTATTCCGTTCACACTTCCCGTCCCTCGGTGCCGCCCTTCTGTCCCCGCCCAGTGATGCGGCTTTTTCGGGCACACCGAACACCGTCCGACCTCCACGGTGCCATCCCCGCCGCTCCCTCGGGGCAGCTCTTTTTAGATACGGAGCGGAGACCGTTCGGCGCAGGTTTTTATTCGATTTATTTTATTGTCTCTAATCGATTGTATTCACAGCTCGCCTGTCCCGCTGTGCAGCTCCTTCAGTGACACGGGACGGCCGGGACCCCTCCGTGCCGGTCACCAGCCCCTCACACTCCCCGCTCTCTCGGGGCAGCTCTTTTAGATCCGGGGCGGCGGGGACCCCCCGAGCGCGGCTTTTGATTCTATTGATTTTATTCTCTGTGCTTAATTCCAGTCACCCCTCGCCCTCCCCTCGGTGCAGCCCTTTGACACCACCCGACAGCGGGTCCCTCGGGGCAGCTCTTTCGGTGACTCGGGAAGGCTCTTTGAGTACATTTTATTCTACTCTCTCTATTTTATTCCATTCCATTTCATTCCCGCACCCCACCCAGGGCGACTATTTCACCGCCGCTCCTCCTCACTTGTCTCGCCGTGCAGTTCTTTCAGTTATCGGGCGGCGGAGACTCCCCCGGTGCGGATCTTTTGTTTTACTATTTCTATCCTCTGCATTTTATTCTCTTCAGACCTCGCCCCCACCTCCGGTGACTCCCGACAGGGCCCGTCCCGCGGGGCGGCTCGTCAGTGCCGGCCGGGCCCCCTCAGTGCCGATCTCTGTTCCATTTCCTTCATTCTCTGCTTTGTATTCGCACTTCGCTCGTCCCGCGGGGCGGCTGTTCAGTGACACGGCCTGGCGGGGCCCCCTCGGAGCGGCTCCCCCAGGGCCCTTCCCCTTGCCCTTCCAGTCCCCGTTCCCGCCGGGATTCCCCGCCCGGCTCCCCCTCCCCGCCCGCCCCTCCCCGTCACGACCCGGCGGTGCCGCTGCCGGAGCCGGAGCGGCTGCGACGCGACTTCCCCGCGCTCCAGGGCCCGACTGAGGGGGTCTCGCCTCAGTTCTCTTTGGTTTGTTCTTCCAAAGCTGGGGAAAAACGATTTATGGTCCTTTCTGACGCAAATCTGTTCCCTCCTCCGCTCGGCCAAAGGGATCTGGGGCTGTTTTCCCTTTTGGGGGCAAATAAAACCAATGCCCTGAGTGCTGGCAAGAGCAGCAGCCCTGCAGCCCGTGGAGCCCGTGCTGGCCTGTGCCTGTCAGACGAATAGAGAGTAATGAATCAGTGGTTAATTAACCTAATAAAGTGCTCCTAATTAGAGGGCAGGATAAAGGAGTCCCCAGGGCTTCCACTGAGCGTGTACCAGTTCCACAACACTCTTTTTGTATATTTTTTTTAAATAGACCTGACATTTCATTGATTCCAACATTTTATGAGTCTTTCAATTATATTTTATTGATTCTCATCTCTTAGCCTTCAGAATCAACACCCTGATCTTTTATTTTCACCATTCTGGAAAGTGAGAAATACTTTTTTCCTCTTGGTACCTTGTGCTGGAACTCCTTGTCCTTTCTCCTGGTTTTCCTCCCTCTGGATACAAACCCCCCAGGCCCCATCCCAGGGGTGCAGGGACTGGGGGTCGTGTCTGCTGGGCCCCCAGATTGGTGGGGGAGAGGAACTCGAGGGGATGCTGTTGGGGGTGGGCTAATGCCACCCCTTGGGTCCCCAAGAGCTTCTCAGGGTGGGCAAACTGAGGCCCGGACTGAGGGAGGAGGGGCTGGGGGGGGCTTTTCTCCAGGCTCTGATTGGCTGCTGTCCCACCCCCCATGCTGGGACCCCCAAAGGAGATTTTTTTGGGAATGCTCAGCTCCTCCTGCCCCTGCTCAGGGGGGCTGCAGGGACTTGGGGGGTCTCTCCAGGGAGCTTTGCCCCAGGACACCCTGCCTCGGGCTCTGGGGGTGGGGAGTGATGGATGCCTTGAGTCTCTCCCTTTCCCATGCCCCTTCATTGAACAGGATCTGGCATTCCAGAGCCCGAGGGGTCCTTATCGCAGCCCGCCCCCCCCCCCCCCCCCACTGTCCCCACTGTCCCCTCGGGGCCCTCACGGCCACCCTGGTGCTCAGCACCCACAGCTGGGGCTGAGCTGGGGCTGCTTTTCTTTGCCCTCTTGTGCTGGGAGAGAGAAGGAGCCTTTCCCTGGAGCAGAGGCCCTGCCCAGGACTGGGAAATGGTTCTGGGTGGGGAAGGCTGGTGGGTTCCATCCCCCTGACCCACTGGGGGCCGGTGGGGGAAGGGCTGGAGGGGCCCTTGGGAGGGGTTTGGGAGCTGCTGTGCCCCCACCCAGAGGAATCTCCTGGAGCTTTGATCCAAAACAGGCCTGGGGGTGGGCGGGAGTCAATGAATCTGGGAGAGAGGAAAGGAGGGGAAATCTGTGAGGGAGAGACATTTCTGTGCCTCCAGCACCTTTTTTCAACCTCTTTCCCCCCCACACTTGGTTTTCACTCCAAAATGCCCCAAGCTGCAGCCTGGAGCAGGAGGGATTTGGGCATGGGGGACAGGAACAAAATGTTGCATCAATGAAACCTTGTTAAAAATTCCAGTATTTGGACAGGGAAAAACATCCTTTTGGGTCTTCCCTTTGCAAACACAGGCAGGGGGTCCTCACCAGGAAAATCTTTACCTGTGGGGGAAGTACCAGGTGCAGGGGCTGGGAATAATTTTATTTACTGTGGTGATCGTAAGAACACCTGCTGGGCATTGATTTGGGGGGTTTATAGAGTTTTAATAAGCACAGAAACCCTTTGCAGTTGCCACTGACTGGACAGCAGCAGCCACAGGTATTTCTACTCTGTGTCAGTTGATCATTGTTCTGTTTTTTTGAATTTTATTTTTCCTTATAAATATTACAAGGATAACTCCTATGGGACCAGTTTTCCTTTGCTGAGGAGAGCTGTGAGTGCCTGGGGGCATTATCAGCTCTCTGTGCTTTATTTTTGGAGCACAGGAGCATCCTGGCAAAGCCCTGGGCTGGAGTAGGAGCTGTGCAGGCCCCGGGAGCTCGGGGTGTTGTCCGAGCTGAGGTGGCGGCAGGAGGAGCTGAGGGTGTCCCTGTCCCCTCTGTGCCCCCCAGGGGTGGCAGCGCCTTCCCCAGCCCTTCCTCCCTGCAGGCTGGCCTTGCCCAGCTGCCAGGCTGTGGCTCCAGGCCTGGCTGGCCCCGGGAGGGGCTGGCACTGCCTCCTGCTCCGGAGCAGCGCTGGGACCCCGGGGCACGTTCATCCCCCCGGGCTCTGCCTTGCCCAGGGTGCCCTGGGCGGGAGCACAGCCAGGCTGGTGCTGAGGGTGTCCCCGGGGCAGGAGCAGCTGGGAGGGTCCCAGCCCCGTGCTCAGCACCCCCCACCCCCCACCCCCCACCCTGGCCTGGTTTAACCCCGGGGGCAGCTGATCCCTCCCAGCTGCTCACACACTCTGCTCCACCCTGGGCTGGGGGACACAATCCAAGGGGGAAATGCCAATCCCCACAGGCTCAGCTGGGACAGTTTAATAAGGAAACCAAACCCAACCACATGTTGAAAAAAGCCACAGGGGCTCCATCCCCAGCTCATTTTCCACCCCCCAAACTCACATTTTCCGCAGATTTGAGACACTTGGACCATTTCATGAAACAACCACCAATTCCCAACCTTGTTCTCTCCTTTTCCTTCATGTTTTTGGGTGTTAAGCCCAGTTTTGGGCCGGCCCTGGAACCTTCCAGCAGTTCCTGTCCATAGAGGTAGAATGATTTATTTTCTCATGTATCCAAAACCTGGGGGGAAAAAACGGGAAAAAAAATCAGAAAATTTCTGCAGTTTGTTTCAGCATCAAAAAAGAGGATAAAAGAGGATAATCCCAAACCCACAGAGGAGCAGGGCAAGGACTCCAACCCCTCTCCCTGAGCAGCAGCACCAACAACTGGCTGGGCCCCCCATTCCCAGCTCCCTGCCCCGCTGAGGGGGGAGGAGGAGAACTGGGAAGGAGGGAGGGGTGGGGGGAAGGGCTTGGTCGGGTTTAGTTCTCCTTCTCCTGCTCTCATTCCGGCAGTACCAATTTAATTCCCACGCCCACTGGGAGTCTGATTTGCCCGCGCTGGTGCTCGGGGAGGGATCTCTCCCGCTCCCCACGCCAAGTGCCGAGTCCTCCGTTGGATTTTCCCTGCCCTGCCCGCTGGCAGAGGGAGGGAGAGCGGCTTTCGTGGGTGCCGCCCCCAGGCAGGGCCCCCGCGCCCCCCGAGCTGTCCCGCAGCTCCCTCCTCAGCCGGCCCGGATCCATCTGCTGGCAGAGCCCGGGCAGCATCTCGGCGGCTCCGCAGGGCACTCGGGTGTGGGGGGGGGATCGGCACAGACGGCGCAGCGGGGCATGACGGGAGTTGTAGTACCCGGGAACCTCAACATGGCGCGGGGCTCCGGGCTCCGCCCCGACCGCTGCAGTTCTGAACGCCGATTGGCTGCCAGCGGTGACGGGCGGGGGCGGCGGCCAATGGGAGCGGCGCAGGCGGAGGGCGGGACGTGGGAGCGCCACGTGGAGCGGAGAGGGGAGAGCGGCGAGTTTGGGGGGACTCGGGGCGGGTTTTGGGGGTCCCTCCTGACCCCCCCCCACAGACTGCGGGACCCCCCGGGCCGTGTGGGCCGTGACGGTGAAGGTGGAGAAGCCGGGTAAGCCCCTCCCCCCACCCGGGACTGCCGTCAGGGCCCTCCCAACACCCCCCAGAAATACCCCTGAGATCCCGAAACACCCACGTGGGACCCCCAAAACTCCCCCAGGATGCCCCAAATCCCCTCCTGGGCCCTTCAGAGTCCCCCGAAACACCCCAGAGCCCCCTAAAACACCGCAGAGAACCTTCCAGATACTCAAAAACACCGCAGAGCCCCCCCCAAACTTTCGTCCAGATCCTGCAAACCGCCCCGGGGCCATCCAACCTCCCCACAGACCTCCCCAAGTTCCATCAACCTCAGGCTGAAACTTGCTGGTTTGAATTCCCAAGGCCTTAATCTGCATATTTTGGAGGGGGTTTTGCCTAATCTTGATGGTTTGGGGTTTTAGGGCATCTGTGCCAGGCACCTCCATTTGGGGGGATGGGAGGATCCCAGGATTTTCCAGCATCCAGGGATGCTCCCCAAGCAAAGCCCTTCGCAGCCCAGACAAGGGAGAGCCCCAGAACCTCAAAGCAGAGACACCAGAGAAGGGAAACTCTTGGCAGACCTTTTTTGGGCTTAAACTTCCTGTTTTGGGGTGACTGTTGTGGGTGCAGGGGGGACACAGTGCTGGGGAAGGGGGTTTGAAGGGGTCAGAGGGCCAAGGAAAGGGGGTCCAAGGGGACCCTGTGCCAAGGAAAGGGGGGTCCAGGAGAGGGGGTCGTGGGCTAAGGAGACCCAGAGTAGCCAGAGAAAGGGGTTCAAGGGGCCCCCCAGTGTTTCAAAAACGGGGGGTCTGTGGTCTGGAAAATGCAGGATTGGGGGTCCCAGGGGTCTCAGAGCGAAGGAAAAGTGGGAAGTGGGGGCGTGAAGAGGTGGAATGGCCAGGAAAGGGGGTGCAGGGGGAGTGTTGGTGCAGGATAAGGGGGTGCAGGGGCATCCCAGTGCCTGGGAATGGGGGAACAGCAGGGTCCCAAAGTCCAGGAAGGGCAGGACTGGGGGTGGGGAGAAGTGGTTGGGAAGTCCAGGGGGTCCCTGTGCCCAGAAAAGGGGAGTGCAAGGGGTGCCAGGGTAAAGGAAAAGGGAGTGTGGAGTCTGGGAGAGGCGGGATGGGTGGGAAAGACGGGGCAGGGAGGGGGGGTCCTAGAGTTAAAGAAACGGGGTCTGGTGTGAGGTGACCTGGGATGGCTGGGAATGGCGGCCGGAGGGTCCCTGGGATGAAAGAAAAGAGGGATCCAGGAGCTCAGAAAGGCAGGATGGGCAGGAAAGGGGGTGCAGGAGATCCTGGAGTGAGGAAAAGGGGTGTGTGGGGGCTGGAAAACCAGGAATGGCTGGGCAGGGGGATTCCAGTGCCCATGAAAAGGATGTTGTTGAAGTTTTAGTCTTAATGGAATTCTCTCTCCCTAGGAACACGGAATTTGAGAGCTTAGAAGTAGCCAACTTCTTTGAATTCCAGCTTGACTGGTGAGAAGGTGAGGGGGGACAGAGAGGTGTCTGTGAGGGGCCCTTGGATTCTGCTACAGATCCCTTGTCCTGAGCCAGCTTTTCCATCTGCAGAGGAGTGTCTGAGTGCCAGCACCGCCAGCCCCTGTCCCCAGCCTGTCGTCCCTGACCAGAGGACGAGGAGAGGACTCTGCACTGCCAGAGGGTTCCACCCCATCCTCTTCTGTGGCCTCCATCTCCCACCTGGGCTATTCGAAGCAGTCAGCACCTCACCTTTCCTCTTTGTTTTACTGGAGGATCCTGAGTGACTTCTCGGCCAGCCGAGGCACAGCAGCACCCCCTGCTGTCTGCAAATATAATTGCACCAAAGGAAGTAGAGACAAAATATTCAGTTTTGTTTAAAGGGTTTGTTCTTCTCCTTGGGGATACGGTGTAGTTGTTTGTTCTGTCCTAGTTTTGGTTATATATATATTTGTATTTGTACTTAAGAATAGTTATCTTTTTTTCTATAATTTTTTCTGACTGAAACTCCTAAATTTCAAAGCTGGGGTGACTTTGTGGGAGGCCCTTCTTTTCTGGTCCTTGTACATGTCTTGGTTTTCTTCTAAACTGAGAGATTAATTGGCTCCCAACGTGCAGCTTGAGCAAAGAAGGGTAACTGTTCTTGTGCCACCATGTGGGCACTGAGTTTAGGGTCCATCAGGACCATCCTGTACAATTTATTGGCTTTTTGTTGGTACAAATTCACGCCAAAGGGCGTGGCAGGTTTAAGTCTCATTAACAAGTCAATGAGTAAAACCCAAATAGCTGCAATTATTATTGAGTTCTTAGTCTGGATTTATGGTGCTATGAATTCAGTGCCTGTGGGTCTCATTTGGATGGTGTTCTCAAGGCTGTTTTCCTGCCCTAACCTAAAGTGTTACCTCTGGGGGTTTAGTGACAGTGGTATTGACCCTTGGGAAGGAACACAGGGGAGTGTTTTCTCCCAACCCTTCACCCATTCCCCTCTCAGGTTTGCTACAATGGCTTTTGAGAAGCTCAAAGTCTCTCTGGATGCCAGAGATACCTTGCTCTTTGTGGTGAGTCTGCAAGCTTGTGTCATTATGGCCTGCCTCATGTTTGGAGGTAGGGCCAGGGCTTTTTGGGAGTGCACTCAGAGGCCCGGCCCAGCACAGGGGGAAAAAGAAGAGAGTAAAAGCCCTGATGTCACAGTGAAGGGGGAAAAGGAAGAGAATAAAACCCCTGATGCCACAGTGACACAGGATGGGGCTAAATCAGAAGCAGGATCCAAACCAACGGTAAGTGTCCTTATCCAGAAAAGGAAATATAAGACCAAACCAGCCCGTCCAGAGGACGATGAGGGGGCTGCTGCACCTTCACAGCAAGCAGACCCAGTGCCTGAGATCATCACTGAGTCATTGTCATTTGATTATCTCCGTAGTTTGCGGAAAGACATTGCTCGACACCCGGGCGAGCCCATCCCAACTTGGTTGATCCGAGTTTGGGACCTCATGGGTGAAACCTTACAACTGGATGGTGCTGAAGCCAGGTTTTTGGGGGCTCTGGCCCAGGATGTGGCTATTGAACAGGTTTTTGTGAGGGAATCAAAGCCCCTTTCACTCTGGGCACGACTTCTAACGAGTGTAAGAGAGACGCTGGTTTATGGAGAAATCCTGCAGGAACATCACATGAAGAAGACTTGGAAGACCATGGAAGAAGGAATTTTACGTCTGAGGGAGATGGCAGTGATGGACGTGCTTTTTGGAAGGGGTGGGCAAACCAATAATGACCCTGACAAGGTCAGATGCACACCATACATGTGGTGGATCCTTTCACGCACGGGGCCAGCTGAATACACCGAGTTCCTGGCATCCATCTACAGGGAAGAGAACCAAGAAACAGTGGGCACTGTAGCAAATAAGCTCTGGATATATGAAGGCATGACCCACAGCCCAATGCAGGCCCGTATTTCTGCTGTAGAGACATTGGTTGCAGAGGTAAAGAATGAGCAAAGGAAACTTAGAGAGGAGATGAGAGAGATTAGAGAGGAGATCAAGGAAAGCCTCCAAGTGGCACCAGTGCCATTCAGAGCCTCGAAGGTCAGAGCCAGACGCCCCCCAGCTAGAGAAAGGGAACAGGCCTCATTAACTGAGATGTCGTATTTCCTGGCCAAACATGAGATAAATTTCCTGTAATGCACCTGAGAGGTTTGTTAGGGGAAACAGTTTGGTTTAACTCTGCCTCAGGCAAAGGCAAACCCATTCGTGGGACTGTGTTTGCTCAAGGATGAGGTTGCACATGGTGGGTGATGCAGGAAGGTGGAGAAACATATTGTATACCTGAAGGGGACCTTATCTCTGTAAACTCCCCACAGTACTGTACCTGTATGTCTGTATCTGCAAATGTGTATATACTTGAAATGTGTAAGTTTGATATGGGGTGTTGGTATGGAAGAGAATTCAGGGTGGATAATGGTGCAGTTTTGGCTGTTAAAGAAATTCTCTCTTCCTACCAGCACAGAATTTCAGGAGCTAAAGCCCAACCCCCATACCACTAGATTTAAAAAGAAGTAGCCAACTGCTTTGAATTCCAGCTTGATTGCTGAGGGGGTAACTGTGGAGGGAGAGGGGTTTGTTTTGGGGGGGAGTGGAACGACATCACTCTTCTTGGCCAGCTGCGGTGAGCGCAAGCCACCATTTGCTGGACTCGTGAAGTTGTTTGGAGGGAGCCGAGTTGTCCTGGTTTTGGCCACCCATGACCCCAGCTCAGCTCTGGTGCTCTGTGCTGCTCATTGGAGGGAGAGAGAGGGAAGAGCCGTGGCCACTGCCCTGGATTCTTGCTACAGATCCCTTTCCTGAGCCAACTTTCAGTCTGCAGAGGAGTGAGCACCAGCACTGCCAGCCCCTGTCCCCAGCCTCTCATCCCTGGGCAGAGGACAAGGAGAGGACTCTGCACTGCCTGCCAGAGGGTTCCACCCCATCCTCTTCTGTGGCCTCCATCTCCCACGGGAGTTATTTGGAGGAGTCGGCGCTTCACGGACCACCTTTCGTCTTTTTCTTACCAGAGAAACTGCGAGTCACTTCTCTGCCAGCCAAGGCTCGGCATCAGCCCCTGCTCCCATAAATACAGTTGCACCAAGGGAGCAGAAACAAAAGATTCATTTAAAGGGATTTGTTCTTTTTTTTTTCCTTTCAGGCTGCAGTGTAGTTGTTTGTTTTGTCCTAGTTTTGGTTATATGTATTTGTAGTTAAGAACTGTTATTCTTTGTTCCTATACACTTTTTTTTCTGATAAAAACTCCTAAATTTCAGAGCTGTGGTGATTTTTGGGGGAAGCCCTTCTTTTCTGGTCCATAGAAATATCTTAGTTGTCTTCTAAACTAAGACAACCGTGCAGAGCATCACATCTGGTTTTGGTCTTGTGTGGGGGGCTGGCCCTGGGTGGACACCAGGGACCCACCACAGCTGCTCCCTCCCTCCTCTCTGCAGCTTGGCAGAGGAGACAAAACACAACAAGGGATTCAGGAGTTAAAGGCTGGAGAGAGAGCACTTTAGGTGGAATTTTCAGTGGATTTAAGAGAATTTTGGGTGGATTTAAGGGAATTTTCTGTGAAGGTAAGAGGATTTTAGTGGAATCTTGAGGATTTGGAGTGAAATTCTGAGGATTCTAGGAAGGATTAAGGGTCTTTTGACTGGAATGATGAGATTTGGGGGCAATTAGGCATATGTTATGTGGAATTAAGTGAATTTGGGTGGATCTAAAGGGATTTAGGGTAAAATCAGCAAGATTTTGACAGGAATGTAGGGATTTGAAGTGGAATTAGGACAACTTTGAGTAGAACCGTAGTGATATGAGGTGAAAATCTGGAGAGTTGAAGTGGAATTAGGGAAGTTTTGGTCGAAAGAAAAGAACTTTGAGTGGAATTAAGGGGAGTTCCTGTGGAATGCTGGGGATTTTAGGTGAAATTGGGGGAATCTGGGATGAAAATTTGAGGGTTCTGGAAGGTATAAAGGGACTTTTGAGTGGAATTCAGTGATTTGGAGTGGAATTAGGGGGCTCAGTGCCCCAGAAGAAATGATGGGACGGAGCAGGTGTGTAAAGTCAACAGATTTGCTCTTCCCAATGAATTTCCAATGTTGGTCTGTGTCCTGATTAATGTTCCTCCTCCTGCATTCACCCAAGTGCCCACAGGGAACCAGGAGGATGTCAAGACCACCAGCCAGGTGTTTTCCCAACGTGGATCACTGGGAATGTGGGTCATCAGGTGTGTTCTCAGTGTGGGTCCTCCAGTGCATGATGGAGTTGGAGCAGCAGATGAAGCTCTTCCAGCAGTTGGGGCACTTGTAGCGCTTCCCTTATTGGTGGGTGTGTTGATGTCTCGTCAAGGTGCAGCTTCAGTTGAAGCTCTTCCCACACTCCCCACAAGTGTAGGGCCTCTCCCCAGTGTGGATGAATCAATGCCTGACAAGGATGGATTTCTGGTTGAATCTATTCCCGCAGTCGGTGCAGCAGAAGGGCCTCTCCCCCGTGTGCGTCTGCTGATGCACGAGGAGATGGGAGCTGGTCTGAAACCTTCTCCCACACTCGGAACACTCATAAGGACGTTGCCTAGTGTGGATCTGCTGGTAGTGGATCAGGGTGAAACTCTGGCAGAAGCCCTTCCCACATTCCCCACACATAGAGGCCCATTCTCCAGTGTGGGTCATTTGATGTTGAATTGTAAAAAAATGGATTGGGAATTGGTCACAAGTCAGTGTTTGAGTTGCTGAATATTTTGGATAGTTTACAGTTTGCACAGTTCTCTCAATTTCACACAGTTTCATGTTTTAATAAAGAATTAATAAAGGGTAATAGAAAGGGGGGAGTGTGGAAGGGTTTGAGGGGAGGTGGGGTTTGTCCCTTTAGCCAGGCATGAGGGCAGGAAGGCTGTGAGGTAACAGCTCCAATCAGGGGCTGTTGCCAGGGTCCAGGCAGCTGGGGATAGGGGTTGGCAGGGCAACGGGACCACCAGGTACAATTAATGTCACAGTAAAAATTGGCCGTGAATAGATCTCCAATCCAAAGACTGGACCAGCCCAGGGGCAGGAACAGGGCGGGGAAACAACAGTATAAAAGCAACAGTTTCTCTTTGGTTCAGGGGCTCCTGGAGCAGCTCTAGTGAGCTAGCCAAGCCGCTGCAGGTGTTTCCCAGAGTTCCCCAGTGCACATTGTTAAATAAGTTTTTCCTATTTCACTTCTATTTGGATTCTGCCTCTAAATTTTTGGATCGAGGGATTTTTCCCGCAGGTGGGGGCTCATCTGGGATCCAAAGTCCACTGCCCTGACTGGGAATTCAGAGGACCCGCATGGTGTGCCCCGCCAAATTCGGCGGTCCAGGGACCCAAATTCCTTCTTGGAGCAGAAGTGAACTGAGAACCTGAGACTGCTGGCATGAAATAGGAAATTATTTTAAACTAAAGTCTGGATCCAGTGAAGATAAAAGACCAGGAAGACGGATGATGATGGATTGGGTAGGAAGAGGATAAATTCCCAGGGTCTCTGGGAAAGGGAAGGTGGGAGGGTTAAAGTGAGGGGAGTGCATGTAGTGTGGATGAGAGGAGACCTGGTCCCTCAGTGAGTGCAGAGCCCTTCTAGGTGCGATTCTGCATCCCAGTGATAGCCACGGAAGAGGTGAAGTGAGTGGACAGTGGTGCCTGTGTGAGCTCCTTCAGGAAGGGAGGGGAACAGGGAGATGACCCAATCCCTGGGTTTGAGGTCCAAGAGATGGTCCAGAGAAGGGGGGAAACCTGAAAAAGGGCAAGTGGTCCCTGAGGGGTTCCGAGGGTGGACTGTCCAAACTCCATCCTCGGGATTCTAATAAAGATTGATGGATCTCCACGGGCTGTCCTGAGGCGGGTTGGTGGTACCTGGGACAAGCTGTGTGTCTGTGTCTGTTTCTTTTGGTGGAGAACAGTTGGGTGGAGGTGTCTCTGAGGTCTAGAAGGGACAGCTTCCATTGATCGCTGCGGGAGGTCAGTTGAGTACCCCAGGGGTGGGACTCCGGGGACTGGCGGGTGGAGTCCTGGTCGTTGAGGGTGTTCCCCAAAATCCAGGGAAGGCAACCAGGAGGGGGTGGTGCCAGTAGTAGGCGAAGGATGGAGACGTAGCGGAGCAGGGGTGGGCTGAGGGAGGCCCATTGTGGGTAGGCACAACCCACCAGGAGATCACCAGCGAGGGGTGGGGGGGTACCTACCCACAGGCACACGGGCTGAGGCCAGGTCCTTGAGTGGTGGTGTGAGGGTGAATGTGAAGTGTGAGTGTGTGTGTCAGCTATTGGGGGAATAATAGGAAGGTGTGGGAGTAAAATGGGGTTTAGGAGAAGGCAAGGGGAAAGGGGAATGAGAAAGGGATTAACAGAAATACCATACGATAGTCCGTTAGGATGGATGTCAGATGGGTGGGAAAAGCACAATGGGCCAAGAACTTGAGGAAATGCAAAATGATAGAGTATTGTACTGCGGTAGGGGTGAGAGAGCCAATTCGGAGTGACGGTGTGATGTGGCCAGAATATGGATCGAGTGAGTTTTGGTTGTGTAAAGCCTTGAATCTGTATGTGAAAAGGAAGTGTGATATTGGGGATCAGGAAATTGTATACGCTGCGTGTTGGGTGAAATCAGTGCGGGTGTTTGTGGTGTGATTGGGAAAGGGTGGAGACGCAAATGACAGAAGTGATAAGAAAGGAAAGGGAAAGAATAAGAGAAAGAATGATAAATGGGACCCATTGAACTATCTCCTGGGAGAAGGGCCTCCCAATCCTCCACCTTATAACCTGAGATTTGAGGAGGATTCAGGGGAAGAGGAGAGGGGAGGGATCCCTGAGTCACCTAAGATTAGACCATCTAGGAACCCTAGCCCATCCTTTTCACCCTGCTATTAAGCAGATCCTAATCCAACCCCTTGTCCAGTAACTCAGTCCACCTTGACAGCCAGTCACTCGCAGTGCTGCTTGAAAAGAATGCAAAGGGGACGATGTGGCGGTAGAAATAGGGGAGTTGTATCCATTATGAGAAGTGCCCATGCAAGGGGCCCCAGGGGGAATCGGATTTGTAAGTGCTCCTCTCACGAGTTCTGAAGTAAGGGAGTTTAAGTCCACCATGAAAAAGTTGTTGGAGGATCCCCTTGTGCTGGCCAAGGAGCTTGATCAGTTCCTCGGCCCAAACAAATACACATGGAATGAGTTACAGTCCATTGCAGGTATCTTGTTTTCTTCTGAAGAAACAGAAATGATACAAGTGGCAGCAATTAGGGTTTGGAACCAAGGCCATCCCTATGATTGTGCAAGAGGAGAAGAAAAGTTCCCATTAGGCCGCCAACGTGGAACCAAAACACGATGAAGGGCAGACAGAATATGATGAATTATAGGATATACTTGATTAAAGGTATGAGAGAGGCGGCTCCCCGGGTTAAGAACATGCCATGGGCTTCTGAAGAGCAGCAAGAGAAGAATGAGACCTGGATGGAGTGGGTAGAGAGGTTGAAAGGGGCCATCCAGAAATACTCTGGTGTATCCATTGACACTCCAGAGGGGCAACAACTGCTAAAAATGTGTTTTGTTACTCATGCCTGGCCCAACATAAGAAGAAAATTAGAATAGTTAGATTATTGGAATGAGAGGGAGCTCAGTGAATTGCTAAAAAAGGCAGGGTTAGAGGGAACGTGGAGAACAGTGATTAAGACGCTAAAAGCTATGAAAGCTGAATCGAAAGTGGCAGCTGCAGCTGTTACTGTACTTGCCCCAGAAAGAGAGAAGCGGGTTGAGCCTTCGACACCCCCGCTCCTGGCGGCGGAGCACGGAAAGAGCTGGAGGGCATTTCTAGGAATAGAGGGAAATGGCTTTGCTGTGAAAGGTATGACAGGGAAGATGCACCAATCTGTGAGCGAGTTCTTGTCCGATTGTGGTGCAGCAGCTTCTGATGAGGAAGTGAGCGGACCCACGGCTCCAAGTGAAGTTCGGAACAATATGGAAGTGACTACTGGGGCCACGGCTGAAGTGGGCAGTCCTAGCTGCCATCCCAAGGTTCCGCCTGCTGCTCCACCTCCACCAGAAGAGCCTGAGACCCCTGTGGGGAGGTCTAGAGGCAAACAAGAACGGACACTGACTCCATTGGAACAGCAGATGAAGGAGTTGTTAGAACAGATGTCTGAATCGAATAGACAAACCATGAAAGCCCTTGAAGAAAAAGCAAAGGTACCACTGTAATGGTTTGACCCATGGCTTCCTCAGTAACCATTGTATCTAAGGAAGTTACAAGTATTCCACACGTGTCTTCCACGTAGCAGTGGGGGAGTGGTTCTTCTTGCTTCCCTTCTTTGGCTGAGGAGCTGGAGGGAGGTGGTTGAAGCCTGGTCCCTCCGGTGCCTGGTGTTTCTCCTGTCCTGGGTGAGATTGTTTCATTCTTGTTCCCCTTCCTTGAGGTTTTTAATTGTGTTTCTTTTGATTCATTCGGTTTCTTTGGGTTGGGTTGGTGTCTTCCCTATTTCCCAGCTAATCAATCCCCTTTTCTCCCTTCCCCTCTCCCCTGGGGGGTGAGATCCTATGTATTGTGTATACAGTGTGGTTTGTAAATGTTAGTAAATATAATTTATTCTTTTTATTCAGTTCAGTTTCTTTAAAGTGCGTTTCTTTTCAGTTTTTTTCCCTTTCCTTTGCTGGGAAGGTTCTGGGAGGGGGAAGGGGGGGGCCAGTCCAGGGTTGGCAACAGCTAGGCCAAACCTGCGACATTATTGGAGGTTCCACCGAGATACTGACCTTGAGTTGTTTTGTAAACAATTCTCTGTTTAGAGAACAGTGGCCGGGAGAACTGCCAACTGAAGTGGTATTATCAAAAGAGTATCTTTTTGTTATAAACAAGGTTTTTGTTTGGGAACAGAGGACTCAGGCATAAGGTAAACAATAGAAAGAATGGTTTTCACCCTTTTTAGCAAGTACCTGAGAGGTACCAGAGGAGGTCAGTCCAACCATGCTGGCATGGCCTGGCAGTCTCTTGTAGTGAAAGGCCTCCTGTTAAGTGTCTTTCTATTCTTTTACATACTGATGGTGCTAATGCTTACTCCCACTCTGAGAGGTCTCCTAGGGACATACCTAGGTCTGCCTGATAATTGTCATCCATGTAAGGCCCTCCTGAATCTTGACATTAAAGGTCTGTTAAATTATGACATTAATGGACTATTGAGAGAGATCCCTACTGTTACAATTGGTCCCAGTTATTACCTAAATTGTGTTGTGACAGCACTAGTGTTTATGAAGGTAATGAAACTGTTGTATAAGACTGGAAGAATGCTGGCACTTTGTTGCTTCCCTTGTTTCGTACCTAAGAAAGGCTATGCCTCTGGGGGACTCGCTGGAACTTTGGAAGGGGCTTTGGACAGGCCAGTCCCTGGGTGGGATGGGCCTTGGTCGGATCTCGGTAAAGTGCTAGGGCGTATCTCACCCTCCGCTCTTTGGAGGTTCACGCCAGAAGAAGTGTGTGACTCTGCTGAGGTGGCCCGCTGTTTATCAGAAGAGTGTTTTTCCTATGAGGACCCGTATACGCGAGTCTCTGCTTTGTGTTGGGGCCTGGCTAGTGCTTATCGATGTGCCATAGACCACTGTCACTGGCTTGAGGACAGGATAGAATATGGAGATATGCCATCCGAGACCTGTGCAGTCCCTGTTCAGACTACCGAAAGTGAAGTCCAAACACAGCATGAGGTCGATGTTGTTTCTGTAGAGACCCAAACTCAAGCAGCTGAAACTAATACAGCCTCCGTCCCATCTGTAGAAACCCAAACTCAAGCTGCAGACCCGGACATGGCTACCTCCGCTGTCCCTGCTAAAACTACAGTTGAGACTCAGACTCAAACAGAGGCCAACAAAGCCCCCATTCACTCTGTAGGGACCCAAACTCAAGTTTCAGCCTCTGTTTGCTCAGTAGAAACCCAAACTCAGATTTCAAATCTGGACAAGGCCATTTCTGCTGTCCCTTCTACAACCACAGCTGAAACTCAGACGCAGGCTGAAGCAAATACAGTCTCTGTTTGCTCGACAGAAACCCAAACTCAGGCTGCAAATCTGGACAAGGCCATTTCTGCTGTCCCCGCTACAACCACGGCTGAAACCCAGACGCAAGCTGAAGCTAATACAGCTTCCAGTTGTTCCGTAGAAATTCAGACTCAAGCCGTAGATCTGGAGGTTGCCATCTCTATTAAGCCTGCTAAGACCACAGTTGAAGCTCAGACTCAGGCCGACGTCGATACAGTTTCTATTCGCTCTGTGGAAACTCAGACTCAAGCTGCAGATCTGGAAGCGGCCATTCCTACTAAACCCACCAAGACCACAGTTGAAGCTCAAACTCAAGCTGACGCGGATACAGTTCCTATTCACTCTGTGGGAACTCAAACTGAAGTTATGGACCGGAAGATTATCATTGCCCCCATAAAGAAGAAAACAACGAGGACAAAGGAGACTACAAAACCCATAGAGCCACCTCCGCAATTGGAACAAGAAGAAGAAGAAGAGGAACAAGAAGAAGAAGAAAAAGAAGAAGAAGAAGTAGACGAAGAAGCAGCTGCGAGAGAGGAAGAAACTACTGTGACGATGGAAGGAGCGACGGCACAAGAGGAAAGAATAGTCACAGTAGAAGAGGGAGCAGCCGCCAGAGAGGGAGGAGTGGTCACAAGGGATGGGGCACACCTAATGGGACTGGGGGCAAGCCCAAAAGAGACCAGAGGCATGCCTGGAGAAAGGAAAGGGACGGTGCGAGCATCCTGGGATAGAAGAACATTCGACGATTGGTGCTCTGACTACATACGCAAGTACCCAGTGGAGGAAGAGAGGAGGTCAACGCGCTTCCGTCAGCCTGAGGAAGGACCGTTTCAGCCTCTCCTAAGGCAACCCTCTCTTGGAAGTATGATTCCACCTCCCCATACTAGACCTACATTTGAGGGAATAGATGACCGGGGAAGGCCCTTACCCCGGCCTTCCAAGGACTATGTGCTACCTCCATTCATCAGACCTGATGAACAACGCAGGAGCTCCCTTTCACGGGGTGCACGAGCTAGGAGTCTTTCCCCACGGCTCGAACGAAGTAGAAGTCTCTCTCCACAGCGTGGGCGACGTAGGAGCCCATCCTCCCGGAGTGAACACCATAGAAGCTCATCTTCACGGCCTGAACAATCCCCATCTTCGCGTGAGAGGGTCAGAAAGGAAGTGAGAGAGGTTCCACGAAGGAGTGGAAGAGTAAAAACACAGGTAGAGAGAATAGTACGTGGAAGAGATGGACAGGAAATAATGAGGGAAAGTGAAATTATACGATCATTGACCCCAAAGGAGATTCGAGATATATGAAGGGATTACAGTCGGTGGCCCGATGAACGCATCCTCACCTGGCTGGTGTGATGTTGGGACCAGGGGGCCAGTAGTCATGTGCTGGAAGGTCATGAAGCACAACAATTGGGATCTCTTGCCCGAGACCGTGAAATAGAACAGGAAATGGGACAGGGGGAGATGGCATCCAGTCTCTGGACCCGAATCCTCCGTGCCGTGAGGGCAAGATACCCATTTAAAGAGTATTTGGTGAGTGCTCCAAGAGAGTGGAATACTGCAGAAGAAGGCATCCAGTATCTGCGGGAACTGGCCATGCTGGAGATTATATACTCCGATCCAAATTACTATGACATCTTGGTCCCAGAGAAGATGCCATGCACACAGCCGATGTGGGATAAGGTGATGAATGGGGCCCCTAAGTCTTATATGCCATGTCTGATATCTGCATACCCTCTAAGTATGGACGAGAATGAGATACACGTTGACAGAATGTGTCACTGGATACGGAGAATATCAGAAACCATGAGGGTCCCCTCTAACTACCAGCATTGTTCCCTCTACAGTGGGGAAAGGGTAGGGAGGAATGCTAGACGCTCTGTGTATGAAGAAGAACCTAGAGGCAAAGGTCCCAGAGGTCACAAAGAAAGGTCTCGTTCTCATTCTCATTCAAGTTCCTGTTCCCGTTCTCGGTCCCGTTCCCGTTCTTGGTCACCTCATGCAGCACGAGGGAGAACTAGAGGCCACCAGAGGAATACTAGACGCTCTGTATATGAAGAAGAACCTAGACACAGACGTTCTAGAGGTCGCAAAGAAAGGTCTCGTTCTTATTCTCGTTCCAGTTCTCGTTCTCATTCCCGCTCCCGTTCTCGGTCATCTCATGCAGCACGAGAGAAAACTGGAAGCCCCAGGAGTAAGACACAGAGTGAGCGTGGTTTCTTGTGGGCCCTTCTGCGCGAACTAGGGGAAAACATGAAAAAATGGCACGGTGAACCCATTTCTAAACTTAGAGCCCGAGTGCAAGAATTAAAACAGAAAGTAGCTGGCAAGAAAGCTGTCCACATAGTTGAAGCAAAGACCCCGGAAAAGAAACATCGATCTCCGAGACGCAAAAGAAACAACTCCCCCCAGGCTGATGAAGGAGCCTCTGACAGAGCATCGCACACGTCAGATGGAGAATGCTCCGACCAGGAACAACAATAGAGGGGCCCTGCCTCCTGCCAGGAGGAGGAGAGGGACGAGGATGATAATCGGGTTTATTGGGCTGTGTGGGTTCGATGGCCTGGCACATCGGATCCTCAGAAATATCGAGCTTTGGTAGATACTGGTGCCCAATGTACATTAATGCCATCAGAACATGAGAGTACAGAGACTGTGTCTATTTCTGGAGTAACCGGAGGGTCTCAGGACCTGTCGGTGGTAGAGGCTGACATGAGCCTAACAGGAGACCAATGGGAAAAGCATTCCATTGTGACAGGACCAGAAGCCCCTAGCATCCTTGGTATGGACTATTTAAAAAGAGGACATTTTAAGGACCCGAAGGGGTACCGGTGGGCTTTTGGTGTAGCCACAGTGATTGAAGGAGAGTCCAAACAGTTGTCTGCTCTTCCTGGTCTCTCAGAAGACCCTTCTGTTGTGGGATTACTCCAAGTCAAAGATCAAGAAGTACCGATGGCCACTGCAACTGTACATAGGCGGCAGTATCGTACAAACCGAGATGCTGTGATTCCCATCCATAAAATGATCAGGAAGCTGGAGAGCCAAGGGGTGGTCAGCAGAACACACTCACCGTTCAACAGCCCTATCTGGCCTGTACGTAAATCAGATGGAGAATGGAGACTGACTGTGGACTATCGTGGCTTGAATGAAGTTACGCCACCGCTGAGTGCTGCCGTGCCAGATATGTTGGAACTCCAGTATGAGTTGGAGTCCAAAGCAGCAAAGTGGTATGCCACTATTGACATTGCTAATGCATTCTTCTCCATTCCTCTGGCTCCAGAGTGCAGGCCACAGTTTGCTTTCACCTGGAGGGGCGTGCAGTACACCTGGAACCGACTGCCCCAGGGGTGGAAACACAGTCCAACCATTTGTCATGGGCTGATCCAGGCCACATTGGAGAAGGGTGAGGCCCCAGAACACATCCAGTATATTGATGATGTCATTGTATGGGGAGACACAGCAGAAGAAGTTTTCGGAAAAGGACGAAAGATTATTCAGATTCTCCTCAAAGCCGGTTTTGCCATCAAAAAGAGCAAGGTCAAGGGACCTGCCAGAGAGATTCAGTTCCTTGGGGTGAAATGGCAAGATGGACGTCGCCAGATTCCAACCGATGTCATCAATAAGATTGTAGCAATGGCTCCACCGACCAACAAGAAAGAGACCCAAGCGTTTCTGGGAGCCATAGGCTTCTGGCGAATGCACATCCCAGAGTACAGCCAGATCGTGAGCCCTCTCTATTTTGTGACCCGTAAAAAGAACATTTTCCAATGGGGTCCTGAACAACAACAGGCTTTCAAGCAGATCAAACAAGAAATCGCACATGCCGTGGCTCTTGGACCTGTCAGGACGGGACCAGATGTGAAGAATGTACTTTATTCCACAGCTGGAGATAAAGGTCCCTCCTGGAGCCTCTGGCAAAAGGTGCCTGGTGAGACACGAGGGCGACCACTTGGTTTCTGGAGCCGAAGCTACAGAGGCTCTGAGGCCAATTACACCCCTATGGAGAAGGAAATCCTAGCGGCGTATGAAGGCATACGAGCAGCCTCAGAAGTCATCGGTACCGAAGCACAGCTTTTCCTGGCACCTCGACTACCAGTGTTAAGCTGGATGTTCAAAGGAAAAGTGCCCCCTACACACCATGCCACCGATGCCACGTGGAGCAAGTGGATTGCTTTGATTACACAACGTGTTCGAATTGGGAGCTCGAATCGCCCTGGAATTCTAGAAATTATAACCAATTGGCCTGAAGGTGGGAACTTCAGCCTGGCAGATGAAGAAGAGGAAGAGTCAGTGAGTCGAGCTGAAGAAGCTCCACCATATAATCAGCTGCCAGATGAAGAAACACGTTATGCCCTTTTCACTGATGGTTCTTGCCGTATCGTAGGGAGGAGCCGGAAGTGGAAAGCAGCTGTGTGGAGTCCCACCAGACGGGTGGCAGAAGCCACTGAAGGGAAAGGCGAATCGAGTCAGTTCGCAGAACTCAAAGCTGTCCAATTGGCCCTAGACATTGCAGAAAGAGAAGGATGGCCAAGGCTTTACTTGTATACCGACTCATGGATGATAACAAATGCTCTCTGGGGATGGCTAGATCGGTGGGAGAAGATGAATTGGAGGCGTAGAGGGAAGCCCATCTGGGCTGCAGATCTGTGGCAAGACATTGCTGCCAGAGTAAAGAAATTGAACGTGAGAGTCCGCCATGTAGATGCCCATGTGCCCAAAAGTCGAGCTAACGAGGAACAAGATAATAACAGACAGGCAGACCGAGCTGCACAGATTGAGGTGTCACAAGTAGACCTCGATTGGCAGCAAAAGGGAGAATTGTTCCTAGCTCAATGGGCCCATGATGCTTCAGGCCATCAAGGCCGGGATGCAACCTATAAATGGGCGCGAGACCGAGGGGTGGATTTAACTATGGACACTATCTCCCAGGTTATCCGCGATTGTGAAACCTGTGCTGCCATTAAGCAGGCAAAAAGGTTGAAGCCCCTTTGGTATGGTGGACGCTGGGACAAGTATAAATACGGAGAGGCCTGGCAGGTTGACTACATCACATTGCCACAGACTAGCCAAGGTAAGCGCTATGTGCTTACCATGGTGGAAGCGACCACCGGATGGTTAGAGACATATTCAGTACCACATGCAACAGCCCGGAATACTATCTTGGGCCTTGAGAAACAGGTCCTGTGGAGGCATGGCACTCCAGATCGCATTGAGTCAGATAATGGGACTCATTTCAAGAACAATCTAGTAGCCACTTGGGCACGGGAGCATGGTATTGAATGGGTATATCACATTCCATATCACGCACCTGCTGCTGGAAAGGTTGAAAGGTGCAATGGACTATTAAAAACAACTCTGAAGGCACTAGGTGGAGGAACCTTCAAGAACTGGGATAAGCATTTAGCCAAGGCCACCTGGTTGGTTAACACCAGAGGCTCTGTCAATCGAGCTGGTCCTGCCCAAGCAGAATCCCTCCACACGGTAGATGGAGACAAAGTTCCAGCGATTCACTTGAGAGGCATGTTAGGGAAATCTGTCTGGATTACCCCTCCCTCGGGCCAAGACAAACCCATTCGTGGGATTGTTTTTGCCCAAGGGTCCGGAAACACCTGGTGGGTAATGAGGAAAGATGGGGAGATCCAGTGTGTGCCCCAAGGCAATCTAGCCTTGGGGAAGAACTAATGATGTGCTTTGAGTTGTGTTTTGCAGGAAACCAGACACGAGATGAGAAAAACCCAAACAAAGCTGGTACTGGTATCCCATGATGTCCAACGATAAGGCAGCCCTAAACTGTGGACTAGGCCTCAACTTGGAACTGTGACTCTAACCAAAAGGCAATGGACTAAAGCTGAACTGATGATGGTGTTGATCCTTGATGACAAGACATCTGCCTTGAAGGACCGCATATGGACTATATATATATATATATGTGTGTGGGATATAAGCAAATGCAATAATACAAAGATTGCATGGAAAGACCAGTGTGGAATAAGGGGTGGAGAATGTAATGGTTTGACCCATGGCTTCCCCAGTAACCATTGTATCTAAGGAAGTTACAAGTATTCCACACGTGTCTTCCACGTAGCAGTGGGGGAGTGGTGTTGTCTTCCCTTCCTTGGCTGAGGAGCTGGAGGGAGGTGGTTGAAGCCTGGTCCCTCCGGTGCCTGGTGTTTCTCCTGTCCTGGGTGAGATTGTTTCATTCTTGTTCCCCTTCCTTGAGGCTTTTAATTGTGTTTGTTTTGATTCATTCGGTTTCTTTAGGTTGGGTTGGTGTCTTCCCTATTTCCCAGCTAATCAATCCCCTTTTCTCCCTTCCCCTCTCCCCTGGGAGGTGGGATCCTGTGTATTGTGTATACAGTGTGGTTTGTAAATGTTGGTAAATATAATTTATTCTTTTTATTCAGTTCAGTTTCTTTAGAGTGCGTTTCTTTACAGTTTTTTTTTCTTTCCTTTGCTGGGAAGGTTCTGGGGGGAGAAGGGGGGCCAGTCCAGGGTTGGCAACAGCTAGGCCAAACCTGCGACACCCTGTGCCAGGGCAATGTCCTGGGCCAGTTCTTCTGTGAAATCTCCCACATCCTCAAGCTCTCCTGCTCACACTCCTACCTCAGGGAACTTGGGATTATTGTGGTTAGTGTCTGTTTAGCTTTTGGTTGTTTCATTTTCATAGTTTTCTCCTATGTGCAGATCTTCAGGGCTGTGCTGAGGATCCCCTCTGAGCAGGGATGGCACAAAGCCTTTTCCACGTGCCTCCCTCACCTGGCCGTGGTCTCCCTGTTTATCAGCACTGGTGTGTTTGCCTACCTGAAACCCCCCTCCATCTCCTCCCCATCCCTGGATGTGGTGGTGGCAGTTCTGTACTCAGTGGTTCCTCCAACACTGAACCCCCTTATCTACAGCCTGAGGAACAAGGAACTCAAGGGTTCTGTGTGGAAGTTGATTACTGGATGGTTTCGAGAACCCTCAAACTTCCAGTTGTCTTCTGCATAGCATTCAGAATGGAACTCCTAACAGGCCCGTCCTTCCTTCTCAGATTTTGGCGGAGGTCATTTGGTTCATCTTGTCACAATATTGTGCACACTGAAGTTTGATAATAAATCCCCTTCTAATCTTTTTTTCTCCCTACTGATTTTGACCCAGAGACTGTCTAAATAATTAAACAAAAGAAATGACTCTGTTGTAACTATTTTGATTCTTATTCACAGAGGTTCTTAAAGGTCACTGCAGGACAGTGCATGTCGGTAGAGGGGAGGGGGAAAAGCGTCCCAGCACAGCAGCACTGCCAGTGAGCAGCAGTGCTTGGTCTTTTCAGAGCTGCTGTTTCTACTTCCACACTATTGCTATTGCTGTAAGGCCTGAGTACTCTGACAAGTTGGTCAAATCCTGCTGTGTGTCCATCCTGGGATCACAGGCAGGAACAGGCCATGGGGACAGCTGGGACACAGGTGGGCTGCACAACAGCAGGTCCATCAGGAAAGGGCATCTCCTGAGGGCAGGGCAGGAAGGCTTTGGGCTACTTGCAAATCAGTCTCAGGAACATGCTCAAGGAATCGACTTTAAAGACTTTCCTTGTTTGGCTTGTTTTCCAGGGGCTCAGTGGGATGAGATCAGGGTCTCAGTGTGGCCTTCCAAGGCCTCAGGTCTGGTTCAGGTTTTGTCTGTTGGTGGCCAGAGCCCATGTAGATGGTGAATGGTTTCTGATTTACCTTTCTGTGGCTCTACAGCTTGTGACAGGGCTGATGGCAGGTGAATGTTTTCTTAAGAGACTTGGGAACTGCCATGAAAACACAGGGGATGTGCCAGCAGGTGCCAGGCAGTCAGCAGTGAATAGAGTCCAATGAGCCCAGGCATGTTCAGGGTGTAGATAATATTCTAGATCTGAGTGTGAACTGACAAACAACAGCTCTGCAAACTCATGGGACACAGCAGGTACAGGGAAAGGAGTCTTCTAAGTGATTAATTTTATTCTTCTTGGACACTCATAGGACAGATCCAGCATAACCCCCAAAACCATCACCCAGCACTGGAACAAGGCAGGGCCCCTCTGAGCAACCTCCATGGCCACACAAGAGCTTGTGTGGCAGGGGGTCAGTGGCAAGGACCACCATCAGCTGGCTCTGCCTCCCAGCCTGACCAGCACAGCCCAGCAGAGCCCCCCCATGGCCCTGGGCACCACAGCCCCTGTGCCCTGCAGAGCAGCATCCCCAGCTCAGGGGCTGTGGGGAGCACGGGGAGGGGCTGCAGGAATGGCTGGTCAGGCCAGCACAGATGTGTTCCCCTGGGGAAAGGCTCTGTGGGGAGATGGGATGTGCCAGGAGAAGAGCAGGACAGGCTGTGTGTGCAGAGGAGCCATGGAAAGAGGCTGTCCGGTCCCTGGGGCAGCAGAAGCTGCCTGAGGAGCCCCAGGACTGATTCTCTCCTGCTGTCCTGGGGAGTGGGGCTGGCCCTGGGGCTGCAGGAGATGCCTGAGATGATGGTCTCCTGAACATTCCAGACACAAAGTCACTGTCCCTGACCTCCATTGCCTCCATTTCTTGCTCCAGGGCCAGACATGATTGTGCTGCTCTGTGGGGCTGGGGCTGGGGCAGGTGGATTGGTGGGACAGGGAGGGACTGGACTGGGCCATGCCAGGGAGAGGGAAACCCCAGTGTTGAGCTGAAGTGTGTGAGTGTGCAGGGTGGGGGCTCTGCAGGGCTGAGGTGCCTCCAGCCCCGGGCAGTGGCAGCAGGAGCCCAGGGAGACACTGCACCTGCTGCCAGGAACTGTCTGTGTGTGTGCAAGGGAAGGATTCGTGTCTCTGAACAGCCCTGGGGGTGTGAGCAGGGCATGAGCCCAGCTCAGGTGTGGGCACCTGTCAGAGCCCTGACATTTCTGGGTGTGACTTCAGGAACAACCTCCCTGTCCCAGGGACATTTATCTCACCAGCCTTGAGCATGCCCATTGCAAATGTCCATGTCTCCTCCATCCCTCTCCTCTGCCTTTATGTCCCTTTCTTCCCACACCAGGAAACAGCCTGGGGGAATCTCCTCTGTGCAGTCAGAGAGGCTCTGTGAGCAGGAGTGACAGTGTTCTCCAGAAGGTGCATTTGTCCCCTTTGACATGGCCCAGAGCTCAGGACTGTGAAAACATTCCCAGGCACACACAGCTTGGAGGGATCATGGAAGGCAAATTGGGAGAGGAAGAAGAGAAGAGGCAAAATTAGGAGTATGAAACCATCCCAAAGAAGTTCAGTAGCTCCTCTGAGCAATGTTTCTGCATTCAAAACACTGGTAGGAAATGTACTCTGATAAATAGCTGCACAAATATTTTCACATAAACAGGGAGTGAATCAGATTAATAGAACAAGTGTGTGGTGTTGTCAGTAAAAAGAAAATTATGAAAAAACCTTGAAATTAAAAATAAACAGCACATCATAATGATAGGCAAGGAAGTCTTCAACAATTACCAGGATTTCTTGTCTGCAGAGGTTTCAACTACCTCCTAAAACCCACACTCCTGGCTTCAGGCCATGACTTCCCAGAGCAGTCACAGAGTTGGCCACTGCCCCAGAGATGCCCCAGGGCAGCTCAAGGACCCAAGTGTGAAAAGTCCCCCAGAGTGTCTGTGAGCCCTTCTGGAGCAGGAGCTGCTGGGCAGGAAGGACCAGCTGGGGAGGGGCAGGGAATCCCCCCCTGCAGCACTGCTGGCCAGGCTGAGGAGGGTCCTCTCCAGCACAGCAGAACATCCTGTCCCCTTGGGGGCTGGGCTGTCAGGTGTGTTCCCAGAACTGACTGGCCAAGCTGGGCAGGCAGATGCTCAGGGGTCATGAAGGGTGTCACAAAGCTGAGCCCATCCAGCTGAAGGATTTGGGGAGGTCAGAAGGAACTGGGACAAAAGGGATGGGATATCTGGGGGAGGGAAGGGGGGCTTGGCCAACAGAGATGAAAGATTTGTGCACTTTGGCCACATCAACCCCCTGCAGCGCTCCAGGCTGGGCACAGAGTGGCTGGAGAGCAGCCAGGCAGAAAGCGACCTGGGGGGACTGACTGACAGGAAGTTCAACAGGAGCCAACAGTGTGCCCAGGTGGCCAAGACAGCCAGTGGGATCCTATGCTGGATCCAAACTAGCGTGGCCAGCAGACCCAGGGCAGTGACCCTTTCCCTGGACTCTGCGGTGGGGAGGCCACACCTTGAGTGTTGTGTTCAGTTCTGGGCCCCTCAGTCCAGGAACGATATTGAGGGGCTGGAGTGGGGCCAGAGAAGAACAACGAGACTGGAGAAGGGACTGGAGCACAAGTGCTGTGGGGAGAGGCTGAGGGAGCTGGGGGTGTTTAGCCTGGAGGAGGCTGAGGGGCGATCTTACCGCTGTCTAGAACTTCCTGAAGGGAAGTTCTGGACATGTGGGGGTTGGTCTCTTCTCCCAGGCACTCAGCAATAGGACAAGGGGGCACGATGGGCTCAAGCTCTGCCAGGGGAAATTGAAGTTGGAGAGCAGAAAAAAATTATTTGCAGAGAGAGTGCTCAGGGATTGGAATGGGCTGCCCAGAGAGGGGGTGGATTCCACATCCCTGGATGTTTTAAACGCAGATTGGCTGTGCCCCTGAGTGCCATGATCTGGTAAAGGGACTGGAGTTGGACCAAGGGTTGGACTTGGTGATCTTGGAAGGCTTTTCCAACCCAATCTATTCTATGATTCTATGATTTTGGTGAGGTAAAATCAGGTTCAGGTAATGCTGAGAGTGTTGAAACACTGACTGTGCAAACACTCCTGATGGACCTTTACCTATAATTTGTGTGCCATTGCAACTTCTGTTGGGATGTGAATATAACTTGATATTCCTAATTTCACCCCCAGCAATCTTCTCTCAGGAACCAACGGAACCCTGGGACACTGTGGAAAGCCTTGGAACCAAGGGGCCATTCTGACAATTGGGAACCTCATGGAATCAAAGTTCCATTGTGACCCTGCAGGACCTCAAGGAAACAGATGCCCATTGTGACCCTGTGGAGCCTCATGGAATCCAGGGATCATTGTGACACTACAGGGCCTCATGGACTCCAAGGAACCCTGGGACACGGCAGAAATTCATGGAATCAAGGGGGCATTATGACACTGCAGGACCTCATGGATTCAAAGGAATCCTGGAACATTCTGGAATCTGATGAAATCATTGCTCAGTTGTAACATTGCAGAAACCCAGGGGCAATTTTGATATTTAAGGGCCTCATGGAACAAAAGGGACCCTGCGACACTGTGGAAACTCTTCGAAAAAGGGGGTCATTGAAACACTGCAGGGCCTGAAGGAACCAAAGGTATCCTGGGACACTGCAGAGCTCATGGAACCAAAGGGTTCATTGTGACATGTGGGGCCTCTTGGAACAAAAGGGGTCTTGAGACAGTTTTTAACTTCATAGAATTAAGGGGTCATTGTCACACTGTGAAACCTCAGGGAACCAGGATGTCACCTGGACACTGCAGGGCCTCACAGAACTAAAGCAATCCTGTGACAGTATGGAACATTGTGGAAATATTTTGGGTCTGGCTGAGCTGGAGCTCATTTCCCCACAGCAGCCCTCCCAGTGCTGTGCTTTGTGTTGGGAGCTGGAAAGGTGCTGAGAACACACCAATGTTTTGGCTACTGCTGAGCAGACCTGGCACAGCCCCAGCACTGCAACGTTCCTTCCCCAACTGAGGGCGAGATCCTGGGAGGAAACACAGCCAGGCCAACTGAGCCAGAGTGACCAGATCATGGAATGTCAGATCATGGAATGTCAGCTCAGATATAAAAGCTGAGGAAAGGAGAAGGAAGGGGAGCATTCATTGTTTCCAATATTTGCCTGCTGAGCAGCTGCTCCGTGTGCTGAAGCCTGGCTTGCTGGGACATGGCCAGACATCACTGATGATGGGAAGTAGAGAACAAACCTGGTTATTTTCCTCTTTGTTTTTGTGCAAACTTTGGCTTTTGCTTTAGTAAAGTGCCTTATCCCAACCCAGGAGTCATTTTCCACCTTATTCTCTCTCCCCTGTCCATCTGGGAAGGGCAGTGATAGAGCGGCTTGATGGGCAGCCTGTAATTGTCCCCATTCTCATTTTGCTCCTCTTAAAGATGGGCTTGGCATCTGCCTTTTCCAAGGACCCCAGAACCTCTCAGATTGCTCTGGCCCTTTTGAGAGCACAGCCCAGAATCCCAGGCAAGGGTGATGCAGCAGTTCAGGAGCACTTGCAATGAACTGTCCAAGACCACTGAGATGAATCTCACTGGGCCAGTGGAGTTGGTTCCTGGAGTCACTCACAGAAATGTCGAGGTCCAGCAAGACATCCACCTCTGAACTGGGATTGTGGGATTCTCATGCACCCAGGGGTGATCAGAGAGTCTTTCCCTTTTACACCCATGGGTAGATCATTGCAGGAGTCACAGTCTCTCCCTGGGCTCTCACTGCCACTGCTGGGGACTGGAGGCACCTCAGCCCTGTGGGGTGTCACCTGCTCTGCCCCTCTCTGAGATGCCCCACGGCCTGAGGGATGGACACAGGGGGAGCTCTGTGCTCAGAAGCACATCCCAGTGCTGCATCCTGGGGGTTTTCCAGGGGATGTGGGGCCCAGAGTGAAGTGACCTCGAGACACTGTGTGTCCCACAGCCCTTCCCAGCATCTCCAGGATTAGCTGATGGTTTTTGTGTTCTCTTGGGTTCATCTCCCCCCACATACACACTGTGCATGCTGAAGTCTCCTCTGTACAATTGCAGCATGGCCTTGTGAACTGCTCATTTGGTGTCCCCATGGAGGGACAAACAACCTGTCAGTGGTGGGTGAGAGGCCAGTGCTGAGAATGGTGTTTGCAGGGGGTGATCTGTGACAATTGCCCTGGAACCCCTTGCCCAGGGTGTCCAGGAAACAAAGACAAAGCCCAGACCCTGCTCTGCTGCTCCTTCAGGTGTGTCCCTGGAGGCCTGGCTGTGGAAGGGACACTGCTGTGCCCTCTCCTGCTCTCACACACTTTGGCTCTTCACTGTGCTTTTCTGCAACAGGGCAGTTTCCTGGCTCTTGACAGCCTATGAGAAGACACCAGTTCCTTACAGCCCCAGGGCTTGTCACCTCCTCACCCACTCCATAGAGCTGTGGAGGTGTCCTACTGCTCTCCTGCACTCCCCATTCCACACCCCACATCACTCTGCTCCAGGAGCATCCTGTGAGGAACCAGAGATGGGTGGCAGGGCTTGGCTGTCCTGCTTGGCAAAGTCCATCAGGCACTTTCACAGCCACATTCCACAGTCCCTTTTCCACCTGTAACCAGTGACTCTGAGCTGCTGCTTCCCCAGCCCCAGGGAGGGTCTTTTTGTCTGCTCTTCCCCTCTGGGGTCTCTTTTCAGTCATGGCCTCAGTGGGGCTTGCTGACACTCTCAGGAACTTGAAGGTTTGATGGTGAATTTTGCTTTTTTAAAGGTTTGTTCAGTTTTCAAATCTTCAGTTCAGGAATTCAGTGCCAGAGTGCTCATTAACATTCAAAACATCCTAACAAGACAAGCCTTGGGGAATAATTTAATATTAAGTCTTCAATTCTTTTGTGCTTCATTAGACAGATACCAGAAGTGTATTCAAAGTGAGTGTACTACAGTGACAATAAAATGAAGAAATATAACTTTTTGTCCCATTTACTTTTTTCCCGGTTTATACACTGAGAGCAGCAAACCCTAATTGATATTGTCCCCAAGCACCAGGGATGGTCTCCTTGTCTGCTCTTTCCCTTCATGGTCTCTTTTCACTGATGGCATTTTAACAAAACCAACCCCTGGGAATAATTTACTTTTACATTTTCAAATCTTCTGTGGTCAATTACAGAGATCTCAGAAATACATTCAAAGTGAATACCTTATACTATTAAATTAAACACAAGTGAAAATATGTCTTTTTTTGGCCTGTTTATTTTTTCCTCTTTATACATTAATATCAGCAATTCCCTATTGATATTGACCCAGAGCATCTCCTAATTCAGTGTGAATAGATATGAAAATCAAGACCCTTTTTGTCTGACAATCCATCAGACTTTATCCCTAATCCCCACCCCACCATTTCCCTCATCACACCCCTGGCACTCAAAGCAGCCTTGTGCAATCTGAGCTTCCTCCACTAAAGGCTGGACCTGCAGGTTTCATCTCCTGGGCACCAACTCCCACCTGCTGTACTTGAAGAAAGAGCTGCAGGAGACACACAGGGATGTTCATGTATTGTCAGCAAACAAAACCAAAGGAAGGCACAGCTCAGTAAAAAGTAAAAGTCCTTCCTCTGATGTATATTAAGTCTACCTTGCATCCCCTGAAGTCCACTTGCCACACCTTAGATCAATGGCAAACACCTTCTGTGTCAAGCCGAAATCCCAAGGTCTCCTCAAACACTCCCTGTCCCCAGTTCTGCCCATATTTGCTCTTTCACAAGCAAGTCACACTCAGTAGTCACAAGGTCCCTTGGTCCACAGAGGGAGGAAAAGAGAAAAAGTGAATGAAATTACCTATTGTACAGAGCTAAATATGCGCTTACCCCAATATTCTGGGGCTACAGGAACTTTATCAAACATTCTCTGCAACATCTGTTCACTGGGGATAAATCTGTCTGGATGGCCAAGCCCAAGGAATGGTGGGGAATGGAGTTACACCCAGGGGTGTTCCCAGGGATCAGTATTGGGGTCAGCTCAGTTAAACACCTTTATCAATGATCTGGATGAGGGGATCGAGTGCACCCTCAGTCAGTTAACAAATCACACCAGGCTGGGTGGGATTGCTGATCTGCTGGAGGGCAGGAAGGCTCTGCAGAGGGGTCTGGACAGACTGGATCAATGGGCCCAGGTCAGATGGATGAGGTTCAACAAGGCCAAGTGCTGGGTCCTGCCCTGGGGTCACAACCACCCCAAATCCCTGGCCATGCCCCACAACTGATCCACACAGCCTGTTCTGTGTCCTTCATCCCTCCATTTTCAAGAACTTTGAGGGACAAGGGAGCTTCATGCTCTACGTGTGGAGCAAGATCTAAGTGCCACTGGAGTGGGAACCACAACTCATCAGATTTGTGCTCTTTGGGAGGACCAGAAAGTGCTGAGATTTAGACCCACAGAAAGTTCCTTTTCATGGCCAAAACACAAAAATTAAAGAGGATACAGTTTCTAAACTCCACAGCTCTTTGTGCAGCTTTCCTCAGCCCCAGCAACCAGGATAAGCCACGTCCTTGCTGTGCTGGTCCCACAGCCCAGGGTGCTCCTGGCCTCCCTTGCTGCCAGGGCACACGGCTGCCTCCTGCCCAGCTCCTGCCCACCCACAGCTGCCTTACAGGGCTGCTCCCAGCCAGGCAGCTCCCAGCCTGTGCCATGGCCAGGGCAGTGCCCTGCAGGGGCACACACTGCCATGTGTCCCTCTGCCATTGCAGGAGGTTCCTGCCAAGACGGGCTCTCCTCCTCCCTGAAGCTTTCTGAGCACAGAGGCCTGAGAGACCTTTCCAGTGAAGACTCAGGCAGAGAAGCCATGGAGTCTCTTAGCCCCACAGCAGTGTCTGCTGGAATTAAATCCCCCTCCCCATCCCACAGCAGCCCTGCATTTCCCTCCTTCAGCCTTGGTCTCCAGCACCCACTGAGGGTCTTTTGGCTCTTGACTTTTCCTGCAGCCACCAACTCCAGGGGAGCTTTGCCTATTGGGGCACGTTGGGGGTCACCATTTATTGGTGTTACACTTACCCCGAGCAAGGGGCAGCGTGAAGGACAGTCAGAAGAGCTCAGGCACAGCAGGCATCAGAAGGCTTGATCAGAAGGCTTACAAGAGTTTATTCAAGATAGTTTCACAGACAGTTTCCTCATAGCTAACAGATCATAATAGTAGTAATAGTAGAAGAAGTTCTAGTTAGTTCTGCTCTCAGTAACATCCACACCTTTTATATCCTCTCACATCCAACATGTCATGACATTATTGGCTGGCCCATTCATCTCACATTCACCAAAACATCTCATTGGTCACAAGACCCCACAGACACTCCAGGTAGTTCTCTTCTTTTCAAGGGAGAACTCTAAACATCTTTCCTTAAGGGATGCACTTACAGTCACCCCTACATTTGACTTTCCCACAGTCCCACATGCACAGCACAGACCATGCCCAGGAATTCCTTGTCTGTGGCCTTGCTGCCACCCCCTGGCTGTGGCTTCATGGTCCCTTTGTGCCCCACTGACCCACAGCTGGTCCCACAGGCCCCTGTGCAGCCCCAGCCACTGGGAAGGCACAGCAGGTCCTCAGAGAGGACCCAACACCATTGATGAGTGAATGTGCTTGGCAAAAGGAAAAGGAGACAGCTGCATGCCCCGCTCCTGTCTTCAGGAGATTCTGAAACCTCTCAGCCCTTCCCTGCCATCCCATCTCCCCAGGCAAACGCAAAAGCCCCAGCCATTTGAATCTTCAATATATCTTCCTGCTCCAAGCACAGAGCCTATCCCAAAGCTGGGGCAAACTGAAAGCTGTTCTTATTTCCTATTCATTCCAGGTCTGCTGAGGATGGATCTGCGACAAAAAGATGTTGCAACTTCCTTTATTTCCATTAAACACAATGTGAAGCTGCCCAATTACACAAAGTCTCTGTGTCACAAAAGGTTGGTGGATTATGAATAAGAAGGGGATGACAAGTGAAGAGAAAAAAATTTAATACGGAAAGACACTCTTGGCCTGTTATGACATGCAGTGGGAGCCACTGACAGAGCGAAGCAGGCAGTCTCTGGCTGCTGAAAAGCACCATCCAGTCATCATTTTCCTCAGGGCATCCTTGAGTTCCTGGTTCCTCAGGCTGTAAATGAGGGGGTTCAGTGCTGGAGGAACTACCGAGTACAGAACTGACAGAGCCAGATCCAGGGATGGGGAGGAGATGGAGGGAGGCTTCAGGTGCGCAAACACGGCAGTGCTGACAAACAGAGAGACCACGGCCAGGTGAGGGAGGCACGTGGAAAAGGCTTTGTGCCGTCCCTGCTCAGAGGGGATCCTCAGCACAGCCCTGAAGATCTGCACATAGGAGAAAACTATGAAAACAAAACAACCAAACACTAAACAGGTAGTAACCAGAAGGAGCCCAATTTCCCTGAGTTTGGAGTCTGAGCAGGAGAGCTTGAGGATCTGGGGGATTTCACAGAAGAACTGGCTCAGGGCATTGCCCTGGCACAGGGGCAGGGAAAATGTATGGGCTGTGTGCAGTAGAGCATTGAGAAAGGCAGTGGCCCAGGCAGCTGCTGCCATGTGGGCACAAGCTCTGCTGCCCAGGAGGGTCCCGTAGTGCAGGGGTTTGCAGATGGCAACGTAGCGGTCGTAGCACATGATGGTGAGGAGGGAAATCTCTGTTCCAATGAATAAAATAAGGAAGAAGACCTGTGCAGCACATCCCATGAAGGAGATGGTTGTGGTGTCCCAGAGGGAGTTGTGCATGGCTTTGGGGACAATGGTGCAGATGCAGCCCAGGTCTGTGAGGGACAGGTTGAGCAGGAAGAAGTGCCTGGGGGTGTGCAGGTGGTGGTCGCAGGCTACGGCGCTGATGATGAGGCCGTTGCCCAGGAGGGCAGCCAGGGAGATGCCCAGGAAGAGACAGAAGTGCAGGAGCTGCAGCTGCCGCGTGTCTGCCAATGGCAGGAGGAGGAACTGGCTGATGGAGCTGCTGTTGGGCATTTGCTGTTTCTGGAGGTGGGGCACTGTCCAAAGAGGAAATAACAGTGACAAATCAGATGAGATATTTCTGAGAATAATCACAGCCATATCCCAATACCCCTTTCCCTTCTGTTCACACTCCCCACTTTTCCTTTTTCAGGAAAATTTGCTTCATATCCATGGCTGGAGCCCTGCTTGGTGCTCACTACATTTCCCATGAGGAGCAGCCCCTCTGCCCACTGGCTGTGAGGGTCAGCCCTGCTCTGCTCCAGTGGGGTCATGGCCATGGTGGGGGCAGGGCCCATCCTGGTGTTCAGCTGTGTCAGATGAAACTGCTCCTAAAGCAAAAGTTCTCATGGGCATCTGCACTCCCAGTTTTGAGAAGATTTCAGGATTCCAGAAGGCAGTTTCAGAGGTTTGGGTGTTTTGTTTCTGACTCCCCTCATCTTCCCTGTGGAGTTTTCCT
The DNA here is from genome assembly GCF_047495875.1 of Pithys albifrons albifrons. NCBI lineage: Eukaryota > Metazoa > Chordata > Aves > Passeriformes > Thamnophilidae > Pithys > Pithys albifrons. The sequence continues at coordinate 61,101,804 of NC_092464.1, forward strand.
GGATGTCAGAACCCCTCAGCATTTGTGCTGCCCAGAGGAAGAGTAGAGCAGGGCTTCCCAAACAGGACGACTGTCTGTGGCTTAGTGCAGAGGGAGGGGAGCTGCTCTGTCCCTCTGCCTTCTTCCAGCTGCCCTGGACTTGGACCTTCCTCAGACAGAGAGTGATGACACTCCCATTTTTGTTTGAAATGCCACCAGACACTGTTGAGAGCAGAGACATCCATCACAGACCACTCAATGTCTCAGTCTGGCTCAAGGTCTCAAGGACACACATGGCTCATCTCACCAACTCAACAGCATTTCCTGCGATGGGCACAGCATCTCTGCCCCTCTGCACTGGGGATTTCAGATAACACAATTGTGCTATGAAGATGATTTGCATTCTTGAGGGAAACTCCCAGCTTGGAAGGACATCTCAGAGAAGAGCCAAGTGTCCTGACAATGGGGTTTGATTCTGGGAAACACACCTCATTCTCCAGGCACACAGAATTCACTACTGACAGCCCCACAGGTCAGAGAAGAATTGGAATGTCTCATTCCCAGGACCCACCTGCCTGAGGGGGATCACAGGATCAGTGATTGACTCTGTAGCTTGAACTCCCATTCCCAGCGAGCCTGACTGAGAAGGAGGAAAAAACTCCAGTAACAAGGGCAAGTCGAGAAACAAGGAAATACACAGGGAGGGTCCAGCTGGGACAGGCCAGGGCAGAGGTCACTGGACACTCAGGGCAGTGTCACCCTGAGCCAGCTGTGCCACGTCAAAAACACGAACATTGCCACGTACTTGTTCTCAGACACTTTACCTCAGAGTTCCCTCTGCAACTGAAACCAGGCGTGTGGCTTGAGAGCATGATAGAAATCCCTCCTTTCACCTTCCCCTTGAAGTATCCCTTGGAAAATATCCCTGAGTGCTCTGGTTCTGTAAGAAGTACTCAACTATGAAACTCTCACTTGATAGCTGAATAAACCTGCTCTGTCCTGCCCTTCCCTGTCAGGGTTTGCTCTTTCCATCCACAGCCTCTCTCCCAGCACTGAGGGAGCTCCCCAGACCAGCTGAGAGCTGACCCTGGCAGGTGGCAGAGCTCCTGCCCTGGCACAGCACACTGGGCTGCAGGACCCTGCTCTGCAGGACAGTTTGGGGCAGCCTGGGTGGCACAGCCTGAATTCAAACACTGCAGCCATCCCTGAGAGGAGGGAACCCTGCTGGGATGTCCCTGGGATGGTGCAGCAGAGAGTCCCTGCTTTGCAGCCCGTCCTCATCTTCAGCACCAGAGACACTGTGATATCCCACATTAGAGACCCCCCAGACTGTCGGATGTGCCAGCGTTGGGAGATCTTCCCACAAACTGCACATACATTGCCCTTCATGCAGACTTACCTTCTGAAAGCCTGGAAAGATTCCTCTTCTGTGGATCTTCCTCTCAACTTTCCTCACACCCCAGACTGTGTGTAACCTCTCTCTGCCCTGCTTTTCTGCCCTCGGTGTGTGCAGGCAGTGCCCTGAGCCCTGCTGGGCTGTGCACAGGAGCTGCTCCTGGGCAGAGCTGTCTCTCTGCAGCGCTGCCCGCTTGCCAGGAGCTCCCTGTGTGCCAGGAGCCCGGCCCAGCTCAGCAGCACAGCAACAGCCCAGGGCATTTAATGGCCCTCTGGGGGGGTTGGTGCTGAGTCCCTGAACATCAGATCATGAGGAAAGGTGCAGGAACCTCTTGAGAACGCAAACTCAGAATCAAACTTGAAAGTTTCTTTTGTTGTTAATGGGTCCCTCTGAGGGACATAACTGAGAAAGTGTCCTGAGATTCCAGTTAGAAAACAAAGAGACAATGATGACAAATATGGACTAGGAAAGAAAGGTCACTCTGATGCTGAGGAAAGTAAGAAGCATTTCATTAACGCAAAGGTCCCAGCCCTGGGAAGGGAGATCCTGTCTCTCCCTCATTCCTCGGGGCTCTTCCTTGGGCACCGGGGTGTAGGATGTGGAAAACCAGGGGCAGGAGGATGGGGTGGCACCTCCCAGGCTGCTGAGCAGGGACAAGGAGGCAATGAGGCCCCAGGACTGCAAGGCTCACTTGTCTCCTCATGCCATCAGGGGCACACACAGCAGCCATGGCCAAAGGCCTGCACAACTTGGCTCTCTTGGGGCCTTTCAGCTTCTGCACATCCCTGTCTCCTCTCCTGCCCAGGCTGTCCTATGGTGTCCATGCCCTGCCCCTTTCCCTGCAGGCTGTCGGCATCCCCCGGCTGCCCCACCTTGCTGGCCCCTTCCTGCACTGACATCTCTCCCTCCTCCCTGGCTCTGCCTTGGCACACAAAGCCTTGTGCTGGCCCAGACCCCTTCTGGGTGATGCTTTGTATCAGAGCACTTGTCTTGGAGGGAAATTTCTTTCTTCACATGTCCAGTCTGGACCTTCCCAGATGCCATTCGTGATATTATTTTTTTCTCATTCTGTTTCTGACTACAAAAAGAAAAGCTCCACCATCTCTGACACCACCACTGGGACACTGTGGAACCTCATGGAATGAACGGCCCAGTGTGACACTGCAGAGTCTTATTGATACAATGGATTCATTGTCACGCTGTGGAATCTCATGGAATCAAGGGGTCATTTCAGGAATTATAGAGGGGTGATTGAATCACTTTTCCTCACAGGTTTTAATGATGGCAAATCAGATCCACTTATATAAATTGCATTATATATTATGTTAAATGAGCAGACAGAACAGTAGACAAGTGAACAGATATTTTCTTAAATATTTAATATACTGGAAAGCTGAAGCCTCCTAGTAGAGTATATTATAGCATAAAATAGTGCAGTGCTCTGTATCAAAACAATTATTTTAATGCAGTTGATCAAAAGCAGCAAAAAGAAACAATCATTAAAAAGGGACTGATGTAACTCTCACACAACTAAATAGGGCAGATCTCTCTCCTTCTCTTAACCCCTGGGCAGTGACCATGAAGAGCCATCCCTGCTTCATGGGAGAAGCTCCACATGCTTCAAGGCAGTCTGTGGAAGGATCTGCCATATGGAAGTTGGACTGAGCTTTTATAGTTACGCTGTCAGGGATTGCTGGTCACATGTTTCCAGGCCAGTGAGCAGCTTCTCTGTCCAATGGTGCTTCAAAAAGCAGGATGTGCATTTGCAGTTTGGTGAACCAGGCTGGTTTTAGCAGAATTCAACACCCAAACAGCCCCTTGGTGTCAGCAGTAACTCAGCCCAGAGAGCCTGCATTGTTTGCATTCTCTGAGTGGATTCTGGGCCTGATCAGGGCAGAACATCCTGTCATGGTCCATAAGGCTCTGCAGTGTCACAATGGCCCCTTGGTGCCATGAGGTTCCAAAATATTCTGGGGTTCCTTTCGTTTCAGGAGTCCCCACAAGTCACAAAGGCCCCTTTGTTCCATGAGGTTCCACAGTGCCCCAGGGTCCCTTTGGCTCCATAAGGCTCTTCAGTGTCAAAATGGCCCCTTGATTCCAGGAGGTTTCAGTCTCCCAGGGTTCTTTCAGTTCCATTAACCCCTGCAGTATCACAATGGACTTTTGATTCCATGGTGTTCAGCAGCGGCCCCAGGGTAGTTTGAGCTCCATAACCCTCCTCAGTGTCACAAAGGCCCCTTCATTCCTGGAGGATCCAAAATATCTCAGGGTTCCTCTGGATCCATGAGGCCCAGTTTGTCACAATTGTCCTATGATTCCATGAGGTTCTGTCGTCTCATAATATCCCTTGAGTTCCAGGAACTTCTGTGGTGTCACAATGTCCCCTTTGGTTCCAGGAGGTTCCACACTGTCCTTGCTGGAACACACCTGGTTGGATGTTGCCCCACCTGCAGAGCTGCCTCCAGCTCTGGGGTCCCAGCACATCAAGGACATGGAGCTGTTGGAGTGAGTCCAGAGGATGCACCAGGAAGATCAGAGGGATGGAGCAGCTCTGCCATGAGGGAAGGCTGAGGGAATTGGGATTGTTCAGCCTGGAGAAGAGAAGGCTCTGGAGTAACTTAATTGTGGCCTTCCAGGACCTAAAGGGAGCCAATAAGAAAGTTGGAAAGAGACTATTTACATGGGCCTGGAGTGACAGGACAAGGGGGAATGGCTTCACACTGATAGAGGAAAGGGTTAGATGAGACAGTAGGAAGAAATTGTTTATGGTGAGTGTGGTGAGACCCTGGCACAGGTTCCTCAGAGAAGTTCTGGTTGCTCCATCCCTGGAAGTTGTTCAAGAACAGGTTGGATGGGGTTCTGAACAACTTGGTCTAGTGGAAGGTGTCCCTGCCCATGATGGTGGTTGGAACGAGCTGTTCTTTAAGGTTCCTCCCAACACAAAGCATTCTGTGATTCTGTGACTGGTGGGTGATGTGGTGGTTGGGGCCATCTTGGGCACAGAGACACTGAATGGCAGCATTTTCCATTTGGGTGAGGAAGGAGGGGGCAGCAGAACTGACAGCTGGCACTGATGGTGGGCAGACTGTGGCCTGCCTGGGAGATTGATTGATGGAATCCCTTGGGAGTCAGTCCTAAAGAACAGAGGAGTCCAGGAAGGCTGGACCTGCTTTAAGAAGGAAATATTAAGCTCCAGGAACAGGCTGTGCCCTAAAACAAGCAAGGGGGCTTTATGAAACAGACAACTTTGTTTGGAACTCAGGGGGATAAAAAAGAGACAGTGGAAGGAGGGACAGAAAACCTGGGGGACTACAGGGGTATTGTGAGGTTATGTTGGGGGAAAATATGAAGGGGCGGATACAAACAGGGACATAGTTTGTCCACTGCAAATAAAGATAACAAAAAATGTGTCAATGAGACCCCCACAAGTCCCTGGCCTAGATGGGATGCACCTGAGAGTACTGAGGGAGCTGGAGGAAGAGCTGGCCAAGCCACTTTCACTCATTGCCCAGCAGTCCTGGTGAACTGGGGAAGTCCCAGCTGAAAAGAAATCAGAAACTGTGATTTACAGGCAGGGCCAGGAGGAGGATCTGGACAACTCCAGGCCTGTCAGGCCTGAACTTGGTGCCAGGGAAGTCCATTGAGGAGATCATCCTGAGTGCCATCAGACACACAAACAGGACAACCAGGGGATCAGGCCCAGTCAGTGTGGGTTTGGGAAAGAAAGGTCATGCATGACCAAACTGATCTCCATCTGTGACAAAATGACCGATTCAGGTGATGAGGGAAAGGCTGTGGATGTGTCTCTCTGGAATTCAGTAAAGCCTTTGGCACCACCTCCCACAGCATCTCCTGCAGAAACTGGCTGCTCATGGCTGGGATGAGGGAACTGTTTGCTGAGTGAAAAACTGGCTGATGGCCCAGAGAGTGGTGGGGAATGGAAACAAATCCAGGTGGGCTGGTCACTAGTGGGGTTCCCCAGGGCTCAGTGTTGGGGCTGGTCCTGTTTGACATCGTTTTAATGATCTGGATAAGGGGATCAAGTGCACCCTCAGAAAAGTTGTGGACAACACCAAGGTGGGAGTGATTGTGGATGTGCTGGAGAGCAGGAAGGCTCCGCAGAGGGATGTGGACAGGCTGGATAGATAAGGTCAAGAGTCAGATCCTGTCCTTGAGTCACAACAACCCCATGGAATGTTCCAGGCTGTGAGCAGAGTGGTTTGAGAGCTACCCAGCAGGAAAAGACTTGGGGCTGCTGCTTGAGAGCAGCTGGGTATGAGCCAGAGTGTGCCCAGGTGGACAAGAAGGCCAAAGACATCCTGGCCAGTATGAGGAATAATGTGGCCAGCAGGACCACGGCAGGGCTGTCCCTCTGTACTGGCCACTGATGAGGCCCCACTTTTAATGCTATGTCCAGTTCTGGGCCCCTTACTTAAGAAAAGGACATTGAGGGCCCGGAGCATGTCCAGAGAAGGGATTCGAGCTGGGAAGGGTCTGGAAAACATGTTGGATGAGGAACTGGCGTTTTTCAGTCTGGAGAAGAGAAGGCTCAGGGAGGACCTTGTTGCTCCTCTACAAACACCCAAAAGGAGGTCTTAGTGAGGGGATTCTCCCTCGCTTCTGCAAAACCTATAGGGACAGAAAGTGAGGAAAGAGACTTGAATTGCATAGGTCGAGGTTCAGATTAAATGTTAAATAAAACTTTTATTAACTGAAAGGGTGCTTAGGCAATGAAATAAGTAGCCCAGGGTGGTGGTGGTATCTCCAAGTGCTCAGGTGGTGTTTGGATGTGGCACCTTGGAATACAATTTAGGGGTGATTGTGGGGGTGCTGATTGACAGTTGGAATAGAAGATCTTGAAGGTGTCTTCCAACCTTGATGATCCTGTGGTTCTCTGACCTGTCATCACTGCCTCCATGTTTCTGCTCCAAAAATATCCTGGGGATGTTTTGTCAGTTGTGTCCCTCAGTGGGACCCATTTGCACTGCAAGAAACTTTACAGTTTGAATCTCACTTTAACTTTCCTCAGGGTCTGATGTTCAGGGACTCAGCACCAAACCCCCCAGAGGGCCATTAAATGCCCTGGGCTGTTGCTGTGCTGCTGAGCTGGGCCGGGCTCCTGGCACACAGGGAGCTCCTGGCAAGCGGGCAGCGCTGCAGAGAGACAGCTCTGCCCAGGAGCAGCTCCTGTGCACAGCCCAGCAGGGCTCAGGGCACTGCCAGGGCAGCTCAGGGACACCAGCAGGGCACAGACAGAGCTTAAAGGGGCTCAGCATTGGGAGGATGACTCAGAGCTCATGGAGGAGAAATCTTTGCAGTGCTGGACACGGTGAGTCTGTGGGTGCAGGGCAATGTAGGGGCAGCTCCTGGAGGCATCTCCAAAAGCTGGCCCAGCCCCAGCTGATGGGATATGTGAGGAGGGGGTGTTGGGGGGCACTTTGGAATAGCTGTGGAGCCTGGGGGTGCAGCCAGGGGTGCCCAGGGCTGTGGTGCAGAGCAGGGTCCTGCAGCCCAGGGTGCTGTGCTGGGGCAGGGACTCTGCTGCCTGCCAGGGTCAGCTCTCAGCCGGCCTGGGGAGCTGCTCACAGGGCTGGGGGAGAAGGGCTGTGAGGAAGGAGCAATGGCTGAGATCTGGGTCCTTATGTGAATAAGGTTCTCTGTGGTTTGAAGGTGCTCAGAGCTGGACAGCAGCACAGGAGATTTCACAGGATATTTTTCAAGAAGCACAGAAAGGCAGGGGCTGTTTCAAAGGGAATTATCCTGTTCTTACTTTTTTTTTGTGGGCTATCTGGCCCATAAAAAGTAGAAATTAATTTCTCATTTCAGGAGGTGGCACTTCCATTTCAAATCGTTTACACCTACTGATGAATAAACCTGGGAGGATTAGAAATCTGCCAAGTACACACGTCATCAGTGCTGCTTTTCCATTCTCCTCAGGGTTGCTTTGACATTGCCAGCAGATCCTGCACAGGCAGAGCTGTCCCTGGGCAGTGCCCTGTGCTGGGAGGGCTCTGCAGGGCAATGCTGAGCACCCAGGGCTGGGATGGGCTCTGGGAGCACTGCCAGGGAAGCAGTTGCTGGCAGGGACAGCTCCAGGCAGCAGAGCCCTGGACAGGGAGTGAGAGGGAGCTGCTGCTGAAATGCTGTGGCAGGGGTTTAAGGCAGCTCTGGGCCATCCCTGCTCTGCAGATTTCTGCCCAGAACAAGTCCCTGATCTCATCCACCACCCAGCAGAGTCCTTCCCTTGGCCATCTGATTGTCTCTGTAGGGTCTCCATAGGAGTGTGGAGGAATTTCTCTATTTTCCCCTCCTCTTCATGCTGCCTTTGCTCCCAGCTCAGGTGGGAGTTCTGGGCAATGAGTCTCCTGGACTCTCCAGTCAGGATGCAACATTTTTAGGACATTCAGTTCTTTCCCTGGATGATCCTGCTGTCCTGCAGGATGGCTTCCTAAGGGGCAGAGCTGTGCCATGGCAGCTCTGTGTTCCCCACAGCCCCTCAGCACTGAGGCCATGGCAGTGGGTTTGCAAGATGTGTGCAGGCAGCTGCAATGAGACCTCTGTGCCCCTGGTGGGAGGGAAGAGCTGAGATATCTCTCTTCTCTAGGATGAGACAGGATGAGGAGTTTGAAGATGTGCCCTTGGAAAGTGGAGTCACCAGCTCTCAGCAGTGTCCAGTTTCTCCTCAGGGGAACCCCCGGGTGCCTTTGCCCTGCAGAACAGAGAGGTGACAGCCTTGGGCAGATGAGAGCAGGGCTGATGAATCTTGCCAAACATTGCAGGAATGGATGATCTCTTTGCCTCACAGGACACACAAGTTGTCTCTTAGATAGAAGTATAAATACCAAGGATTCCTGCCTTAAAAATTTCAGTACTTGTGTTGGAGCAAATAGAAGCAAACAAACAAAACTATACCCCCACAGCTCTGCTCTGCATTGGGGTGAAATGGGAGTGACAATGTTGAGAAGCTTTTTAGTACCATGGGTGGCCTAAAACTAACATCAGTCTCAGTTCCTATTTATCTTTTGTTGTAGGACAGAACTGAGTATACCAGAACATCAGCAGAGCTCCTTTTTCCCTGGAGCTTTCTGAGCCAGGCCTCAACAGAAGTCCTCAAATGGACCAGCTAAAGGGTTTTTGTGAAAAAGAAGAGGTGATCTGAGGGTGTTACATAAGGACTAGAAGAGGTTTTTTCTGAAACATGTACTGTGACTTGTTACTATATTTTTCTCCTTGGACAGGTGCTATACCAACGGGAAGCTCATGCTCAACAGCAGCTCCATCAGCCAGTTCCTCCTCCTGCCATTGGCAGACACGCGGCAGCTGCAGCTCCTGCACTTGTGGCTCTTCCTGGGCATCTCCCTGGCTGCCCTCCTGGGCAACGGCCTCATCATCAGCGCCGTAGCCTGCGACCACCACCTGCACACCCCCATGCACTTCTTCCTGCTCAACCTGTCCCTCACAGACCTGGGTTGCATCTGCACCACTGTCCCCAAAGCCATGCACAACTCCCTCTGGGACACCACAACCATCTCCTACATGGGATGTGCTGCACAGGTGTTTTCCTTTATGTTGTTCATCACAACAGAGATTTCCCTCCTCACCATCATGTGCTACGACCGCTACGTTGCCATCTGCAAACCCCTGCACTACGGGACCCTCCTGGGCAGCAGAGCTTGTGCCCACATGGCAGCAGCTGCCTGGGCCAGTGGCTTTCTCAATGCTCTGCTGCACACAGCCCATACATTTTCCCTGCCCCTGTGCCATGGCAATGCCCTGGGCCAGTTCTTCTGTGATCTGCCTCAGATCCTCAAGCTCTCCTGCTCACACTACTACCGCAGAGAACTTGGACTCATTGTGGTTACTGTCTGTTTAGTGTTTGGTTGTTTCATTTTCATGGTTTTCTCCTATGTGCAGATCTTCAGGGCTGTGCTGAGGATCCCCTCTGAGCAGGGACGGCACAAAGCCTTTTCCACGTGCCTCCCTCACCTGGCCGTGGTCTCCCTGTTTATCAGCACTGGCATATTTTCCTACCTGAAGCCTCCCTCCATCTCATCCCCATCCCTGGATCTGACATTATCAGTTCTGTACTCGGTGATTCCTCCAGCACTGAACCCCCTCATCTACAGCCTGAGGAACCAGGAGCTCAAGGATGCTGTGAGGAAAATGATGACTGGATGCTTTTCAGCAACAATAACCTGTCTGTTTTCTGCTCTATAGAGTTCATCGTGTAACTCATTAGAAGCCCAAAATGCCTTCTCATGTTTTTGGTGATGGTCAATTGGCTCTTCTTGTCAGGATGTTGTGCACAATAAATTTTTTTATTAATTTCTTTTGTCATTCTTTGTTTTCCTGTGTGACCCAGAATCTCTGAGGAATTGTGCTCTCTTTATATTCAAAGAAAATAAATTATCCTGAACTGTTCTTGTTCATCTGTGATCCTATCTGTGGGACCTTCATAAAGCTGCAGGGCAATTTCATATGTGCAGAGGAGAAGGGGAAAGAGTCCAGCACAGCAGCACTGCTGGGGACCAGCAGGACTATTTAGAGTTGCTCCCTTTCCACTTCCACACTCTCCTTCTAAGACCCCATATTGGTGTAAGATCTGAGTGCTCTGCCAGTTTGGTCGGGCTGTTTCTGTGTGGTGATGCCCAAAGGGGCACAAGGAAACTGCTTAGAGACAGAGTTTTAATCTTTAAGCAGCAAGGCATTTATTGAAGCAACGTTGGGGAACCGTCCGATTCTCGTCGGACAATAGAGTTCCGAAGTCAGCAGTGTGAAGCCAGAGTATTTATACAGTTTCTGTGAGAGATTACATCATTTTTACATGCATATTCATGTTATTGCAACACTTGGTTATAATATATAGAGCAGGCAGAGTCCAGGCGGAGTCAGGGGTGGAGTCGTCGTTTTGAGGAATATTATGGTGGGAGTTCCTGTTACCTCATCTGGTAGGGGTCTCATTTCACCTCCTCATCCTCGGTGAACTTTTCAACTTCTACTGAATTTTGCTGATTTTAATATAGATCGTGGCAAAATGCTGTGTTTGAAATTTCTTGTCTCTTCCTGCAGGTCACCGTGCCCTGTGCTCGGGCTGTGCTTCTCCCTTATATGTTATTGCCTGCGTATTTCGTATTGGTTTGGACAGACCTCAAGACCACCTTTGGATAGCTCCCAAACCTGGTTTCTATCCAGCTATATTTCCTGTGGCTGGCTTCAGAGACTGTTTTGTGTTAATTCTTTGGGTCCTGTGCTTGCTCTGCTTCAGTGGGAGTGCTGTGACTGCCAGCAGACAATGGGCATTTTTGTGACAGAGTTGGCCTCAAACAGCAGTTCCATCATGAAAAGGGATCTCCTCAGCACAGTGCCTGCAGGTTGTGGTCTTCTTCTAAAGTCACTCTGAAGAACATGCACAGATAATGGACACTAAAGAGACTCCTTTTTTGGCTTGTTCTCCAGGGGCTCAGTGTGATGAGATCAGGGGCTCAGTGTGGCCTTCGAGAAAATTAGATCTGCTTTTGCTTGTTGATGGCCAGAGCCCAAGCAGATGGAGAATGATCTGGGATTAACATTCCTGGGTCTCTGTAGCTTGTGACAGGAATGATGGCAGGAGAATGTTTTATTGAAGAGACCTGGGAACAGCCAGAAGAACTCAAAGGACCTGCAGGGCCAGTTTGTGCCAAGGAGTCAGCAGGAAATTCAGCCCAGTGAGCACAGGCCTGTCAAGTGTGGGGTCACTCCATGATTATATTCTATATCTGGGTGTAAACTGAAAAACAAGAGCTCTGCAGATCCAGGGGACACATCAGGTACAGGGAAAGGAGTCTAAGTGACCTGTCTTACCCTCAATGAAATTCCACCATTGGATCCAGTGCAGCCCCCAGACCCACCTCCCAGCACTGGAACAAGGCAGGGCCCCTCTGAGCACCCTCCATGGCCACACAAGAGCTTGTGTGGCAGGGGGGCAGTGGCGGGGACCACCATCAGCTGGCTCTGCCTCCCAGCCTGACCAGCACAGCCCAGCAGAGTCCCCCCATGGCCCTGGGCACCACAGCCCCCGTGCCCTGCAGAGCAGCACCCCCAGCTCAGGGGCTGTGGGGAGAACAGGGAGGGG